>NC_085841.1:305048401-305662151 GCF_035594765.1 Anolis carolinensis
ATGGTAAGTAGGGGAAGTTTGCTTTGTTTTATTATCATCTCATTTATTGACTGCTATTTTAGGAATATTTGGTTTTGGGCCATCAAAGTACTGATCTCTAGATATGGGGGACTGCTCAAATAAGCAGTTCATTCTAATATGTTTTGAGTCCTGATATTAAAAAAAACCCAGCTCATCAAAAGCATACACCTTGATTAAATTAGCTCTCATTTGGTCTGTTTGAAGTCAACTAGATAGTTTTAAACCAGATGGATGAAACTGTTGTCCTATTCATAGACTTATTTAGTTTCATTTCCTCTTATATGCAACTCTATTTTTCACCTTATCAATAGAAATATGGTTGTTGTCATTGCTTTTAAGAGCCTTCAAATTGATTTCAACTTATAGCACCCCTATCCTGAGATTGATTTTTTCTTTTGGCAAGATTCATTCAGAGTGGTTTTGTCACACATGATCTCATCACATTAAGACTGGGATTTGCCATGTATCGTGGCGAATCTGGCAGGGTCCAGTGGGGGGTGGGGAGAACCTATTGCCCAGTTTCCCTATCACTCCATCCCACAGGGTGAAGTTTCCACTGCCCAGCTTCCACCCGTTGTTGCCTATGCAGCACAGGAACCTCCCGTGTTGGCACCATGGTGGCTTACGACACTCCGTTTTCACTTGAGCCACAGAGCCCTGCCGGAAGTAGATCTACATCGTGGAATGGGAGCCAGTGGGTTCTGTGCCACAAGTGAAGAGGGAGCATTGTACAGCAAACAACTTTGCCATCTGATGAGGTACTATGTCTCACAGCCAGAGAGAAAGCGGAGGAGAGGAGTAAACACTACACACTGCCAAATTTAAGCAGAAGCTCTGATGTTTCAAAATATACAAATAAAATAAAAGGTCAGTCTCAATCCAATAATATACCTTTGCCTGGGTCCATTTTTATACAGATAGATAGATACCTCTGCTACCACTGACAGCCTACTGAGAATGCTTGACATGGAAATAGTTCATGTTTGACATTTCCTGCTTAAATAACAAAATATTTTATTTATATATCTCTGTGTGTAACTGTAGCTGCTACAACAAAATACTAGTTACATGTATCGGAAATGACTGGCTATTGATATGATATTTCTGCAAATCAGTATGTCCATCCATACAGAGAGGGCATCCATCAGCTCCCATCAGTTTGTCTTCCCGCTTATGGTCTTCTATGCCTCCAGATCTCTTTTAAAGGAGATATTTGGGGAATAAGCAGTGGGAGGGCTGCAATGGAGAGGAAAAGGTCAAAATCATTTTGTGTAAGTGGAAGTCTGTATACACAAGATTAGACAGTGCCTGGTTGAACTACAAAAAAACCTGAGTTTTCACTTTCTTTCTTTTTTTTTTTTTTTTGCAACATGAAAACATTGTGGTAAAAAAACCAGAGCAATATTAACTCCGAGTGTCTTAATCTCTCCTACATGAAAAGGATATGCTATATGACTAAGTTTCAATCGATATAATATGTTGGAAAATATCCAGAAGTCTATGTATTCCTAATAAGTTTTTGATGGCATGTTTTTCTTTCTGAGGGCACAGAGAGTACCGAGCGCAGCATAATGCATCATGTCCAGATGCTCTGTGGGTAGCTATGTGAACTGAGATCAATTAAGAGGCTGCTATGAAGCCAGGTGACATCTTGCCAGCAAGAGAGAAAAAACAGTTGTGTCACCACTTGCTATACAGTTTACCTGCTGAAATCATTGCCCAGTTTAACCTGTTGCAAACCTTTTAAAAATTGAAAATAAGACAGTAAAAAAGTACTATTTCTTTATTGAGGTGTTACAAAAGTCCTTATTCTTGGTGACAGACAGCCACTTCTGAGATTGCTAGGAGTGGATATAGCCTCTGTCTGAAAAGCCATGGCATGGTTTTAGCTTGGTAGAGATTGAACCTTGCCATTTGGCTGAATGAGAAAGTTCCAACTTCCTAGAAGATCAGGAAGAATTAGAGTGAATGGAATGGCACATTCTCACCGAGATAAGAAGGTCTCCTCAGAGATGTTTACAAATCACTGCCTGGAAGAGGGGTTGGTGTTTGTGAGATAGAAGAGAGGCTATGGTTTACATTAGAAATCAACTTCAAGGGAATTTCTGATGATAACTGTATTTTTGTACACTATCCAAAACTAAGTACAATCATTTGTGCAACTGGTTTGGTGCTCCCCTGTCAGAGTATTTTGCAGCGCAGCAATAGTTGGATGGAATCAGTGGAACGCAGAACGAATAGACATCAGAGACGTTGGTAAAACTATATACAAGTTTTACTGAAAGCAGTAATAAAGACAAACAGACTTGAAGACAATGGACACAGGACTTGACTTCTCAGCAAACAGCACTCGACTCAACACAGAACAGAACTGATGCAATCAGTAATGCACACACACTTGTGTCTGGACACTCCCCAGTTCCAGCCACACATCAAGGACATCACAGCTTCTTAGTAATTAACTCTTTACAGACTATAGTACACTCTGGATGATGCAATTAGTATGCAATACAGGCAAGACACAAATTTCATTTAAACACTACCAATACACAAATCCCACATTAACATCCCCATTTGCTAGCATGGCAGTGAAAAATTACTTTGGACATAGAGATGTGATGTAGGCTTTGTTAAATGAAAGCTACCCCCTTTTCCCTTTTTCCAGTTGAAAACGACAAAGAGTGTGGCACATCTGAATTAAAAAAGTGAAGGTGGGTGGAGGTTTTCAACATTTCACAAAACACAGCAAGCACAAGTCTTAATGATTTTAAGTGTCTTTTCAGTGGCTCCCTTACTGATTTTCAGAGTTTTGGGGAGTTATTTTTGAACTGTAATATCCCAAATTCTACATATAGTGTGACCTTACTAGTTGGGTGAGTTTCACACACAAAAAAGATGAATGTGATCAGTATTTCTAAAGGTCAATGATTTATGAGATGGCGGAGAGAGGTGGCTGCTGATTTGCACTTTCTTTGTTTAAGAAATTACAGGTGTGTTCCTTCCAGGCATTTTTTTTGCAGATAATTCGACACTTAAACTTGATTCCAGTTTGGTTGATGAAATGTACTTACCTACCTTAATCCAGTTTATTGTTTGTGATACAATTATCACAATCTTCCTCTGTGCCATGGCTGTAATTTTGGCTGTAATTATGTTTTAAGAAAGCAAGAGGTTTCCTATCTGTACACGTTTTATATAGTTGTTCTTATGAGTCTTTGTTAACAATGAAGTTACTGTGACTCTATCAGAGATTGCTTTCTTCTAAGGGTCAGAGAATGTGGCTTGCCCAAGGTCACCATGGCTGATCATGATTGAAATTCCAGTCTTACAGAATATTAATCTAGCATTCTAATATGTCCATAAATTGAGGTTTTTCCCGCCCAGGTTCTTTGACACTGTGGCTTCTTCTAAAGACTGCACACACAAGGTGGATTTCTACTGGACTTCTTCTCCATTTTCTGGACTTCTTCTCCAATATTTGAACCACTATTCCACTTCGGCTCTTTATGTACAAGCAACATATATATTGTATTTTACTAAGGAGAAATATTCTACAAAGGTCAGGCAGTACCATATACCACGCTGAGTGAGGTAAATCATGTGGCCATTTGGGAAGAGGCAGTGAATTTCTTCCACATTTTGCACTACCCACTGGTGAAGTCACTGTCAGCTTCATGAGTGGGTATACCATGAATGCCCATCTATCACTTACCAATCCTGGAGTGATATTACTGCTTTTTAACTGCATGAAATAGATGAGCAAAGCTACTCCATGCATCTCTGGAATGCAACATGCTCTATGTTCTTTACTCTGAAGATTGGATCATTCTTCAAAATCAAGGCATTGTAGGTGAGGTGGCTCCAGAGAGTGCCTGTGACAAAGCCTAAATTGGATTTAAACTTTAACAGATGAAACTTTAACCAATGTAACTTTCAAAGGACAAGATGGTCTCAGAAGTGCTACGGTTTTGTGTGCTGGCTGCCAACAATATTGAGATCAGGAGTGGGAACATTAGAAGACAGTTAAAGACAAACCTCCAATTTGACATTCTTATTTAATGCTGAGACTCACTGAGAGGCCTTGGGAAGTCACTATTATTTTTTAAAGTAATTTTATTAAGGATTTCTACAATAAAAGACAAAGGCATGTGTAGATATACATAAAGAAAAACAAAAAGAAATTTTACCATGACTTCTTACTTTCTTCATAATGGTTATAGATCTTAATACATAACTCTTACTTCTCCAACTAAAACATTATTCATACTATGGGCAGTGCAAATACAGGAGATGGACTCCAGAATTCTTCCAATAAGAACTTTATTAAGTTCCCCACCATACCATGCACCAATCACAAACTGTAAATGAATGGACTTTTGAACCAATAAGATCACAGGTTGTAATTTACAAAGCAAATGTCTATTATTTCACATGTATATAAAATGTCTATAAAATGTCCATGTTTACAACTGAGAGTCAGATCTGGGAGATTTCCTCTGACATCTTGCCTTGGCCAAATTACTATACAAAGTCCCAGAATACTTGTAAAGTATCTATACATACAAACGATTGTCTATGTACAAAGAAAATGTGTCCAAATGACATATATTGTTACAGTTCCCCGTACAAAGCTCAATTTGGCCGTACCCGACAAAATAAAAAGGAGCAACAGCTCTAACACAAAAGTTGTTCAAGTCTGGTATTGGTTCCAATACATATAGGCTTCAGGGATACAGTCAATGAAAATATCTTCCAAACAGATGGTTGGTCGTGTTGCTGTATACAGGATTGAAGAAAATAATGATGGAGCACCGCTCTCAAAAAAGTCTTCAAAAGTAAAGTCCAAATAAAGTCCCAAGTCTACAGGGTCCCGGGTATTTTTTACCCTGTTTCAGGGAAAAACCCCTTCTTCAGGAGTTGTTAAACTCAGCAACAATGAATTTCTATCTAAAACAAAACATAGAGTAACAAGTATTTTACCAGCAGTATTAACAGAAGTAAAGGTAACCCATATAACAGTATTATACTTACATAGTGCTAAATGCTTTCACTGAGTGACTCTGCTTGTGGTGATTTCAACTGCGAGTAATTCTGGAGGCTCATTCAAAGGTTTTTAAAGAGTACTTGAAGGTTTAAAGGAAACAGCTAAAATTAAGTGATTCATTAAGTCCCTGAGGGGAAAAGGTTTTAAACTTAAAGATCCAGTACATTTCCCTTTGGGATAATAGTTTTTCCAAGTCCATGAAAGGTTTTTGAGAGATGCATTCCAGAGCACAAAATTTAAATGAGGTAGATGAATGTTTGTATTGGGTGAAGTGTGAATATAAAAGAGATTCTGTAGGTAAATTTTTGATTCTGGATTTATGTTCAGAGATTCTGATTCTCAAGGATCTGGTTGTTTTTCCGATATACCAGAGATCACAGTCACATGTCAAGAGGTAGATTACATTGTTGCTATTACAAGTAGAAAAATGTTTTAGTGTGGTGCCCACTTTGTTCCTATGATTATATATCTCCTTAGTCTTCCAAGATTGAGGACAACACTTACAGTGACCACAAGGATAATGGCCTCTCAGGGTGCTCTTCGGTGTACTAATGGGAGTGATTAAATCTGTATGGATTAAATATTCTCTAATATTTTTAGTACGCCTGTTTCCAAAAATAGGTAATTTATCACAACCTGAAATATCTTGAAGAAGATGCCAGTGCTTTTTTATAATTTGGATTATGTGTTTGGAGTAATGCGATAATTCTTGTGTCCAGATAATTTGATTTTTAGTTGGTTTAGCAGATTCTTTCAGTAGGGTGGTTCTATCAGTTTTTTCAGCTTTAATTAATGCCTTTTTGATGACATGTTTAGGATAGCCTCTACTTCTAAACTCCTGGCTTAAGGTCAGGCTTTCATGAATGAAGTGTTCATTAGAGCTTGAGTTACGCTTTAGTCTAAGTAGTTGTGAAAATGGAAGATTGGTCTTTAAACCAAAGTGGTGGAAGCTGTTATAATGAAGAAAGGAATTTTTATCTGATGGTTTTCTGAAGTTCTTGACCAACAGTTTGTTATGATATTTATACACAGTAACATCTAAAAAATTGATATGTGACAGGTTGAGATGACTGGTAAACTTATATGTATTGGAACCAATACCAGACTTGAACAACTTTTGTGTTAGAGCTGTTGCTCCTTTTTATTTTGTCGGGTACGGCCAAATTGAGCTTTGTACGGGGAACTGTAACAATATATGTCATTTGGACACATTTTCTTTGTACATAGACAGTCGTTTGTATGTATAGATACTTTACAAGTATTCTGGGACTTTGTATAGTAATTTAGCCATATCACTATGGATGACTGGCTCGGTACATTTAGCTTTGATAAAGAAGATATTATGTCTCTTACTAAAAACAGGTCAGTCATTGACCATGTACCAGCAGCTGAGTCCTCCCAGACCAGCAATTTACTTTATGACTTAGAAAAATTGAAAAAAAGAAATATTCGTTTGGATCTTCATGCATCCACATTAGCTGATTATATAAAACACAATATGATCCCCAGAGGATTAAGGATATATAAACCACCTGGCATGTTCAAAGAAGATAAGGATTTTTTACAACAATGGGTTAAAATTTTAAACAAATGTTCCTTGGATCTGATGGCATTATTGATTATGAAATCCAATGCCACCATTAAGGATGGAGAAAATAAAATTACCAATCTTATGGAAAACATTACGAAAGATACAACCTCTGCTACCATGTTGGAGACTCTTGACAAAAAATGTAGTGACCTATACAATCAGGTGAAGGAATTTAAAATTAAAAAGTTTGAAAGAGATCGTCATGATTACCAGTCCAATCGAGTCTACCCATGGTTATTGGACAAAGATCAAGTTTCCTCTAAGAGAAAAGTCAGATTCCATCCTCAATTTACAGACTCCTCTACCGAGGAAGACCCAGGAAGGACAACTGAAAGCTCTGAAGTCTCTGACTCACCACATTTAAGAAGATCCTCTAGACATAAGAATAGGACTCTACCATCATCCTCATCCTCCACTTTTTTTCCAAGGGGCCGAAATCGGAGACACCGAACCTGATTGTTAATCTATCCGACTATAAGTTATCTGATGTAGAAAGGTCAGTAGTAAACAAAGGTCTATCATTTGTTCCCACCCCTAAATTTAATGCATTTCGAGCACGAATAGATTTATTCAAGCTATTTAGAACCATCCGCTTAAGAGACATGTTTAAAGACAGCATATCCAACACAACCACAGATCCTTTCAAACCCAAAAGTACCTTCTGCCCTTCCACAGATAACATTTACATTAAATGCTTTGAAAAAGCTGTAGAGAGGGACTTTAACAAGCTAACTACTCGTAGACAACCATACCACTCAAATTTATCAGAATTTGAAAGAACCACTCTGGTCAAATTGAGCAACCTCAAAGAGGTAGTCTGGAAACCAGCAGATAAAGGGGGAGCTATAGTATTACTTAACAAAAGAGATTATATTAAGGAAGTCAACCTCCAGTTATCAAATAGTAAATTCTACCAACCTATTGCAACAGACCCCACTAAACACATTCAGTCCCTTATTAGGGTGGTGTGTCAAGAGGGATTATCCATGGGATTTATTTCTTCTTCTACATTTAAATACTTACAAAATGACTTCCCCATGATACCTATCTTTTATATTCTTCCTAAGATTCATAAAGGCATCACTCCACCCCCAGGCCGACCTATTATTTCTGGTTCATCTTCTGTATTGGAACCAGTTGCTAAATATCTAGACTCCTTTTGCCAACCATTTGTCCCTCTCTGTGATTCCTACATTAAAGACACAAAGCACTTCATTAATATCGTAGAAAATCTCAAAATTGAGGAGGACAGCATTTTAGTTACGATTGATGTCACCTCACTCTATACTAACATTCCACTAGATGAGGGTCGTACCATCATAGAGAATATCCTTCGTAGGAGAACTAAATTGCAACCACCTACACATTTCTTGATGGACCTGTTAGATATAGTACTGGAGAAAAATTATTTCTGTTTTCAAAACCAATTTTACTTTCAGACCTTCGGTGTCGCTATGGGAAGTCCGTTAGCCCCATCGATTGCCAATCTATTCATGGCACATTTAGAAAACACTATATTGCTTAATCCATCTTTAAATATGTACTATGCTAATATAATATACTATGGCCGATTTATTGATGATATATTCATAGTATTTAAAACAACTGAGGCCGCAGTAGGATTCTCTAATTGGATTAACACTATACATACGTCTATTAAGTTTACCAGTCATCTCAACCTGTCACATATCAATTTTTTAGATGTTACTGTGTATAAATATCATAACAAACTGTTGGTCAAGAACTTCAGAAAACCATCAGATAAAAATTCTTTTCTTCATTATAACAGCTTCCACCACTTTGGTTTAAAGACCAATCTTCCATTTTCACAACTACTTAGACTAAAGCGTAACTCAAGCTCTAATGAACACTTCATTCATGAAAGCCTGACCTTAAGCCAGGAGTTTAGAAGTAGAGGCTATCCTAAACATGTCATCAAAAAGGCATTAATTAAAGCTGAAAAAACTGATAGAACCACCCTACTGAAAGAATCTGCTAAACCAACTAAAAATCAAATTATCTGGACACAAGAATTATCGCATTACTCCAAACACATAATCCAAATTATAAAAAAGCACTGGCATCTTCTTCAAGATATTTCAGGTTGTGATAAATTACCTATTTTTGGAAACAGGCGTACTAAAAATATTAGAGAATATTTAATCCATACAGATTTAATCACTCCCATTAGTACACCGAAGAGCACCCTGAGAGGCCATTATCCTTGTGGTCACTGTAAGTGTTGTCCTCAATCTTGGAAGACTAAGGAGATATATAATCATAGGAACAAAGTGGGCACCACACTAAAACATTTTTCTACTTGTAATAGCAACAATGTAATCTACCTCTTGACATGTGACTGTGATCTCTGGTATATCGGAAAAACAACCAGATCCTTGAGAATCAGAATCTCTGAACATAAATCCAGAATCAAAAATTTACCTACAGAATCTCTTTTATATTCACACTTCACCCAATACAAACATTCATCTACCTCATTTAAATTTTGTGCTCTGGAATGCATCTCTCAAAAACCTTTCATGGACTTGGAAAAACTATTATCCCAAAGGGAAATGTACTGGATCTTTAAGTTTAAAACCTTTTCCCCTCAGGGACTTAATGAATCACTTAATTTTAGCTGTTTCCTTTAAACCTTCAAGTACTCTTTAAAAACCTTTGAATGAACCTACAGAATTACTCGCAGTTGAAATCACCACAAGCAGAGTCACTCAGTGAAAGCATTTAGCACTATGTAAGTATAATACTGTTATATGGGTTACCTTTACTTCTGTTAATACTGCTGGTAAAATACTTGTTACTCTATGTTTTGTTTTAGATAGAAATTCATTGTTGCTGAGTTTAACAACTCCTGAAGAAGGGGTTTTTCCCTGAAACAGGGTAAAAAATACCCGGGACCCCTGTAGACTTGGGACTTTATTTGGACTTTACTTTTGAAGACTTTTTTGAGAGCGGTGCTCCATCATTATTTTCTTCAATCCTGTATACAGCAACACGACCAACCATCTGTTTGGAAGATATTTTCACTGACTGTATCCCTGAAGCCTATATGTATTGGAACCAATACCAGACTTGAACAACTTTTGTGTTAGAGCTGTTGCTCCTTTTTATTTTGTCGGGTACGGCCAAATTGAGCTTTGTACGGGGAACTGTAACAATATATGTCATTTGGACACATTTTCTTTGTACATAGACAATCGTTTGTATGTATAGATCTTGCCTTGGCCAACAAAGCAATAAATCAACTTTAAATCCTGCCCTCAGTCTCTGCATGTGTTCATTGGAAGCAGATTTGGAACCGGCACACTGGAAACTCAAACCCAAGATTTTGGACATCCCTAACATATGTCACTGGGAAACCCATAGCACAAAAGTGGTGTGCACATAAGAAAGGGGTAAAGGAACAGACAGCTCTTCATGTGCTAGGGTTCTTCTTTTTCTTCTTCTTCTTCAGCATTGGTCTCTCTTGATGGCAGAGTCCGCTTCACTGGTTTGTTGGCACCATTTCACCCGGTCGTGCGCCTGATCAGAGTGTATGCCAGCAGTCTTCAGATTGTTGTGCGATGTGTCCAGCCAGCGTTGCTTCAGTCATCCCTTGGGTCTCTTGCTAGACACTTCTAAATCAAGAGCAATCTTGCGAATGGACTCGCCTTACCCTCAAAGAGTATGATCATATCATCTGAGATGTGATTCTTGTACTTTGTCAGCAATTGGAGCAATGCCATAGTGCTATCACATGTCACTGTTGTGAATGTGGTCTAGGCGTTTGACGCCAGCTGTAAGCTGTAGCATCTTCATCTCCACAACACTGAGGCAGCGTTCTGCTTCCTTTGTTGCTGGCCAACATTCAGCTTCATATATTGTGGCAAGTCTTACAGCAGTTTGATAGATTTTTGATTTTAGGTGATCGGGCATCTTGTCACAGAGTGCACCTGCTACCAAGCGCCATTTCATCCAAGCTGTGTTAATCCATATGTTGACTTTGTCAAAAAAGTTGCCATCTGAAGTTATCGATCCAAGATACATGAAGTTATTGACTTTGGGAGATCTACTAGGCTTGATCGATCCATGAAAAATTTGATTCTAAACTCGTTTCAAAACTAGAGGGGGCAGTTTTTCGTTTTTGTTGCTAATAACGAATTTGGCCCCCAAAATTTTTCGAAATTAACGAAAATTCGTTATTTTCTAAATTAATTCGTTAATGGCGGACGCGCATGCGCGGTGGCCCAAAAACAGCCCGAAGGGGGGGGACTTAGAGGGCTCTCCCGCCCTCATTTTTTGAGTGATCTTCTTCAAACTTGGTACAGTGGTAGAACACATTTAACACTGATAGCTCACCAAAATGTGGAACGTTCCCCTTATCCTCTGATTTTTGGCAAATTTTCATAGCTTTTATAATAAACCATTTTTTAATAATTGCAGAAATCTGTTCCTGGTTTGAAAGTCTTATTTCCTGTTAAATTGGGTTGTCTTTACTGTGAAAGTCATTGTTCTACTTCAGAAACTTTGTTTTTGTGGCTGAAACTTTGTTAAATTGGTGTGTGTGTGATATATATTGTGTGTATATATAGTCCCTGCTTGTGTGTGTGTGTGTGTGTGTGTGTGTGTGTGTGTGTAGGTAAAGGTAAAGGTATCCCTTGACGTTAAGTTCAGTCATGTCTGACTCTGGGGGTTGGTGCTCATCTCCATTTCTAAGCCCAAGAGCCAGTGTTGTCCATAGACACCTCCAAGGTCATGTGGCCGGCATGACTACATGGAGTGCCATTACCTTCCCAGAAACACCCAGAAAATGGGAATTCCAGACAGGAAACAATCAGGGCCAGCTAATACCTCCCAACAAAGGATTCCCCCAGGTAGGAAGCAGCCAGGCTTTGAAGCTGCAAGGCTATTCAATGCTAATCAAGGTGACCAATTGCAACATTCACACTTGCCTCCCACAGACAAGAGTTCTTTCTCCCACCCTGGACCTTCCACAGATATATAAACCCCACTTGCCTAGCTTCGCACAGACGTCAAAACCTCTATGTCTGCCACAGATGTGGGTGAAACGTCAGGAGAGAATGCTTCTGGCACATGGCCATAGAGCCCGGAATACATACCACAACAGTGTGATCCCGGCCATGAAAGCTTTCGACAACACAACCACAGTATCCATTCAAGTTCATGTAGCGTAGTATGGACTGGAGACCTGTATTGGGGGGAGGGAGGGTGCGAATCTGGGCCCCTGGGAGCAGCCGAGGACGGGCCTGGCCCACACCCCCTCGCATCCCGGGCCTCTTCCTTCCTCTTCCTTTTGTTATTTAAACTATATATTGTGAAATTATGGTGTGTTTTTTTTCATGCGTGTTCTGTGTTCAAGATAGGGAGACCAAAGAGGAAAAGCAAGGGAGGGACGGAGGCCCCAACACTTCCGGCTCCCATGCGAACTCCCCCCTTGTGTGCCTTGGAGGGTGGAGCATGCGCACTGGCTCTCCCTTTCTCTATGGCTCTTTTCAGGTCGCTTGGGAACCCGAAGTGCCTCCTCCCTTTGCCTTTGTGTCCAAGAAGGAGAGAAGGACGTTGCAAGGTTTGCATTGAGGGTGTTTCTCTGGTGGGTTTGGCTTGGAAGGGGGCTCATTAAGGCCCAATTAATTAATGCACTGAGCTGAGGCGAGGCGGCGGCGGCGGCCATTTCCCCCCTCCGTCTTCCTCCTCCTCCTCGGCCTCCTTCCCCCTCGCCCCCTCCCATTGGCTGAGCCTCCCATTGGCTGAGGGGCAAAAGGAAAGGAGTTTGGGTGATTTGCAAAAGCTTTTTTTTCCTAACGAAAAAAACGAAGAAATAAGAAAAAACGGCCTCTCGCGATTCGAAACCGCGATATCCAGACGTGTAGACAACCAAGGTTCTATATTGCTTCAAAACAAACGAAAATAACGAATTAATAACGGGTAACGGGAAAATCGAATTATTTGAGCAAGCCTAAGATCTACCCCGTCCGCCTGGATGGTACCAGTCTCCTCCTTGTTGGTTGTCAGGTACTCCGTCTTTTTGACATTCAGGCAAAGATCGAACCGATCGCACCATGTTTGCATTTGATGATCAAGTTCTTCCTTGTCCTCAGAAGTAAACATTACATTGTCAACATACAGCAAAGTCCAAGGTGCCAGTTTCTGCAGATATCTAGGAATTGCATCTATTACAACAATGAAAAGTAGGGGAAAGAGGGCTGAGCCCTGATGCCCTGATGCACACCAATGGTGATGGGGAACTCCAATGATGTGCCAAGAGCAGCCTGAACCCTGCTTTTTTTGGATCACTGTACAGAATCGGGACCCATTTGACCAGTTCCTTGGTGACAGCATGTTGTTGTAATGCGTGCCAAATAACATCGTGAGTGATGCAATGCTTTCTCAAAATTGAGGAATGTGATATGAAGTGGCTTTCTTTCCCATAATGTTTTTCGATCAAGAGTTGAGTGGCGTGAATTGCATTGATGGTGCCACAATTGGAGATGAAACCACATTGGTTGGTAGTAAGATGAACAATTCTGTGGTAAATGACATGTTTAAAGATTTTCATAGTATGGGATAGCAGGTAGATTGACTGGTGAGTTGTACAGTCCACAGGGCTACTTTTCTTCTTCCAGATTGGTATAGTTGTGCTTTGCTGCTAGTCCTCGGGTGTCCAGTCCTCTTTTCCTCAGCAACAATCTGATTGAACAATTGCATCAACCAGCCAGCAGGATTCCAGCATCTTGATTTCCACAGCTCTGCTGCTAGATCATCAAGTCTAGTCACTTTTGATAGATAAAGTCAAAGGAAAAGGAAAATATAAAGAACTGAGCCATTCTCATTTTATGATTGATCAATTAAAATAATATCTGAATGAAGGAAAGTATTATTCCCAGATGGTGAGGGGAGAGGGGAGGGATGAAATACTGATAGACACAAATGGGAAATAAAGGTGAAATCAGCAAGGTTAAGATTACTAAGAAAATATCATTGATATATATATTGAAATGGTGATAGATTTTGAAATTATTCTACCTGGGTTTACAATAAAGACATATTGAAAAAAAAAGTCTGGTTGCTTTACCTGGCTTCATGCACTTCAGTGCTGCCTCAACTTCTTCAACTGTGATCAACTGTACGGGGCCATAGGTTAGAGCAGCTTGAGGGATTTATGGTGCCTTTAGGGCAGGAAAAGCATGTGGGAAAACAGCATGATCTGAATTTAAAAAGCACTGAAGGGGGAGAAATTGAAGATGAATATATGGTATAAACTTTTTTTAAAAGAAGAGTGAAAACACGAGGATAAAGAAGATAAATTGACAGTTCAGAAGAGTGAAAAAAAGATGACCAGAGCAAAAGAGCATTTACATTTTAGATTTCTACTGAATTCCTCAGCAAGCTGAGGATGGGGAGCTTGTCAAACTTCAGTATGGTTTTGGCACAGGTACAACCTGTCCCAGAGACACACTTCTTGGCAAAGGTCCTCAGCAAAACTGTCAAGCTATAATAGGATTCTCTCGCACAGTTTCACTACTGTGCAGATGAGGACAAAGACTGACAAGAAGAGATTACTGCTCACTGAGTCCAGGAATAGCAGAGGGATGGTTGGAATGCAAAGCAGAAATAGACAAAGAAACTCACTCATGCTCTAAACATTTCATCCTGATATGTGTGACATGTGATTCTGATCTAAGGGGCATAGCTGCTTTAGATCTATTCCGCCTGATGCCCAGACAGACAATGACCTTGTGTGTTGACTGAACAGAATGCCTAAGAATTTGGACAGATTTCATTAATCCAATTTTATTATTTCAAGAGATTTTTAACCAGCAAATGATATCTGTTCTTTATAATACAATGAAATAAATGGTCAGCAGAGCAATCCCGTGTTCATATTATTGCCATTGGTCAATAACAGCACTGCAGCATTTCTCTGCTCTGACAAGAAACAACACTACTGTGGACTCATACCAACATGTCATTGTTTTTATGCCAGTGATGCATGATGCCAGCCATAATCAACATACCTTCCAACATTTCACAAATTAAAATTGGGACACGTTTGGCCAAACAACAGAATGCGGTCCAAAAGTGTGGCAACAAGAAGGCAGAAGCCATTAAAGAGAAAGAGTACACAAAACTACCATTTCAAACAGAAGAACTTTGGAATTTATGTACTGCCTTTAGCAAAACCTGAAAAAAGAAACCAAATGAGACTACTGGAAGGGCCAAAACCCTGCCCTGCCCTGTCTCCTCCATATTTCTGAGTAAACTGGGTAGTAACTACTTTTGCACTTTGAACTCAGTATGCAGCAACTGAAGAAAGCGAAGACAAAGAATGGAAGAAGGAAAAGGAAGAGAGATAAACTGCAACATTTTAAAGGTAGCTGAGAAAGCAGGACAGCAAAAAATTAACTGGAACCATCCCTGTCAAACTGGAAGTTATGAATCACTACTGAATGCTACTGGAATGCTAACAATACAAAAGCTAAACATTTCAAGTGTCAAAACACACCACAGGAAATTGAAATAATGTTTGCAATATCTGTTTATGCAAGTTGGCGACATGGCAAAATTCTGATAAACAGTGTTCTCATTTAGATCAGTAAGATCAAAATCAAAAGGTTCTGCAAGATTCTTCCTTATTCATTAGCTGTAATAAAAGATGCCTTTTGCCTTTGTTGGATTTATTCAAATTGCCTAATTGCTCATCTCCCACATCCATCCAAATAGATAAGGTATGTACAAGAATTAGTAGCCACCGATAGTTTAAATTCAGTAGTCCTCATCAAGGAAGCATGCTCTATCCAAAATTTACTAGATAACTACCATTGTCAAAATTCAACAATGCTCATTAGTGAAACACTTTGAGTTATTTGCTACACCATAGTCAGCTGTACTACACAGTATTAACTAGAAAGTTTTGGCACAATGTCAATATGTTAAATTGTGGGGCATTCACAACAAATATATTGTGTGCAATTCTGGTTACATTAATCTCAAAGAAAAATCACAGATCTGGAGAGGGAATAATAAATAACTAGTTAGGAGCTGGAGTATCTTTCTTACTATACAAGGTTGTTGGTCTACAAATCCCTTCATCTCTGGCTGGATCTACACTGCCATATAATCCAGATTATCAAATCAGATAAACTGCTTTGAACTGGACTATATAAATCTACACTGCCATATAATCTAGTTCAAAGCAGATCATCTGGATTTTATATGGCAGTCTAGATTGGGCCTCTGACTACTGGCCACAGTGACTAGGATTGAAGTTCAACATCATCCAGAGAGTGACAGGTACCCCATACTTGGTCTAATCCAGGTCTGCACAACCTGTGGCCAAGTGTTTGGGACTCCAACTCCCAGATGCCCTAGCCATCTTGACCAATGCCCAGGAATTTTGGGAGCTGAATTCCAAAACACCTGGAGGTCCACAGGCTGTGCAGGTCTGGTCTAATCTAAGAAGAGCTTCTTCTATTCCTCACTTAATACATGAGTGAGGAATTACTTCTGGATGTGGCAACTAGTGTACCCCATTCTGCAACCCTCAAATGGTCAGATGACATCAGTGGGCATGCCTACATCCATCTGAAATATCAAATCCTCAGTTGAATCTACAGATAGAAGCCCCATTTGATACTTTATCCTGGGATCATGACTTCCCCAACTAACCATAGATCCTTCCCCACAAAAAAAAAACAAAAAAACAAAAGCAAAGTACTTTTGACTTGTCCTCCTTTAAAACAACTAATTTGCTCACCCTACTTTCCCTGGAAGGAAAAAAGGGGCGAAGAAACAAAACCTTCAGAGTTGAGATATGAGAATTGTTATGGGTTTGTAGAAAAACAAACTGTGTGCAGTCCTGTCCAGACTTATCCAGTCCTTTGTTGTATCCACAATGAGCAAAAGAAAAACAAGCCACGAAAATGGAAGAGAAAATCAAAATTTACTCTTAAGTAGCAGAGTCAAAAATCATAATAAAACTTCCAGCAACAAAACTCACATAAAGTCTCTGGCATTAAATTCATGCATCTTCATAGTAGGCTCTCAGCAAGCATTCAGTAAGTCCCCCAGTAAGTCCCCAAAAGACATTACAAACATTTCCCAGATATACCCCATTCAGGGAGTGGCTCAAGCCTGTTAGCCCTGATTGTTCCAATTACTCAACCATGAGTTGTAATTAACCAGGTGTTTTTCTCTTAACACACACTTACACAAGTAGTGATCCCACAGAAACTTAGTCACATACATGCATATACAGTAATAAGAATTACTTACTTTGCTCCTCCATCCTATTCCACACTTTGAAGGCACATCACTCACATACTGAAGAGCTTACTCATTCCTTCTCTGTGGGTTTGATACACATTGACCTTTGTTCTAGGCTGAATAAGTTATTCTTTGGTTATAGTTTTGATAGCGACTTAGATCACAGCCTTTGACCAGTTTGACACAACATCAAGGAAGCTTCCCTCTTTAACAGAAAAGCAGACTATGAGCAAACATTCCCTATTGTAACAATTGCCATCTCCGATATCTTTCATCCTGCTCAAAAACACAGGACACTTACTGCTTCACTGGAGCTATACAGAGTTAAACAAGCATAGCTGTGTCTTGCCATCTGGCCTGGGCTGATATGGGATCCAGTCAGGAGCATCATTCACGTGCTCCAACTCAGCAGGCCATTTCTAGTCACTGTAGTCTGTTTGCAGATTGAACTAAAAAAAAATCAAGGGAGGCATATTGGCATTCCAGTTCTCCTGTGTTGTACTACTGTGTATTCACTGTGGAGAGTCATTTCAATGGTATAATTATAAAGCTGACTTTAAACAGAGGGGTTTCTGACCCCCGGGCTTTGGAAAATAGCAGAAAGTCAATGAAGCATTCAAGATTATAGCCGTCTGTCCATCCTTCTGTAAGACCACAGTCCACCTATTTGTGTTCTCTGTAAAAGGAGTCCAGATTTTGTTTTGTTTAATTCCATTCCTCAAATAATTTGACTCTGTAACATTTCCATCTCATTTGAACTCTGGGAATATGCTTTGAGAAGCCTTTTGTCCTATTTTGCTTTTTCTGGGACCACATTAAGAACCAGAATGACTGATTATTCACACCGAGCATGCCTCCATTTTAGTAAGAACTCAAATAATAAAGTAATACATCACATAACCAGCTCACACAAGCTCTCTTCCCTTGTTTGAAAGCTCCAGGTATCTAGGACAAAACCATGTACAGGGATATCTCCTGCTGAATACATCTCACCTATGTTCATCATAACATTCCTTCATGTGGCCATAGGCCCATACATGCCCAGTGCACTTATAGAATCATAGAATAATAGAGTTCGAAGAGATCACATGGGCCATCTGGTCCAACCCCCTGCCATGCAGGAGAAGTACAAGCAAAGCAGCCCTGGCAAATGGCCATCCAGTCTCTGTTTAAAAGTTTCCAAGGAAGGAGCTTCCACCACACTCTGAGGCAAAAAGTTTCACTGTTGAACAGCTCTTACAGTCATGAAGTTCCTCATTTGCATTGTGTGAATTAAGCTTCCATTTTTAATCTCCATCAGTACCTGCTTTTAAATCAGAACTTAAATTGTTTCTTTGGATTTAGGTGGCAACTTTAGAGAGCTGGGTTTCAGCAGCCTATTGGTGATAGTTGATAAACTGCACTGAGGTGAGATAGGGCTAAGAAAAACTTATTGGAAACTCTGGAAATTGCTAAGCAGTGCTGTTCTACTAGTCTATTGGTTTTACTACATATAAGGCTGTTTTATATATTCCATTCTCCCAAGGACATCATCTCCTATAGCGTAGAAACTCAGACATGGATGCTGTTTTTAAATGATACTTGGTCTTCTCTGCAGATACTGACAAGTAGGATCATCTGCGGTTCTCTGCACTGTTAGCCTAACTGCCACATAGGCATGTCTCCACAAGGCATTTTGTGACCTTGTAAAGTCTGATTTATCTTACAGCCTGGTGTCCAACTGTAATTAAAGGCTAGAGTCAAACTAAATGCCAATATCCTCCAGCATTTGCCATCAGCAGGAGTTAACTTGGAAAGCTGTAGCAGACATTAGATTCTCTGATGAAATGGATGATGTTTATACTGGGGACCATGAGTTGTCAAAGCTCCTTCAGCACAGTTAGCCAAATGTCTTTTAAAATTATGCCCTATGCCCTTTAGCATAATTCTATGTTATGTACTGTTGCTGCTTCATACTGATGTTTTTTACTTAGAATTTCAGTTTGTGGTTTGGCATTGAATAACTTACATCAAAATGTTGCTCCAGCAAACAGTTATTGGTGCTGAGTATTTGGTCCACCCACTCTTTCTTTCACATTACTCAATTCCGATTCCGCCAATTCATCCTGGTTTTCCATCCCCATCACATCCATCAGACATTATTTAGCATGTCAAGTCCCCAATGAACTGTGGGGATCTTTTTATGTATTTGTTTTATTTATTTTGGCGTGGGCGCTGGACTCAGGGCCGGCCCTAGATAATTTTCAAGTGTAAGCAAACAGAATTTTGGGGGGCCCCCAAAACCAATCACTGAAAAATAAAAGTGTTGGATAAGTGAAAATGTTGGGTAATAAGGAGGGATTAAGGAAAAGCCTATTAAACATCAAATTATATTATGATTTTACGAATTAAGCACCCAAATATCATGTTTTACAACAAATCAACATAAAAAGCAGTTCGATCCATGGTAATGTTATGTAGGAATTACTATATTTGCGAATTTAGCACCAAACATTGAACTAGGATATAGGGCAGTGTGGACTCAGATAACCCAGTTCAAAGCAGATATTGTGGGTTATTCTGCTTTGATATTCTGGGTTATATGGCTGTGTGGAAGAGCCCTGAGGGTCCTTCCACACAGCCATATAACCCAGAATATTAAGGCAGATAATCCACATTATCTGCTTTGAACTGGATTATATGGCAGTGTGGACTCAGATAACCCAGTGCAAAGCAGATATTGTGGGTTATTCTGCATTGATATTCTGGATTATATGGCTGTGTGGAAGAACCCTGAGGGTTCTTCCACACAGCCATATAACCCAGAATATCAAGGCAGATAATCCACAAGTATGTTTCAGTCTACTTGGAATACACGAAGCATGTTTAAGAACTGGTCCAAGAGTCCAGAAGAGCCTTGACTCCCCATATCATCCCACTTTCTTTGCTAGTTAAATTGAACCCAGTATGCTTTATTATGCCAATTGTTTGTCTTAGATCAGGCATGAGGCAAACTTTGGCCCTCCGGGTGTTTTGGACTCCAACTCTCACAACCTCCCGGCTGTTAGGAATTGTGGGAGTTGCAGTCTAAATACCCGGAGGGCTGAAGTTTGCCCCATGCTTGCCATAGATAGTTGAGCAAATAGTTTTCATGATTGTCCCTCGCTGTTAGGAATTGTGAGAGTTGAAGTCCAAAACAACCAGAGGGCAGAAGTTTGCCTATGCTTGCTGTAAAGTAAACAAATGCAACTTGGCAGCACTTTTAACTGCCATGACTCAATGCTATAAAATCCTGGGAATTTCAGAAAGTCTTTGGGCTGGTGACTCCCTCCTTCAAGCCCAGGTATCTGAAGCAACCAATCAGGAGGCTGCACCTCAGCCCTCCCCAGAAACGCTCGGAGAGCTCCTTCAACCCCCTCCCGAACCCCCCGCCCGCCCCAAGTCCCGGCTTATGGCGCTGAGGAGTCGGGCGAGGACTTGGGGCTGCTGGAGGAAGTGCCACAGGTCGAAGGGGCTGCCCACCTTGGCCGCTCCATAGGCGCCCTCGTCACCCTGGCCCCCGCTTTCCACGCTGCTGCCCTCCATTCCTCACCAGCACTGGGAGCAAGCTGTGGCCACCACGCCCAAACTTGAGTGGCCTCCTTCTCAGGCCACGCCTCAAGGAGGAGACTTCACTTCCCAACATCCTCACTGCTTTGGCTGATGCTCGGGATTGGTGGGAACTGGAGTCCAAAACACCTGGGTCACCACCGAAGCTTGGGAAGCACTTTAAGGAAGTGACTCTGTGCCTCTGCTTTAAAGTGAAGGCACCTCGGCACCACTTTTAACTGCCATGGTGGCCCGGCCGCTGCAAAGGCCAGGCCAGGCAGCAGCCGCGGAGGCAGGAAGGCCACGCCTGGGCAGAGGTGCCTCAACGGCACCCCCTAGGTGCCCCCTAGAGGATGGCACCTTCAGAAGCCGCCTACTTCACTTAATGGTTGAACCGCCCCTGGTGCTGGTCGATGTAGGGTTTCCAGAAAAATATCTACACTAATTCTCAGCAGCCCTGTTTTGACAGCACAGCTGGCAAAATACAGTGCTTTGCTCTAAAGAGATACATTGCAACTGAATTTAGCACAGTACATGTCTAGGATAAGAATGTTTAATCTTCTAAATATGCTTTATACCTATGGCCTTAATGCCATTCACTGCTACATTCAAAGAAATGGATTTATATCTGCAAAAGCTAATGAAGAAATAGAAACCAGTTACTCTTAAAGGTGCTGCTATATTTCCTTTTTTTCCCATTCCTTCCTCCTTCTAAGGCCACTCCTGCCCTGGCCTAAGGCTCCAAACTGGCCCCAGATCAATCACAACAGCCGCTCACCTCACACTGGGCTGAAGCTTTATGGAACCATGCTGGTATCCAGCCAGGCCAGCCAGGCCAAGACCCCATTGGGCCATCCTGTTGCCCTTTATGTTGCCACTGCCGGAGGGCTGCTTGCAGGAAACTGGCCACAAAGTTTCCTGCAAGCAGCTGGATGTTGCGGTTTCATCTGCTAAGTTTATCATGACACACCTGCATGACCAGCAAGGCAGAGGGTAGAGTAACCCCCTCTGTCTTGATCACGTGGGTACCCAATTCTAAACCTCAGCAGACCCAACAGTGATGGCTAGATCTTGCAGAAAGCTCCATGGCCATGCTGCTTATTTCAGAGCAGCAGCACTGAAATAAGGAAAGGGTGATGAATGCAGTGTCCATGTAGACAATGGACTGAGGTGAAACAGACCCAGAGTATTATAGTTACAAAGCCCTGGAATATGCCGAGTTTCTTGCAATCTCTTGAATATTTCCCAACTTTGCTTAGTGCAGAACACAGGGCCCTTCCACACAGCCACATGACCCAGAATATCAAGGCAGATAATCCAAAATATCTGCTTTGAACTGGATTATCTGAGTACACACTGCCATATAATCCAGTTCAGTGTGGATTTTATACAGCTGTGTGGGAGGGGCCAAAGTTGTGTTAAGGGCTAAAAAAATCCAGATACTTATCAGAAGTCCCCATGCATTGTGAAGGCTGCCAACATCAAATTAGTAGTGAGTACAAGCCATATGCCAGCAAATATGGAAAACAATGTTACTGGAAAAAACACTATAATTACCATCCAATTGGAAAAATATCAACTTATATCCCCATACCCAAAAAGGGAAATGCTAAAGAATGCACAAACTTTTGTACAGTGGCATTTATTTAACATGCCAGTAAGGTAATGCTCAGGATCCTGCAAGGTAGACTCCAAAAATACATGGAGCAAGAGTTGCCAGATGTACAAACTGGGTTCAGAAAAGGCAGAGGAATGAGAGACTAAATTGCCAATAGCCGCTGGATAATGGGGGAAGGTAGGGAGTTTCAGGAAAACATCTATTTTTGTTTTATTGGCTATTCTAAAGCCTTTGACTGTGTGGATCATAATAAATTGTGGAAAGCTCTTGGTGGTATGGGGATACCAAGTCATCTTGTCTGCCTCCTGAGGAATCTGTGTAACGACCAAATAGCAACAGTAAGAACAGACCACGGAACAACAGACTGGTTCACGATTGGGAAAGGAGTATGGCAGGGATGTATACTTTCTCCCTACCTATTCAACTTGTATGCAGAACACATCATGCTTGAGGAATCCAAGGCTGGAGTTAAAATTACTGGAAGAAACATTAACAACCTTAGATATGCAGATGATATCACTTTGATGGCTGAAAGCAAGGAGGATAAATAAAGATGATGATGATGAGTCATTTCTATACATTTATCTTGTACTATAGTTCCATGTTCTTCTTGCTTTGCCTCTTTGTTATGTTGTTCCCACCCTTTTTTCACGCTACTTTGTAGTGTTAGGCTCATCTGTTTTGGAGTAGTTTTATACAACTGTATTTCCTTGACATAAGACAGTTTCCTATCTTCCTCTCAGCAGGGGAAGAAAGGATTAAACACTCCCCATCCCAGTTTCTGTGATATACTGTGATTCTGTTAGAAGAGTGGTGGCAGGAATTAACTGAACATAAAATACATCACTGCAAGCACAACATTTGATATAACAAGTAGTTAAGCCTTTGTGCAGTGAAGAATTTTTATGTCTCTCGGTTACTTTGAGTGGGGACTTACAATTTTTATGCAAAGTTTTAATTAACATTTAAGTCAAATATTTTAAGGCTAGAGATGTAGCTACAATTGGGGAGCCAGAAATGATGGCACTTAGAACTCTGACCACCAATGAAAATTTCCTCCAGTCCCCAAATTTCTAGCTTTACAAGATTTTAAAACTTCAGTTCAGCATTTGAAATAGAGGTTAAGCATCTCAAGAAAGGGGATGGGTGAAATTGCCAAGGGAATACAAATGTAGCAAAAATTCTCAGTGTGAATCATTTCAGCATCTTACTTTGTGAAATTCTAAAATTTGGGGACAAAAGGAAAAAAAATCACATAAGGCTTCCCTCATATTAATTTTTCCTTCCGTCCATTTATCCAGAAGAATTTTTATTTGGAGAGGCAATGCCTGTTGTGCCCTTTCTACCCACCCAGCTATACTCTTCAGGCTCATCTGTATGCTTAGCATAGAGAGAAATAAAACAAAGATTTACTGGTGAGTGCTTCAGAGCCTTTGATTGCCTTGCCTCCAACTTGGTATCCTGCCATTTCCAAGTTGGGAAACTTACTAACTAACCAGCTGGATATTTGAGCTCCAAAGTTTCTAATCAACTTGTATATCCATAGCAGATGCCCCACATTTTGTCCTACCACGAAGACAAAGCAGACTGGGGGGAGGGGCAGGACTGTTGCAGAAATACCAGAGGTATGGAGATTCTTTATTCTTAATCTCCTCCATCCCATCCTACCTTTTTAAAAGGCTTCTGTTGCTGGTTTACACCTGATTAATTGTTTCATCTTTTCACCACTTTTAATCTGATTGATTTTCTAATTACAGAGATCCTGTTGTCCAGTATGTATGTGTGTAATTATTCTGGCTACAAGAAGGATGTGGTTACAATTTCATACTATGAATAAAATTTGAACTTTTTGTTTGTTTGTTTGTTTTATACACAGCCAGATGGAGACTGGAGAGTACTCTGAATAAGCTCCTTTATTATTTCATGGTGTGTGAGAGAAAACAACTTCCCCAGTGATCCAATAATCATGAACAGTTGTATACTGCCTAGAGCTCAGAAACGCCTAGTTACTAATAGCTAGTTACTTCTAATTAGTTTTCAAAAAACCCACAATTCATAGATTTCACCATCCCCATCTTGAAAATATCCTCCCCCCCCCCCCACACACACACAAAAAGATCCAAAACACAAATTTTACTACCCCATTGTATCTAATGGGACTTGAGTGTCCACAGATTTTGGTATGCTCAGGGGGTCTTGAAACAAAAACCTATAGATACCAAGGGCCACTGTATTAAAATTGTATCCTAGCTGTTTCGGAAGTATAATGTCACTTCTATAGTTACAAGGTTGTGATCTCAATCATTGGTAGAGGAAGGACATCACATGATTCAAGTACTGACTTATGTTCTGAGCCTCATTCTCTCTTGTGGTTGTTGATGCACCTTGGGGTGGACAAGAAGACAGGGTACATTATTTACATGATGTTTTCATTTATTTGAAATGGTGTATTCTTTTCAGAAGCAGAGTATAAATAGTGATTTTAAAACTGTTAATATAATAGTAGTTATTTGACATTGGCCAAGATTCTAAATCTATGTAGTATCTCCTGTCTACACTCTACACATGCCCCATCCTGACTTCAGGTAGCAGCCATTGTGAGTTATAGGAGTCTGTTTTCCAGTCAGTTGGGATACAGCACACTGGCATTTGCACTATCACCACTACCTTGTGAGTGATCTCTGGTGCATAAGTCAGTTGCAGGATCTCTGTCACAATTCCACCTCACACTGAACATCACTTGTTCAGGGGCTGGAGTCATCAGTCTGCTGCATCCTGATCAACAGAAAAACAGACCCATGTTGCTAATGGCAGCTGATGCTTGGTAAGTTAGGTCTGGGGAGCTTTTCTGATCTCCAAGTATTCCCTATGCTGTTGACTAGGGATCATGTGAATCAGTTATGAATTCATAATTCAAGGCTATGCATTCATAAATGCCTTCATGAATTCCAACCATTGATAAATAATTTATTTTGTAATTGTTAAATAATGACTTTTCCATAGTAACATTCCAAGTTCTGATGCAGCTGAATATGCAAAGCAGGAATACCTGCCTTTAGCAGATGACCTCTTCCATTTCTTATCTTTTTCTAAATGACACATATTAACTGTTTATATATTGCAAACAAATATGCTCAGCAACAATCATTCAATTTAGTGTAAACAGGCACTCGGGGATAATTATGTATACATGGAAGGAACACTTCCAGTTACTAGGCACTTAGCTGGAAGCCTGATTATATCTCACTTGTTTATGCCACAAAATGTAAGCAGTTTAATGTATTCCATTCTTCTGTACTATTTCTATATTACTTCTTTGTCTAGCAAATAGCTACAGTATTATATTAGGCTGTTATCCAAGTAGGATAACCTGAAGAAATAATACACATTTGGAGTTAAGAAATGATACACATTTGGAGCAGAGTGTTTCCTGATACAAAATTTCCTAGTTATTTCATGAGAAAATTTTCTCTGTCTTCTGATCCAAAGAGCCATTGTATTGTCGCATACAGTTTAGTAATGATTAAATATTCCTGATTTTTTATCCCTGTAGAATGAACACAAGACCTTTTCTGAAGACAGATTTCCATTTACTATATATACTTACATATAAGTATATATGGTAAATGTATACTTATGATATGTCCAAAGTGAGGACAGGTTTTGAGACCAAAATTGTGGATTTTGATAAGACTCATGGATAAGTCATGGCTGTTCTTGTCACCATCAGCACCATTTTTCTATCCAGGCATTTAAAAGGTCATTTCATCATTCTACTCAGAGAAAGGGATGGTTACTTTTTAAAAACAAAAGTTAAAGTTTAACATTCCCACTTATCAAGAAAAAGACCACCCCCCTTTTCAGTAGTGCGGCAAAAGGCAAGAGAACTCCATTCTGGAAAAACCTAAACAGGCCTCTCTGTACAGGACTCCTCATGCAAGAAA
This sequence comes from Anolis carolinensis, assembly GCF_035594765.1. NCBI lineage: Eukaryota > Metazoa > Chordata > Lepidosauria > Squamata > Anolidae > Anolis > Anolis carolinensis. The sequence continues at coordinate 305,074,468 of NC_085841.1, forward strand.
ATGATGTCAGGAGGTGGGAGGAGGAGAAGGGAAATCCCTCAACCCCACCAACACCAACACCACCACCACCTCCTGACATACCAACCCACTCCTCTGAGGTTTTGGGTGCCCAAGTGGGATGGCTGTAGGGACAGACCCCTGGGACTATGGAAGCAGTCCCGGGAGTCAATCTCCACAGAGCCTCACCTTTAAAGATCCAGATCTTAGCTTAAGGTCTGGATCTTTAGATGTGTTTAATTACTGCAGAGTAAACTGAGAAAACCCATTTTACTCTGCATTTATTCACTTTTACCTCAAACATAATTTGGACACCTCAGATAAAAAGTGAGACAAGTCCTGCATTTTGGTCCTGCCTGGAAGGGCCCTCAGTGCTCCTTCAATGAAAATCAACAAAGATCCACTGCCACCATTTTTCCACCCAAGAATCCAAAAGAATAGAAATGGCACTGGGGCAGACAGAACAGAGTGAATCATTGCTTCTTTTATGTTCTCGCAGGAGGGACTTACCTTGATCCTGAACAAGTCCATCCAGATTTTTGGAGTCAATTTTTTTTACTAAAACATCTAAATTTATATAAGAATATATGCACTAGTTCATCACAGACTAAGGACAATTGATTGTTATGGTGCAGCTAGACACAATTGTGTTACTGGGTATAAAATCAACCACAACTATTGAGAACCAAATGGGTTGATTAAGGGACAATATTATGCATGGCTTCTCCTTTTACCTCCCCAAAAGAGTCAGTCAAAGCAAACAAATATATCTTTCCTTCTTCAAAGAATTTTGAGACTGCTGGTTGATCAGGAGATAATGCTTCTGGGACATAGCAGCACAGCCCAGAAAACCCACAACAACCTACTTCTGAAATTATTTGTGTGTTTGTATGTATCTTGAAGTCACTTGCTAATGTATGATGAATCCACAAATTTTGCAGTTTCTTGGGCAAGGACTAGTCAGAGGTGTTTTTGACAGTTTCAGGCTCTGAAATATACATATACATATAATATATACATATAATATATGTAGTATGGTATTTGTTCATGGCCTTCCATCCAAGTATAGCCGCCAGCACTGATCCCTGTTTAGCTTCCAAGATGAGATGGCATCTGGTTCTTTTTTTGCTAAAAGTGCAGTCAATGCTTGAAACTAGCAAGGAATGATCTGCACAGCAGACACCAATCATGGTCCAAATGAGCTATAGGTCACACATAACCTGTGACATATGTAACAAATACAGTGAGAGGCACTGAATTACATTGACGTTCCCCAGCAATATGTTCAATTACTGGGGAAATAACTTCATGCAAAGCAAATAGCACAGTAAGTAATTAACTGGATTGCAGAGACTTTAAACCCTGAAAGCAGTATTATATCCTGCCTGTCACCATTTGTTCTACGAAACACAGAAGTCTTTTTTGCTGCAGTGGAACATTCTGTATCTTTAGATTGCACTGAAACTGAACCAGAAGGCTGTACATGACTCAGATTGTTTTTACTAGGTTTTTAATTTAATATAAATGTGTGTGTGGGGGGGGGGGTGTCCTTCAAAATCGGGCTTATCAGGGATTGCATAAAATACACCAGGTGATGGTTCAGAATCATTAACACAGGATGCTGTAAGTTGTTAAGGTTTTTATGATGAGACAGAGGGATTGCTTGGCAATTCTGTAAGAAATTCCTTAAAGAATGGTAATGTTTGGTATGAGTGAAGACAGAACTTGAATTTAGAAACTGACAGGGGAGCTGTGCATTTGAATGGCAACAGAAGGGACTGATAAACATACAAGTTCCTTGCAACAGGGTATTCTCCTTATTATGTGGTAAAACTCTACACATGTTGATCATGATGTACATAGACCATTAGAAGCCAATTTTAAAGGCTGGATTGTTTTTCTGTTAATTCAATTTATCTTGATTTGAATTGCAGCCCTGATTTGGATTGCAGCAATCAAGATGCATTTCATTCTGATCCAGCTCTGAATCAAGACTGGAGAATTCAGATAATATGCCTTATACTACTGACTTGCACTGGGAAACAAAAAAAAATGGCTATACATTTTTAAAATCATTATGCATATTAAATTTAGATATATGTAGACCAAAAGACAGAATTAATATAACTGTTGTCGACCGCACTTTGGGGGATCGGGCCCTTAAGGAGAGACCCGACCCGGTCCTGAGGGAACGGACCTTGGCGAAGCCAAAAGGAGAATATAAGCCGCAATACAACCTGAAGCCTGAAATGAAGAAGGTCCGCCAAGTTGAAGGAAAATCCGCCAAGGAGTTTTTATTGAGCAATTCAGCTGAAAAGGACGCTAATAGCGATCATTCAATCTACTAGCGTAACATATGTTTCAAATAAAGCCATATTTATACAATGTTTCGGTCTGACAGCCCTTTGAATTTCCCGCCCCGCTTCCCTGCCCATCAGATCGCGGATAGGCTGAGAGTTTGAACGAGGCGGGCTTTCGTTTCCCGCCTTGCTCTGCTGGCCCAATGGGAAGCCGCTTTTTGTCCCCACTCGGGCCAATCAGAGAGGAGGAGGCGGGAGCTATTGAAACAATGAGGTGGCAGGACAGGAAATATCAGATTAATTCTGGCCCAGCCGATTTCTAAAGGAATTAATGGCACCCATCAAGGATGTCCGGGGTCCTGTCACGTTCACAGATTTTAGATATGTCTTGGGGTGTCAGACGGGAAGTGGTGATGGGTGGTGATGAGCCGTCATTGACGGGCCCCACAGGGTGCCTTCCAGTGGCGTCCTGGCCTGGGATATGACAATGTTTGCCTTGGGGGCGAGTCACCTTTAGGAATCTGGTGCTCAAGCCCTATATTGTCCATGCGATCGGAATGAGATTGGATTAAACTGTGGCAGATTATCCTTTTGTTTTTGGGAAGGGAGGTCTGGGACATGGGGCTAAGGTTCACGTTGGGGTCATAATATTTCCCATTTGATTTCATGATTTGACAATTATATGGGATAGAATGAAAATTAAAAATAAAGTTGGAACATAAACCCAGCTGGGAAAAACACATATTTTCCGGGGATCCCAAAGAGTATAAATACATATAGGCAGATAGGTAGATTTCAAGGAGGAAAGGGAGAATCCATAGAGGGGGGTTACATTGCACAAAGGGGGACCATGGATGATATAATCAACTGAAAACATTTGATAAGAATGAGGTTTACAACATCTGGGGAACCCAATATGGAAATTCATAAGAGTGGAGTTCTAGCAGCATGATTTCACAATTCATGAAGTTAGCCCAACGATTAGAAATTCATACAACAGTGGGTCATGAGGGTGTCCAGGTACATAGAATATGAAAATTCACAAATACATGAGGAAAAAGAGTTCATAAGGAATCCATAGAGATGGCATGGGGAAGGGGCACATGTGGGTTGCAGTCTTTGGAAGTATAGGATTTCATAAGTCCAGGGGTAGGTCTGGGGAAGAGTGTTCTTCTCCTTCATAAAATCATGAAGGTATGAATGAAACGTGGAGGGCACCCGTCCGGGCACCCCCTGGCAGCTGTAGAGGGTGAGGGTCCTTGGAGAACTATGTCTCCCCCGCGAGAGAGCGATTCCCCCATCCCCAGTACACAGAAAGGGGCTAGGGATCTCTTAAACCCATTCCGTGGGCTGCGGGGAGAGGAAAGTCCGGGATAAGGCAGCAGCTTGGCTTGAAAGGAGCCGTCGGTCCCGTTTGACAGTCAGCTGTTGAGGTGCCGAAAACTGGACCGATTCCGGTTCTGCTGGTTGTCTTCGAGTCAGGAGCCTTAGAAAGGGTTAGGACTAAAAGAGGAGCGTTCTAGGGGTAATTTTGATAGAGATATGAGCCAATTTGTATCGTCCGCCATGTTAATCTATGGCGGAGAAACCTCAACCGGAGTTAAAAGGACGGGAGGGAGAGAAACTGCATGCAAAGGAAGGAGTCAGAGGGAGATACAAAATAACCAGATAGAGAGTGTTATTGTTAAAATAAATGCTACTTTTATTGGGGGATTTTGTTACATAGTTCAGGGAAGGGGAAAGTGAAGAAAAAAAGTCTTTTAATAATAGTCTGCTGCGGTCCCGCTTCGTTCCTTTGGAGAGTAACCTGCGGAACTCTCCGCTGCGTTTTTTTAAATTAATTTAAAAGCCGGGGTTTCGGTCATCATATTCCCCACTCGGTAAGGGCGGGGCGAAGTGGGAGGAGCCCATTTCGCCCCTGCCCTACCGCATAAGCATTATAACCTCTTAGCGGCAGCCTGGCCATCTGCTGAGAGGGGTTCGAATGGTTCTTTTTGCGACAAATTTGGAACAGAGCGGGCAAATGTGACCAGCAGCAGCTTATTATTAGAAGGAGAAGGATTACAGCTAAAAAGAGGAGAAAACCTTTCCTCAGCCAGTCTAAAGAAGGGAGCCAGTCGGTCAGAAAACTAAGGTCGAATCCAGTTGTCTCCTTAACTCCTGAGGCCAAATCATTCAAACTCTCGATGGATTTACGAATCATAGGAGTCTGGTCTGTCAAATTAAAGCAGCACATGTACCTTACACTCTCACAGCCATAGTGGTTTTTCAATAGGAGGAAATCAATAGCTGCCCTGTTATCTAATACAGCCTCCCGCAGCTCATGCATTTCCTTTGCCACTGATGCCAAGGCTTGAGAGGTATAATTGATGTTTTTGACCAGAGCGCAGGCCAGATGCTTTATGGCCCTATAATTCATGGCTGAGGCCACTCCAGGAGTGAACAATGCAGCCGCCACAAACTGTGGGATGCCTTTTTAGTACTACTGAGGGGTCACAATTTGGATCCAAGTTTTGAATGGATCTTGCCTTCCGACCCAAAGAGTGTGCCAATTCTAAGTCGTTCTTGGAAGGCATAAAAAGAGACAGCCTACCCAAGGCACAATTCCCCATGGAGGTGTTGGCAGGTAGATAACCATAGGCTGTCTGTCCACACAGGAAAAACCATCCTGGGGGCAGGACCAGATGGGCATTCAGATGAGACAGTTTTTCTACATGGGTGCAATTTAGAGAGTTGTCAATGGGAAGCTGATGGCATTCGCCGGTGCAGGTGGGAATTTGAAAACAATTTTCTGCTTGAGGAACATGAGCAAGGCGGATGGTAGCCATGCCGGGCAACTTGTCCATGGAGACTCTTCCCCAGTTTGAGAGATCTCTATAAGACATATCCTTTGGGATGTCTTGGAACATGGTATAATTTCTAAAAATTTCCAGAGGTTCTGGAATGCCAATTAAACAGGTGGAAAACAGGTCTGTGGCAGAGGCTCCACTAGACAGGCAAAAGTCTGAGACATTTAAGGCCTTTGTGGCCAACTGTTGCCAGAAGTTTACTTTGGAAGAAAGCCATTCATACAACACCGGGCTAGAACTGGCAGGGAGAGTCAGAGAAAGAATGAGAATTAGGGTTAGCATTTTCTAGGGTTAGTACGCTGGACAGCTCCCAGCAGGGAAAGATAGGAAAGAGCAGGGAGAGAAAAATAGAGGGAAAATTAGAACTCACGGCTCCTGATTCAGCACGCTGGATAGCTCCCAGTGGAATCGCGGCGTTAGTTCTTCTGAGCGGGGGGGGGGGGGTTGAAGTGAGGGCCGATTTGACAGCTGTCAAAGTGAGCTGTCAAATGTTTGTAGGTCCAAATAGGGGTGTTATTTATTTACAGTATTTATATTCCGCCCTTCTCACCCCGAAGGGGACTCAGGGCGGATCACATTATAACACACATAGGGCAAACATTCAATGCCCATAAACACATCAAACAGAGACTGAGAGACGCACACGCAGAGGCAAGTTAACTTTCTTCTGAGGGGATGTTCGATTCTGGCCACAGGGGGGAGCAGCTGCTTCATCATCCACACTGACGGCACTTCCTCATACCAGGTCGTAAATTAGTTAATCTTGCCTCCCCACTTCCCGTGGCGCTAGAAGGATGGGATTTGGAGGGGTCCTTGGAGGGGGTCTTGTGCTTCCGTCTCTGGCGTTTGGTCTTTCTCCGGACCTCGGGAGGGTGTGGGTCAGGACAGCTTGCGGGCGGCGGGCCCTGAGGAGGTGTTTTCCGGAACAACACCTTCAGGTCGTCTCCCGGCTCAGCAGTCCACAGGTCTTTGTCTTCCTCACCGCTGGTGGGGGCTGGTTCTGGTTCAGGAGCACTCTTGATGGATCCTGGCACGGATTCCAGCACCTTGCAAGCAGTGTAGGAGGTCAGGAGGACTTCGAGGTGGTTGTGATGCCATCTCCTCTAGGCGCCTCCTAGTGACCACAGCCAGGTCCAGCACCTCCACCCAGGAAGGGGGGTCCAAGGGGTAGAGAATGCCTCAAGACAGCAAAGAAAAGAGATCACGTGTCCCCTCCCCACTCCCCTTCCCCCCAAGACCCTAAGTGTGGAGGGTTAGTTTTATAAGGAAGAAAAAAAGGGAGGAAAAAATAGAAATAAATCATTCATATCTTCTGGGACATTTTCAATACTGAAGGTTCCTCTGGCACCCTCGCAGCCATGTTAGGGCTCCCCACTCGCGCCTGACCCAGCGACCAACAGCGAGGGTCCTGTTCGTGGCTCCATGGGGACGCACCCTTAGCCTCTGCCACCTCTTCTCAGGTGAGGGGGGGTCGCCCTTACCTGCCAGCCTTCTCCTGGTCTCGTGGGGGCGCCCTCTCCTCCCTGCAGTTGAAGGGGGATGTTCTTCTGCTCAGGGTCAGCCTTACGATCGGAGCCAGCTTGTGGGTGGGGGCCTCATCACCGTGATGGCACCCCACTGGTTGCTCTTGCCTTATCTGAGCTGGGTTTCTCAGAGTCCCTTTATAGCCACAGGAGCGGATGATGGTCCTGGTAGTCCAGGTCGGAGTGGGGTACCTTCCATGTGGGGTGCCAGGATCCCCATTCTACAATTCCCAACGGTCCCTTTTATACTGAGAGAGTGTTAGTAAAACCCCTAACCCATTGTATACACAGTCATTCAAGAAATAGCAAACAAGAGGGAGAGAGAGAGACAGAAAGGATAGCTCAAGGAAGAAAACCATGAGGAAGAGGAACAAAGCTTGGTTCCCCACATTTAAAGGACAGACAAAGGCTCCAAAGTCAAGGCAACAAACAAAGAATACTACTCAGAGAACAGGGAAGCCCCAGGCAGGACTCAGCCAGTCTCTGAAGATGGAAGGTTTTCCAAAGATACACAATATCCCCCAGAGAGAAGGGGGGGCTGAGAGGGAGATTCAAAAAAGGGGGGTTTTGCAGGGTTGCCCAAAGGGATTGGGTGAAAAAAAGAAAAAGGGAAAGGAGTCTTTAGGGACACAGGATCCTTTAGTTTGAGCAGATTTCAAGGTGTGACCTGACGATTTGGAAAGAATGCCAGATCAAAGGTCCCACTTACAAATGGTAACCAACAAAAATGCAAATTGACAGTCTAAAAATTTATGTTCCTCTGGGATCTTTGGGGAGTTTCTAGCATATTTTGGGTAAAGTTTTGAAAGCAAACAGAAAAGAAGAAGGAGAAAGGGGATTGAACTGTGACTCAAAAATTCAGAAGCAGATTGCTTTGAGAGGGAGGGAGAGAGGGGAAAATAATTCTTTGGAGAACTATTGGCCCAATATTCAGGCTTCAGATAAAACAGAGGTTGGCAATGGATGTCTTATGGTCTCTGAACAGTCAATTCCTCCTTCCTCTGATGGTCTCATCCCCCCCCCCCCGTTCCTCTGGCCAAAAAGGACGAGCGAGAGGAAGAGAGGGAGAGATTAAGGGAGGGGGGCCGCAAGGGGGAAGAAGTCTTGGGGTGGAAGGGAAAAAGGCTTAGAGGGATTCGGTTGGGGGGGTGGAGAGGAAATAGGAGGTTGGGAAACGGAGGGGAGATGGGGCTGAGAAAAAACAGAGGGCTGGGAAACGGAGGGGGGACGGGGGGGAAATGGCAGGGAGTTGGGAGAGTGAGTCTGGGAGAGTGGGATCCCGGGAAGCAGAGGTTCCCTTGAAGGGTCGATTTGGGGGTTCTGGGTCGGTGCAGGACTCAGATCAGGGGAGAAAGCAGGGGATGAGGTGGGGCAAGGGATGGGGGTCGGGGTTGGTAAGTTGGGGGGGGGGCAAGCAAATGTCTCCAGAAGTTCCTCTTCTGGTGGAGGCGGGAGGGGAAGTAGGTCTAGAGAGGAGCTTCTGAGGAGGGTAGGTTTGGAGCCCACGTCCCTGCATGGGAAGACTTGGACCCCCCTCCCCCCTTCCACTCTCCCTCTGGCTTAAGGCCATGAACATCGCAGCATAAGCAAGTTGGGACCACTTGCCCTTCCCCTGGCGAGTCACCTTAGGTCAACACTCCGAATTCGGCGACTCGAGCAAGGGGGGGGGGCAAGCTGTTCCCCCTTCAAGGGCCACAAGGGGCCACTTATGTGCTCTGAGTTAGCCCAACCTGGCCTGCACCATGTTTTTCGATGCAAAGCCCACCCCAATTGGCCAGGATCTTACCCAATGGAGAATCCCTGGGGATGTCTGCTGGGGTGGGACACCCTAGACGTGCTGAACAAACACCCATTCTTGGCTCAGCCCCTGCCCAGTACCTGACAGTTAACGGAGTAACGACTCACCCAACCGGCTAGGTGCCTGCTCGTCCTACCGAGAGTTCCCTCCACCAAGACTGAATGGCTGGCGTCCGTGGAATCCGCAGGTGCCCCGGGAACACAACCATTCCCCTACCCCGCGATTCTTGAACCTGTAATCTTACAAGCCAGACTGTTCTCACACGCCCCCCGGGTGCCAGATTTTCCCGCGTTTCACCAGGAATTTGTTACCGAGCCCTGATCCGAAGTGCAATACCTCCAGGGCTCCGCCCACCTGGGTCTCAACAACGGGGCCGGTTCCCTTTTATTTTTTACAGGGCGTCCCCTGTTTCACGTTGGCGCCTTTCCTTCGAGGAGCTAAAAATCTGCTTCCTCCTATCTGGCTCCTTTGTTCAGTACCCTGAATCAGATCTAGAGAGAGAAAGGGACTGCCAGAGAAATTTGGATGTGAAAATGAGGTCAAATTGTTGGTCGGAGGGCCCTCCTTGCAGCCGTTTCTCTCCCCAACCTGTTCCAGAATATCTGGACCAAGGTCGCCGCTTGGAATTTTAGCCTAGAAATTGATCTTTGGAACTTCCAAGCAAGTCCCTTCGTGGTAAAGCCAAATTATGTTGTCGACCGCACTTTGGGGGATCGGGCCCTTAAGGAGAGACCCGACCCGGTCCTGAGGGAACGGACCTTGGCGAAGCCAAAAGGAGAATATAAGCCGCAATACAACCTGAAGCCTGAAATGAAGAAGGTCCGCCAAGTTGAAGGAAAATCCGCCAAGGAGTTTTTATTGAGCAATTCAGCTGAAAAGGACGCTAAAAGCGATCATTCAATCTACTAGCGTAACATATGTTTCAAATAAAGCCATATTTATACAATGTTTCGGTCTGACAGCCCTTTGAATTTCCCGCCCCGCTTCCCTGCCCATCAGATCGCGGATAGGCTGAGAGTTTGAACGAGGCGGGCTTTCGTTTCCCGCCTTGCTCTGCTGGCCCAATGGGAAGCCGCTTTTTGTCCCCACTCGGGCCAATCAGAGAGGAGGAGGCGGGAGCTATTGAAACAATGAGGTGGCAGGACAGGAAATATCAGATTAATTCTGGCCCAGCCGATTTCTAAAGGAATTAATGGCACCCATCAAGGATGTCCGGGGTCCTGTCACGTTCACAGATTTTAGATATGTCTTGGGGTGTCAGACGGGAAGTGGTGATGGGTGGTGATGAGCCGTCATTGACGGGCCCCACAGGGTGCCTTCCAGCGGCGTCCTGGCCTGGGATAGGACAATGTTTGCCTTGGGGGCGAGTCACCTTTAGGAATCTGGTGCTCAAGCCCTATATTGTCCATGCGATCGGAATGAGATTGGATTAAACTGTGGCAGATTATCCTTTTGTTTTTGGGAAGGGAGGTCTGGGACATGGGGCTAAGGTTCACGTTGGGGTCATAATATTTCCCATTTGATTTCATGATTTGACAATTATATGGGATAGAATGAAAATTAAAAATAAAGTTGGAACATAAACCCAGCTGGGAAAAACACATATTTTCCGGGGATCCCAAAGAGTATAAATACATATAGGCAGATAGGTAGATTTCAAGGAGGAAAGGGAGAATCCATAGAGGGGGGTTACATTGCACAAAGGGGGACCATGGATGATATAATCAACTGAAAACATTTGATAAGAATGAGGTTTACAACATCTGGGGAACCCAATATGGAAATTCATAAGAGTGGAGTTCTAGCAGCATGATTTCACAATTCATGAAGTTAGCCCAACGATTAGAAATTCATACAACAGTGGGTCATGAGGGTGTCCAGGTACATAGAATATGAAAATTCACAAATACATGAGGAAAAAGAGTTCATAAGGAATCCATAGAGATGGCATGGGGAAGGGGCACATGTGGGTTGCAGTCTTTGGAAGTATAGGATTTCATAAGTCCAGGGGTAGGTCTGGGGAAGAGTGTTCTTCTCCTTCATAAAATCATGAAGGTATGAATGAAACGTGGAGGGCACCCGTCCGGGCACCCCCTGGCAGCTGTAGAGGGTGAGGGTCCTTGGAGAACTATGTCTCCCCCGCGAGAGAGCGATTCCCCCATCCCCAGTACACAGAAAGGGGCTAGGGATCTCTTAAACCCATTCCGCGGGCTGCGGGGAGAGGAAAGTCCGGGATAAGGCAGCAGCTTGGCTTGAAAGGAGCCGTCGGTCCCGTTTGACAGTCAGCTGTTGAGGTGCCGAAAACTGGACCGATTCCGGTTCTGCTGGTTGTCTTCGAGTCAGGAGCCTTAGAAAGGGTTAGGACTAAAAGAGGAGCGTTCTAGGGGTAATTTTGATAGAGATATGAGCCAATTTGTATCGTCCGCCATGTTAATCTATGGCGGAGAAACCTCAACCGGAGTTAAAAGGACGGGAGGGAGAGAAACTGCATGCAAAGGAAGGAGTCAGAGGGAGATACAAAATAACCAGATAGAGAGTGTTATTGTTAAAATAAATGCTACTTTTATTGGGGGATTTTGTTACATAGTTCAGGGAAGGGGAAAGTGAAGAAAAAAAGTCTTTTAATAATAGTCTGCTGCGGTCCCGCTTCGTTCCTTTGGAGAGTAACCTGCGGAACTCTCCGCTGCGTTTTTTTAAATTAATTTAAAAGCCGGGGTTTCGGTCATCATATTTAAGGTTCAGACATTCAGGTAATGATGTTTACTTCTGCTGAGTATCTCTAATATTTGCTGTTGTTATTGTTTCAAAACATATAGTTGTTAAAAGATATTTTGATTGCTTAAACTTGGCATTTCATTTCATATTGCTTTTGTTCTGACACTGTCCCTGTAGAGCACTCATTAACTAGGTTTCATAGAAACATAGAATAATAGAGTTGGAAGAGACCACATGGGCCATCTAGTCCAACTCGCTACCATGCAAGAAAAGCACAATTGAAGTCTGTTAAAGTTTAACTAAGGGCATTTCCACACAGCCCTAAAACCCATGTTGAAGCAGGTTAAAATAACCCACTTCTGTATGGGTTCTAGTCCCCATCTACCCACCCAAACCCAGGGCTTTTCCGGGTGGGGGTGTGATTACATGCCGCCTGAGGCCCCCCATAAAACTTACTTTTAAAAAGTCCCTTGCCACCATAAAGCCTCTCCTCGTGTTCTCCTGGCATGAGAGAATGATGCCTGAGGAGATAAGAGGGGTGGAAAGGAAAATCCCTCCTCCTCCCCCCGCCCCCCATGTCTCCTCATCATTTTCTCATGCTAGGAGGACACGAGGAGAGGCTTTATTGTGGCAATGAACCTTTCTATTAAGTTTAGAGGAAAATTGGGGCTGGGTGTGGAGGGGGTGACCACTCTCCCGCACCTTTGAGCTCCAGAAGGCCAAAAGATGTGGGATGGCTGTGGGGACTCACCCTTACAGGAAAGCCCAGATCTAATGAGGTATTTCATTAACAAGGAATAAACCAAGATACCTTCATTTATTCCAAATTAATTCACTTTTACTAGAGTCATGTTGGACCCCTCGGGTAAAAACCAAAACAGGTGCCGTGTTTGGGACTGTCTACATGGGCCATAAGATAAATGATAATCATGACAATGTGCTTGAAAGGAAGGTGGATTTTTCTTCTTTATTCTGCCAACTGCTGAAATTCAGAGGAGGGCAACTAAAATGATCAAAGGTCTGGAGACCATGCCCTATGGGGAGTGTCTGAAAGAACTGGGTATGTTTAGCCTACAGAAGAGAAAGTTGAGAGGAGACATGATAGACATGTATAAATATGTGAAAGGGTGTCATAAGGAAGAGGGAGCATTTCTTATGACATCCTAGGTGTTTGATGGAAGACAGGGAATCAGAATTTCCACAGAAAAGGCCAAGCTTTGTCTAGGAACACTTTGAGATTAAATCAAATCTTAGGGTTGCTATTTCCCTGAACTGGAGGTAGTAAATAATCCAAGGTAAACATGCTGCAATGCTTTGTAAGGCAAAACAAGATGTTTTACTCAAGACAGAAGCAGACAGCTGGAACAAGACCCACAGAGCAGCAGATCAAAGAGTGATGAATCCTCTGGTGGCAGTAGCTTTAGTTTCTCCAAGTGGAAGCAACCCTGGAAGAAATGGAATGGCAAAAGCATGAGTCCATGATAAGGAAGTTTCCAACTCCAGTCCAAATCACCAAACCCCTTAGGGAGGAGAAGAGAGATTCATCGGGGAATCTCACAAGTCAACATTATCTTGTTTCATCACTGAATCAGTTACTTTGATGATTCAACATGGAATGATGGCTAAACAGCTGGTATAAACAAACACCACTTTATTGACCTGAACTGCTTGGAAGAAGCAAGAAAGTGGAGCAGCCCGGTGTGGGTTGAGCTGCAGCAAGATGTCAACCCTTGACTACCTCCTCAGCCTTCCCTGGGACGAAGCCCCTGACCCCAGAATGGGAAGTCCAGTGGATTGTTCCCCAGTTGGCGATCTGCAGGAAGACAACCTAGGAATTTCCAAACCAAAACACAAGACTTTATAAGTGTGTGTAATCCCCAGATATACCTCAAGGGCAAAGTTCTTCCCAACCTCTGAGACTCACAACCTTAACGAGGCCATTCTAGAGTTCAACCCTGCACTGAATGGGTGCCAAGGTGTTCACCATAACTCTCATAGTCTCCCCTAAAACAATCCTACCTTACTCCAAGGCTACCAGCATGCTCACAATGCACCTAGGGGTAGGAGGGTAGATCACAATGTGATGGTCTAAAAGAGACACGTGGAGGAGAAGTCAAGCCTTATATAATCAGTAACTCTGCCCCTCCTATGTGCATTATCACAACACCCGATGCACAGACTTCTGGTCCCATTGCTTAGCAGTGTCCAGGACCCCATTTTTAAAACTGCTTTTGGGTTTGTGTGAATTCAAAAAATATGTGTATTACAGCTCTCTAGCACAAAGGATCCTTGGAGTTACTGAGCAAGAATTGGACTGTGTTAATGCCATTTTTAGAGTACACCATATCTCCAAATTTTATGCCAATGTGTGAAAAATTAAAAAGAAGTATAGCCATTTTTGTTTTTCCAGTGCAAGTCACTCACAAAAGAATGGTGATTTAGACTCCCACAACTTAATTTGGGAACTAGATCAGAAATGATTGTGTGCTGATCAATATCGGCAAATGTGACACTAATCTAAATTACCAAATTCAGCTCTAAACTGAATATAGAGCAACATACAGAACCATATTCAATGCTTTTCTTATAGAATTTCTAAGTAGAAAGTGACCTTGGCCTCCATTTTTTTCTATTAATTTTAGATTGTTTAAAAAAACAGAAGCTCTGTTTGTTCACACCTACCTGCTATTTTTGCTTAAGTTAAAACAATTAATGGAACAAGATAGCAAGGTTGACATGAAGCACCCACAATTGAACCCAAGACTTTCTGTATACAAAGCATGTGCTCTTCTCCTAAGCAACAGCATTTTCCCCACATCAAGTGTTTGGCACTGGATGCCAAGATTCATTATTTATCACAGCAGGAAAGGAAACAAAAGAAGAATTATTAAAGTTAAGTCATATGGAGACAAAGCGGAAGAGATAAGGAATTACTTACTTTCTCTTAATTTCCTGAATGTAAAATGTGTTATTTTCCTGTTTGAAAGTGTGCGGTGTTTAATTATAGACATGTTAAAGTGTGCATATTTTTAAACACAGTATTCCCCAGTACCTAAGAGCAAAAACTGGAATCTAGCCAATCCACCCCCAACTATTTTCCCCCACTCCTCAATCAGGAGCATTCAAGCCTTTATAAATAACTATGTGAACGTAGAGCTCCATTCTGCATGTTGAGATGGGATTGCCAGGTCAATATCACCTCATTGCATTAGAGTTCAAGACCAAAACCTGAGATCAGAGAGTGAATCCTTGTGATATCATTGGACCAGCCTAAGTGATGTCACTCTCCTGTGTCCACAAGCAACAAGGTTGGCAGAAGAAACTACAGGTGCATCAAGTCAGTACATGGCATGCAGAGGTAATCAAGGGAATTTGCTAAAACTGGAAGGAGCCACAGTAGAGAGATCTCAGCCACCCCAGAAGTCACAATAATCAATGCTACAAGGCAAGGACATACACCACTATCCAGCCCAGAGATCAAGAATCATAAATGCACTAGCAGAAAGCACCCAAAAGCCAAGGAGAACAAACAGTTGAAAACGATAAAAAAAAAAACCTAGCAATTGCTGTGTGATTTACAGCCACCTTGTCCTAGAGAAGTGTTTTTTTTTTTCATGTCAGGAGCAACCGGAGTTGCTTCTGGAGTGAGAGAATTGGCCGTCTGCAAGGACATTGCCCAGGGGATGCCCGGAAGTTTTGATGTTTTACCATCCTTGTGGGATGTCCCCACATGGAGCTGGAGCTGATAGAGGGAGCTCATCTGTGCTCTCCCCGGGTGGGATTCGAACCTGGCAGCCTTCAGGTCAGCAACCCAACCTTCAAGTCACAAGGCTTTTATCCCCTAGGCCACCAGAGGCTCCATAGAGAAGTCAGGTGCTAGATTGATCAGTGTTTAAGGGTTGTTGGCACCTCCCTCACCATTGTTTATTTGACAGCATCCCACAAATGATGGGGGTTTCTCCTCAGAGGCCTTCGATTCCACTTGAGGTAGAGGATCCACCTTCCTGATATTCCTTACGGTGTATCAGCCAATAGATACTCAATTTCAAATATTATCTGAAACCAGAAGCCTTTCTGTGTTTTGACTCCTCTACATGGGTTTTCTTGGATTCTATGGCATGAGTTATGATAGTCATAGAGGCAAGCCAGGCAACGACTGGGAAGCAAGTTAGAATTGCTTCCAAACTAGTGAATTTTGGAAATGGACAGGAGGCCAATCTGAGTAATCTTCAAGTAACTTCGCAATATGGCAATTTAGGGGTACATGGTGGTAGAATTGAGGTAACAAGAACACCCAGGAGATGTAGAGTTTGGCACCCTTTCTACCTCTAGAATCATGAAGTTGGAAGGGAGGACAATGGCCATGCCATGAAGGATTACAAAGTTAAAGCACTCCTGAGAGATGACCATTCAACCTCTGTTTAAAGACCTCTGCAGTAGGAGAGTCCACAACACTCTGAGGCCCAATCTACACTGCATTTAAGTCAGTGTGAGGTTGGATCAACTTGTGGACAGTCACAAAAACATGCAGGCTGGTTCAGCTTAACCCAGAGAAAGATGCTTAATTTAACTGCACCCCAGGTTAAAATAACTCAGGTTAAAATAACTGCACCAAGATCTGGGCTTTCTTCTGAGTTCTGGCAGTGCAGATACTTGTAGCCAGTTGCTATATGGAACCAGCTATGGGTATCCCAACAGCCATCCCATGCTCTCCAGGTTCAGGTGGCCTGGGATGCGAATGGCTATTCCCCCACCACCGCCAATCCCTCCCAGCTGCCAGCTACAGTGGTGACAGGCTGATCTACCCAATGCCCCAGCAGTCCCTCTTCTTCCTTTTCTGCTATGTGACTGGCAAAGGAGCCTGAGAGCAGTGAGGGGAAAAGCCCCCATCACCCTTCTTCCAGGCTTCATTGCCAGTCACATGGTACAGAAGATTGAGGAGGGACTGCACAACCTCACAGAAGTGCATACCTTTAGATCCTGTGTCCAGTAATTGTTTTATCAGTGAGAAGCTGGGACAATAAATGATTCAGATAATACAATTTCATATATTTTTAAAAGTTTGAAATTAATCATTGTTCAATGACCCAAGAAATGATCCCTTTTACACATCTTATAGCCCTGTCCAAATGGTCTGCCTTGAGTTTAAATAGCTGTTTATTCAGATGTGCCATAAGCTTCAGTACATTTAGTGGTATTTCATTTTCCCTCATACAGTTGACTGAAAACCAGCTTTCAGCCCCCCGGATCAGTATTTGTGGGCTACAGCAGTTGCAGTAGTGAACATGGTGCTGTTTCTGTTATATAATAAGATTCAGCTCTGTACGTGGAATTGTGGGGATAAAGAGGGATGTCATCTTTCACTTCAGGCAACAAAATGTCACAGGCCAGACCTGTCCATTGTTCATGTTTATTATTTGTAATGGTTACTTTTCTTGCTGAGAGGCAATTTGCTAAAAGAAACTGCTTTGTTATTTCATTTCTCTTCTTTGAAATCCTTATTCAGTAGTCAGAAGTATTTCTTCCATTGCTGGAAAATTATTCTCACTCATTGAAGAATCAGGCACTGTTCTGCCCCGATGGCGTAGTGGATTAAAGTCTTGTGACTTGAAGGTTGGGTTGCTGATCTGAAAGCTGCCAGGTTCGAATCCCACCTGGGGAGAGCGCGGATGAGCTCCCTCTATCAGCTCCAGCTCCATGCGGGGACATGAGAGAAGCCTCCCACAAGAATGATAAAAACATCCAAACATCTGGGCATCCTTGCAGACGGCCAATTCTCTCACACCAGAAGTGACTTGCAGTCTCTCAAGTTGCTCCTGACATGGAAAAAAAATATCTTAACTACTTGGAAGGTGAACTGGCTGTGCAGGAAACAGGGGACTATATAGTGAATCACACAAGAATTTATTAACTGACATGAATTTTAGACTTTCTATCCTCCTGTCTCACTACAAAGTTTTTATGAAAAAAGGTGAAATCTTTGAGACACAGTTCTAGCTGAACTCAGGCTCTTGAATCTTTATTTCTTCTTATTGTTTCTTTCTTGTATGGTGTTCAACTGTCTCTAAAATGGTCTCTGACTGTATTAGAATACAGCTCCGACTGGACTCTAATACAGCTCCGACTGGTTGTGCTATTTTGTAGACCTTCTGGCATTCCTCTCTTTCACCTTCCAGTCACGAAAAGGCTGACTCTTCCCAGAACCATAAGTGCCTTGCCTGGGGCTCTGCCCCTGAGGGGCAGGGCAACTGAAGTTTCAGAAACTGTACATAAAATATTAATCCATCTAACTAAAAAGGGCTTAATTGGGGTTAAAGGGTGAGGGTCTTCATGGAGCACAACAGTCACACTGTTGAATATTGAACTTGCCAGCTTTGCAATGAAAAGGTATTTGGGCAACTAGTGGATTAGAAGCAATAACCCAGGCCAGAAAGCCAGCTTTCAGTTTTCAGCCCTTTTCTCAGTACACCCAAAGGAGCTCAAAAGCTAAGGTCTGACAATGATAAATGAAAGTGTGAAAAGCAATACTGACGAGGGATCTCTTGTCTGTTTTTGGGTCAAACTACATTAATTGCACAACCTGCAACTATGTATAGATATTTGTTTTAATTTCATACTAGGCGCAAAGTGGTTTCCTTTTTTAAGATGGCAACACATAAAGGAGATGTAACCCTTCCCGCCACAGTACTAATCCGGATGAACATCCCCACCATTCATCTGCAGTCTTTCTGAACCTTAGAGGGTAGAAAATCCTCACTGGTGTCAATGGGAAAGGTGGACATTTTCATCAAGTTCTCTGCCAGAGTGAGAAGAGTAACACTCTCAGTGAAAGGCCTTGATGAAAGGAGGTGCAAATTTTAAAAAGCATATATGGTTGCTTGCTAGTCAATTAATGTAATATCTGGTTTGATCTGTATTTAATACTCGCATCATTCCAGTTCTTGATACCTTTTTCTCTCAGGATTTAGAACAAAAACCAGACCTACCCTCAGCTGTTTATGGTTTCCCCAGACTGGATTACTATAATGTATTTAGTATTGGGCAGAGAGACCTTTTACTCTGTCCTGTTAGCTGTTTTGGATATACCTGGTAGAAACACAGGAAGGAACCATCTCAATGGCTGGCCACCTGCTCTGAAACTCCCTTCACAGAAAGGTTATATTGACACTATGTCTACTCTCTTAATATAAATGTACAAGGCCCATCCCACATGAACAATATGGGAGATTTTGCAGTCATTTTGAGGATTTTGTGCTATGTTTTTTTAAAGATTTATATTTTAACTGGTTTGTATTTTTGATAATGCAATCATTTTTTAACTTTTGTCTTTTGTGAATTTTTATTTTTGTGGGGCTTTTTATTAATTGTAAGCTACCCATTTCACTCTGTTGTAAGCCACCTTGAGTCTTGAGTTAGAGAAAAGGTGGCATATAGATAAATAGTATAAGAATGGTGTGAAATGTATTACTACCAACTAGAGAAGTCTGGTTGAATCAATAGGATTTATCTATGCATTGACACATTTTTTTAAAAAAAAATATTGATTTTATTAATAGTAAATTTAAAAAAAAAGCAAAAGCAAAAAAATTACATGGAAAGTGGGAGAACAATAGGGGTGAAGAGAAAGGAAGAAAGAAAAATGAAGAAAAAGAAGGGTGTGTGAGGGGTGACTTCCATCTATTCCTTGGTGTTTGTATTGTGACTTTCTTATCCAGATCCAACATTCCTAGCAAGAAATATTCTGGCTTCTTTTTAATGTTTGACTTTAATATTTTTTGTATTTCTCCGTGTATATCTTTCCAAAATTTTATAGCTTTTGGGCAGGTCCACCATGTGTGAAAAAAGTACCTACCTGTTGTTCACATTTCCAACATTTGTTGGAGGCATTTTTGTAAAATTTTGAAATTTTTTGTGGCATAATATACCATCTATGTATCATTTTATACCAATTCTCTCTTAAATCGAATGCATATGTGTATTTAATTCTCCGATTCCAAATCTTTCCCCATTTTTCTAATTTTATTGGGTGTCCAATATTTGCTGCCCATCATTGACTCTGATGCTGGGGAAAATAGAAGAAGAAAGGGCAAGATGGATGGATGGTATCCTTGAAGTAACTGGCTTGACCTTGAAGGAGCTGGAGGTGGCCACGGCCAACAGGAAACTCTGGCGTGGGCTGATCCATGAAGTCACAAAGAGTTGGAAGAGACTGAGCAAATAAACAACAACATGCATTGACTCATTATTGAATAATTGATTCAATAGGTCTAACTGTAATTGGAAGGCACTAACAGGATTTCAGCCAATCATAACTATAATCAATTGACATGAGGATGCCTTTGAAGACAATCCTGAATTTATATAGGTATAGAATACTTAACCTACAATCATGGGGTGATCAGAATTGACCTCATTAAGCCAATTTTCACCTTCATTTAATTATAAATTCACCTCTTGGATCAAATTAATGTGTTTGGCTTTAACATTTTAATGGCCTTCAACCTACGTACCTCAACAGCTTCCTGTTTCCTTACAAACATTCTCAAAATCTTTAATCAGTTCATAAAGTACTCCAGGTTATTGCTTTACTGAAAATGTGATTTGGTGGTCAAAAAGAAAGACTAGATTTATGACTAAATTCAGCTCCATGATCCCCCCCCCCCATCCCTACCTCATAGGTCTGTGCATACCAGAGCGAGTACAGCTGCTTTCAGTAAAGGAAGACGCCATGCACCATGATGCCAGTCCTATGATGTATCTGGCACAGGGGCAAAACCATGCAGAAACTTTTACTTTGGCTCCTGCCCAGCACTGGCCTTTTTTGTAGGCTCTTCCTTGCTTGTAGGCCCATTCTTCCAACTTTTGGATCAGTGCAGCTCAATTCAGATGGTTGCCTCTAGAACAGTGGTTCTTAACCTGGGGTCACCAGAAGTTTTTGGCCTTCAACTCCCAGAAATCATAACAGCTGGTAAACTGGCTAGGATTTCTGGGAGTTGTAGGCCAAAAACATATGGGGATCCCAGGTTGAGAACCACTGCTCTAGGACCAAGTAGAAATTTTTGTTTTACCAGCTCATCAGATGGCCTGATTTGCCGGTCATATGCTGCTTGCTCTCTACTTTTGAGCCCATTACATGACGGACACGTACTTTCAGCCAGGTTCTATGCCGAAAGAGGAGAGCAAGTGGTGTACACCGCCACCACAGCAACACAGGAAGCTTCCTGTGTTGCCTTTGGAACAATGGAAGCCAGGCAGCAACACTTTCCCCTGTGGAATGGGGGTCCAGGTAAGTCAGGTGATACGGGGCATGTTTCAGATGATTTCATCTCACTTTCTGTCCCTGTGATAATCAGATTTTCAAACATTTGGCTTGTTGTGGAAACAGGGACTGGTGATAAAGCTTGGGTGGACATACCTTTGCCCATGATAACTCTTTCAGGAGTGAATTTTCCTTCCTTGGGGTAGATTTCTCTCATTTCCTGTTGCCTCACCTCTGTTCTTAACTATGAGTCATTTGTCAGTCAGAGTTTGCAACTTGGGGACTGCCTGTACTCTGGCTTATAACTGTTGAAAAAATAATTGGAATTTTTCTTTCTTTCTTTAATTAGTTAGTCAAATGACCTCATCACAAACAGCTAAATTCAACAGCATGCAGAACCCACAGAGCTCTCCAACTTTCATCATATGATAACGGTGCAGCTCCATGAATGAAGGCTTCCCATGTTGTCATTGGAATCCATGAGGGGAAGTCGCGCTCTCCACATGCACTCCATGCTTTCCCCATGAGATCAGGTGCAAGAGGAACTGGGCAATACAGAGAGTGAGGTGCCAGGTTCCCAATGACACCCCCCCCCCCCCAACGAAGTGGAGTGACTCCAGGAGCTGTGTTTTTATTTAGATAGTTTAGGTTTGTTTGTAGGTTAGGTGGAAATTTTTTACATCTCTTTTTTATTTGTTCTGGATGAATATGGCAGTTTTGTGTATTGTTTTTGTAGCTTGTGGTTTTTTTTATCATATCCTTTACTCAATTTTTATTTTTATTCTCTTCAATATTTTTTATTTGGTTAAAAAGAAAGAAAGAAACTGCAGTGGGATTTAGATGCTTTGACCTTTTATGGGTAATTCCACACTCCCCACAGTGTGCAGGGCTATAAAATATCTTCAATATGAGTTTTAAAAAATTAGTGTGAGAGACATGATATTTGATTCCTTGGTTTAGAAAGGAGTATGTCTGATGTCAACACTGTCTGTAACAGACAATAGGGACATGGATGGTAATCTGCTAAATGCCTATATTCATTTCCTGTTGAAGGTATAGAAAAGTTTGCTGATTATCCTATCAAATACCAGTCCTGATGTTCAGTCATGCAGGTTGTATAAAAGCACAGGAAGTCTTATTTAATGTGACAACCCAAGGAAACACATAATCTGAATGAGCCGCTGCTTAGAGGAAATTACCCTGACAACCTAAGGAGATGGGGCTAGAATAGCAAGGAAAGATGCACTTGATTCTTGTACCAAGAGATAATATGATTTCAAAACTTGCATATGAAAATTAGAGTCCCCCATAGCCTTCTGATACATGCCATTTCTTGGATGTTTTCATCATCATATTTTTTATTTCACCTAACAAGCAATTCTTCTTTAAAAAATCTCCTCAGATAAGAACTTCAAAACATACACAAGGGATCCTTTTCAGGACCCTTTGTGTACAATGATTTGTATGTATAAAATTGAACCCTTATTTTTCTTATGTGCCCAAGACTGTACACACCTTAGGCTTCTGGCCAAAGCATATCTCTTAGGCATGTTCTATGACCTCCAGCATGGCTCTGTGGTATTACACTGACTGGGGACCTCTTCACGTGGGACTTTTTCGTGCCCTTTTTTCTTCTTAGAGATGGGGCCTGCTGAGCATCATTAGGAGACACTGGCTCCAAAAGTGGAGGGAAGGTGTTGCAAGATGCTTCCTCCTCCACCATAGGGAGGAAAGTGTATTTTGGGTAGCTCCAATATTGCCTTTTCTCCCATATGATGGGGATGGGCACAATACGCTTTGTCCCGACCCCACCATATGATGGGGGAAGGATTGAGGGTGTGTGGGGTGCCACAAGCTGCCCCACATGCCTTCCCTTTCACCAGCAACTGCTGGCTAAACAGCCCGGCACCAGAGGCCATTTGAAGAGGTCCCCAGACAGCTCTTTGCATACTGTATAACTCACTCCATGTTATATGCATCAAAAAAAAACCTATTGAATTGAAAGCATGGTAACAACAAAGGAAAAAAAATAATCTAAATAAAATTGAATCTTAAAATACACTAATAAAGTTTGTGGGAAATTATGCAAAACAGATCCAGAACTAACTATAGACATGGTAAAATAGGCTTAGTAGTAGTTCTAAATCTTTTGAAGCAATCCACTAACTTCACTGCCACCCATCTATGTGAAGTGAAAAATGTAGAACTGTAATTCATGTTTGATTATCGTTCTTTAAATTATATTGTCTGTCCCTTCCATTCTACCATGTTCCTTCTAGTCTGAGGTTATAACATGGATCAACTGGATCCCAAAATTGAAAACAATTACCATGTCATTAGGCGTAAACCTCCCTTGATTAATGAAAGATGTCTATTAATCCTTGCACAAACTTGTTTTGCCAAACATGTTGTAAATTAGATTAGTCAGAACCCTCTATGGCAGATATGGTCCTAATTTTCACTGAGGGTAAATTGCCTTCAAAGAGCCATTTATAATTGCACGACCATATAAATGTAACTATGTTGCCCTAGCATTGAAAGTCTTGTGGGCCACATAAAATGAGGTGGCGGGCAGATATGGCCCATCTTTGACTTGTGTGCTCTATGGCAATTACATATGCATATCCTAATATTTCACACTCATGACTGTTACATATTCACAATCCCTACATAGCCCCTAGTTCCATGAAAGGCCCCCCAATCCCTATTTACTGGAAGCAGCTGCTTTGATTGATAGGAATCTGTTCTCTCTGTCACTTGGGAAGCATCTGACTGACATTCCAACCCCCCTTGAACAAAAATCTCCAATACAAGAGGAAAATTTGCAAGAGTCCAGATTATGCCAGTTATACCAGATATCACTCAAGAGAGTGGGTAAAAATAATGGTCAGCTGCTTCACAAGGAGCAGGTGTACAGACCCCCATTGATTGCAGCAATTACTTCATAGTAAGCAAGGACTGGAGTGTTGGGCTGGATTTCACTTTGCAGCATTGTATCTACAGTATCTCCCATAGGATTTAGACCATTAGGCATATTTATGCCCTCACTTTCAATGATTTTTCCTTTCTTCAATGCCACTGTCGAACATTTGTCCAAACCAAACTCTATGCTGATATCAGTGCTATTATTATTATTATTATTATTATTATTATTATTATTATTATTAAATAAATACTTTAAGTGAAGCAGTAAATAAATTCAATTTATTTCAACAGGAATTTCATGCACTTAAGGGTGGAGCCCAAAGCACCCAAAAAGTGTAACTAAGGGCTCCTTGCATGTGTTGTGCTACCAAGGCTACATATGAAAAGAAAGATCTATAGAGAGAGAATAAGATAATTTGATTGTTGCCTTGCTGCAGTTGTGAACGCTACCCACATTTTTCTGCCATCACTAACACAATGTTGTTAGGGTAGAAAAGAAAAAGTGTTAACAACAAGTGGGAACAGAATGGCGAGGTCTTTGATCTGCAAGAGCCACACGGTTTCTCCTCCTCCACACAGTCTTTCCCACTTTTTGCAGTCTCACCTTTCCCACAGCCTTTTCCCCTACCCACAGTCTTTGCCACTTTCCACAGCCTTCATAGGATCATTTTGTCTGCTCATTTGGATTCCATCTAATCTTGAAATCCAATCAACTTACCTTGGTCAGTCTTGGGGCTAAATCTAATTGAGAACATCCACTCATGTAATCATTTCCATCAATACAATGGCTCTCATCCCACCTGACATCCGCTGGGAAGTAGCAGCCAGTAATGAAAGGTCCAAGGCAGTGGCATCTCTGGTCCATCCCTTGTTCTGATATCAGCAAGCACACCAACATCGTAACTCAAGAAATAGTTTTCTAAGATCTACAGAGATACCCACAGGAACACTTCAACAAGTGAAAGTCCAAAAGAGGCAAGCTAAAACCCGGAACTTCAAGCAATGGCTGATAACGAATGAAAGACTCCCTCCTGGGCACACAAAAGACTGGGAGACTTGGAAGGTGCTGAACGGACTGCGCTCTGGCAACACAAGATGCAGAGCTAACCTTAAGAAATGGGACCACAAAGTGGAGTCCACGACATGCGAGAGTGGAGAAGAGCAAACCATAGACCACTTATTATAATGCAGTCTGAGCCCTGCCACATGCACAATGGAGGACCTTCTTATAGCAACACCAGAGGCACTCCAAGTGGCCAGCTATTGGTCAAAGGACATTTAGTATAATACAAAGTTTTTAACTTTGTGTTTTAAAATATATTACAACTGTACCCTTGGTTTGCTTCTTATACGATAAATAAGTAACTCCCCACTGCAGTACCCCATGCACCCCCAAAAACTATTCTGGAGATCTGAAAGATACTCCACAGTATGTTGTCGAAGGCTTTCATGGCCAGGATCACAGGGTTGTTGTATGTCTTTCGGGCTGTGTGGACATGTTCCAGAAATCTGGCAAACTCCACAGTAGTTTGCCAAATAGTACAGATAGTTGCAAGGGAAGAAAGTAAAAAAGCAATCTGCTGTGCAGCTCTCATGGCAGTACCATCAAATTAGACCAGAGATCCCCAAACTTTTTAAACAGAGGGCCAGTTCACAGTCCCTCAGACCTTTGGAGGGCCAGACTATATTTTTTTTAAAAAAAAAGCTATGAACAAATTCCTATCCAGTGCACACTGCACATATCTTATTTTGAAGTAAAAGAAAAAAACAGAAATAAATACAGCCTCGATGTTCATAATCATAATAAAAATAATAAAGAGGGTTGGAAGAGACCCCTTGGGCCATTCAGTCAAACCTCCTCTGCCTTTGTGCACCAAAAGCACTAGCAAAGTTCCTCTTAATAATTAATTATTAATTAAATAATAATTAAAATACCATTATAAACAAGCAAAGCTTTGGAAGGCACGCACCAGGTGAGGGAGGAGACGGGAAAGGTGCGCGACTTTCCCTCCTACCCCGTGCTGCACGAACCTTCCTCGGCGGAGGAGGAGGGAGCTGCCACCACAGGGGCTGGATAAATGGCTTTGATGGGCTGCATGTGGCCCCTGGGCCTTAGTTTGGGAACCCCTGCATTAGACTAAGATCTTAACCCTGTTAAATGGCAAGTGACACTGTTCAGACAGGCATCTTGCTCCTGAAATCGCAGCATTTCAATGAAATGTTTCATTATTAGAGCATGAACAAAGTTTCTACAAAGTGATACTATAGAGAGACACTGTTACTTATTTGCAATCCCACCTCAAATTGATACCTAATTACTTTCTTGGCTGTTGCGTATTCCCACAAAATATTAATCTCAATTTTTAAATTTAATTTCACTCTTGTAGATCTCTTTCCTCCACAATCAGATAATATCAGTGTATTGCCATGTCAGAATCGTGTTAATATATAATTTTCTGCCTTCAGCTTGTTAAAGTATGAAAAGCTTATCTCCCTTTTAATGTATTAATAAAAGGCGCAATCAGGCATTTATTGGTATTATAATTCCTGAGATAATTATACAGCAGCTTGAGGTATATCTTCTGTACTTAACAAGCACGCTCAAATCTTTAGATGGAAAATTAACATACTAGAACTTCCTCATCAAAGTAAAATGTGTACTTGATGCTTTTCAAAGATAGTGATGAAATAAAAATTGGGGCAGCCACGCAACTGTAGAGCAGTGCAAATGATTTTGGCCGTCATTCCACCATAAAGGGAGGTGGAAAAACCAGCACTTTGTAGATGTGTTTGATGCTACATCCATTACATAAGAAAGGAAATTGCACCTTTGTTTGCTTGCTTGTTTACTTGCTTGCACAATAAATACATCAAAGAGCTGGTGCAAATACCCTTATGCCCCATCTTTTATATGTACCTAACTGTTTCTAGCCACAGCCTTTTGGAAACACTAGCACATATTACAGCACAATTGTTTTCCATGGTAGATCATAAAATATAAAAATATTTCTTCATGCTAGGATATCTCTCTTGGCTACCTTAGCTTAATGCACCTGTAATTTACCCTTTGTCTGTGCCAGAGAAAAATTGCAGTGCGGTCCTGCCTGCTGTTATGAGAAATCTGATGTCTGAACCTCCAACAAGCCTTGCAGGAGTGAACCTGGCAGAGGGAGGAGAAGGAGAGAGAATGAATAATCTCCCAGTGAAACAATGGTGGATGACCTACATCAAGTGTATTGGTTCTTCGGGACTTCTCAATGGCTTTTGATGCCATAAATCATGATATCCTTCTGGGCCTCCTCTCTGGAATGAGACTGTTTTACAATGATTCCTATATTTCTTAGAGGAGTGAGCTCAGAAGCTGGTGATGTAGGGCTCTTGTTCCAATGTCTTGGTGATTGGCCCTGAGAGTTCACTTCTTTCCCCTTTCTATTTAAAATATAAACAAAGAGATTGTATGGAAGGTGAATACTTTGAGCCATCAAAATCCTGATGACATCCAACAATATCTGTTTCAATCTAAGCAAGTTGTTTTGGTTTAAAACCAGTGCATGCCAACAGTAACAAACTAGTTGCAAGTGATTGTAACTTAATCCAGATATGACAGAGGTTTGTCATGTGAAAGATCAGGGAGCAGAGATTCAGCCTGTGCTGGATGGAAATGCATTCCCTTGAGACCCCAGCTTGGGTGTACACCCAGATTCTGTCCCAAGCCTATATGTCCAGATTTCAGTGATGACCAGATGTGTGCTTGCCCTGTTAAAACTAATGAATGTATCTGATCTAATTGTGAGAATAACATGGTATGATCTAACACATGCTGGCAAAAAGTTACATCCTATTTGGATTGTCGTAAAATATTCTATGTAGTCACCTTGAGAAAGTAGTGAGAAAGTGGATCAGGTTCAAGGTGCTGCCATCAGACTGCAGACTAGATCTGGTTACAAGGAGTACAAAAACTCTTTTCTACTACTGGTCCATTAACAGGCACAGGGTGAAGGGTACATCCAATCAACAAAGCTTTGTATGACTTGACTACAGACTAACTGAAAGACTGTATCTCCCTATATGGGCATGCCTGAGATTTGACATCTTTAGGGGAAGTTTTTTTTTCCTGTAAGACCAACTTCATGGACACACTTAGGCCCCTTCTACACTGCCATATATAATCCAGATTATCTGCTTTGAACTGGATTATATGGCAGTGTAGACTCATATAATCCAATTCAAAGCAGAGCATGTGGATTACCTGATTTGATAATCTGGATTATATGGCAGTGTAGAAGGGGCTCTAGTGGGAATAAAAGAGATTGCCTTCTTAGTGGCTGCTCCCAGCTGTGGAATTTCCTTGCATAGAAGGTCGACTTGGTATCCTCTACTCTTTATTTCTGCTCAGGTTCAAACACCTTTACATTTAAACAGTCTTTTGACACTAAGCAACTGCTATGGAAAGGTCTTTTAATTAGTAATGTTTTTAATGTTTTTAAACTGATTGAAATCAGTCTTTAGCTTTAATATGACAGTTATTTAATTTTTTAAAAATTCTATTTTCTGTTATAATGTATGGTTATAACACTCCCCCACTCGCCTTATAGTGCCCATATAGATATAGGGCAATGGTTTCAAACTACAGGAAAAGAGGGTTGTTGTGTGTTTTCCAGGCTGTATGGCCATGTTCCAAAAGCATTTTCTCCTGACGTTTTATCCACATCTATGATGTTTTACCCACAGGCATTCTCAGAGGTTGTGAGGTATACTGGAAAAACTAAGCAAAGGAAGATTTATCTATCTGTGGGAGATCCAGGGTGGGAGAAAGAACTTTTGTCTGTTGGAGGCCAGTGTGAATGCTGTAATTAATCACCTTGATTAGCATTAATGGCCTTGACAGTTTCATATCCTGGCTTCTTCCTGCCTGGGGGAATGAATCTTTTGTTTGGAGGTGTTTGCTGCCCCTGATTGATTCATGTCTGGAATTCCTCTGTTTTCATAATGTTGTTCCTTATTTACTGTTCTGATTTTAGAGTTTTTTTAAATACTGGTAGCTAGATTTTGTTTATTTTCATGGTATCCTCCTTTCTGTTAAAATTGTCCACATGCTTGTGGATTTCAATGGCTTCTCTGTGTAGTCTGACATGATAGTTTTTGGAGTGGTCCAGCATTTCTGTGTTCTCAAATAATATACTGTGTCCAGGTTGGTTCATCAAGTGCTCTGCTACGGCTGACTTCTCTGGTTGAGTTAGTCTTCAGTGCCTTTCATGTTCCTTGATTTGTGTTGGGCAATGCTGCGTTTGGTGGTCCCTATGTAGACTTGTCCACAGCTACATGGTATACGGTAGACTCCTGCAGAGGTAAGAGGATCCCTCTTGTCCTTTGCTGAATGTAGCATTTGTTGGATTTTCTTAGTGGGTCTGTAGATAGTTTGTAGACTGTGTTACTTCATCAGTTTGCCTATGCGGTCAGTTGTTCCCTTGATGTATGGTAAGAATACTTTTCCTCTGGGTGGATCTTTGTCCTTACTTTCATGACTTGTTCTTGGCCTCACAGCTCTTCTGATGTCTGTGGTGGAGTATCCATTGGCCTGTAGAGCCCAGTTTAGGTGGTTCAGTTCCCCTTGGAGGAGGTGGGGTTTGCAGATTCTTTGTACATGGTCTGTCAGGGCTTTGACTGTGCTTTTTTGACTTGACTGATGGTTGGAATTTTTATGAAGGTATCTATCTGTGTGTGTGGGTTTTCTGTAAACTGTGTGGCTCAATTGTTGATTGGGTTTGTGGATGACTAGAACATCTAGAAATGGAAGTTTCACCTAAACACTAGGAAGAACTTCCGAGTGATAAGAACTGTTCAACAGGAAGGGATTAAGACCAACACTTGGGAAGTTTTCTTTCCAATAGAATACACCTGTTTTACTATTATTAGAAGTTGTAAAATTACTACTGTTAATTGGTGGCCCTATATACCAATAGTTATGTTATAAAGTGTATGTTTTGGAAATAAAAAATTACTTACAAAAAAGAAGAAGAAAACCTGATGAGAGTCTTGGTTGATGAAAATCTTGGTGATTTTTTTCATATAATTCACATGTGGTTGAAAATAATAGAGAGAGAAAATAATTTTCTGTCAACTAAACACCATTTTATTTATGTGCAGAAATATTGTTTTCAGTGTAGAAATTTTTATTTTCTGCACAAAATACGATGTACACATTTTTCACTTGAATATGTTTCAAACTGCTAATAGCTTTTGAAAATGCTATACTGATTGCTTCCTTCATGAACAAAATTAATAAAGCAGTACATTCCTAATCTTGTATATAACCCTTCCCAGCTCTCTTATCTAAAATTCAGCTTTACTTGGAAGGAACTCAACTTGGTTGTAATGCATATTAGATATAGCTGAACTGTACATGCTTCTGCACTTTCCTATATGAACATCATTTTTGGATATTAATACATTCTCTTTATCATTTGTAAGTTTATAGCTCTGGGCACTTGGTGTTTCATATCTCTGTCTTGCGCTCTCCCCCTCTCATGCACAGAAAGAGAAAGAGGGAAAGAGTTCCAGAAAATAACTGAAGAATATAAATAACATTTTGATAGTAACTCTGTTTCATGAATGCTGCCATTGACACATGCTCTGAACAATGATGCTGATCCAGAGTGGGATACTCTAGATCAGAGTCACCGAAGTTCACATAACCAGCTGCCAAGCTGCTTCAGGGATTGACAGGTGTCTACACTGCTCAGCCACAAGCTGGCCAGGTCCTGGATGGCATCCACATGGCCTCGCAGTGCCAAAACCACTTGGGCAACCACCCTTACCTTGCTCTTAGTAGTGACCATCAGGCATGAATATCGTAGTGGTCGCTGCTCGGTGCCTGTGGTGATGGTAGCCAGAGTGATGAAGTGATGCAAAAGGTGGGTGGGGGGGATGAAGGCATCGCTCCTGCTTTCCTCCCTCCCAATTTCTCCAATCGCTTCATTGTTCTGGCTATCATCACTACAGGTACAGAATGGCAACCTGTGCATTTATCATGCCTGGTGGACGATGCTAAGGTCAGAATGACAGAGAAAAGTAAGTGCCATCTCATATCCCTGAGCTGCTCGAATCTGGAGAAATTAATAATAATAATAATAATAATAATAATTTTATTTCTTATCCGCCTCTCCTCATGGCTCGAGGTGGGTGACAACATAGCTAAAACACACGCAATCATCTAAAAACACTCTACAAAATACACATATTAAAACACTTTTTTACAAAATGCATATGAAAATAACAGAACTAAGATTAAACATAAGATGAAAGTTTAAGCTGGCTAGGTGTGGTGAGTGCGTGTGGTGTGGTGTGAACAGCCACAGCCGCTTTTGAACAGGAAACAGCCCAATTGTTTAAGCGGACTCCAAAATGCAGGCAAGCTTCAGAACTTCAGAGAAGCTCCAGAGCATCCTGTGACTTTTTCAGCATGGGACAAGTCTGCCTTGAGCACCTTTCTCCTGAGTTAAAGCAAATGGACTTATGCATTGTGTGGATTTCATGGAGTCCACCAAACTGATTCATATAGGATGTGTAGATGGGCCCTATGACTGGAAAATTAAATGAAATTTTTATACTAGTACTGTATTGAAGGTGGAGTGCTTGCTTTGGTCTCAGCACCAAAGTACATGGGAAATGTACCTAGATATGTACCAGCAATATGGAGAATAAGCCAGAGTTTTTCTTCCCTTCTCACCAAAAAGTGGATGAGGAATAGGAGCTGGATTTTCTCTATAATCTTAGTTTGATCTTTACCCAATTACTCTCCTATGGAGGCACTGTATATACACAACTTATAATATGACCATCCCAAATGTATAACCAAGGATTCAAGAACCTGTCTTCTTGAAAATCCCTTTCTAATTCACAGAAAAGTCGAAACAATATGTCTACGGAATGTAATCTCACATGGATTTGCTGCATGCAAGGATCAATAGGGCCACAATGTTAGCTGATGTCTATATGGCCTTTCCAGTCAAAACGTAGGATATAGATAAAGACAACAACAACAACAACAACAACAACAACAACAACAACAGGTTTGAGTGCACTAAAATCTATAGTGGTTTTTTCTTTTCCTCTAGATTCAGCAGTTTGTGCATTTCCTCCTGTCTGTTCTCAATGGTTTCTGAGGGGTTTGTTTGTTTGTTTGTTTGTTTGTTTTAAAAATATGTAACCCATCTAGGTTCCTAACTAGACTGTGCTACGCTACATGAACCACCCGTCTTTCTCAGTATAAGACAGATTTAACACATATCAGGACATGATGGATGTTGCACGTTTGATTACTTTTTCTCTCTCTAATCATCAAGTTCAAAAGTAATCTTCATTGACTTGCATGGTCAAAAGGACTTCAGTTCCAAATACAGGACAATCTTAGTGTGGAAAATCATTGCTGGATCTCTGCAACTCCTCAGCTATAGCCAATACTTGGCACAAGATGGCAGACTTTAACTTTCTACAGAAAGAGGCTCCACACCAAGATTGTTGTCTTGAAGAGATCAGCATAGCAGTCAAATATATAGGTAGCCTTTCTGAAGTAACCTGTTCAGTTTAATAAGGCTCACTTTTGGGATATAGTGTAAGAGCAGACAAAAGCTTACCCTAGGATGATTAGCTTGTCACATGCTCTGTTTGGGAAGAATAATGTTCTAATAGCTTGTCATGTTTGCTTGATTTATAATGTAAACACCTGCCATTGCTAATTAATCATTTGTTTGGCAGTAGTCCACATGATGCAGACAACACATGTTATTCCACGTATACTAACTATAACATGGCCCTCTGGACCTGGCATAACAGACAGGAAATATCAAGGGTAAATATAGTGCAAGAAAACTTCAAGCACCTTATTTGTAACCGCCAAAGTACTCTCTCAATTTCATATTATTGCCACAATCAAAATAAGAATTTGACCACAATCCTGTTGATAAGTCCCAATGATAGGTAGATCCATTGAATCAAATGTTGAATGGTGAGTCAATATGTAGAGAAATCCCATTAATTCAATGCATATACTTTAGTCGAGACTAACAATAGATTTTAGGCCCTTTATCATTTTTATTTTAGTGCTCTTATACAATACAATATGAGACAATATAAAACAAATACAACATCAAAAACAATACAATACAAAATACTATACAATACACCACAATAAGATATGTGCCATCATGATACTTGTGTCAGCTGGGAAGAATTGTGTCTCAATTATGGGTTCTGTCCACATCATCTCTAGGCATGGGAAGAGAAACCTATGCCTGAAACCCTGTAGTTCTTGATGAAGTTTCATGGCATTTCTTGAGTAGGGCAGAATCCTTTGGAGAACTGGCAAAGGCAGTACACCATCAGTTAGCATAGACAGTGGTCAGATACACATTCAGGCTTTTCCTGTGTCCAAAATGTCTCCATAAGGCCCTAAAACATTGTAAAATGTCCCCGAACCATTGGGGGGATTTGATAGCCAACTTGTTTTTTCAAAAATAATTCAGTAGTTCTTTACTATAGGGAGAAAGTGAAGTAAAAGAAAAAAGTTCCAACTATGATATTTTTTCTAACAAGAGTAACAAATTATCCTTCCAAATCTGCATTGATTTCTTTTACCTTCTTATATTGTCCCTTCTTTAATTCTCTTCTCTTCCAACTCTGCATAGTATTCCTTCTCCTTATTTTATCAATTAACTAATTCAAACAACACTCAGAAAACAGAGGAATTCCAGACAGGAAACAATCAGGGCCAGCTAACACCTCTCAACAAAGGATTCCCCCAGGTAGGAAGCAGCCAGACTTTAAAGCTGCAAGGCCATTCAATGCTAATCAAGGTGGCCAATTGCAACATTCACACTTGCCTCAAGCAGACAATAGTTCTTTCTCCAAACCTGGACATTTCACAGATATATATACTCCATTTGCCTAGTTTCCAACAGACCTCACCACTCTGAGGATGCCTGCCATAGATGTGGGTGAAATGTCAGAAAGGAATGCTTCTGGAGCATGGCCATACAGCCCAGAAAACTCACAGCAACTCAGTGATTCTGGCCATGAAAGCCTTTGACAACGCAAACTAATTCAAACTATTTTTTTCTACTCTTGGTAGCAGCCAAATATATACATATCTTAAAGTTAATATATTTTGTTAGTAGATTAGTTATATACATGTAAATATTTATTATAATTACCTATCATTCACGTAGGATCTACACATAATATATCTTCTTATGTGAGTCTATATATCTATAGTATTAACCTTCTTTGCTACTTTAATTCAAAAGTATTAACTTGTCAATTTTCCAAAACCTTTTTTTGCTCCCCCTCTATGTCTTTGATGACACAATAGCCTCATGTGTAGAATTATTTAACTAACATGGCTCCATAACGTACATACTATATCCACTCAACTTCTTCTGTCTTTTTTCCCTTTTTTATTGTTTACTTATTTTTTCTCTTTTTTTGAAAACAAAATAAAACCTATTTGCCAAAAAGATTTTTTTAAAGAATTAGTGGCGTGACCCCCAAAGTCAATAAAAGTTGGGAGTTATATGGCCATCTGTTCCTCACAGTTGCCCAGCCTTCCATAAACCAAAGCTGGCTAATAGGAATCCTGTTTTGATTGCTTGGAATGTTTAGGCCCTTAACTATTTATGTATTTATTTTTTATTTCCATCATTTCTACCCCGCCCTTCTCACCCGAGGGGACTACTTAACTATCAGTAGTCCCCAAAACTGAGTAAGTATGAAGAGAGGGGTATTTCTGCTTATCTTGAATGCTTGTCTCTCTTTCTTGGAAGAAAACGAGAAAACAGAACAATTGCCACTTTCCCTTTAACAAAGTATCAGGGCTGACCCAGTGGAAGGCCACTTCCTACAAAACCTGCTGTATTAGCACAGATCACTCACTGAGCGTTATTGACCCCTCCTCTCATTTTTGCTCTTTCTTCCCATCTCAAAAGCACAGACTTTTGGAACTGAAGCAAGTTTCAAAAGGAGGTTGTAAAACAGCCTGGATTTGAGGAAAAGAGAGGCCGCTGTTCAAAAGCAGAAGAGGTCAGAGGGTCTTGGGGATGCGTGAAAGCCCCAGGTTGTACCAGAGTGAGCTTTCTAGTTTCTTCAATCTTTTTTTATATATAAATCATGTCTCAAAGGGTTCACTTCTTCAAAAAAGAATGTAGTGAAAGAGAAGACACTACACTTTAACAAAAAAATGGTTTTCACACCACAAAAGACCCTAGCATCCATTTCTGCTAAAAAAAATTCTCTATAAAAGTCAATATACTACAATCCCCATACCCACAGGACCCACAGATTTACCTACTCATACCTAACAAAATATACCCTCTCTAGGAATTTTAAGCCCTCCAGGTAATTCTATGATATGCTTCTGCCAGAAGTTACCATAGAGTTACATTGGAGTACCTAGCAGATTCCTACAGAGGATATCTCTAGGAATTTTCTAGGTCCTCCAGTGTGACTCTGTGATAATGCCTGGTAGAAGTCATTCATTTCAATACAGTTCATTATTTTTCATGATTTCCTATTTCCAGGTTTAAGAACCTATCCCCTTCATATATAGGCATTGTATTAGATTAATAAAGGTGCAATATTGCAAAATAAATTATAGAATTCGATCCAGATGTGATGTGTCCAACATAATTGGTGGAAGGGGTCTTTTCTGCTCCTTCCCTGCCCCTTCCTCCCTTTGGCAGACCCTCCAGCCAGAAGCAGCTTCTGACTCCACCTTCAGTGGCCTCAATCCATGTTTTAGCCCAAACTGTAAATAAACTATTTAAGGTGCTGAATCCCAGCCCCCAAACAGGTTCAGTTCCTTGGTGAACTCAGTTGAGGTTTTGTATAAAATCCAGTGAGTTCATTGACATGAGGGCCACATCCTCTATCGCTTTGCAAATGCTCACAAAGGATTATAAATCCCTGCTGGTCAGAGTGAACTATTAACAGTGGGGCAGAGAAAACTGGGCAGAGGCACCTTCCTTAACTGCAAGACAGATTCTGTACCATTGTGTATTACTGTGTCATGCAATGAGTCTAAACATTGTTGATGTTTTGCTTTTTTCCCAAAATCTGTACCCACCCCTGTTGTAATGCCTGAAAGGGGATAAGATTTACTATAAAACAAAGAAATGTGAAATCATACTGTTTCTTTCAATAACAAAAGAAAAACAGAAAGAAAACTTTAGCATTAACAGATTTTTCTGAAAGATGTGTTTTTATCCATTAATTAAAATTCAAAAATGAGAAGGTTCCAGGTAATAAGAAATTCTCACTGGAAGAGCTTCCTGCCACCAGGTTTCTACCATCAAAGCACTTGAAGAAGGATCTTCGCAGATGGTTTAAGCAAAGCAGGAAGAAGACACTTTTTACAAACACACACACAGATTGCTATTGCCCTTGGAATATGAAGTTCCATGTCCAGCAACTGGAATTTAATTTCCAATGGTAGTTGATACAAGTAGCAGCATTCTGCAAATGGAAATGCTAGGGTATGTAGTCCTGGTCTCTTCTGAAAGCACTCTGTCATTATCACTTTCCCATTCACCTACCCAGGTAAGATTAATTGAAATGTTTCCACTTCACTGCTCTTCTTCCAGATTATCTGAATCCTGGCACCAGTTTAGCATTTGCAGTTTTATTTGAGTCTGATAAGTAAGAGAAATCAGTATAGTTAGAAATAAAGTCTTCTGTTTAAAATGCAGCAGCAAACATTTTGTTTTTAAAAAAAAGCAGGAAGAGACATTGAGAATGGGTCAGGAAAGGAAAACATAAAACAAACATAAAATCTCAGTTGTGGAAAGATAGCAGTTAATTATTATATCATAAAGAGAGAAAATTGCAGAGCTTTTGCATTTCTTCACAATCAGAAAAGATCAATTTCTCAAGGATGGCTTCAGGGCATTGGGACAGTCTCGGTATGAATACTATATTGATTTTTCATAACCTATTTTATACATATTTAGATAGCCTGAGGCAATAACAGTGGATCTGAGTCAATTGACGGAAGTCTGAAATCCACCTGGTAATTGTAAGAAATATTCTCCCACCTTCACTTCTATTTTATAAAGACAAGGTTTTAGGAAAACTGGAAATGATCACAGCTGCTCATTGCCTGATGGGTGGCAGTTAGCAAATTTTCACTGGCTGAGCAATCCTCCTGTGAGTTCAGAACACCAAGGCACATATTCTAGTCAGGTACAATTGCATTCTGAGAGAATTTAGATGAGCAAAATAGTCTTTGCAAACAGCCAATATAGAATAATAGACTGGAGAATAAAAACTAGAGTAAGCACTGCAATTCTTATTACATTCCTCCTAGTCTCCTGACATACACCAGAGCCTGGTTTTCAGTCTCAAAAATGGTACTACTTTCTGCTCCCAAGTATGCCACCTTGGAGCAAATCCACCACTTGCTGTCTCCTAAAATCAACAGTCAAGTCAGCGAGAATTTATTAGTATTTATTGACTGTGTTTACATGTCACACTAAATAAAAGATGAACTGTCGCAAGCCTCAGGGTTGTTCAGTCACTTCCCTTTCTTACTCCAATTGCCTGGAAGGAATTGTTGAGGAGATTCTGCTTTTACTTCACTAAGACAACTTCACTCCTCACAACTGCGTTTGGTAGGGACGAGAGAGAGGGCCTTCTCGGCCGTGGCTCCCCGACTCTGGAACTCCCTCCCCAGGGAGATTAGGTTGGCTCCCTCTCTACCTTCCTTCAGGAAACAACTGAAGACTTGGATGTTTCGGCAGGCCTTCGGAGATAGTCATTAATTAATCAGCCCCAGTGGGTTTTTAATAATTTATCCTGTTTTTATTACGGTCTTTCCATTTATGTGTTTTAAATGAAATTTTTATCTTGTATTGTTGTTTATATTGATATATTGTATTATTGTTTTATCTTTTTATATTGTGATTGTATTGTGTTGCTTATATTTTTTTCTTATGTTGTTTGGGCCACTGCCCCATGTAAGCCACCCTGAGTCCCCGTGGGGAGATGGTGGCGGGATATAAATAAAGTTTTATTTATTATTGATTATATTATATAAGACTTGTCATGTCATTTGGACCAATGAAGTGCAATTAACATTAGTTTCAAGCAAACTATCTTCAGCCTATAATTTCTGATTCAGTTGAGATTCCAGTTCATGAATAGTGTGAATTGCCAAACAAGTTACCCCAGAATCCTGTTGATGGATCACACTAGTGTCTGACATACACACATATTATGCTAGCATAAGGAGTTTTATAAGCCTTCCACAAAGAGGTTAAGGGACAATCCAGTGATGGATGGGCATGCTGCCCATCACACGTCATTGGACTTCCTGTTGAAACCCTGCACCCAACCGGAGTGGAAGCATCGTAGGGCACCTCCCTCCTAATAGAAGGTGGCTCCCATGTTGTGCTTCAGTGGTGCTTCAGTGGTGCTTCCCGATGTGATGGGAGAAGAGTCACTGCTCGGGAGGCTGGCGAAACAGCACCGGGGGGGGGGGGTCATATGTGTGATGCAATTATTAGGGGGAAGCAGCAGCCAGATTTCAACTCTGTATTTTCAGTAGCATTCTTACAAAGATAAGTTTCATTTTCATATAATCACTTTTAGATTTATCTAACAGCCCCATCTGTTGAAATCAATAGGTCTAAGCGTACCTAATTCTCCCTAGTACTGGGCTATTCATCATGTGTGATAAGGGTTGTTCCTTTAGATAGCCAAGAAATTTATCTAATGAACTACAGATTTACCAAGTGAATTACAAATTTATCTCCCCTTATTTTAAATGAAAACATTATATTTTAATCAAATGCACATCCAGGTTAAAAACCATCTAGTTGGGATGGTTTATTATTTAC
This sequence comes from Anolis carolinensis, assembly GCF_035594765.1. Taxonomy (NCBI): domain Eukaryota; kingdom Metazoa; phylum Chordata; class Lepidosauria; order Squamata; family Anolidae; genus Anolis; species Anolis carolinensis. Next base: position 305,112,722 of record NC_085841.1, read on the forward strand.
AGTATTTATATTCTGCCCTTCTCACCCCGAAGGGGACTCAGGGCGGATCACATTATATACATATAGGGCAAACATTCAATGCCCATATATACATAGAACCGAAACAGAGACAGACACAGAGACAATTTAACCTTCTCCTGAGGGGATCTTCGATTCTGGCCACAGTGGGAAGCAGCTGCTTCATCATCCACTGTGACGGCACTTCCTCATTCCAACATCGTAAATTAGTTAAATTTGCCTCCCCACTTTATAAGTGGTACCTTATTTCCTACTTGATAGATATAACTATCTTTCGGGTTGCTAGGTCAGCAACGAGCAGGGGCTATTTTTTTTAAAAAAAATTGACGGGTGCTCACCCCGCCACTCATGACCTCATGGTCAGAGTGATTTATTGCAGCAGGCTGCTCACCAGCCTGCGCCACAGCATGGTTTAGTATATGCATGTAAAGAAAGGCATCCTATTGACATAGTTATTGCCCAAATCTACTGCATACTACATCATTGAGAAGAAATTTAAGCTTTCGAACTATATTCACCTTTAAAGACTAGTCTCTCATTTATGTATAAGTTACATCACAAATAAAACCACTGAGCTACAATTCCAATTTACTACTTTTTAATTTCCAGTGTTTAAATAAGTATATTAATAGCTTAAATGATCAGTTAGAAAATTAATATGTTGATGGAGTCCAAATCCCCATATGCTGATAAGAAGGAAAGTCCAAATCCAGCCGACTTCTAAGTAGTCACCATTGAAATCTGTGTCAATAGTTCAGATACACTAGGCATCTCATATTGCTACCAAGAAATTGCTATTCATTACATTTGTCAATCACTCTTTACATTTTCTGAAATGCTTAGAAAGGATTTTAATGTAGCCTCTTCCAATACATCCATTTTATTTGCAAGCAAAACTCTGATCACATTTTCACGGAGTTCACAGATTCATTCTTTTCAAGTTCCACAGATTTAGTAAACATTTTGTGTTCACTGGAAACTTCAGTGACTCTTCCAGCTAAGAATATCTGCAAAGGCTCCTCCAAATCCTTCAATAATACAATTGCAAGTAAAGTAATTTCACATTCAGTTCTTTAGGATTTCTGAACAGATTCCATTTCTTCACCTGTGGATGCTCTTTTTGTTGACAGTGACTTGTTATTGCTGTTGAGCAATGGATTCAAATTGCAGGAAAAAAGATTCCACCTAAACACTGGGAAGAATTTTTTCACAGTAAAAGTTAGTCATCAGTGGAATATGCTGCATCATGTTGTCGACCGCGTTTTAGGGGATCGGGGCCCTTAAGGAGAGACCCGATCCGGTCCTGAGAGAACGGACCTTGGCGGAGCCAAAAGGAAAATATGAGCCGCAATACAACCTGAAGCCAAAATGAAGAAGGTCCGCCAAAGTTGAAGGAAAATCCGCCAAGGAGTCTTTATTGAGCAATTCAGCTGAAGAGGACTCTAGTAGCGATCATTCGACTTACTAGAAGTACCATACAATCAAAATAAAGCCATATTTATACAAAATTTCAGTCTGACAGCCCCTTGAATTTCCCGCCCTGCTTCCCCGCCCATCTGATCGTTGATAGGCTAGAAGGTTGAACGAGACGGGCTTTCGTTTCCCGCCTCGCTCCGTTGGCCCAATAGGAATCTGCCTTACGTCTCCACTCGGGCCAATCAGGAGAGAGAAGGCGGGAGTTAGCGAAACAATGAGGTGACGGGGACAGGAACCAGAGGATTAAGTCCTGCTAGACTGATTTCTAAAGGGTGCTATTTTATTAATGGCAGCAATCAAGGACGTCCGGGTTTCTGTCACGTATAAAGATTTTAGATATGCCTTGGGGTGTCAGAGATGGAAGCAAAGATGGGTGGTGATGAGCCATATCGACAGGCTCTGCAGGGCGCCTTCCTGAGGTGTCCTGGATATTTCTTTGGATGAGCTATGACAATGTTTGCCTTGGGGCGAATCACCTTTAGGTCAACTACTCCGAATTCGCTGACTCAAGCCCTATATTGTCCATGCAATTTGAATTTGATTGGATTTAGCGGTGGCAGATTATCCTTTTGTTTTTGGGAAAGGAAGCCTGGGTCATAGGAAATGGGATAGGTTCTGGGGTTCATGTTGAGTTCAAAATATTTCCTATTTGATTTCATGATTTGACAATTATATGAAATAAAATGAAAAATAAAATAAAGTTGGAATATAACCCAGGCTGGGAAAAATACATATTTTCCGGGGATTCCAAAGAGTACAAATACATATAGGCAGATAGATAGATTTCATGGAAATAAGGGAGAATTCATAAAAGTGAGTTACATTTCATAAAGGGGAATCATGAATGATATAAACAATTGAAAATATTTGATAAGAACGAAGTTCATAACATCTGGAGAACCCAGCGTGGAAATTCATAAAAGTGGAGTTTTAGCAGCATTATTTTACAATTCATGAAGTTAGCCCAACGATTTGAAATTCATATAATAGTAATTCATGAGGGTGTCCAAGTTCGTAGGATATAAAAATACACGGGTACATTGGGAGAAGAGTTCATCTGTGGTGGAAGAAATTCATAGAAATAGCAAGGGGAAGAGGTACAAGTGAGTTGCAGTCTTTGGAAGTATAGGATTTCATAAGTTCAGGGGTAGGTTTGGGAAAAGTGTTCTTCTCATTCATAAAATTATGAAGGTGTGAATGAAACGTGGAGGGCGCCCGTCCAGGCACCCTCCTAGCAGCTGTAGAGAGGGTGAAGGTCCTTGGAGAACTATGTCTCCCCAGCAGGGTGAGCGATCCATCATCCACAGTTCACAGAAAGGACCGGTGATCTCTTAAAACCATCCCGCGGGTCGCGGGGAGAGGAAAGTCTGGGATAAGGCTGGAAAAGAGCAGTCTGGCTTGAAAAGAGCAGTCGGTTCCGTTTGACAGTCAGCTGATGAGGTGCCGAGAACTGGACCGATTTTGGTTCCGCTGGTGGTCCTTGGGTCAGGAGCCTTAGGAAGTGTTAGAACTAAAAGAAGAGCGTGCTAGGGGTAATTTTGATAGAGATATGAGCCCATTTGTATCGTCCGCCATATTAACCTATGGCGGAGGAGTCTCAGCCAGAGTTTAAAGGGCGGACGGGGTTAGTGAGAGGGAGGGGGAGGATTGCATGTAAAAAGGAGTCAAGGAAAGACACAAAATAACCAGATAGAGAGTGTTACTGTTATAAAATGAATGCTACTTTTATTGGGGGGATTTGTTACATAGTTCAGGGAAGGGGAAAGTAAAGAGAAAAAAAGAGCTTTTAATAATAGTCTGCTGCGGTCCCGCTCTGTTCCTTTGCGATGGATCTGCGGAACTCTCTGCTGCAGGTTCAAATTAATTTGAATGCTGGTGCCTCGGATATCAATCACAGGGTGGTTGAGTCTCCTTCTCAGGAGGTTTTTGAGCATTCTTTTTCCCATATACATTTTTCATACATTAGAAAGGGAAACAATAAAATGAACGGTCATCAGTCGGGGTGCTTTGATAGTGTTTTCTGGATGGCCCTTTTGGTCCCTTCCAACTCTATGGTTCTATGACTCTAGGTAAAAGTAAAGGTTTCCCCTTGACATTAGGTCTAGTTGTGTCTGACTCTGGGGGGTGGTTCTCATTTCCATTTCTCGGCCAAAGAACCAGTGTTCTCCGTAGACACCTCCAAGGTCATGTTGCTGGCATGACTGCATGGAGCACCGTTACCTTCCCGCTAGAGTGGTACCTACTGATCTACTCAAATTTGCATGTTTTCAAACTGCTAGGTTGGCAGAAGCTGGGGCTAACAGCAGGAGCTCGCCCCATTCCCCAGATTCGAGCCACCGACCTTTCAGTCAGCAGGTTCAGCAGCTCAGCAGTTTAATCTGCTGCACCACAGGAGGCTCCTAGTTGGCTAGAAACATACCATAAAATAGCATTGAAGGACACAGAGAGGCCCACAAACACTTCCAAGGGGAAATATGTTTTGGAGCACAAATAAGTGAAACTGTGGATACCAAATTTATGGATAAGGAAGCTGTACTGTATATAGGTATTTAAAGGTTATTGTTTTAATTGATAGAACTTGTATTGTTAAAAATATTAACATTCATGTAAATTCAGTATTCTTCGTGGCCACCGACCTTTCAGTCAGCAAATTCAGCAGCTCAGTGGTTTAATCCGCTACACCATCAGGGGCTCCTCTATGACTCTATGATTCTATTAGTGATGTCAAGATACATTTAATTGTGACACTATGAAGAAAGACCTCCAAAAAATCTTGTTGTTAACAGTCCTGCCAAGGTCTTGTAAACTCATAGCTATGGCTTCATTGATTGATGCTATTCATTTTCAATGTGTTCTTTCTCTTTTCCTTTTGCCATTCACCTTATCAAGCATTATTGCCTTTTTTTAATGAATCATGTTGACTCTTTATTTTTCCAGAGTACTTGTAAGCTGCCATGAAATCTGTGCTTGGACAAAGGCAGGACTTAAATAAAATAAAATGTGTTGGTTTCTAGGAAAAATTTAGGTCTGATTTGCTCTCAGATTCATTTATTAGTCTTTTCAGCAGTTCATAGTAGCCATAAAACTTTTCTCCAGTATAATATTTCAAATGAGTTTATTCTCTTTTTGTCAGGTTTCTTTTCTGTCCAGATTTCACCACAAGCATAGAAATTGGAAATACTGTGAATTATCTGATTTTGGTATTCAATGAGATATAATTACCCCTAAGAATTTTATATAGCCCTTTCATAGCTGCCATTCCAAGCACTCTTTCAAGACACAGCCTTTTCCCTATATACATTTTATGCAATAAAAGGGAAACAATAAAATGCAATAAGCAGACAAAAATAAAATACAACAACCTTGAAAAAGGGTTGTTGTATGTTTTCCGGGCTGTATGGCCATGTTCCAGAAATATTCTCTCCTGACATTCGGTCACATCTATGGCAGGCATCCTCAGAGGATGTGAGGTATTATTCAAATTCCACCATTTAGTAACAAATACTGCATAGTCAACCTAAACCAGTCTAGCAGCACAACATTTTAACTATACTTTGTTATTTTAAACTAAACCATACAAACAAAAACAATAAACTGCTAAACACAGAACAGCCAATAATGCAATTTTTCAATTTGTGACTAAGCAGAAACACCAGAGTTGATGTTGCTGGATTTGATTATAATATTTTTACAACTGTATAATTGTAAATTATTATTCATAATTAATTAAGTGTTAAGCCACCAGAGTTCTCTCACATGTAGACCCAGTGTTTCAAACAAGATTGATGATTTTCTATATTTCCACTGCATTCATTATTTCTCAAGTTGCGTATATAATATTAATGAAACTTTGGGGGGGGGGGTTATCTCAGCTTTCACTAGGGGGACATTTGTGCAATGCACACTCCATACAAAGTAATTTAATAAATAGTATTATAAAGTCTTATAGCTGATCTATATAGGAACCTCGATGTTCCAATATAGAACAACTATAGCCCTTTAGAATAGCCAGAAATGTGGATTCTGGCTGAGACACATGCACACACTCAAACACCCTGGAATTGATAAATATCCTCAATTTCATCTTCAGGTTCAAATAGCCACTGAGCCATAAACTTACTGGATGACCTTGAGTCCATCACACTATCTGACATTAGCCTGTGAAAACGGTTTATGTTTGCAATAAAGTGAGGCGATGGGGGACCCTCTATGCAGAAGAAAGACGAGATATACGTCAGACAAATACATGATTTTAGAAGTGCTTTTATTGTGTTTTCCTGGGGTTGGACTGCATGACCCTTGTGGTGTCTTCCAAGTCTATGATTCTTAGTTGCATGGATATGTCTCTTAGGAGGAAGGGCATTGGTGGGAATTCTACATCAAGTACTTAGGTAGGTTTATTTAAATATACTTGACTAAGAAGTGTCTCCTGAGACATACATTCAGTGTGTGTGTGTGTGTGTGTGTGTGTGTGTACACACACACACACACACACACATATGGCATACCTACCCTTTGCCTCAGCTTGGTGGACTAAGACTTAAAAGATCCAGGTTCAAGTCCCCATTGAACAATTAAACTTGGTGGGCCAAGTATTCGTTCCTAGGATAGGAGAGCCATGTACACTACCAAGAGCTCAGCAGAGGTAAGGTGGGAGAAAGTTTTATTTTACTTAAATGTATATAAAATTCAAATTGAGGCACAAATGTTCTTGCTTTATTCAAACGTGTATTGAATTTCTTTTCAAATACATACATTCACAATATCATCTGTCTAGAATGAAATACAGCATAATTCTGTAATTGTTTATTCAGATGTACTGCATGTCCTACTATATTGAGTAGGGCTTGTTCCATAATTAGCAATTTTAGGAATGCAGACTGAATTTACTGAGGAATCTTCAAGACCACCAAGCGCCAAATTGCAGTGCTTTGTATGGTTATCAGGAAGTAAGTTTTATTGAATAAAGCAGGACTTCTAAGAAAACTGCACTGTTGGGGACTCTGAGGAGCTGCCACAGTATGAGCAAGCTTTAAGAAATATCAGAGAAAAGGTAAACAGCATCCGACTTGAAAGTATGAGAAATGGTTCCCCTTAGTGGAGGAAAAAATCAACTGCAACATGGTCAAGATTTTAGGCTGCTTAATGTGTGCTCATTCTTTTATTTTTATTTATTAGTGTTTATTTCTTACATCAATACTCTTCTGTGTTTTGATTTTGTGACTATGTGTTTTGATTTAATTAAATATAGTATATCTACAGTGCCAGCCATTTCTAGCTGATAACCTGTTGCAGAAAAACAACAACAAGGTCTTGTGGCATGTTTTATATGAGAGTGTCCGCTTCATCAAATGTACAAAATGTTATCCTGAGCTCCAGGCAGGGCTGTAGCCAAGGGGGAGTGGGTAGGGGTTCAAACCCTCCCCCCCCAAAAAATTTCAGGTTTTAAAAAAGACCTGGTTTACTCATGAATTTTAACTGATTAACCAAATCCCCATGATTGTCCACTGAAGTTTATCAATGGAGCCTGATTTCTAAATTATTTTGCATTATGGAACTACTCTTCATGATTTGCTAAAAAAAAGTTTCAAACCCCCCACCCATTTTTTTCTGGCTATGGCCCTGGCTCCAGGTATATACAAGCATATCTGGTATGGCAGGTGGGCAGTAGCCCATGTGATCAGATGAAAATGGAAAGTAGAGAGTGCAAAAAGTAACCATTTATGTTGTTAGCATTGACCACTCACAAAACACCTTCAAATATATTTCTTATAAAACAATATTTATACCCTGCCCCATATCAGAAAATATCAGGGCAACTTAGAAATAGCATTAAAACAGATTAAAACAAGATATTAAATAATACAATGGGTTATAAACAGATTTTTAATTCAAAAGTTTTTAAAATTATAGATGAGAGTCTTGGATTGACTTGGTGTCTCAATGACAACAGTGCTGGCATCAGTCAGGCCTCCAGAGAGAGAGCATGTCATAATCGGGGCACCAAAGCTGAGAAGGCTTTTTCCCATGTATTGCTTTCACTGATGGAAGCAGCGGACCACCACCATCCCCCACACATTTTAATCCTCAGGCAGACGTATATAGGGAGAGGCACTTCCTCAAATATAGAAGTCCCAAGTCATTTAGGGTTTTAAATGTCATCACAAGCACCTTGAATTCAAACAGGAAATGTATTGGCAGCCAGTGCAGATCTTTTAAGATTGGCATTACATTCTGTCTATGTGACAGTTCAGTCAGCAGTTGAGCTGCTGCATTTGCCACTGTTAACAATGTAATTGCCATGCTCTGTACTTTGTACATTTACCTCTATTGCTAGCAAAATGACCTTTTGTTGTTTATGTTGTGTATGACTCCCTGTCTGGAAAATCTTGTGGATTGCCAGACATAGGTTTAAAAAATGCAACACCGATACACACAATTTAGTTCTGGGAAGTGTTGATGTGTTCCAGTTACTCCACAGCTTCTGTGAATGATCCACTGCAATACAGAGGCAAAAGTATGGAAGTGAGACCTACACAGTCCCAAATCCAGCCCCTGACATCAAGCAGCTCAGATTGAGGTGATCAGATTAAAGTGATATTTACTCCGTCTAGTTTAAAGACAAGGAACCATGTAAAAGAAGAACAGGGTTTTGAAGCTGCCCACCAACAGGCTGGACATCAGACTAGGCAGATACATGGCTCTTCGAGTGACAGTCTTCTTCACCATGGTGACACACATTGCATTTATTTCTAAATGTATAGGAGTATGTGCACATTTTATGAAAACCTTGTTCCGCCTTCCTATTTTCTTTTTTCACTATTCTTTAGCTCCTTGTAGGTGATGTGTGTGACTGGCAACGATATCTTAGCAAAGGGGTAGCTAGAAGGGGGAGGGGTAAAAAGAACTGTACTACCCCTCCAACACGAAATTTGCTCCACAATGAAGATTACATTCAGTTCTTTAATATTGATTTTATGGTGTATTTCAGTTTCTACTAAGCATTTAGAAATGCAGTTGGCGTCCAAACAGGGCAGGTGAAGTTCCACAGGAAACAGCAATTACAAGAGATGGGAACAATGCCGGAACTTGGGAAGGAAAAAATCACTGGAAGAGAAAGAATATTTATTTGTAAGGGCATTCCCTCCATGTGCCTCCTGGACCCCACTACAACCCTATACCTCAGAATAGCTAGCGAATGACTGCAGGCACTGTTCTGACAAGACAGAGCAAACATTATTCCAATGTGCCACCTGACTTGTAGTAGAAAATAGGGTCTTGTGTAGCTGGCATTATGGAACATGTCACCAATAGTAATGATTCCAAAAAACTTGGGCCCCTTCCACACAGCTGAATAAAATCCCACATTTTCTGCTTTGAATTGGAATATAAGGCAGTGTGGACTCAGAGAACCCAGTTCAAAGCAGATATCGTGGGATTTTCTGCCTTGATATTCTGGGTTAATAAGCACCCCTGCCCAATTTTTCCTGCTTTGGGGAGTCAGAGCTATTGCATGACAGCATGGTACATGAAACCCCAAAATAGCAAGTAGTGCTACCACCCAGATTAGACAGAAACATGTCCATGGTGCTCATTTTGTGGCTTCTTGTACAGTAGGAGAAGAGGGGGAGCTTTAGAATAACCCCTGATGTCTGGTGGCTTTGTATGTTTTCTATTCATGAGAAGCTGAAGTCACAGAACTAGGGCACAGAAAGGGCAAAGGGAAAGAAGTAGTGTCTTGTAATAGGATCTGACTGAAAGGCCTTTCATTACAACAGATTCTTACTCTCTTTATTCAGTTCCTTTCTTTTTGTTTTATTTTTCTTTCATCCCATGTTTATTTTATGTTATAGTAAGTGAGAAAGGCAAATAGAATTGAAACAAGACATCAAACCGTTCATATTTTCCCAAAATGAAAAATTATCCTATTAAAAACAAGATAGGGTTTTATTCGCTTGTGGTCAAAATAGATGAAGGGGGAGTCATTCCATTCATATTATAGATTCTGACTGCTGCTTTATGAGTGGCTTTTTAGTTCATTTTGGGTACACTGCTATATACAACTCAGATATGTGCCAGCTTTAACATCCACTTCATTTCAGCATTGTTGCTCTGTTTACAGATATAATGAACTCAAGTACTTTGTGTTGCTATAGTTCCCCGCTATTTTGAAGTTTGGTCATAATAATGATTGAAGATCCATCTTGTTTCCAATTTATTTCATCAAAAATGTCATTTCTCACTTTAGGAGATCTATAAGAATTGAATTTCTGTGCCAGTCTCTCATTCTACCATGAAAAAGAAAAGCTCATTACAGAATCAAAGCATGAGTTAGCTGCAGGTAACCAAAAAAGAACCTCAGTTTTAGTCAACGAAATTCTAAAGAAAGGCAATATAACAACTATGAGAAAAATACAGAAATGAAAGAACAAACGCTCACCTGCCGACCTGGCATTCAATGCAGAACTTTTGATCCAAAGTTGGTTATGGCAATTTCTGGATCCTGTCATCACTGATTATTTATAAATGTGTGTACAGCACAATATCAAGTTACAAAATACAAAAAAGCACTTCCTGCCCCAAGGATCTTAATATCTAAATTATGATACTAAGGAAGACAAGTAAAAGCAAGAAAAGAAGTAAACACATCAGGAAATTAGTCTTACGAGTGAATGCATACTTAGGCTGGAGAGCCAGTGGTATAGTGTGGACAAGGACTCTGGGAGACCTGGGTTCAAATTCCCACTTAGGCCCCTTCTACACAGCTGTATAAAATCCACATTGAACTGGATTATAAGGCAGTGTGGACTCAGATAACCCAGTTCAAAACAGATATTGTGGATTGTCTGCCTTGATATTCTTGATATATGACTGTGTGGAAGGGCCCGAAGCCATGGTGAGTAGGTTTGCAAATACCTTCTTCTCAAGTTGAAAAGGTGTGATGTGCCCAAGTCATGCAGTGAGTTTCTATAGCTAAGCAAAAATTCAAACCCTGGAACACGCCCGCCCACCCCTGGCCTTCTAGTTCAACATTTAGTTTATTTAGTTGAATTTTTGTTTGTTGGTAGGCTTAAAACAGTCAAACCACAACATGCTGGCCCTCACAAATCATCTAGCCAGAGTCAAATCAGACATTCCATAGAAGTCTATATTCAATTTTTGTCATTTTACCCCTTAAAAAGTAAAAACAAGGCAGTTATTCAATTGTGTTAAATGGCATTTGAACCCAGTTAAGCATATATACAGTAGAGTCTCAATTATCCAAGTTAAATGGGCCAGCAGAAGCTTGGATAAGCGAATATCTTGGATAATAAGGAGGGATTAAGGAAAAGCCTATTAAACATCAAATTAGGTTACGATTTTACAAATTAAGCACCAAAACATCATGTTATACAACAAATTTGACAGAAAAACTAGTTCAATACACAGTAATGTTATGTTGTAATTACTGTATTTATGAATTTAGCACCAAAATATCATGATATATTGAAAACATTGACTACAAAAATGGCTTGGATAATCCAGAAACTTGGATAAGCGAGGCTTGGATAAGTGAGACTTTACTTTATATATGACAGGAGCCTGAAATTGCCCTCTAAAAGCTAGTATTAGCAACAGAAAAATTGAATTGTCCCTGTGTATATTTTTTCCTCATGGAAGCTTGAGTGGGTTAGAGTAAGACCAAAAAACGGCATGCCAAGAAGCTTAGAGCTTCTTTTCCTTCTGATCTAGACTCCACTGGATATGGTTGCACTGGGGTGAACGGGTAGGGAGTTATTTTGTTATTTATTCCCTTTGTCGTTATCAAAATTAATCAAAACAGCATGCAATTTAAAATGAATTGAATACAGTATACAAAACAGGCATATAGGAATTTATTTTAAAGACTATGGTTTTGTTTCACAGCTAAGGGCACATTAACATTCCCAGACTCTGTTTCAAATAAGTCCCTGCAATCCTGCTACACCACAGGAAAACAGCAGGCCTGTGATTAGGCTACTGCTCTCATAAGACTGAATAGCACCATCCCTTCATAAGAAGAAATGGATTAATCCAACTTGCAACTTCTAAACTGACCACAGATGCAAGATCTAGTGGGAAATGTATACATTTCTAGCTGTTTTTTTGTGCCAAGGAAAAAAGTGTGTTACACCCACATGCACATACACAATACTACTGTATCCATTTCTAAAATATATATAAAAGTACATTAGTCAATTGAGTCCCAAATTCATGAAATGGGATGAAATTGAAAATATTGTAAAAAGACAGAATGAAATGGGAGGGAGAAAAAAGAAAGTAATTTTTCTATTAAAAAAAAGATCTGCCCAATACCAATACCAAATGGCCTTAGAGGAAATAGCATTGACAGAATTACTTATTCCTGTACATAAATAAATGCATGTAGTATGCATTTGTAGGGTAAGTACAGCCCCAAATTTGGAAGGGAGGGCACATTTCAAAACCCACACCCATGCCCCCTGCAGATATCTAAAACTACATATAATAGCAAACCTTTATATTTTGACTATACCTAGGACGGAAGCATACCATAGAATCACACTGGAGGACCGAGAACCTGGCAGATACTTTGGGACATCAGGAAACATTTTGTAGAGTGTGGGTAAGTGAAACCATGGACATCAATAAGGAGATCATTCTGTATTTAAAATTGACATTTTAATTCTAAGGAAAATGCATAAAATAGGTACCATATGTAGAAACACAAAACAAGAGAAGAATATGAAACAAATTTGCAACAAAATGCTTCATTACAATGTTTTAATATAGAAGATAGTGTCCTTTTATGCAAGTTACCTCCCAGTGTGGTTGACATCTTTAAATAGAAAGACAGTGTGATTTTTATTGACTTCTGAAATCCTTTTTGGCTGAACTCTCTCATTCTAGCCAAAACATGTTCATAAGTTACCTATTATAGGTGTTCCATAACTTCATCTCCTTTTCTTCTGTGTATCTTGTTGTGAAGACAAGATTTTGTTTTGTTTTTCCTTTTTTCTTCTTCAAGTATCCACTTGTATTCATTCCATGCCCAGGTTTCACTTCTCTAAAGGCAAAATGAACTGGTCAAGATGACCTAATTGCTGCATTCCTGTTCTAATCTGTGCTCTGCTTTGATGTTAGATGTTTTAATCTTCTGCACAAAATATAAAATCAACAGCAGCAGTAGCACAAAAATGCAATCTGCTGCACAGCAACCACAGACATGTAATTACCCATCTCTCACAAATTTAGTCCTCAGTAACTCGGTATTAACTTTTCTACCTACATCTAGTACTAAAAGGAGAATGGAGATTATTTTTTCATTGCTTGAGAAGATAGGTTCAGTGCTAGTTCTTTTGGACTGATTAATACACAGTGCTGGATTATGTTTTCTGTCTTAAGAAGATTAAGAGGAACCAAGGAAGAAGAATGAAATGCAGAGTAAACTTCAGCATTATGTTCCCAGACTTAGGAAATGCCGACTTTTGTTGCCAGGACTGATTGGCTATTTCTTCTAGTGTCTTCTCTACCATGTATGCAACTAAAGAGCATGTTACAAACATACAATATTTTGTATTGTCCAAGGCTTTCATGGTTAAAATCACTGGGTTGCTGTGAGTTTTTTGGCCCGAAAAACTCACAACAACCCATACAGTATTTTGATATTCTATACAGTACTTGGGTATCTATCTCCATTTTGGAATTCTTTTAGAACTATGCGTTCTTAGTAAACACAGTAAATTACTTCTACACCCTCCTTGGCTCACTCTTCACTCTATTTTCTTGGATTAGGAGAGCCATCGGTGGATTCTGTATGCACTCAAGATTGATACACATTGTTTACTGATTGAAGAAGAATGCAGAGGGATTTTATTTGGTTTTTAGTTCAACATCTCACCTTTCCCCCATTTAAAGACCCAAAGCAGTTCACAGCATAACCAAAGTAAGCTATAAACAATGGGGGTTTTTTTAAGTGTAAAAGCAAATAACTTATTATTATTGCAATTTGAGTATCCATTATCCAAAATGCCTGGGACCAGGAATGTTCCATAGTTCAGATCTTTTTTTCAGATTTTAGAATACTTGTATACACATTATGAGATTTCACATAGATGGGAGCCGAGTCTAAATGAAAAATTATTGTTTAATATATACCTCATAAACATATTCTGAAGATAATTTTATATAAAATAATTGTATTATTTTTGGAAATAAAATTAAGTTTGTGTACATTAAACCATCAGAAAGCACAAGTGTCACTATCTTAGCCAGCCATATGGAAAATTTTGGATTTTGGTGCATTTTGGATCTTTGAAAGTTTGAGAAAGGGATGCTCAACCTGTATTTCCATCATCATCTTTATTTATATTCTGCATTTTAAATAAATGGGATCAAAAGAAATTATGCAATTGAAATGCTACTAATGTAAAATAAGGACTCAAAAACACAACAAGGATAAAATATAGCCCAGCACAGCATTAAAAGACCCTTCTGCACCATCAGTTACTTGCCAAAAGATTGATGGAAAAAACTGGTCCTTCACATGCTTTCCATCTGTTGTTCTTTGGCAGGGATAGTCTCAATTATTTATCTGTTGTTCCACTATTTCTACCTGCTTTTAAAATGTCCCAGTTATTCTCTCCTCCTTCTCACACTTTACCTCTTTGTCCTCAGCTAACTTCAGCTACTCAAACTATGTTCAAATTATATAAGTAGTTTGCACTTTATTAAATCATTGAGCGGAAAAGGATAGAGAGGACAACATTTTACCCTTCCTTGTAGATTCAGGCCAAAGCAAACTGCTGCAGCCTGTCTCAGCTTGTATGTTCTTTTACCATCCTGGCGGGACTCTGATGTTCCTTGATGGCTGTTACCCATCAGTGGAAGGGACCAGAAAGGGGCTCCTCCTACCCTCCTTTGTGGGGAAAAATCCACATATGAAAAGCCAGCAAAAAGGTCTTTCTCCATTGCTTCTTTGCTCAGTCCTTGGCAATATGCGAATGAAGGAACTTCATGAGCAGCACCAATAACATGGTTCTTGGCTTCCCACATAAAGATTGGCAAGAGAGGAAAGATCAAAATGCGTTATTGAACCCAGAGATCGTTAGAAGGCTGCTTACATTCCTTTTCTGAATTTTATACTGCGCACATTATAGCTGAAGATTTCACTTCAGGTTTCAAAATGATTCCCCTCTCAAAAGACCATTGAGCAGAAAGATACAACAACTACCCAAGACAACGCCTGAGAGAGTTTCTATTGATTCTGTCTCCCTGAATAAACCTGAACTCTTTCAAAGATAAAAACAAAGAGGAAGGCATTTTCTTTAATGAGGTTTATCTTAAGATGTGGGGGTAACTAGGAATTGTATGCGGTGTCAGTGACTAGAAAATGGAAGCACTTGATCTGGGTGACAGAAAGAGTAATTAGGCTTCCATTGTGGAGGAACTGGCTTGCATTGAGTCATTTATGTGAGATGTAACCAGGACAGCTTTCGTTTCTTTGAAGTGTTGCTGACTTTCTTAAATAATAACAAAGTGCCATTAAAATGGCCAAGTAATTAAAGAGGCATAGGAAGGAACACTGTTTAATTACACAGTTCAGGCATCATGGACCATCAGGCCTTTTTGTGGACAGAAGGCCTAAAGGAAATATTTGATCAGGAACCTTTCACATTTGGCTGGCTCTATACACTAATGGTTTAATTACAGGGCAATTACGATAAAGTGGGTGTAAGTCAATTGATTATTGCATTAGGATGTACACCCTATTTGCTATCTAATAGCAGGGGATTTATGGAGACATGTCAAAGTAATGGAACAGGTGGGATTTTGTGTGATGGTGTCCATGAAAAATCAGCATTCTGCATTCTGGAAAGATTCTCTGCCAGGTCATGCTTAGTACAAATGGCAATGAGCTACCGTTATGATTGCATAAATATTCAGCAGCAAAAAAAATCACTCTATTAAGGGGAAAGCCAAAAAACCAGGGCAATATAAAAGCCAATAAATAAAATAATGCAAAAATGAGCAATTTCTATGTCCACAGATGAGCATTTTGGTATTAATGCAATACTGCAATGTGAAAAACCAAATGGAGGAGATTATCACACTGCACTGTTAGGGAGTTACTACTCCACTTTAAATTCTACAGCTGTTTCCTGTTGAATCTTGGGATTTGCAGTGTAGGGAGGAATCTTTAAAATTCTTAGTATAGTTTGATAATCTCCTGAAACTCTGACATGGAGACCTCCAGTTTGGAGACAACTGAAATATTTAAACAGACTTCCTATCTCCTTTGTTTTCATTCATCCCAGGGATCTTGGGGATCCCATGAGGGAGCCTCATGATGGTGGGTGAGACGCAATGTATTCCAATTAGAAATGGAAGGAATATTCATAATTCTTTGTCTGTAATAATTTTAAACAACCTGATTTCTGAACAGTCAGGATTCTGTTGAGGATTGGAAAAGGTTCTCAGGCCCCTTTCACACAGCTATATAAAATCTACATTGAACTGGATTATATGGCAGTGTGGACTCAGATAATCCAGTTCTAAATAGATATTGTGGATTATCTTCCTTGATATTCTGGGTTATATACCTGTGTGGAAGGGCCCTCAGAAGCCAAGAGACAAGAAGCCAAAAGGCATGGAAAGTGAACATTTATTGGCAATGGATTAGGAATAATGGATATAAAAGAAAAGTAAGGTAGGCATGACACTTGAGAAAAGGGGAAATAGAGACAAGGAAATAATGTAACCAAAGAGGCAATTGGGGCAATGGAAAAAACTTTCGTAATACAAGATCAGCTATAGGTGGTGGGAAAGTGGGTGACAAAGTCTAGAGATGAGATAGGGAATCTATTGCCCACCAAGTATTATTGCATTACAGTCCCCATCATCCCCCACCTTAACCAGTCATCATGCTGGCTGGGACAAGAGTCAAAAACCAACAACATCTGAAGGACTGAAGGTTTCCCCATTTTGGCTCTAAAATCCTTGACAAGGAAGTTCTTCCCATTTGCAGTTTCCATGCAGCTTCCGCTTTGTTACCTGGAATCTGTAAGAAAGAAATGAGCTTTGGGAATTTCACACATCCAGCTCCTGGCCTTTAGTGTCATATGTTGCCTTGACTCCTGTCGGTGACATACACATGCGTAACACATGACAAATGCATGCATAACTCAGAGATAAGTGCCTACATGTCTTGAGGCATTGTACAAGGAGCTATCCCTTGGCTCTTCATACAGCATCCAACCTCTTCCCTGAACAGCTCTCAAGACCTGGAGTGCTGCCCTGCCACAGCTATTACTGACTAGAGCAGTGCTTCTCAACCTGTGGGTCCCCAGGTGTTTTGGCCTACAACTCCCAAAAAATTTCAACCAGTTTACCAGCTGTTAGGATTTCTGGGAGTTGAAGGCCAAAACATCTGGGGACACACAGGTTGAGAATGACCGGACTAGAGGGAGGTGACCAGGCAATGCATGTCCTGGCCGCAGTTGTGCAGGTATGGGGAGAGAAGTGAAGTTGCTTTCTCAGACCTTCAGCAAGATGTATTAATGCATCTCTCCCTTCTCCCCTTCTCTTATCTCTGCTACTCAGCAGCTACTTGGAATATGCTACAATGAGATATGCATATAGAACATCAAACTTGGCACCTTGTGATGCAGGATGTCAGCCATTGTATCCACTGTAGTAGAGATCTGATTGCATATTCTATTACCTTTACTTAAAAGTGTTCGTCTTTTTCAATTCTTCTCACATTTGTGGATTTATCATTATTCAATGTTGTGTTTTAGCTCAGTGGGGTTCTCAAGTAACCTTTCTGAATTTCTAAAGTTCTAAAGTGAGGCTGAGAGTCCAGCCTTTCTGGAAGAATATGTCCAAACGAGAGGGGAAGGATTTGAATACCCCCGGTGAGAGATTTAACACGAAGGAGACTGCTGCTACTGATCCTTGCTTCCTATCAGTTTAACCTATACATTTGTAAATGAGCACTTTGTTACAAAGAATACTATCAAAGTCCACAATTTTCTTGCTTCCCAGGGGAAACAATCTTATGTAAGGTTGCTCCAGAGGCAAAATAATACCGTATTATATAGATCTTTAAATCCCCTGGTCATTTTTGTAATGGTGAAATTGTCTAGCAAATGCAAACACCACATGTTTACAAACTGGCAAAAAACCATAGAGCAGTACAAAATATATGGATATAAATTCAATAGCAAGTAAATTCAAAGGCAAGTAAATTGATGGGGACTTAGTAGGTCAAAGCTTTTGCAAATTTCATCAACTCAATGAGTCTACTCTAGTTGGGATTAACTATTGCATTGAGCCCCATTCTCCCCCAGTCCATTAGGAGAAATGTCAAAATGCTACGCAGGAAAAGAACAAATTAATGTTAACTAACCTTGCTTCATATTTAGAAGATAGATTATATCATTCAAAAAATATTGCTGTTGTCACCTAAAACCCGACCTCCCAGACTTGACAGGTTAATTAGTATTAAGGATGAATTGATCTGACTATTTTCAATCAGTGTCATTTTTGCCCATATTCCTTCATCAGGCTGTTCCATTCTTCTTCAACATTAATCTGCAGAGGTGAAGGTCATGGAGAACAATCCATAATCCTCCCACAAAAAGTGCACGTATGAGCAATTTATTGTAAAATATGTATACCCCAACTATATATTTATCATAAAAGACACATTTTAATTTAATACACACTTAGATAAAGTGTGAAATAAGAAGGATACTGTATGTCTTCAGTTCTAAGATGCATGTCCCCATATAAACATATCTAAATACGGGATGCATCTTAGAATCATAGAATATGTGTATGTGTATGTATATGTGTATATGTGTGAGTATATATACATATATATACACTGCTGGTGGTGCTGAAATTAGTGTGCGTCTTACAATCAATGGCATCTTAGAATTGAAGAAATATGGTAATTCTTCTTGTGTGATTCTGAACTATATTTCAGATAAAGTCAGTTTGTTTCCAATGCAGATAGAACAAAATCCTCAGTCATCCCTAAGTATTTCAGACAAACTTACATTTGACTAGTATTTTTCTGAACCTTTTTGCAAGACCATCACATGTGGTAGAATGTCCTGGGGAGAAATCACGAATTCAGCCAAAATAGCACTAAGAGGCCGTTATTTTGGCTCAAAACAACATGTGATGGGATCCCTGACAGTCTCTGTTCTGTTTTGGAGCTTGCCGTGGTGAAAAGGGACGTTCTGATGGGCAGTCCTTAGCAGCGAGTTGTCCTTAGCAGCAAGTTATCATTCCTCTTTCCAGAAGTGAATAATAACTTCTTCCTTTTGCAAATTTCTTTCTTAAAAATGTATTAATGACAGATATAGTGTAATAGAAGCATTGTAGGACATAGAACAGACATTTTTCCTTTGCTGATTTGTTCCAATAATAATATTGTTCTTAGCAGAGAGCTGTCATCTCTGTTTATAGAAATGCATGATTACTCCTTCCTATGGGAAGAAGTGGTTTAAAACAGCATCCCTATCTCGAGGGTTCAATGGGTTTAGATGCAGAACTATTGGATCCCATGGAAATCAATGGTTTAAAACAGCAACCCTGTCTCAAGGGTCCAATGAGTTTAGATGCAGAACTATTGCATCCCATGAAAAGAGATTGTGGCAGATATGCATGAAGAAAAAAAAAACTGGGGATAGAGACGTGTTGCCTACAGGCCTGTAGCGAGGGGGGGGGTTAGGGGTTCAACCTCCCCCCCCCCCGAAATTTTTCAGGTTATTAAAAAAAACCTGGTTTACTCATGAATTTTAACTGTTAAATCCCCATGTTAAGTCTATGAGATGCAAAACATTAAAAGTCCCTCCAGGCATTATCTCAAGCAGATACAGTAGAGTCTCACTTATCCAACACTCACTTATCCAATGTTCTGGATTATCCAACGCATTTTTGTAGTCAATGTTTTCAATATATTGTGATATTTTGGTGCTAAATTCATAAATTACTACATAGCATTACTGCATATTGAACTACTTTTTCTGCCAAATTTGTTGTCTAACATGATGTTTTGGTGCTTCATTTGTAAAATCATAACCTCATTTGATGTTTAATAGGCTTTTCCTTAATGCCTCCTTAGTATACAACATATTCGCTTATCCAACATTCTGCTGGCCCGTTTATGTTGGATAAGTGAGACTCTACTGTATTGACAGGTTTGTAGCGGGGGGGGGAGGTACTAGGGGTTCAACCCCTCACCCCCCGAAATTTTCAAAACCCCTGGTTGCCTATGTGTGATGAGGAAGATAGTGGGTGCCTACAGGGAAGCATTAAAAGTCTGACTAGAGGAGAATGCATGAAAATAATTGAGGGAGGACTGGAAGGTACAATCAACTCCAGATCCCTCTCTTTACTTAACTTAACAATGCCTCTCAATACTGCCGTCTGATAAGGTCCTTCAAAGTTTTTCTGGTGTCAAGTACTACATCATCTTATAAAAATCACTCAAAATAAACTTTAAACTTTTCCAGTTGAATGGGTGTACCTATATCTTTTAACCATATAGCCTTTTACTTGTTCACAGATGTCCTAACCAATGTTGGAGTATTGTAATGATGTCCAACAGGAGTACAATTTTCCATCTGGTCATAGGGCACCCATGACTTTCCACTGCCCTCCATTTTGAATTGTCAGTGCCCTTTGGCTCTGTTGGCGTCCATTGCCTCTCACATCCTTGTGCTGGCATTGCTCAATGTCAACATGTCCTGTAATTTATTTATTTATTTATTTATTTATTTACAGCATTTATATTCCGCCCTTCTCACCCCGAAGGGGACTCAGGGCGGATCACATTACACATATAGGCAAACATTCATTGCCTTTTAACACAGAACAAAGACAAACAAACATAGGCTCCGAGGGGCCTCGAACTCATGACCTCCTGGTCAGAGTGATTCATTGCAGTTAATTGCAGCTGGCTTGCTCTCCCTCCTGCGCCACAGCCCTGTTCTAAAGGCAGGGAATGATCACAGAGAAGGCCTTCTCTCTCGTTCCCACCAGCCATGTTTGCGACGTAAGTAGGGCCTCCTCTGCAGATCGCAGTACTCGAGCTGGTTGGTAAATGGAGATGCAATTTTGCAAATAGTCTGGACCTAATCCTTAATTTATACATTTTTGTTTTAATTCATTATTTCAATTTCTCTGGGTTCCCTTCAGGAAAAAAGTGGGATACGAATTTTAAAAAAATGATAATGAACATGATGCACATGATATGATTTCATTTTTGCACTTCTATTCAATATTATTCAATAATATTTCAATATTATTTCACATCACAACCATTCTGCAATGGCCATGCTGCTTACTCTGTTTGTGCAATGGTTCTGAAGCTCCCTCCAGAGAATACACAATACCACAATTCTAAACTGTGTAGCACACAAGGCTACTTGGACAGCTTCTAATTAAAACCAACTCAATTCTCAAATTGGTGCAATTTATTGAATGTCTATAACTGGCCTCTGAATCTTACCAAAGCTCCATGCAGATCTCAGTGACATTGGAATGCATTCACAAATACATACCCAGAACTTAACAATACCTTCTATACCCCTTGTCATTTCCATCTTACAGTGACCTTAAGGTGAAACTATCATAGGATTTTTTGGAGCTAAGAGTGTATGACCCTTCCCAGGTCACTCAATGGGTTTCCATGACTGAATCATACCCAGAATTATACTCCAACATTCGAACTATTATACCACACTGGCTCTTGAGCAATATGTACTCCCTTTCTTTTCATCTTGTATATTCTGAATGAAGAATCTGAATGAAGAAAGGGAAGATCCACATGGCAAACACCTATGGATGTTTACTTGCAAATATCTGAACTCAATGAAGCTCACTCCTAAGAAAACATGCATATGAAAGTCTTAATTTATAATAGAATTTGAAACTGTTTTATCCAGAAGAGGCATTAATTAGTTTTCTCCATATTTTCATCATGGCATTATGGGCCACATAAAATTGCACAATTACCAGTGATTTGTGAACTGTGAGGTGGAACATGTGCTACACTAAATGTCCAGCATTGTGACAAGCATCCCCAGGGGCTTCTAGGGGTTTCTCAATAGATCTGCAAGGATGACTTTCATGCTGTGCTTCAAGCTGAAGGAAAAGGAGTTCTACATTGTGTGTTTAAACACTAGGTCTAACTTAGAAGTTTCATAGGAGATGATTTTATCTTCTGATAATTGTAATTACCCGGGCTTGGCCCAATGTAAGCCGCCCCGAGTCCCTTCGGGGAGATGGAGGTGGGGTATAAAAATAAAGTTATTATTATCATTATTAGGAGATATCATATAAAAATGGGTGCTTTGCTGTGCTTTTTTTGCATGGCAGGAAGTTGGACTAGATGGCCCATGTGGTCTCTTCCAATTCTATAATTCTATGCTTCTATGATTCTATGACTTTTGTCTTTGTGCTGCACATCCCAGTCATTCCACGTAGATGACTTTGGAGGTAGAAGTTAGAAGCCAAAACAATCCCCCTGTGCCTTCTTCAAGGATCATTGCTCTTCTACCAGAATGTTTGCAACACCAAAATTCCTAATGAGGTAATATTTGGCCCTTTGATGCTTGAAACTGAAATTGAATGTCCATGAAGAGCTTCACATTTCACATGGCAATTATATTTCCTTCTAGCCAATGTTTCTCACAGCAAGCACTTAATGTGTGGAAGGCAAATGCATTAATTAAACACAAATGAACATGCACCTGTTTTCACTGCAGCTACCTGGCACATGATATGCACGTAGGTGTTTAAGGAGATATATATATATATCTGTTATATGCAATTATCGAGTGAATCTGTCATTCATGCTTCATATGCTTGCTGTGGCCTGTGGGAAAAATTAATGGAGCCCAATGTTGTCACTGCTGCAAAAAGGCCTGGAGCTGCTCCTAATCATCCAAGTTCGGTTGCCAATCCCAACTAGAGTAAACCAATAGAATCAATGGCATTTACATAAGTGTTGCTTTAACATTCAGCAAAATTATTCAGTAGGATTTACTGTAGTGGGGACTAGAAATTGGATTCAGGTCAATGTATTTCAGATCATTTTTCCTAGATTAAAATATATGTTCAGTAAATGTTGTACCATTTGGCTCAGAGAACAATTTGAATTGATTCCTCTGAAGAAGAGGGTTTATGGCCTTTTTTCTGTGAGTGAGCTTACATACTGCCAGACTTATCCAAGACACAGGAGTAAAGGCATCTGCAAATGCAGCAGGGAGTCTGAATCTGATAGGAAGCAAAAAGTTTATATGGCAGGCCGAGGTTAATAAAGGAGGAAGGTGGAGGGAATGAAAGATGAGGGGAAGGGCTGGAGGAACACAGAGGTCCTTGTCTTTTCTTCCTTCTGTAGCAGTAGGAGTAGGATAAAGCACTGCTGGAGTTCACTGATCTGAGCTTGGAGGCAGCCTGCAAGCCAAGAAGAAGCAAAACATGGAGGAAGATATGGAGGAGATAAAGCCTTTTTGTGCATAATAAAACAAGCAAGTCCTGTGGGAAATCATATAATGCTTGATTTCTATAGGTCTAAGGGCCCTTCCACACAGTCGTATAACTCCGAATACCAAGGCAGATAATCCACAGTATCTGCTTTGAACTGGGTTATCTGAGTCCACACTGCCATATAAACCAGTTCAAAACAGATAACATGGGATTTTATACAGCTGTATGGAAGACACCTCAGAATGCACCTTAGTGTGACTCATACAGTGCTTCCCCGAAAATAAGACCGTGTCTTATATTAATTTTTGCTCCCAAAGATGTGCTAGGTCTTATTTTCAGGGTATGGCTTATTTTTCCATGAAGAAGAATTCAAATTTATTGTTGAACCAAAAAAAAAAAACCATTTATTATATACTGTTCAGTAGTTGTCATCACAAACCAGCATGACCAGACAAACTGTGAATCCTATCAAGAATTTCTTGTTACTACCACTATTTCCATGTACAACAATCTATGGTATGTACATTTATTGATCCTGGATGCTTTGGTGTTCTGTTCGGCGGGCATGCTTTCAAACAAAATCTTTGCTAGGTCTTACTTTTGGGGGAGCCCTTATATTTAGCAATTCAGCAAAACCTCTACTAGGTCTTATTTTTGGGGGGTGTCTTATTTTTGAGAAACAGGGTACATTTCTTTCTTGCATGGGAAGGATGGAATCAAAAACAAGGACCTTATTAGATAGACAGGGGTAAAGTGGAGGACAGTGGAGGAAAGTGTGGGACAACAGAGGAAACCGTTAGGCTCTGTTCCCTCCCACCAAGGTCCATCTTCTTTCTTCCCTATCTTTCCCTGCTTCCTCTTCACCTCCTTTTCCCTTCTTTAATGAGGAGTTGAGTAAGCACTCAACTCCTCTGGGCTCCATTTTTCTCCACTGCCGCAACAGAGTTCCACAGAGTCCCGTTGGAAACAGCCCTGCGTCATGTAGGCTCCATGGGACTCCATTCTGGCAGTGGACAGAAGCGGGGAGAAGATGCCTCTCTACCTGTGTCTGATAAGGCTGCAAGACTATCAAGCACAATTTGGGAAATATTACTCTTATGTTTGGATCACATTTCCCACAATCCCCTCCGACAATAGCCATGCTACCTGGGGAATTCTGGGAGTTATGGTTCCAAGCTCAGCAGCCCAGTCTTAAGTTTTCTGTGCATTGTTCAAGAGTGAATAAATACCTTCTTTCATGCAGTTGAATACATGTTTAGCCTGCAGAAGAGAAGGCTGAGAGGAGACATGATAGCCATGTATAAATATGTGAGGGGAAGTCATAGGGAGGAGGGAGCAAGATTGTTTTCTGCTGCCCTGGAGACTAGGACGCGGAACAATGGCTTCAAACTACAGGAAAGGAGATGTCACCTGAACATCAGGAAGAACTTCCTCACTGTGAGAGCTGTTCGGCAGTGGAACTCTCTCCCCCGGACTGTGGTGGAGGCTCCTTCTTTGGAGGCTTTTAAGCAGAGGCTGGATGGCCATCTGTCGGGGGTGCTTTGAATGCAATTTCCTTCCTACTTGGCAGGGGGTTGGACTGGATGGCCCATGAGGTTTCTTCCAACTCTACTATTCTATGATTCTATGACTCTATGTTCATTTGCTATTTATGAGCTGTTTCACAGTGTCCCGGTCTATGTCCTGTGTGGCTCTTTTTAACCCTTACAATTATTTGAACTCCCCTTCCAACCTGAGCCTAAACTGGTGGCTGCCTGGTCCCCTTCCACTTGGTTTCCTAGACAATCTATGGGGTTTGCAACAGCAAAGTGCTTTGATGGCAAACTAGTTCGCATGAGAGAATATTGGTTAACTGCCTTCCATTTCTGGGCCAATTGTTTCCTTATATGATGACGTCTTTGAGGTGAAATTTGCATTGTGCGCCTCAAGTGAGCTACTTTCACATTCTAAGTCAGACATTACTTCCATTTCATTGGGTGTAAATGAGCCTGAGGAAATAGAAATGGAAGAAAAATCTTTCACAGTTGAATACATTCTAATGGGTCATAAACAAGCCAAAGCAAGCCTGGCATTGCCATCCAAACAGCCTGCTCTGTGGTTCCATGGAGAACAATTGTTCTGCTCTGTGTCTGTGAATAAGCCTGAGGGCTTGATGCAACCCATCCACCATCCAACCCCTAGTCCTGGTTTTAAAGAAATGAGAGGAGAAAGAAGCAAAAATCAATGACCACTGAGCCTTACACAGCAACACATAGCTCACTCTCTTGGTATAGTAGGCATTCTTTTTCTTACCAGTGGGAGGAGGGAGCAAGCTTGTTTTCTGCTGCCCTGCAGACTAGGACATGGAACAATGGCTTCAAACTACAGGAAAGGAGATTCCACCTGAACATCAGGAAGAACTTCCTCACTGTGAGAGCTGTTCGGCAGTGGAACTCTCTCCCCCGGACTGTGGTGGAGGCTCCTTCTTTGGAGGCTTTTAAGCAGAGGCTGGATGGCCATCTGTCGGGGGTGCTTTGAATGCGATTTCCTGCTTCTTAGCGGGGGGTTGGACTGGATGGCCCATGAGGTCTCTTCCAACTCTACTATTCTATGATTCTATGATTCCATGTTTTTATGCATTGAGATTTTTCATGGATCCATGTAGCCATATGGATTGGCCTCACTGTGGGCACTCACTTTACATGTTAAGATAGGTGCCATAAAATCTAGTTCTCTAAACAGTAAATTGATCTGACCCATCATCCACACTATGGCTGCTAAAAACACAGAACAGATCCAGTAAAAGACTTTGGATTGAACCCTTAGTTTTTCTAGAATCAAGGGCTATTGGTGTTGTTGTTATCAACAAACTCATAAAATACTATTTTACATAAGATACTATCTGCCAACAATCCTTCACTTTCCTCTCTCTTTTAACGGACAACCTTTAAAAGTAAATCCCATGGAATTAAATGCAGATTGTATATTTAGCAGCTCAGAAAACACATAGGATAGATCACAACCATATCAATGTGTACTTAGACAGAAACAATACTGTATACAATGGGGTATCATTGGGACCAGTTTAATTCCATGTTCAGTTATCCACTACTTGAAAATCCCCCCCAAAAAAATATTGAGAAAGCAAACCTTTATTTTGCCATTTTATATCAGAGAAAGCATTTAAGTGTCTGAGTCCCCACCGGGGGGGGGGGGGTAAGACGGGAGATAGATAATGTTTATAATTTTATTATTATTATTATTATTATTATTATTATTATTATTATTATTATTACAAACTTATTGTATATAGTGGGATTTGAGTATCCATGGAATCTGGGATCCAGGAGGGGGCCTGGAAGCAAATCCCAGCAGAGGGACTTACTGTACATTATTTTCCAAATTTACTACATGCTACTACACTAGTACACCATAGCATAGAATTGCCACTTTCATATCTCAACTCTGATCCACTACCATAGATTTTCACTGTCAGTTCTTTCCCTTTGTACTATGACATCATGGTTTCTTGACAGAAAATAAACTGCCTGAACAGAACCAATGCTCAGTGGTTTTTGTGACCAGACTTTGGGGAAGTAATGAAAACATAATTTTCTAAAACCAGAGTGACTGGCAAGCTTGCTGTGGATGACACTGTGGCCTTGGCATTAGTTCCATGTAGGGTTGTGAGATGAAATAAGGAACAAGACCCCTCTCTTTTTAATAACTGTATATACAAGCAATGCTGAGAGTTCCTCTTCTATACTCCCTCTATATTCCCTCTTCACTCCTTCTTCAACCCCGCTCCATTGTCTCTTCTTTGTTATTGTAGCTATTGCTTTCCAACTTATGGGAAAGCCTGTCACAGGGATTTCTTTGTGAGATGTGTTCCAAAGAGGTTGGCCATTGCCTTCCACTGAGGTTGAGAGAGTGAGACTTGCCCAAGATCTCTCACTAGGCTTCATGGCCACATAGGGATTCGAATCCTGATCTCCAGTCATAGTCAAATACTCAGACCACCACACTGGCCACAGGACCCTTAAGGGAAGTAGAACGCTGTCCCCTAGTTTCCCTTGGTAGCCCTACTTCCATACACTATTCAGCTGAAGCAAATAGGTTACAACATGATTGAGAAAATCCATCCATACTGTCAATGTATTGGGTGAATTTAATTGAAACTGTCTTGGCCAAGGGGGAAAATACTTTACTTTGAACTCCCAGAGTGCTAGTGATAAATCATTCTCTACAGTGTAGATATAAAAAAGGGACATAAAACAAATGAGGGACATAAGTCACATTCAGTGTAGTTTGTTGATTGCTCCTTTCCAAGAGAAACAAATTAAAAGAAAGCTATTAGTGTCTATTGGCGGAGCATCTTCCTGTGTGTGAAACCTCAATGGATCCATCTCAGCATTGTCCATGAGGGTACTCAGTGCAGTGTAACATTTTCGCTTTATATGCATGCAGGCACACACGCACACGTATATGCACACACTCAAGCACAGGAGAACTGGCTGATTCATCAAAAAGATGCTGAAACCCCATGTGATGTTTCCCATTTTTAAAAGCCCAGACAAGGCAGTAGCTGTCAAAGTTTAGCTATGATATTGGCACAAAAATCATGACCAAGGAAGATATTTCCCTATCTTGCAAATAAGGTGGGGTGAATACATTTTTTTCATTTTCACACATGAGAATGGGGCACCTGAGGATTTACATCCCTATTTTCAGGTACTTGCCTAGGAAGGTGTCAAGCGCCACAAAGATCTGATGCTTTTCTGAATGCACTGTTTCCTCTGTCGGTACACTCAGGTCTCAGCATGTTACCTGTGTGTCCTAGTTTAGAACTGTTCATGTTTTTATATAAGAGGGGAAATGAGAAACTGGCTGCCTGAAATTAAATCTGCTTCTGATGATTGGGGGGAGAGGAGAGGGATCAAAGCCTGTACTTCTTGTCTTAGCTTATTTTCCCAAGCCATCCAACATCTCTAACCCCAGGAGAAAGCAAAAATTGCCAAGGAGCTTCTGCTAGTGTTCACACCTTTTGTTTTTGCCATTTTTCATGCTTACCAGCACAGAAGTGACAATAGAAGGATCTAGATAAAGGGTGTATATCCTATAGTCATCCTATAGTTATTCCAGAATAAAGGAAGGGCTTATCTGAATATGATTTGTATCACATGGCATTACAAACATTTAATAATGCTTCTAGCTGCTTCCTCAGCCAAACGGTCTCCTGATTTTATTTCATTGGTTGGCATCTTACTTGTAATGTGGTTTGAGGTATTAGATGTGGGTGTATCCAGTCCCTTCATATTTTGCCTCTAGATATGTTCCAGTCATTTCTCCCTCTTAAAAAAAAACCATACAATTTTATCTGTAACATTAGCACTATTACAATACTGCACTCACTGTAGGTTTTCTTTTTTGTCTGCCAAGTGGCCTAAATTCTCTTATAGATCTTAGTAGCATAAACCCATTAACTCCATTAAATTTGTCTGTGTATTGATTGATCCTTCAACATCTGATTGGGACATATAACTAACCAACAAGATGCCAACCAAGAGATGGGTGGCAGGAGTGGTATCAATAAATACTTCATTTCTCATAAGCAAGGGGTGAACTCATATTGAGCAACTGTTACTACAAATAATAACAGTATTGATAATGTCCTAGAAATATTTAAACAAAAACTATTTTCATACAATGACCAGTTTCTCTGGAGATATTTTGGCAAGGTGGAAAACAAGGTGGGAATGTGGGTTGCATAAACATGAAAAGTTAATACCCACAACCACAAAATCAGGTGATGCCCCAAAACAAAATGGACCATAAGAGTTTTTCATGTGGATTACAAATTCAAAATGGACCAATATGTATATATATGGTCAAGAAAAAAGTCCTGCATTCAGTTGTGGAAATTGGTGAAAGGCATGAAATTCTCACTAAACATCAATGAAAAATGAGAGACAGAAGAAAAGAGCGGGATACCATATTATAGGTGGATTGATTCCATAACGGAAACCATGGCCCAGACTTTGCAAACCATCACAGTAGAGTTGATGACTGCTGCTCTTGTAGATGGGTCACCATAAGTTGTTGATTTGGCAGAAAGTAGTAGTAACAAAGAAATACAGCATGACAAGCAAAATGTCATCAGGATCTTAACCATAATAGCCTACAGCTATGAAAACCATCATATGCCAACACATTTGGCCAGGAAGCAGACTTGATCTGCTCTGTGTAGACAAAAGTGCATATTCAGAGTTTATTCTTTGGGTTTCATGCTTATTTGGCAAAGTAGATCATATGCAAATAACAAAATGTGTTTTAGAATAAAATATGTTTAGAAATGTGTACATTGAAAGAAAATACATTTAAAAGCATACACATTATGAACCACTTTCTAAAAAGACATCTGAATATGAATTTTTCAAAAACGAACATTGCATATTAATAGGGGGAATGGAGAACAGACATACGAATGAACACATGCAAAACTGATACAAATTAAAAATAGATGGATCCATATTTTCCCTTAATTGAACACCACAATTACTAGTCTCCCAACACTATATTTCTGTAACACTATTGACCCATCAGAAAGGATTGTCTACTGCATCAACTTGATCTCTTCTACCAGCTGACATCATTCTCATATCCAGGAGGAAATCCAGCTTGATTCCATTTAGAGGATAAGACAGAACTCAAGTGTAGCCCCAAGAGAGAAGTAAAGATTTTATCTTAGATCACCAGGACTCTTATTTCTTGTAAGACCTAGCAGTGAATGAATAAAGCTAACTTTTTATAAATCCAGCATTAGTAGTAGTCTTCAGAATTGGATTTCTTGCCCAAAGTTTCACCAGCTTGCTTGTTCACCCTGGAATTAATTCTTCCAAAAGCTTACTCCTGCAGCGACAGCTCCATGGTCTCCCTCAACAAAAGCAGAAAGATAAAGCAAATGTCTCTGTCTGATGGTTGTGTCCCTGAAAAAGAAAGATGAGACATGTAATTAGCTCTTCTCAGATTTTTCTAAGAACCTGTCAGTGGGAATAAATATATCGGCAGAGAAAGGAAGCATCTTTGGCCAAGAATTCACCTCAGCATCTATTATTATACAGTGAAACATTTTAATTAACTGAAAGGCTATCAGCCATCAGGAGGGACTAAGTCATTTCATGGAGGTGACAAAATGCCAGGATTCTCTGGCACAAAGCCAGAATCTCAAAGCTCACACAAAGCCAAGACAAAATTTCCCAGTGTGTTTTGTACAAAAGAAGATAAGTGGCCTGTGTAGTTATTAAGCGGCCAAAGGAGCTTAAGAGATGATGGAATAATAGTGCTGGTTCTGATGTGAGAGCATGGCAAAAGCACAGCAGCTCCCTTAGTGCTACTCAAGTGCAGACATAACAAAACATGACACAACCTACAGAGACACAGCCCTAGCAAAGAAGAAAGTTAGGCTGCCTGGGATATGTCAAAGATCATCCCCCTGGTTTCTTGATTTGGGACCTGTTGCAACTGGGTTATGGGGAAAGATGCTGACTATACTATCCTTATCAAAGTGTTGGAGACACAGTGTGAGGTGTGCCTGGCAAGTTGTTTTATACACAGGCACACTATTTGATCATATAGTTCAGCAATATTGATACTCACCGGGGATTTCATCACATTTGAAGTTTAAAACACGAAATCAGTATGCATCATGCATTTTTTACAACAATATGTATACAGGATCCTGACAGAATGCATACTCCACCCATCACATGAATTTCTTACTGTTTAAAGTAATCCAGTTTGACTCATCACACCATGAAAGCTTTGCTCCTCCCAATTCCTGTGGCACTGCTAGGGAGAAGTCTCACAGGTGTGGTATCACAAGATTTGTAGTTCTCACACATGCACAATAGAGACCATTAGAGAGCTGCTATCGCTATCATTTGGCACAAACTGGAAAATAGCAATTGCTATTTTACTGTACCAAGGTATTTTGAGTTATTTTCTAGTCAAATTCTTTTGAAAACACATTTTTAAAGGACTAAAGGCTTCAAAGTAGCTGTTGCTGAGGTCTTCTCTCATCACGTAGCTAGAGACAAATGGCAATGGCTCCCTTCCTGACAAATCCCAGGGTATGCAGGGACCGCCCACTGATAAGCTCCTAAAGGAGACATCACAGCACAGTGGATGGGATGCTCACTGTTTTGCTGATCACACATGAAAGCAGTGGATTTCATGCAATTTTTATTTTAAAACATTATATGAAACACATGTCCAAATACTCTGTTTCTGCCACCTTTTACTTACTTACTTAGGTGATCCCTCATAGTCCAGGGATGATGGCCCTCCAAGTGTAATGTTGGCGGTGGATGCGTAGGTGGGTGTGGAAACCTATTCCTGACCCGTATGTTCTTCTGCAGTGAGAACATCGGTTTCCAGATGGAAGGCGGTCCCGGTCAGGGTTGACTTGACACGCCTTCCTCTTGGCACTTTCTCCCTTAAGCCCTCCATTCGTGCCTTTTGCACACTGTTCTCAATGGGATGACGACGACAGGGGACAAACATCATTTGATAGGCCCCGTTGAGATTTGAATGCAAATGATGTCAGAAATGGAGTATCATTTAATGTGATCAGGTCCCAGGAATAGTTCTCTGATGTTTCAGATAGAATTTTTTCTTAACAGTTGTTGCTTTGTTCAGAGATACCAGGGATTGGTCCTGAAGTGTGTTGCGTGCAAAGCATATGATCTGCCACTAAATAATAGTCTCGTCATCAAATATTATATATATTTAAATGTGTGTGTGTGTGTGTGTGTGTGTGTGTGTGTGTGTGTATATATATATATATATATATATATATATAGAGAGAGAGAGAGAGAGAGAGAGAGAGAGAGAGAGAGAGAATGTAGATGTATGAATCCAACACATATTAGAGTCATTAGGAGTACAGTGTCTAGACCAGTGGTTTTCAACCTGGAGTCTCCAAATGTTTTTGGCCTACAACTCCCAGAAATCCCAGCCAGTTTAACAGCTGTTAGGATTTCTGCGATTTGAAGGCTAAAAACATCTCAGGACCCCAGGTTGAGAATCACTGGTCTAGACTATAGTCTGGCTCCTAAACAGGCTGAGGGACCGTGAACTGGCCCTCTGCTTTAAAAGTTTGAACACCCCTGGTCTAGAAGGAAATAATAGTACCACTCTATTCTACTTTGCTCAGACCTCACCTGGAATACTCTGTTTAGTTTTGGGCACCACAATTCAAGAAGAACGTGAATGTGTCCAGGGGAGGGCAACCAAAATGGAAAAAAGGTTGAGATGGAACATGATAGCCATGTATAAATGTTTAAAGCGTGTTAAAATATTTTAAAGGATGTCACATTGAAGAGGGAACATGCTTGTTTTCTGCTGTACTAGAGACTAGAACAAGAAGCAATGGAGTCAAACTGCAGAAAAAGAATTCCACTTAAAACATTAGGAAGAATATCCTGACAAGTGCTGTTGGACAGTGGAATATGTGGCCTCAGAGAATGGTGGAGCCTCCTTCTTTGGAGGTTCTTAACTGGAGACTGGATTGCCGTCTGTCGGGAGTGCTTTGATTGGGTGTATGGTCTTTCTTTTCCAACTCTGTGATTCTATGATAGTGGCAGACATATCAGGGAGCCAAGTAGATATTTCTGAATGTACATTGTGCAGCAAAGTCAACACTCAGTGAGATTGTTGTTGTGTTATTGCCTAAAACTTTGCTGAAAGCAATGTTTATAAATATATTGAAAGCTATGAAATGAATGTCCTATGTATCCAGAAGATTCATGGCGTAATACTGCACGATTTTTAAAGGGTTGCCAAGTCAACTGTTACACAACAGCCGTCAGTTGCTGCTGCAAAGGCTTTTTGAACTGATTAATATTCAGCCTTGCCTTAGAAGTCTCTATCCTCACCGGGCCTCCCTTGATATCTATTTTGTTAGCAAACATTGTGTTTGATGGGTGGGGATGGGAACATTCATAAATGGCACAGATCACATTTATTTTGTACTTGGGTGTAGGTTTCTCATTACCAAATGTTAGCTAACAGATTAAATGAGTAGGTAATTGTACTTTTGGATTCCTGTTCTAATTTTTATGAAATTTCTATAAAAGAACCTAAAATGACATTTTTCTTTACCCAGTTTCAACTGAAGCAAATCCATTGAATTAAAGGAACTTATTATATAACAATTGATTCACTGGTTCTAGTAAATGGATTTACACCAAAATTTGTCTGGGTTTAATTTGAATACTGATACCGCAATCAAGTTGTGATATTAACTAAACCATCTGCTAAAATTTGTGTGTTCTAAAATATAATAATAATAATAATAATAATAATAATAATAATAATAATAATAATAACAGCTTTATTTGTATTTTGCCCAATCTCCCCAGAGGGACTCAGGGCGGATTCCAACATACAATGGCAAAAATTTAATGCCTCCATAAAACAAACAAATACTGACATAAAATCCCATAAAAAAACACATATATATATTTACAATCTTTTAAAGTAGCTTAATCTCAGAGTGAACTAAAAACATATCAATATGATAGCTAAAAAAAATTCCCTGCATATTCCAAAAATTTTATTCCTTTCCCCATATAATTGTATATAAAATAACTCTCTTTTAAATTAATATTTTAAACTGTTTAATAAAGTGTTATATGTGAAAGACAAACCACACAAAGCCAGGATTGACACTAAAGTGACATTTAAAGATGATCTGGGGATTTTCTGTCATACAAAACTTCTGAGAAATTTCATTGGAATAAAAAACAGAATCCCTGTACTATAAATCTAGTAACATTTCTTAAGAAAATTCTATTCATCCCTAAACTGTGATCAAGCCCTACATAAAATGATTTTTTGAGTAAATGGAGAACAGTTAATGCCAAGGCAAAATAGCCGAGGGACTCCCTAGGAAGCAAAAGAAATGTTTGATAAAACCAACAAAATATGATTTCTCATGAGAAGCATTTAAATAAGGCAATATAATTTTCCTCCAATATGCCCTTTTATGAATATATGTTGGCTTTGATCTGCCCACTTATCAGTTTCTCAGTGGGATAAAGCTATGTTTCTGTGAAAAGTAATTTTTGGTTACCTCCTTATAGCTTGTGCATTCTTGTCTCCTGATATCTATGACAATCTCGAAACGCTATATTAGTATTATTATACATTACCTGAAATTATACAGGGAAATTGAGAGCTACTTACAACACAAAAGAACCTTTCTCTTCGCTTTCTGCTCCCAGCTGGAAACAGCTGCTTTTTCTTCATATCTGACAGAGCTTCATAGCTTTTGATTGGTTGCCTGTGCTTCCTTTTCTTTCTATTAAAGGTGTTCTTTTTAATTCTTCAATATGTCATTTGATGATTTACGCTACAGGCCTGTACGCACTTATCTGGGAGTAAGTCCCACTAAAGTCAGCAAGACTTACATCCGAGTAGAAATATATAGGGCTGCACTGACAAACACTAATTTCATACTCCACTTGTGACAGTGTGTTTCAGCAGAGGGCGTTAAAATTATATTCTGGAACATGGTTTGCTTTACAAATACACTTGTAATCTATACTAAAGCCCACTGGATGGCTCCACACTCTACATTTTAATATAGAATATTACAGAAAAGCCATTAGCAAAGTCTCGCTGTTCTTACCAATGTCACGAGCCACACGTGGACCTTAACAGTGTAGTAGTTGCACTTAATGCCTCTTTCTTGTATAGAGGCTAAAATGGTTGATAGTGGGTTGTTTAGCAGAGCCTCAAGTTGCTTGGAAGATTTTTATAAAATGTAATTAACATGTTTTGACAACTCACTTGCTCTGTTTCCAAGTAGGCTTTTAACACTCATCCACAACCTGAGTGGATGATATAGTTTCCAAGATTTTGTGCTGTCATGATAGATCTTGACCAGGATCAATAGGGCCAGCGTATGCCTTCAGCTAGTGATGTCAAGGTGGCTCTATCTGTTGGGGATGCTTGGATTGGATGCTCCTCCATGAAAGAGCCTTGGACTGGATGGCCCTAGTGGTCTCTTCCAACTCTATTATTCTAACATTCTGTGAGATCAGATGGTTCCTCTATGAATTCAGCAAGGCTGGGATCTGCGTTGTAGGGCTTGGCCTCTCAACTCCAGCATTCAGAACCAGGGAGAGGAAAAAGATTGACACCTCACAAAGGATAGTGTTCTGCCCCCATGCGATCTTAACTACTTGGAAGGTGAACTGGCTGCGCAGAGAAGAGATCAGAGACTATATAGTTGAATCAAACAGGAATGTATTAACTGACAAGAATTTTAGACTTTCTCTCCTCCTGAGTCTCACTACAAAGTCTTTATGAAGAGAGGTAACGTCTTTGGGAGATAGACACAGTTCTGGCCGAATTGAGGCTCATGAATCTTTATTTCTTCTTATTGTATCTTTCTTGTATGGTGTTCAACTGTCTCTAAGATGGTCTCAATATTTAACTCTGACTGGACTTGAATACAGATCCAAATGAACTCGAATAGAGCTCATACAGCTCCAACTGGACGTGTTATTTTGTAGATCTTCTGGCCTTCCACTGTCTTCACTTTCCAGTCACAAAAAGGCAGACTCTTCCAAAAACCAGAAATGCCTTGCCTGAGGCTCTGCCCTTGAGGGGATTCTCAAAGGGGGAGGGCGACTGAGGTTTCAAATGTAAAGGGGCTATCTAAACTGATCCCCAGAAAATATACATAAAATATTAATCCCTTTAACTATAAAGGGCTTAACTAGGGGTAAACAGTGAGGGTTATTATGGTTTCCTATAGGTGAGCAAATGGCAACTGGTCGATGGCATATATTCTGTACCTCAAAAACTTGCATTGATGGGGGGAAATTGGTGCCATTTTTGGAATCAGCAGGTCAAATATTCCCAGATGCCAAGCTAGCATTCAAGGCACCAAAATGTGTGTTGGTCAGTGTAATGCATATTTTATAATAATAATATTGTAATAATAAAATTTTATTTATATACCACCTTATCTCCCCAAAGGAACTCAGAGCGATTTTACACTGCATCTGTACCAGTGCAGGGTACCAGGTACAAGAAGTACCAGTGCAGGGCATTTACAGAAACATTTCTCTCCAGCAGTAAACAATCTTAAAGCCCTAAATAAAATACAGAACACATGCAGGTGTCTAATATAAATTCCACTATCAAGAATTGGGAGCCTCCGGTGGCACAGTGAGGTGAGCTCCTGCTATTAGCCCCAGCTTCTGTCAACCTAGCAGTTTAAAAACATGCAAATGTGAGTAGATTGATAAGTACCACTCCAGCAGGAAAGTAACAGCGTTCCATGCAGTCATGCCGGCCACAAGACCTTGGAGATGTCTGCAGACAACTCTGGCTCTTCGACTTAGAAGTGGAGATGAGCACCAACCACCAGAGTGGGACATGACTGGACTTAATGTCAGGGGGAAACCTTTACCTTTACCCTAGCAGGAATGTATCTTTCCATTCTCTTATACATTTCAATTATGTTACCTAGTTTAAGGTTGTGTGTGTGTCAGGAACCACTTGAGAAACTGCAAGTTGCTTCTGGCGTGAGAGAATTGGCTGTCTGCAAGGACGTTGCCCAGGAGATGCCCAGATGTTTGATGTTTTACCATCCTGTGGGAGGCTTCTCTCATGTCCCACCTAGTTCAAGGTGACAAGTGCTTAATTCTGACACAGCTCCTACACCAGCCATGGGCAAGCTTCAGCCCTCCAGGTGTTTTGGGCTTCAACTCCTATCAGCCACTAGGCTGTTAGGAATTGTGGGAATTGAAGTCCAAAACACCTGGACAGTAGAAGATTGCCCATGCCTGTCCTACAGCCTTCAG
The DNA here is from genome assembly GCF_035594765.1 of Anolis carolinensis. NCBI lineage: Eukaryota > Metazoa > Chordata > Lepidosauria > Squamata > Anolidae > Anolis > Anolis carolinensis. Next base: position 305,149,582 of record NC_085841.1, read on the forward strand.
CACTTTCTATTTCTCCCTCCCCCATCTTTCTCTCTTTCACTGTCTTTCTGCCCCTTTATCCCTCTCTCCCCTCGTCCCTTTCTCTCTCTTGCTCGCTGTCTCTGTCTGTCTCTCAACTGATCTAATGGCCATTCCTTAGGGTTTCTTCTATATACACTGAGCCAAATCAATGAGCCATAGGGTACATAATACACTTGCTGCCATCCCACCTTAGAACAGGGGGAAGGGTTGTTTCTAATTTCACCAATTCTGCTATATCGTTTCAGCCACAAAAAATGACACGGAACATTTTTGTCTCAATATATTACATTGTATGGGAGCAGGGGAAAACCTAATGGGGAAATGCAATACATTTGTTTGATACATGTAAAAGAAATTGTACATGGCAACTAACTCAAACATGGACACATTGTTTAAAACCCGTGAAGTAACAATGTTGTAAAATGCCACCTTGTTTCAAATCTACGTCTGTGTGATTCTGCAGTAAAATGTGACTCTGAAATGCTAAAGTGACCCATCCAGTCAACTGAGGCCTAATCAATATTTCTTCTCTTCCCATGATGGCATCTACACATCTTAGCCCCTCAGATCTTTCACAGTGGTTAATGTTTTGCCACAAAAAGGGGCAAAATATAGCACAAACTTTCAGCAATAGCTCTGATTAGATATATGATCCTTCGGGGCCTGATATCCTAAAGGTCCTGTGAAATACTCTTCGAAATTCATGAACGCAGACAGAGAAAGAGTGAGTTCCATTCTGCCTCATTGTGGAATGCCACAGATAGAATCTACTGTAGAACAAACTACAGAGCAGGAAAATGTGTCATTTCAATTATGTCATTTTTCCCAGCTCTCACCTCTTATCTTTCAAAGGACAAAATTGCACTATATTCAAAGGACATGCTGAATAAACACCAGCCCTCTTTGTTATACTGCAAACATCCCATCCCCTTTATGTCTCAACCTATTCAGGAACATCTCCATTTATTCAATCAATTCATGAGCATCGCCATTCGCACATAATACTTGAGGCATATATCTCTACCTTGGTCATTCTGCATTTTCATCCACCTATCCTTCTGGTAACTTTCCTTCCAAATCATTAAGAATCTAAATGACAGCCAGAACCAGGAGGGTCAGGAGGAAGTAAAGGCAGGTGCTATAAAAATTGCTAGTCAAGGTGATGGTTTGTGAGCCAACACTGGTCCAAGAGCCACCAGTTGCCATTCTGTAGTGAATTCCCAGGATACTGTGTGAATATAATAATAATATGGCACAGATATCTTACTGGTTCCCAACATGATGAGTGGAAATTGCTGGCCTGATGCAGTAGATAGTTTGAGAAGCACTGCTGTAACGGGGATAGGCCGGTAGCAGGAATTATTCCAATGCACTTTTTTGCAATGATGTCTGCAGTTATTTACAGCAGATTTGTTTCTCACATTACTTCTCCTTTGCTACTCAGCCATTAGGGGTTAACCAGCCTGTCAGAAGCACAGTATTCTCTCCAGCCTGTTATCAAAACAGCAAATGTCACCATGGATTTTCCACAGGGAGTTCAGTAAACAGTGTTTCCAACTAGGTCAAATTCAGCCTGCTTGCTTGCTTTCCATTCCCAAATCACAGCACATTCTGAGAGATTCCTTTGTTCTCAAGTTTCCCCAAAGGTTTTGTGGCATTATATATATGTGTGTGTGTGTGTGTGTGTGTGTGTGTGTGTGTGTGTGTGAGAGAGAGAGAGAGAGAGAGAGAGAGAGAGAGATCTATATCTATATATCTATATCTATCTCACACAGAGAGAGAGTTATAGTTAGATATATAGTTATCGAGATAGATACACACACACACACACACACATTTCAGTAAGCTGGCTTGCAAATGAAATGCATGAAGCTACCATCAAGTTGCTCCTTTCATAGACATAAAAGTGCCAGCATTCTCCCAGTACTAATATGTCAGCTCACCACAGCCGCTCCTGAATGAACACACGAGACTCTTTGTGGTATCACCAGGAACTTTTACTGTAGGAAACATGAACATCAGAAAAGCCAAGAATGGGAGGCTCCGGCCAACCCTCCTTTATATACCCTCCCCCTCATTTGAACAGTCTCTTCCCGCTCAGTAAAACCCCGCGCAAATTCCCCGCCAAGTCCATCAGCCGTTTCTCCTCCGAATCCTGGGACGCAGGTGTCTTATCAATGTCAGTGACCCTGAAACTCAGAGCCACATCCAGGCTCTAGTAGCAGGGTTCTGACATGGCGTCCTCCTCCCCTTCGTCCTGGAAGGAAAAGATTAAACACAACTATTGTTCTCCGCTGTCCAGAGTTCCTTTATACTTTTTTAACAGGCTGCAATGGAATACCGGGTGTACCTTTCCAAGGTCCTTTGGTAGCCTCAGCTCATAGGTCACTTCGTTTATTCTTTTTGCTACCCTGAATGGCCCTATATAGCGTGGAGCCAATTTCTTGGATGGGAACCCCAATTTCAGGTTTTTTGTGCTCAGCCAAACCAGATCTCCTTCGCCCAATTTGTCCCCCTCTCGGCGCCTACGATCCGCAAAGAGCTTGTACTTCTTTTGTGTTTCCCGCAATGCCTCTACCACGGTTTGCCACCCTTGCTTGATTTTGGCCGGCCATTCCTCGTCGGTCTGGCCCTCCCCTTCCTTCCACTCGGGTAGCCTGGGGAAAGGTGCCACCTCCTGTCCGTATACTATTTCGAATGGGGCACGACCTGTGGCCGAATGCACGGCCCCGTTAAAAGCCATCTCAGCAAACGGTAGAAGGTCCGCCCAATCATCCTGTCTATAATTGGTGTACATCCTTAAGAATTGGCACAGTGTCTGTTGGGTACGTTCGACCCCCCCGTTGGTCGCGGGATGAAAGGCCGAGCTCAGGTTCCTTTCTGCTCCTAACAGCTGTAAGAATTTTCCCCAAAATTTTGCAGTAAATTGGACTCCCCGGTCACTAATTATCTTGTCGGGACACCCATGTAGGCGATATACATGCTTCACATACAAATCAGCAAGTTTTTCAGCTGAAGGAAGTTTTGGCAGAGCCACAAAGTGTGCCTGTTTTGAGAATAGGTCCAATATTGTCCAAATGTATCTGTGGCCTCTGCTGGGGGGTAGTTCGCCTACAAAATCCATGGCTACGCATTCCCATGGCCTCATGGGCTCCACCACCTTCTGCAATAGCCCCTGGGGCTTCCCCGGTGGTGTTTTTCCCTCTGCACATAATTCACACTGCGTGACGTACCCCCTGGCGTCTTTCCTCATTCCGGGCCACCAGCATTGTTTGGCCAACAGTTTAATAGTCCTGGTGGGGCCTAGATGACCCGCACCCTTGTTATCATGGTACTTCCTTAACATTTCTCGTCTTAAACATTCAGGAATATACAATTTCTTATTTACAAACACCAAATCCCCACACAATTCTCCCTTTTCTTTGTTTGTTTGTAACCATTTGTCCATTCCATACGCTCGCTTCAACTCTTCCTCCCATATTTCTCCTCCCCCCGTGGAAATGGCAGTACGTTTGTTTTCTTTGGCCGCTTGTGCTCGAGTTAGTACTGCCAGGCCCCATTGCTTATCAAGAAAAATACTCCCTTCAGATTCCTGAATTCCTCCCCCGTGCTGAGGCATTCGAGAGAGAGCGTCAGCGAGTATATTATGTTTCCCCTGGAAGAATCTGAGTTTGAAATCAAAACGGCTGAAATATTGGGCCCATCTAATTTGCTTCGCTGATAGTTTACGAGGGGATCTTAGATACTGTAAATTTCTATGGTCAGTCCACACCTCAAACGGTGTTCCACTTCCTTCCAGGAAGTGTCTCCAGCACTCTAGTGCTTTTAGAATCGCTAAGGCTTCTCTCTCCCAAATCGGCCAGTTTTTTTCTGTATCGCTAAACTTTTTTGACAGATAGCCACATGGCTTCAGGTTCCCCCCCTCGTCTTTCTGTAGCAGAACTGCCCCATATGCCCGGTCTGACGCATCGCAATGTAATACAAAGGCTTTCGACATATCAGGGTGCTGTAGGACAGGCTCCTCCGTAAAACGCTTTTTAAGGGCTTCGAAAGCTTCCTGGCATTCTATTGTCCAGGTCAGTTTGGCCCCTGGGGCCTTCACTTTGGCTGTTTCTCCCCTGCCTTTAGTCTTTAACAAATCCGTTAATGGCAAAGTGAGGCGCGCAAAGTCCTTGATAAATGTTCTATAGAAGTTTGCGAACCCTAGGAAGGATTGCAGCTGCTTCCGTGTTTTGGGGGCTTCCCACCCCCTCACGTCTTCTACCTTCGCAGGGTCCATCGCCACTCCCTGGGATGAAATCCTATACCCCAGAAAGTCTATCTGGTCTTTATTGAACTCGCACTTGGCAAGCTTCGCATACAGTTTTGCTTCTCTCAACTTTTGCAGGACTTCCCTGACTAGTTCTATGTGTTGCTCCTTAGTCCGAGATACTAACAATATGTCATCTAAAAAAACAAAGACTCCCTTGTACAACAATGGATGCAACACTTCGTTGATTAATTGCATGAACGCGGCGCCTCCGCCGCACAAACCGAAAGGGAGCACACGATAATTGAATAATCCGAATGCACAGGAGAAGGCCGTCTTCCACCTGTCCTCTGGTTTAATCTGCAATTTATGGTACGCTTCAATTAAGTCCAATTTAGTGAATATCTGTCCCTCCGATAACTGGGCGATCAAGTCCTTCACTAAAGGTAGGGGGTATTTATTTCCAGAACTGATTGCATTCAGGCCCCTGTAGTCAATGCAGAGCCTCAGCGTTTGGTCCTTTTTGCGCCTGAACAACACAGGCGCCCCTAGAGGGGAATTTGAGGGCTCTATGAAACCCCTCGCTAGGTTTTTATCAATGTATTTTCTCAGTTCCTCCTTTTCCCTAGCCGACATTGGGTATATTTTTGCCTTAGGAAGCTCTGCTCCTGGGACTAGCTCTATCTTCACTTCAACTCTCCGCTTCGGTGGGAAACTGTCTGCTTCCTTCTCATCAAATACGTCCACAAAATCCCGATACTCTGGGGGTAATTTATCTGCCAGTTCTGCAATCCTGATAGAGTCTTCCTCCCCCCTTTTCCCCGGCTCCCTTTCCACTTCCTGGCTCCCTCCTTCCAACTTCATCCTGAAAATCATGCTCTTATCCTCCCAGTTGATTTGCGGGTTGGCCTGCCCCAGCCATGGCATGCCTAGTATAACATTATAGCTGGCTATTTGTGATATCACAAATGACACCTTTCCTTCCCAACTCCCTATCTTACACTTTACATCTTCGGCACTGTACTTAGCTAATGATCCCGATGCTGTGGATCCGTCCAACTGCGAGAAAGCTATTGGGGATTCTAGGTTCGTTTTTTCGCATCCCAATCCCTCGGCTAATTCAGGGGAGATGATGTTCCTGGAACATCCACAATCCACAAATGCTTTGCAGGTTGCTTGTTTGCTGCCACTTTCCAGCTGAATGGGGACCACTATCATGGCTTTGTCCTGACTTACCAACCCCCCCGAGTGGTGCCTCATCGGTGGTTCTTCCTCGGCGCGTTTCCCTGCCACGGCTCTTGGTTTGGGCGGGCCTCCGCCTTCCCCTTTTCTCTGCCAGCACTCGGCAGCCCTGTGGCCCAAACGGCCGCACACGAAGCAGCCCCTCCTGCTGGTGCTCACGTTCCCTGTCGGCTCCGTTCTCCTCCCGGCTGGGGTTGATCCCTCCTTCCGGCTCCCCTCTTTCATCTGCGGCCGCTGCTGTAGCCCTCCTCGGTGCCTCCTCGCCTGGGCCAGCGATGTCTCGATGCGCCCCGCCAGCTGAATCCATCCGCGCAGTGTGTCAGGCTCATCACGATGCACCGCCCAGGAGAGGATCTCCCGCCTGAGCCCCTCTTTGAAGAGTTCTATCTTTGTCACTGCAGACCATTCCGGCACCTTTTCAGCGAGGCATTGGAACTCCTCCGCATACTCAGATACCGACCTCTGCCCCTGGGAGACGGTCTTCAACTCCTCCCTCGCCCGGATCTGCTCCAGTGGATCTCGGAAACGGGTCTCCAGGGCCCCCATAAAGCGTCGGAGTGACCCCAGACATGGGTCGCGCCGCGCATGTAGTTGAACGTACCAGCTGGCCGCTCCCCTCTTCAACACTGCACCAATGGCCCGTACCCGGCTGGATTCCGTTCTAAAAGTGTGGGCATTGTCCTCCATATAGCCCCTCACCGTGGTCAGGAAAAAATCCAGTTCAGAGGACTCTCCCCCAAACTCGATCCTTAGTTCCTCTCGTCTCGGTAGGGGTCCCTGTGGTGGCAATCCCCAATCCTCCGCCCGTCGCAAGCCCCCTTGCGGGCCAGTGGGCCCCGCTGCTGCTTCCCTTTGTCCTGTGCCACGCCCGGCATTCGCCAGGGGCACCAGGGTCTCAGTTGGGAGCGTAGCCGGGATTCTCGGAGGCTTTTCCCCTTCGTCGTCACTCTCCTCCACCCGCGTCAGGCTCGTTTGGACCTTGGGCCGGGCACCGGGCTCCTTTCGCATTTCCCTTCCCTTCGGTGCTGGGAGGTCTGCAAAGCCCTGGCTGCTTCCCATGCTCACGTCCCACATTGAGCTAGCCCGGAGTTCCCTTCCTCGCTCCGGCTCCGCCAAAACCGCCAGGCGCTCCATCGCCCTCGACATCACTGCCAGGGTGGTCTCCATCGCCGACATCCTCTCCTCCAGAAACACCATCTTTTGCGGGCCTGGGGAAGGTGAACCTTCCTCTCCTCCGGTGCTATCTCCCCGCACCACTCCGCGCCTCTGGGTTACCCCATTTGGCTGGGCATAAGCGGTGGATGACGCCAGGGCCGCCAGCTGGTGGAACTCAGCGTCCGTCTCGGGAGTGGCCCTTTCCGACCTTCCTCCTCCGGCGCCCAAGAGCTCTTCATCCTCCACTTGCATGTTACACCTCACCGCTACAGCGGGATGGTGTCCGTATTCTTGGCTTAGTGTCAGCTCACCACAGCCGCTCCTGAATGAACACACGAGACTCTTTGTGGTATCACCAGGAACTTTTACTGTAGGAAACATGAACATCAGAAAAGCCAAGAATGGGAGGCTCCGGCCAACCCTCCTTTATATACCCTCCCCCTCATTTGAACAGTCTCTTCCCGCTCAGTAAAACCCCGCGCAAATTCCCCGCCAAGTCCATCAGCCGTTTCTCCTCCGAATCCTGGGACGCAGGTGTCTTATCAATGTCAGTGACCCTGAAACTCAGAGCCACATCCAGGCTCTAGTAGCAGGGTTCTGACACTAATATGTCACAACAGAGCTGATGTTATGTTGTGATAAATCCATTAATTAAATAATTAAAAGGCTCTTGTGAGCCCATCAATTGGAGGGGTAGGCTGTTTATTGTATCTTTTCATGTGAAGAATAGAATAGGAATAGTAAAACAGCATCAATAAACTATTCAGAAAATGGGTTACATATTATTGTAATGTCTTACTTTTATATATGTCTCTTTGCCTAAGAGTTCAAAGTAGTTTACATGATTATGCATTCACCATACCGTGTTTCCCCGAAAATAAGACCTCCCCAAAGAATAAGACCTAGCAGGGGTTTGGGGGGATTGCCAAAAATAAGGCCTCCCCTGAAAGTAAGACCTAGCAACTAAGGCTGCAGCAGAGTTCCATTGGGAAGCATGGCTGCAGGGCTAAAGCAGCACTCCTCATACACACACCGGAGGGAGGGAGGGAGGGAGGGAGGGAGGGAGAGAAAGTGCTTGTTTTCTGTGCCTCTCTCCCTACCTCCCTGCCTTGCCTTGCCTGTCCCCCAGCCGCGGCTTGAAAAACCTTCCGTGGCTGCTGCTGTGCTGCCGTTTCTTCCTTCCTTCCGTCTCCCTCCTGGCCATGCTGCCTTCGCCCCCAAGGCTTCTGATTGGCTCCTGGAGCCAGGGCAAGGGAGGGTGGGAGGGAGGGAAGGAAGAGGGCTTTCCACTCCTCCCCAAGGCTTCACTCCTTAAAGGTACAGGACGCATTGGGATTCTCCTCTCATCCTTATTCCTATCCTATGCCATGAAACTGATTATTTTATACTATTATTCTATTACCATATTATTATCATCATATTCTGTTACTATTATTATATCCCATTATTATATTATCCTATTAATATATTTTAAATCATTATATTATATTTTTCTATTATTATTATATCATTATATTATTATTCTATTATTATTCTATTATATTTTCATATTATTATATTATTATTCTGTTATTATTAAATTCCATTTTATATTACCCTATTAATATATTTTATATCATTATATTCTATACTATTATTCTATTATATTATCATATTATTATTTTATTATTATTAGCATATTCTGTTATTATTATTATATTCCATTTTATATTATCCTATTAATATATTTTATATCATTCTATTCCATTCTATTATTCTATTATATTATCCTATTATTATTATATTATTATTATGCTATTCTGTTATTATATCCCATTATTATATTATCCTATTAATACCATATTATTATCATATTCTGTTATTATTATATCCTATATTATATTATCTCATTAATATATTGTATATCATTATATTATTATTATATTATCATATTATTATTATAGTATATTATATTATTCATCATTCATGACTACATTGAAACTAGAATAGAGAGAAATCAGCGTGGAAACCTTGTGAAACCTAAATTGCAAGAGGTACCATAGATTGTTGTACATGTAAATAATGGTAGTAACAAGAAATTCTTGATAGGATTCATAGTTTGTCTGGTTATGCTGGTTTGTGATGACAACTACTTTACAGTATATAATAAATGTTCATTTTGTTGTTCAACAATAAATGTGAGCTCTTCTTCATGGAAAAATAAGACATCCCCTGAAAATAAGACCTAGTGCATCTTTGGGAGTAAAAATTAATATAAGACCCTGTCTTATTTTCGGGGAAACAGGGTATCAATCTCGCAATGTTCCTGCAAGATGAGTTTGGCTAGCAGGTGATGACTGATCCAAAGTCACCCTAGAGGCATTCTAGTTGGGATCTGGGGGTTGGATCTCAGATCATGTCCTAGACCTATGCCCCCTCCCACACTGACCCTATATCCCAGGATCTGATCCCAGATTATCTGTTTATCCCAGTTTATCTGGCAGTGGGGACCCATATAATCCAGTTTAAAGCAGATAATCTGCGATAAAATCCTGGGATATAGGGCAATGTGGAAGGGGCCCTAATCCAATCCCTTCATCTCACACAATGTCAAGGTTTCATATGAAAATCTATAATGAGGCTTGGGGCCCTTCCAGACAAGCCTATACCCAGGATCTGATCCCAGGTTTTCTGCTTTAAATTGGATTATATGAGTCCGCACTGCCAGATAATCTGGAATCGTAAAATCCTATTCCAAGCATATGCTTGTTAAGGAACATCACAAATGTCCTGCCTGAAATCCTAAAGAGGTATAGCCACAGGATAATCAGTACTGGGCTAGAAGGAACAATGCTATCAGAAGATGGTAGCTTCTTCTAGGCAGGGCCGGCCCCACTCATGCGGCAGCTGACGCCGCCGCCTCGGGCGCAGGCCCGGGGGGGCGCCGTCAGGCTGGGCGGGAGGCGGGGCACCGCCCTGACGGTGCCCCGCCTCCCGCCCAGTGCGCCCTGGCCCGTCTGGCCTGCTAGAAAAGGCCAGACGGGCGAGCGGGAGTAGCGTGGGAGGCGGGGCCAGCTCTGACGCCGCTCCCCCCCCCCCCGCCCAGCGTGCCTTGGCCCTGCCTCCCACGCAGCGTGGGAGGCGGGGCCAAGGCACGCTGGGCGGGGGGGGGGGAGCGGCGTCAGAGCTGGCCCCGCCTCCCACGTTACCCCCGCTCGCCCGTCTGGCCTTGTGTAGCAGGCCAGACTCAGCGGAGGTTCCTCCAGGCCGCAATCGCGGCCTGGAGAAACCTCCGCTGAGTCTGGCCTGCTACACAAGGCCAGACGGGCGAGCGGGGGTAACGTGGGAGGCGGGGCCAGCTCTGACGCCGCCCCCCCGCCCAGCGTGCCCTGGCCCCGCCTCCCACGTTGCGTGGGAGGCAGGGCCAAGGCACGCTGGGCGGGGGGGGGGGGAGCGGCGTCAGAGCTGGCCCCGCCTCCCACGTTACCCCCGCTCGCCCGTCTGGCCTTTTGTAGCAGGCCAGACTCAGCGGAGGTTCCTCCAGGCCGCAATCGCGGCCTGGAGAAACCTCCGCTGAGTCTGGCCTGCTACAAAAGGCCAGACGGGCGAGCGGGGGTAGCGTGGGAGGCGGGGCCAACTCTGGCCCCGCCCCCCCGCCCAGCGTGCCCTGGCCCCGCCTCCCACGCTGCGTGGGAGGCGGGGCCAGGGCACGGGGGGCGGGGCCAACTCTGGCCCCGCCCCCTCACTATTCGCCCTGGCCCCGCCTCCCACGCAGCGTGGGAGGCGGGGCCAGGGCACGCTGGGCGGGGCCAGGGCGCCGGTGGCGGGGGCGCTTTTCAGCACCCCCGCTTTACATCAAAAAATATCTCCGGCCGGCCCTGCTTCTAGGACAGTGGTTCTCAACCTGTGGGTCCCCAGATGGTTAGGCCTTCAACTCCCAGTTGGTAAACTGTTGGTAAACTGGCTAAGGTTTCTGGGAGTTGTAGGCCAAAAACATCTGGGACCACAGGTTGACAAGCACTGATCTAGGAGGAAAGAATGAAACACTGATCTCTTTTGGCCAAATATCTAAAGAGCTATGCTCCATGGAATAAGAAGACAACAGAGCAGCACAAAGCCTACTCAGATACTATGATCATAGCCTTTCTCTGATGTACAAAGATAGTAACTCTGTGTTTAAAAGAAGAGGAAGAAAAATCAAGATAATAAGGTAAGTCTAGCATGACTTGTACTTGAGAAATCCATGCTAGCTTTTTCTTTTCTAAATGCACACAGAATGGCTGATTATAATTATCTATTCTAAAAACCAAGAACTGATGTCAATCTGACCATTGGGTAGTTAAGTGAATGCACATTCCCAGTTTGCCTGTCTCCAGTTTCCCAGCATTTCAACTTCAACTGCAGTTTCTCCTCTAAAGAAGCAAGCTCTTCATTTCACCCGAGATGTTTCGTTGTTGTATAAATAATTGAGATACATATAATAGCTTGCAGTAATTTACTGCCATAAAGCTTCTCCATCCTGCTTCCACTCCAGGGTATGTAATCCTATGAATACTTTACTAAAAATGTAAACCTTCCTGAACATTGCTGAGCCAATGCACTGAACTGTGCCATAGGTATCAAAGATCAGCAGCAGCTGGCGACTCCTGTGTCAGTGAGGTGAGAATCTTTTCCAGGTTTTAGTCTGAACTTTAAAGGCATTATCCAAGCTACTGTGCCCTATCCCCAGAATAGTGTTTTAAAGCTCAGACAAAACTGACATAGGGGGCCACCAGCTGCCATTATCAAAAACACGATAAAGATGAAGCCCTGAAAATCTTTGTACAATGAAGTGAGATCTTTTAGAAGTGTCACCTCCTTGCAACAAACAGCAGGATCTAGGAAGCATTTAAGTTTAAAGTTAGAACCGGAGCTTTTCTTCTTGATGCTGGCAAAGACATTGTAGCATGAAAGGTGGATCTGTCTTGATTCTATGACTACTAGCACAACATGTCACCTTCTAAAAAGTCTTTAGCATTCACAGTTATATACACCGTGACAGCCACACTCCATTTATAACCAGCTTGGTAGACTGTGGTTGAAATGTAAAGAACTGCTGCCCTCTGCAGGAACTTATCTTTATGTCAATATTGGCAGGGTTGCAAAGAAGTGATATGGTATGGTATGTAATGTTGAATTCTTTAAAATTGCTTTGGGTTACCTATTCAGGTATCTAAGGCTACTTTCAAGACAAAATACAGCACATGTGAATGAATGCAAGCTGGGACTCAATAAGCACAGGCTGTAGAGCAATCCTTTGTGTAGCCTCCAAGTCTTATTTGAACTACAGTAGAGTCTCACTTATCGCTTATCCAACGTTCTGGATTATCCAACCCATTTTTGTAGTCAATGTTTTCAATACATCGTGATATTTTGGTGCTAAATTTGTAAATACAGTAATTACTACTTAGCATTACTGCCTATTGAACTATTTTTTCTGTCAAATTTGTTGTCTAACACGATGTTTTGGTGCTTAATTTGTAAAATCATAACCTAATTTGATGTTTAATAGGCTTCTCCTTAATCTCTCCTTATTATCCAACATATTCACTTATCCAACATTCTGCCGGCCTGCTTATGTTGGATAAGTGAGACTCTACTGTAATTTAATGTCTCATATTATATATTTTCATACCCAGTTTGGCAGGAAGAGTCCCAATCAATCCCCCACTGGCCCACTTTTTAGCTGTTTTTAAAATGCCACTGTTTCTTTCTCCTGTTCCACTTTCCCCCTTTGTCCTCAGTTTACCTCAATAGCTGCAAACTGAATTAAAAGTGCAAAAGTAGTTTGCACTCAATGAACTCATCAGAAGTTGGGAGATGGGCAGAGAGAAGAGACTCCTTTCCTTCCCAGTAGGTTCAGGAAAAAGTAAAGTACTGCAGCCTCTTCTCCTTTTTTTTTTAAGCCACACCATTCCAAATTTCATCTGTGGAATGTTGGAGGGTATATCTTTTCATTAAAAATATATAATTCATATATATGTGTGTGTGTGTGTGTGTATATATATATATACATCAGCCCTTAGTGACTTTGACAGATTTATAAGCCAATTTTGACCTCCCAGAGAATTCTCACAAACTACACAGAACCTGATATATGAAGAATCAAAATGTGGGATCACAAGTGATTGCACACTCACTTCTATTTCTGATTGTTGTTGTGGTTAGGAATACCTGAGGGTGTTTCACACAAAATCATTGTTCCTTCAACTGCCAATGAGCTATGCTGGTGGGTGCAAAAAATAGGCTTAAGTTCGAAATGTGTACTGTGCTTCACAGCGTATCCACCCCAGATTACAATCCCTTAAAAATCTATTAAACTAAACTGAAATCAAAGAAAATATGGCATATTTGGCATGGAACGTGTTATCACCACATTGAATGACTGTATTCAAAGACAGAGCTGCAAAGAAGCCACATAATGCTAAATTGTACACCACTGGTGCAACATTAATACTAGGCAGGGAACCAAATGAAATGAGGTTTCTTCTAGAAATATGGCCTTACTTCTGTGCAAGCCTCACTTCTAATGCAGCACACAGAGTGGAGTTTCTCATATATGGCTGCGGCTTAAAGTGCCCATTATATCAAAAGCCAGGGGTGAGGTGTGCAGATCATTTGCTCTTTCAGAATCGCTGATTATGATGAGCATACAGAGCATCTCAAATAATTTTTTTCAAGAATAGAGATAAAAAAGGAAAAGGGATAATCTGGGGAGAATGTGACTTGTTTTATGAGTTCCAAATGTCATCTCTATGGTTGCCAGGTCTCACAGCAACACTGTGTCACCTCACTGGCCTGGAAGATTTATAGGTAGAGTCACCTTAAGACATAATGTGCCTGTAAACTATGTCACATTTGACAGGCCCAGTTAAATTACCAAAAATGTGCAGTATTTTATTTTGTTTCCAAATCTCCATAAGTCAGGGCTCTAAACCTGTACACAAATCCAATAATATTTTCAGCAGCATCACTAAGAATCCTCTTGATGTTTTATAGGTCATTCTCCAACTAGCATTGCCAATTTTCTGTTTTATGTTTAAGGAATTTAGCACATTTCACCTTGGCTTAACACTGCAGGAGTTTGTTTACTGAATCCACAAATACATCTTCTGAACAACAAGTTAGTTGTGAGATACTTAATGTTTTCTTCCATCCTTTAGAGAAATACCTTTCAAAGTCCTTTTTTCAGGGGCACCACCCTCATGTGTTATTGGTGATTAAGCTTTTCCTATCCATTTGTGATCTGGAAGGCATCTCCCACCTTGGGAAGAGGCATTACAACTCCTCCCAAGAGAAGCTTTGGCATATGCAGAGCATGAGTCTTGGCTACAAAGATGGGGGGGGGTGTATTTTGAGGCTTCATGTCCCAGGATCCTCCAACCAACCTGGCCATTGCAGTAACTGACCAGGTTGGCTAGAGGATTCTATGAGCTGATGTGATGTTTCCAGGCTCTGGCTCTCGTCAGCACCAGCCTTCCAAACCTATACTATTCCACATATTGGTTGCTTTTCAAGACCCGAAATAGGTTGGTTGAGACAACTGGAACAGGAAGGGATTCCCTTCTTAATTCATTCAGAGGACAACATCTTTTATCCTTGGGAAAAGTCGACATTATTGAGTCAAGAGGGGGCCCCTCAACCAGAAGGTGGCTGGCTAGTCAGGAACTGTACAGCATGGATTGAAAGCAATTACTCAATAAATACAAATACTGCAGAAACTGTAAAAACAGGGTGGGTGACCATTTTGAGTCCAGAGGCCAATTTTCAGATCTTGAGATTCTTGGAAGGTCACATGGATGGCCAGAAATCCCCGCAACCCTTCAACAAAACTAGAAATGGCTAAAAGTCGATTCCTGGTTTTGATAATCTATATATATAAAAGAGTGATGGCATCAGGGCAGCGGACAAAACAACAAAACTACAGCCCCCCCCAACCTCGAAATTTGACAACACAACCCATCATCCACGCCTCTAGGTTGATACAACAAAAAGAAAAGAAAAATAAAGTCCTAATTACAGGGAGAGGAATAATAGTTTTTATCCAATTGCTGCCAGTTTGAAGGCTAAGCTTCGCCCACTTGGTCTCCTAGCAACCAACTCAGCCCAGGGGACAGGCACAGTTAGGCCTCATTTAGGCCTCTTCCACAGATTATCAGATTTTAACTGGATTATATGGCAGTGTAGACTCAAGGCCCTTCCACACAGCTATATAACCCATTTAGAATCTTATATTATCTGCTTTGAACTGGATAATCTTGAGTCTACACTGCCATATAATCCACTTCAGTGTGCATACTAAACATAAAGACTACCATATAATAGACATTCAATACCACCACTACCTCGACAATTTCTCACCAACACCACCAGACAACGCCACAGCAACGCGTGGCCGGGCACAGCTAGTCAGGTATATTTTGAGATTAAACATTACAGGTGGTCCTGAAAACCTGTTTTTAAGACAGAAAATTCCAATTCATGATGGCTTTCAAAAGATGCAATTTACTCCCTCTTTCTTGCCCAGAAAAGGAAAAGCAGTCTAGATGGATCAAGGACTGCAAAAACCCTGAAGTGATACAACACTCTTTCCTCAAGTGATACCGCACTCTTTCCTAATAGACCAAACAAATGAAAACCACTTAGATTAGAACGGTTGAATTCTCTAGGTAGTGGTACAGTATAGGGGAGGGGAATATAACATATTTCTTCTTTTCTCTCTCATGGAGTTCACTTTTAGGTCATTTTGTTTCTCTTTGTGATTTTCTTGACAGCTCTCTTTTATTGCACAAGTGCAAGAACACTATTTCTTAAGGGAAAATTAAAAATTTAGTACAGTGAGAAAAGTCCTCTCACTGCATGATAGGAGGCCAGCCTATTAATAAGCTATCATCCATCTCTGCTAGGCAGTTCTTAGCAGGATACGACTAATTTCAAATATCCCTGTTTTATATAAACTGTGATGAAAACTAACCACCTCCCTCAAAGTGGAGTCAGAAACAAATGGCTTGCATCTTTTTTCGGTAATTATAGAGGCATAACCCTGACATGTTAACTGCCATCAAATCGACTTCAACTTCTGGTGACCCTAGAAATGTGAGATCTCCAAGTAAACCTGGACCGGATAAGGGCTAATAAGTTGAAGACAAATCCAGACAAAACAGAGTGTGGAATCACAGCCTTTGTTGGAAGGGGTCTCACTCCCCCAAAGACACAGGTTTGCAGTCTGAAGGTGATCCTGGACTCAGTGCTGACCCTGGAACCTCAGGTGTCGGCAATGGTCAGGAGCATCTTCGCACAATTAAAACTTGTGTGGCAGCTGCGTCCATACCTTGAGACAGCAGACTTGACCACAGTAGTCCACACCTTGGTTACATCCCATTTGGACTACTGCAATGCTCTCTATGTGGGGCTGCCTTTGAAGACAGTTTGGAAGCTACAACTGGTTCAGAGATCATCAGCCAGCTTATTAACTGGAGCATTTTATAGGGAGTGGACAATTCCTATGTTTCAGCAGCTCCATTGGCTGCTGATCTGCTTCCAGGCTAAATACAAAGTACTGATTATTCCTTATAAAGCCCTAAATGACTTGGGCCCAGATTATTTGAAAGACCTCATCTCCACATATGAACCAACACGAGTACTGCAGTCAGCGGAGGAGGCCCTCCTCTCAGTCCCACCCTGTCTCAAGTGAGATTGGTGGGAATGAGAGAAAGGGCCTTCTCCATGACCGCTCCCCACTTCTGGAACTCCTTCTCTAAAGAGTTAAAAACAACCTTCCCTCCTTCAAAAAGCTGTTTTGCAATTTAGCTTATGAGAGGAAGAGGATTAAGTACATCTGTTTGCACCATACCTAGCTGCTAGCACCCACCCTGATAACTTGTTTTCCATCTCCTCCCACAACAATTTAGCCCAATTTTAGAGATTTTAAATGATATTTTAAGGATTTAATATGTTAGTAATTATGTGGACTTATTTTATGTCTTGTTTATTTATGTTGATTCATAATTTACTGAATTGTTCCTGATTTGCTTATTGATTTGTTTATGTATTACTGTTGGCATTGAATGTTTACCATTGTATATTTTGTTGTGAGCTGCCCTGAGTCCCTTCGGGAAGATAAGGCAGGTTATAAATAAAATTTCATTCATCAACAGCTTTGCTCAGATCTTTCAGTCTCAGAGTTGTAGCTTCCTTTAATGAGTCTATCCATCTATAATGCAGTCTTTCTCTTTTCCTACTCTCTTCTACTTTACCAAGCATTCTCATGATATGACCAAAATACAATAGACTCAATTTAATCCTGTCCTTCTATGGCTTCTATGGAGAGTTCAGAGTTAGATTGCTCTAGGGCCCATTTATTCATCTTTTTAGCAGTCTGCAGAATCTGTAGAACTCTTCCTCAGCATCACATTTCAAATGAGTCAATTTTCTTCCTATTAGCTTTCTTCAATGTCCATCTTTTACAACATACACAGAAACGGGTAATACAATCACATGGAAAATCCTAACTTTAGTATTCCATCTACACTTCAGGGTCTTGTTTAGCTCTTTCATAGCTACATTCCAAACCCCAGTTTTCTGATTTCTTGACTGCAGTCTCCATTCTGAGCCCAGGAATGGGAAATCTTAAACTTTTTCAATGTCTTTAAATTTATGTAAATTACCCATTGTCATTATTTTTTCTTATTATTCAACAGTAAAGCTGCCTTTGCACTTTTTTCCTCAATGTTCTTCAGAAATTGTTCCAAGTCTCCACTGTTCTCTGCTATTTGTATGGTGACATCTGTATGTTTTTCATACATGTTCTATACATTCAATATTGCAATGTACAATGGGGTGCCTAAAATGTGATACCAAACAATATATTTGCTTCATCATCACATAAATTCCAGGGCTAGTTCAGCCAAGACTTCAAGTACCTAGAATCTATGTGCAATATGTATGTGAAATTATGTCATTTTACCTACCAGGTGCACCGATTGTATAGGATAGTTCTATGTTTCACTTTGTAGGGTACAATTCTCCACTTGAAGTCATCCACTGATTTTGCTAGTTTGAAAATGAAGAACCATAAGAAATGAAAGCAAGCACCTTGAACTTAAGCATCAATATGCATTTCTTTGGCATGAATTTCTATGCTTGAGGTACTATGCTATTTTTTTTTACTAGAACCACAGTAAATTTTAAACATTTTAGGCCTCTCAAAACATTGTTTGCATATCTTCATGCATCATCACCCTCCTTCAACTACTTGTCAAACCATTTCACAATGTACTTTGTGTAAACTTTGATTAAACCATGTCTTTTTTTCCTTTTTTTTTTTTTTTTTTTTTTTTGGTTCTGTAAGCCATGCCCCATAATCTTCAATACTACTAAACGTGCATCCAGACAGGGCACAAAATGCACCCACCCCTGGATATTTACAAGGGACATCCAGATGGTGCCCCACAAAATTGTGAATGCTTTCGGTGCAAAGCAGGAAAACTCTGCTTTACACCAAGAGTATTTGTTAGTGGGTTTGTTCAGCACCTTCTTGAAAGTTGTGGGACAAACCCACTTTGGCCGCTGTCTAGACTGCCCCCCTCAGAAGTCCTGGGACTTCTAAGGGGGCCGTCCACACATCCATCTCATGTTTTCTGGGCTGAATCTGCCTGGAAAATGCAAGAGGGTTCTAACTCCCTCCCCAACCCACCCCTCAAAGAACTCAAAAAACCCTTTAAAAATAAAGGAACTTGCCTGGCCACCTTTAGTGCGGTGCCGGAGCTGTGCTGGCGCATAGGAATGACGTGCCAGGAGGAAGGGGGGGGAGGAAAATCACTCCTGGCAAGTCATTCCTATGTTTGAGGAGAGCTCTGACACCACACTAAAGGTGGTTGGGTAGGTTCTTTTATTTTTAAAGTATTTGAGGTGAAATTGGGGAGGTCTGAGTGTCTCCCTGTTAATAATAATAATAATATTTTATTTATACCCCGCCACCATCTCCCTGCGGGGACTCGGGGCGGCTCACATGGGGCAAAGCCCGGTCAACATAGTTCACAAAAGTAACAACATAAATACATTAGCACAATATACATGGGTTAAAACACAATAAGGTAATAAAACAAGAGTTAATACATCAGTAATAATATCAAACAACCACCAATACAATTCAGTCAACTTCATAGGTGGGGGAACGGCAGCAGCAATATAAAGATAGAATCATCATGTTCTCCCAGTAAGTACCAGGAGGACATGTAGACAATGCCCGTGGAAAGTGCAGGCTTTTGGGGTGGTGTGTGGACTACAGTCTGCCCTGACCCAGAATTTTTAAACCCAGGTCGGCACACACTTTACCTCTGTCTGAAACCACCCTGAGTCTGCAATTCTATGCCGGTTTTCCTGGAGGAAACTCCACTGAACACAGTGACTTTTTCTCAGAGTAAACATGGATAGGATTCTGCTGTAAATCTTCTTA
This sequence comes from Anolis carolinensis, assembly GCF_035594765.1. Classification (NCBI taxonomy): domain Eukaryota; kingdom Metazoa; phylum Chordata; class Lepidosauria; order Squamata; family Anolidae; genus Anolis; species Anolis carolinensis. The sequence goes on from NC_085841.1 coordinate 305,168,724, forward strand.
TTAATGTTATTTTGCCCTGGTGGTGGTGTTAAGGTGAAAGAACGTCCAGTCGAAAGAATATCTATTACTCAATCACATCACATCTCCGTTATTATCTGCATTATATTAAGATTTCTGCAATTACACTTGCGGCTTCTGTTACTGGAACAGCCCTGTATTCAAACAAGGCCCTCATTCTGCCAAACCTTTGTATAATTTGCTTCTACTATTGCTGAGTTGTCACTGGCTCCCCATAGTGCTTGGAGAAAACTGTCAATCAAAAGACAAGGCAAAAAAGCTAGCAATGTTCTGACATAGGACTCCTTTAATCCTTGGCATAACCATGCATGACTGCTTTCTGTTTAATGAGTCACTCATACCATTAAATACTGTGCTGTAAGAAGTTGAAAGCTCTCATTGCATCCACTGCTACTTTTCAAAAGAAAATCTCTTAAGAGTTTCTCAACTTTCATACATCTAGAGTGCACTTACAAGTTCACAATTTGAAATGACTTTGTTTTGCCTCATAAACAAAAATGAAGTCCCGATAAACTATAGGTAATGTTGAACTGGGATTGCCAGGTTTTCTGCTGGACTATACAGAACATGTGAGGTAGGCTTATATATGGCCACTGAAAGTATCTTAAAAGAAGGGCTCCTCGTGTGATCATAGGACTCCCACAATACTTCAGTTTTGCAGGAACTCCAAAACTCAAACAAATCTCATTGCCACTTGAGAACTTCACAGACAGAGAATAGAAATACTGGCATAATTCCTGATAGGATCTTAGCAAATGAACTCCCAGTCTTTGATAAGCAAGGCCTGATTGCTACATATATCCCAAATATTCAGGGGTTATTCTGATTGGAATGAGACTAGCAGCCACTCTCAAATATAAAATTGGGGGGTCCTGTCTTGCCCCAATATAGAACCCAACCTGGAGAGTTGTCACTAGCCACACTCCTATCAGAGTGACCTCTGAACTGTTTAAACCACAGATCTATTTTTAAAAGGCTCTTCAGGTCTTGAGTAAATGGGAAATGTCAGTTTCTGCATAAATGAAAAGTCTACCATGAGAAGGTCTGGAGCCTGATAAACTTAGATGCAGCCAATCTTCTTTAAGGAATCAAGAGCCATTTCATTTTGGATGAACTGCAGCTTAATGGTGGGGAATAAGGTACTTTTCTACCCTGCCTCCTAATAACTGGGTGAATGGGAATCAATAAGAGAACATAGTCCTGCTCTAATGGACCACTTGCTCAATCAAAATCTAGTTTCCTAATATTGGTTGGGATATAAATTCTGTAAAACTCTGAAGCCCAGGTTGTGGTGATGATGTGGTAAATATATTGCCTCTGTAAGTTTCATTTTCATTGTGGTGAAATGTGGACAAAGATCTACTGGTGAGTCTCTAGAAGATTTGCTATGGAGAATAATCTTGCAGCCTTCTTTATAACCTTCCATTTATATTCTCCTCATGCCTGACATTTAGCCCTGTTTGATTTCTATTCAACATTGCCATCTACTGATAGGAAAGAGAAACAAGAAGTTTGTTACAATTTGAGCTTTTGTGTGACTTATCTCATTCACCTCATCAAATGCCTTGAGAGCTATCCTAGATTTCAAGTACATATAGAGTATATATGATTAGACTGTAGAATGTGAGGTCAGGAGAAAATTCTTGTTTTATGTTATCACAGGATACACTGTTATTTTTGCTACAACAAGCCAACATAGATATCCTGCTAGAAAGAAACAACTTTGTACTTTCTTGGAACTTACGATAGTCCATCTCCACTTCACCTCCAAGTTTCTGCTTACTAACTAACTAGTAATGCTCCATGGTCTGAGGAGAAGAAGTGCCTCATGTCACCACTGCGAAATGAGACATTTTCTACTTACACTGAGCCATTTCTGGGTCTCTGAAGCACTTTATGATGCCTTGACCATTCCTCAGTGGAGACAATGATTGCAGAGGGTGTCTTTTTTAAAACTGCATGGACAGTAAGTGTAACTCAGCAACAGAGAGACTGGGCAACTACACTTTTCTGAATAAAATCTTTTGCAGCCTTAAGAGCGACTTTATTAATTTCAGTGACCATGTTAGTGATAGTTTGTCAGTGCTAAGTATATATCCATGGTAAATCTTCCAGTTATACTGATTTCATATGAAGTCGAAACTCATAGCAAGCCAAAAAAAAATGCAAATCTGAACCAAACTTTAGTTTCAAGAAATGTAAATTAACTGCCTGGTCTGCATATAAAGGTCACATTTTCTATACATCTGTACTGTCTGAGATTCACTGGGTGATTACCAGTGAAAAGAGCATTTTAAAGGTGGTACCCAGAAATAGAACTGCCCAAAAATAGGTATGCCTACTAGTACCCTGCTACCTTTAAGGTAGCATCTGATTTTCTCAACCAATGTTCTCAAATTAATGTCCCAACAGCTTTGATTTTGAGCTAGTTGTCTTCATTTGTTTTTAATACTTTCTTTCTCTTTTTTTTCTTATGGACTGTCTTGGAACATCAGCAGTAAGATAGAGTATTTTAAAAATGGCCTTTAAGAAAACATCTACTGAAATGGGTTGATTTTATTCAGCATGAATGCAGAGAGAGAGATGCATCAAAACACCTGAAGACATTGATTTCCCCCCCCCCCCTGGCTTTGTCTTTGGGGGTTTTGTTACCATGTGAACAAGCAGCTCCTGAGAGGTAGTATAAGTAGGAGGATTAACAGCACAGCTAATCATAGCTGATAATAGTGGCAGATAATGTTTCCAATAGCAGTTTGGGAAAGACAAGTTTTCCTGAGATGATGGAGAAGACTGTGAAGCCTTTACCAGAGATGTTTGAAAGAGGAGGCTAACTAATCACCTGTTCTGGACGATTTATGAGACTCCACAGAAATGTACTACTGCAAAGTGTTGTTAGATTAGACCTTTCATTTTCAGGCTGTATTTTGTGGGAGCTGTTCTTTCCCAGGAAGCTCATAAAGATTTCAAAGATTCAGAGTGGCAGATACACTGCCCAAAAGACATCTTCTGAAGTTTTTCCTCTCTCTCTCTCTCTCTTTTTAACTGTTTTTTCTTCTTCTATGGGCAGTTGTAGATGTGTTGAGATTTTCAATTTGTACAGCTCTGTGGTTGGGATCCACATAGCTTGTACATGCTGAGAGTGTGCATTAGAAACATAGCCCAGATTGCTCTGCAAGGCACATTACATAGCTTTGATTGCAGCTTCAGGGTCTTTAGCCTTCTGTGCCAAAGGGTGCTGGTGCCTTACCAAACTGCAACTGCTATGATTCCGTAGCATTAAACCTAGGCAGTTAAAGTGGTGTCAGGCTGTATTACTTCTACAGTATAGATGCACCCAAAGACCCAAACATTCAGACTCATCCAAAAATGATATGGTCAAGTAGTTATTCAGCAAGCTGTAGAAACTGAATCTATCCTATATGTTTAGAATTTTTAGTTTAAAAAATCAATCCAAAAAGCCCAGGTCAACTTGTCCATTGATCAGTATGAGTACTGTGCCTTAACTATTTCTTTAAAAGGAACTATTTCTTTTCTGAGTAGGCCAGCAAAAGGCAAGACCTTAGGCTGTTCCAGAAGAAATGCAGAGCCTCATCACATTGTGGTCACTAATACGGGTGACAGCAATGGAATTTGTTAGGCAACGTGGCAAATTGTTGGGGCAGCAGGCAGGGCCGGCCCAAGGAATTTTTCAAGTGTAAGCGAAACAGGATTTTGGTGCCCCCCCCCCCCAAAATAAACCAATCACCGAGAAATAAAAGGTAGAAGGTAGAGGTGAATAGAATGGATAAAAGAGTTTACCTTACAACCAGAAGTTTATTAACAACATTATGTTCATATAGTAACATTACATAGAATTAACACCAATCTTGCTCAACAACAGCCCCTTTTAAACTGCCATATAAAATCCACATTATTTGCTTTGACTGGATTATATGGCAGTGTGGATTCATATAAAATAATATGGATTATCTGCTTTTATAATCTGGATTATATGGCAGTGCAAAAAGGGCCTTAGTCCCCAAAAAAGCACGTAATACATTTGGCTTAGGGTCTCCATTGGTCAGAAACCATTTGAAGGCACACAACAACAGTAAAGGCATCAGATCCTCTCTAGTCTTGGAAGCTAAGCAGGGTGAACCTGATTTGTACTTGGATAGGTGACCAACAATACCTACCAGGTCCTGTAGGCTATATTCCTGAGCTATGAAATGGCAAAAACACCTCTGAGAACTCCTTGTCCATGAAAACCCTATGACATTCATGGGGTCACCACAAATCAACAGGTGACTTGAAGGTACATCAGTAGATGCTGCGATTTGTTTCTCTGTGTGGATACCAAAATCCATGGATGCTCATGTCCAATTGTTTGTTCTTTCGATTTTTTTTAAGTATTTGGTGGAGAAGGAAATGTTTTCAAGCTTGACTCTGTGGACACAGAATCCATGGCTACAAAGAGCCAAGTGTACACAAGTTACGACCTCTCAGCCAACCTGAGGGCCCTTCCAGTCAGGCCCTATATCCCAGGATCTGATCCCATGTTTTCCGTTTATCCCAGATTATCTGACAGTGCAGATTTATATAATCCAGTTTAAAGCAGAAAACCTGGAATCAGATCCTGGGATATAATAATAATACACTTTATTTATATTCTGACCTTCTCCCCTATGGGACTCAGAGTGGAATGGCAAACATTCAATGCCTTTACAGTCATATAGGGCCTGTCTGGAAGGGCCCTAAATTGTTCAACATGCAATTATAGTCTGGAGAAAAAGAAAAGGATTGCCCCATGTGTGCTTTTCAAGAAGAGACTCGCATGGTTAGAACTCTTCTCTAAATAATTTAGCCAAACTCTAATTTTTGACTTCAGCTCCCAGAATCCCTGATCATTGGCCAAAGCAGATGAGGCTTCTGGGAATTGAAGTCCAAAACGTATGGAAGACTAGAGTCTGGGAATCGCTGAGTACCCATCTACACCACCATATAGTCCATCGTATCTGTGTTGAACTGAATTATTATGGCAGGGTAGACTCCTATAATCCAGTTCAAAGTAATTCAAACGCATTTAAAGACCTACCTGTGCAATTTAGTTTATGGAGAGGAAGAGGATTAGTATTCTTTGCACCACTGGTTCTCAACCTGTGGGTCCCCAGGTGTTTTGGCCTGCAACTCCTGCTATCTTTACATGGTGCTTGAGGTAAGTTTTTTTTTTAATTACTTGATATGTTAATTGGGTTTTTTATATGGGGATATGATGTTTTAACTGATACATGTATTGCTGCCTGATGTATTTGTATGAATTTTATATATTGTATGCCTCTTTGAATCCCACCTACGGGAGAAAGGCGGGATAGACATGAATTAATACAGTAGAATCTCACTTATCCAAGCTAAACGGGCCGGCAGAAGCTTGGATAAGTAAATATCTTGGATAATAAGGAGGCATTAAGGAAAAGCCTATTAAACATCAAAATAGGTTATGATTTTACAAATTAAGCACCAAAACATCATGTTGTACAACACATTTGATGGAAAAAGTAGTTCAATACGCAGTCATGTTATATTGTAATTACTGTATTTAGGAATTTAGCACCAAAATATCACGATGTATTGAAAATATTGACTACAAAAATGGCTTGGATAATCCAGAGGCTTGGATAAGCAAGGCTTGGATAAGTGCGACTCTACTGTAATAATAATAATAATAATAATAATAATAATAATAATAATAATAATAATGGCGCACCCCTAGTCAGAATGAAGACAGACACACGTCAAGGGCAACACAGCAAACGCTTCAACGCAGCCCAAGGCAAAAACAGTCCTTTTTCCTCACTCTTTTCTTGTTTTAATATTATTTTCCCCTGAACTCTTTAAGGCAGGCCTGGGCAAACTTTAGGGCAGGCCTGGCCCTGCAGGTGTAGGCCTAGGCAAACTTGGGCCCTCCAGGTGTTTTGGACTTCAACTCCCACAATTCCTAACAGCCTGCCGGCTGTTAGGAATTCTGAGAGTTGAAGTCCAAAACACCTGGAGGGCCCAAGTTTGCCCAGGCCTACTTTTAGGGCTTTTGTCCCTTTCACGACATTTCCAACAGAGTTTATATTATAGGGGAGACCGGAAAGTTTCCCACTTTGACGACAAGATCAAGGAAAGCGTTTTCCCTCCTCCTCCTCCCGCTCCCTCAGGCCCTGTTTCCCCAACTGGCCCCCTTGGGCTCTTCTTACCTGAGGATGGGAAGCTGAAGGAAGACAAGGGTCTTTCTCTCTCTCTCTTTTCCTCTTCCGTCCGCCTTGTGAGAGGAGAGCGGCGGTGGCTCCAAGCTTCTCCTGCCTGCCTTTCCTTGCCTGAAAAGCTCCGTCTTCTGCGGCCGCGCCCAGGAACTAATGGAGAATTGGGCGATCTCTGCTGTGTGCACGCGCACAGCAGAGATCGCCCAATTCTCCCTTACTTCCTGGACGCGGCCGCAGACCGCCCTGGCGATCTGCGGCCGCGTCCAGGAAGTAAGGGAGAATTGGGCGATCTCTGCTGTGCGCGTGCACACAGCAGAGATCGCCCAATTCTCCATTAGTTCCTGGGCGCGGCCAAAGACCGCCCTGGCGATCTGCGGCCGCGTCCAGGAAGTAAGGGAGAATTGGGCGATCTCTGCTGTGGCGCTACGGGCTGCTGTCGATGCCTCGACAGCGCCCCTAGCGCCCAGCGCCTGAGGCCGCCGCTTCAGCAGCCTCATATATTCAACCGGCCCTGGCAGCAGGTCAAACTGTGCCTGCATTGTGGCCCATGTAGACATGCCCAAGGTTGCTGAGTTAGCCTGAAAATAACCAAACTAACATGGGTTTTGAAATATAAACCAATTTAATTTTTTTTTTAGAAAGAATGAAAACTTTTTAGACTTTCTGAGCAACAAGAAATTTAACAATTTAATAGTTTTTTGATATGGTTAATAGTCTACTAAGTTTATTTAGTTGGATATATAATGGTAGAATGATATTTTTCTGATTTCTTTTTCTTTTATTACATATTATTTTATTACATATTATTATTATATATATACTGTATATTTAAAAGAATGTGTATTTATTTATTTATTGACTTTAATGTTATGTTACCTTTCTCCACATATAGGGACATGCAACAAAAAGAGTGCAGAATTTTTCAAGCACTTTTGTGTCAATCCCAACTTCCTGAAGTCTCTTTCATCCACACATCAATGTGGGGGTCAGCCATATTTCTTTCCATTCAGTGTCACTGGGAACCATGCTATGCCATGGTCTTCAAAGCCATTCTAAAAAGAGGCTTTTAAATGGTGGTTACCCTCGCTGGGAAAAAGTAGAGCAGAAGATAAAAGGGATGGAAGAGAGAAAGAGAAGAAATATTAATGTAGGAGTAGGAGAAAGAAGGAGGAGGAGGAGGAGGAGGGAAGAGGGGAGGCAAGAAAAGAAAGAGAAGGAAGAAATACAGAGAACATGAAGCAAAAGAAGAAGGATGGAGGCCACTCAGTATTGTCAATTTTGGTTTAACTGTGTTGTCCTTTTCTAATCCCCCCGCCACACACACACACACACATAAATTTCAGTCACAGTTCACATGCTAAACAACAAAAGGCAAGGGCAACTGTTGTAACAGCAACAGACAAATGCTTGAGGGCATACAACTGTTTCACAGATAAATGCAAACACACTGCTGTTTATAACGTAGCATTTAAAACATAACAATGGATAGGGAATGTGGTAAAGTCCTTAATATTAAAACATACATGTCACACTGAAACATAAACATGGAAAAATATAAATACTGTATGAGGAAAAACACACTATACACAATATACTGAACTCCCGTGCTTGCAGCACATGCAGCTCTCATGCTCTCTCCATATTTTTTGGAGCTTGTAGGAGGGGATGCTTTTCAATCCCTGTATTTTTAATTTTAAAAAACCCTGAGTAGAATCTAAACGCACGTCATATTGCAGCTAAACCCCTGTTTTATTTTTAAGATGAAAGTAAATGCGGTGGGGGGAAAGTTATCAATTAGGGACAACCAAATTGTGCTACTTTTTTTTTTTTGCTGCAACCCCAGTCTCCTAGCAACGGCGGTGCCTGCTGTTCCTTTTCCAGACGCTTTGCTGACTCACCAACTGATTCACTCAGACAGCAGCTTTATTTGGTTTCTGATTAGCATCGCTGTGCTTGCGTGCAGCCGCTGTGCCTGCCCTAGGCCACACCTATATATAGCCTCTGCTTTTCCCTCCGTGGTACAGTGAGCTGTGCAGCGGGTAGCCCTTCCAGAGGGTGATGCGGGGGTCTTCCCCCCTTCACCCAAACCACCTCTTCCTTGTTTTTGCCCTTTGCCAGGAATGTTCCCTCCTGCACCAAGGAGCAGTAATTAAGATGCGACCAACACACAAATGCAATCTGTAAAGTTAAAAACCTGAAAGGAACTCTTTGCTTTTGTTCAGCTGCCAATCGCTTGAGGTCTGTTCTCCCGTCGAGGAACATGTGCAATACTCCGGAACACCAAGAACCGTTGTGCATCATGCCAAGCATCAATTAATCCAATGGAGCATCGTTTCGCAAAGAAAAGGCGACAGTTAAAAGAAAACATACTTATGTTTCTGTTCTCCTCGTTATAACTGTTTTATGTTACAACAGTCCCTGGGCTTAAGATGTGCAAAACAGAAAAAGAAAATCACCCTGGCGCAGAAATACAGGCAAACTGATTATGTTGTTGCTCCCATTGCAGTCCTAGTTGTCCCCAACAGCTAGTGGCCTAGATGGCAATACATTTTCCTACTTAACAGCGATGCACACATGAATGTTGCAGTGGATTCACAATTCTGGCTTTCATTCAATGCAAATTTCAAAATGCATTTTAATTGTATTTATTTATTTTTACTGAATTTTGAAGCCGCTCTAAGTCCCCTCCAGGGTTGAAATAGAGTAGGGTGAAAATGCAGTAAGTAAAATAAATAAATAAATACTTTTAACAAAACACAGTACTGTTTAATTATTTTTTAATTTTTGTATTTGCTTTGTTTTAAATTGATCAAAGTGTGTAACTGATAGCTGCCTTGAGTCCCGTCAGGAAGAAAGTAAAAGGTAAAGGTTTCCCCTGACGCTAAGTCCAGTCGTGTCCAACTCTGGGGGTTGGTGCTCATCTCCATTTGTAAGCCGAAGAGCCAGCATTGTCCGTAGATACCTCCAAGGTCATGTGGCTGGCATGACTGCATGGAGCGCTGTTACCTTCCCGCCAGAGCGATACCTATTCATCTACTCACATTTGCATGTTTTCGAACTGCTAGGTTGGCAGAAGCTGGAGCTAACAGTGGACGCTCACTCCGCTCCCCAGATTCAAACCTGGGACCTTTCGGTCTGCAAGTTCAGTAGCTCAGCACTTTAACACACTGTGCCACCAGAGGCTCCTCGTCAGGAAGAAAAGCAGGGTATAAATAAAGATTATGATGTCATTTATTTATTTATTTGTTTATTTATTTCATTTATACCCCACCTTTCTCATCCAATGGGGGACTCAAGGTAGCTTACAATTCTGGAAAAATTCAATGCCACTTAAAACATAGTAATAAAACACATCCCATCAATTAAAACCAATTAAAACAACAACAACAACAACAACAACAGCAACAACAACAACAATTCAGTTTGGTGTAGTGGAATAGTATAGTGATCTGAGTATTGGACTGAGACTTCGGAAAACCAGTCCCTGCTCAACCATGAAAACCCACTGGGTGGACCTTGGACAGGTCACATTATCTCAGCTTCAGACCTTCTCTGAATAAGCTTACCGCAAGGAACCCTGGCACTTGTGACAAAGTTGTAGGCCTCTTTAAAAGCTTCCCAAAAAAAAGGAGACTCAACCACACTCTGGAGCAGTGTCTTTCACTGTCAAGCAGCTCTTACCATCATGAAGTTAACCTAATTTTTATGTGAAATCTCTTTTCTTGTAATTTTAATCCATTGTCCTAGTGTTTGAAGCAGCCTTAGACTCTGTATTAAAGTATACATGTACAATGATAGTAAATTCTGACCACCTTTTCAGGATCAAAAGAATTAAGAACATCATTCTTCCAATCTTTAGTTTATCAGCAAAATAACCCTACGAGGAAAGTCAGGATAAGAGATATTATGAACCCAAGGTCATCTATAACAAGCTTCATGTATTGAAGTAGGATTTGAATCTAACCCTTCTTGTTCCAACCCTTCTTGTTATAGTTCTTGAAGGTGATGATGACGATTGAGTGAAGGTGATGATGACGATTAAAAAGTCGATTGCAATAGAAATCTTTTGCACATAACATTGCATACAGTGGATACAACATCTTTCCCTTTTCATTTTTGTTTTGTCTAAATGTACATTTTGTTTAAATTTTTATGCCTGCCCTTCTTGTTATCTATTATTTGACATCCCTGCATGTTGCAAAGAGTTAAAATAGGGAAAAACGTAACCATGTTCATTTCCCTTGTTAAATTAACCTTTATCTTGATTCTACACTAAAAAGGCAGGCAGAGACAGCCATTGGGTAGAATGATTTCTGACAATGGTAGAGAATGATGAGGGTTGCAGTAGTGATGAGTAGACAGAGATAGCTGGTGTAGAACCTGGAAATTATCAAGCACCAACCACGTGAATAGATCCCAATGCCCACAATTGCTGTTGTTGACACTGCTAGTGGACGAAATAGCTGGAGGGAACTTATAATAAAGAAAGTCAAGATGTTCATTCATAGCACATGCATGAGGCATAAGTGGACTCCCAATGTCAAAAGACTTAGGAAGAGTCAATGCCAGCAGAGTGAATGGCAAATGCCTCAGAGGCTAGACTTTGTTTTCAGTCCTCAGAGCAAAAGCGAGAAATATCCGGTTGAAAGCACTGCCTTGAAAATATATGTGTAAATCTATTTTTCCTCATTTAATTTTAAAAAGCATTAAAGACCAATCTCAGCTAACAGGTCTACCCAGTCAATTTAAACTGTGAATTTTAAATTGACATTTTTATAGGTATGAATGATTTTAATATGCAATAGTTTGTATTTTAATCTTATGTTTATGTGTTTTTAATCCACGTGTTTTCAATGGTTTGTGTTATTGCTTGTCTACTTTATTTTAATTCTGTGTTGTACCCAGCCTTTGCAGGCAGATAATAATAAAATGTATTATTATTAGTAGTAGTAGTACTAGTAGTTTTAAAACTTGCTGTTTTTATTTGAATGCTGTACTCTGTGCAATTGGAAAAATATCACAAGTAAGATCATCACCAAGAGTTTCCTCTTACAACATCATAAGGGCCTGCTTCCTTTGAATGCATTGTGCTTAATAACATCACCAACAACATGCCCTTACATCATCATTAGGACTTGTCTGCTGTGAATGTTTTATGCTTAATGATATCACCAGTAGGCTTGTGTATTTTGGCTGGACCTTGATCCGTTGCTGCTGGCCAAATTTTGGGAGATCCACAGACCCGTTTTTGTGCGCTTCCTGAAAACAGGCAGGTGGCCAAATTGCCATTTTCAGTCTGCACCTGAAAAATGTGGCTAGATCTGGCCCATTGGTGGCAATGGGGGGGGGGGCCTTCCCGGGATCGCCTTCTTGTCATTTTTAGGGCTATCACAATCAAAATGACCACACTTGGAGGACACATCAAGCACTGTTAGCTCGCCAAGTTTCCTAATGTATGGGTCATCCCCTGATTTTTAGGAATGTCTTTTCTTTTTAGAAATAAAATCTCCCTTTAAAATTTCTCAAAAAGGTATTCCCCTCGCTAGCCCCTGCTATAACTTCTCCAGGAGCAGCAGCAGGGCACCATTCCATCCTGCCAAATGTCAAAGATGCACTTCCACATCACACAGCCCAGTGTCCCACTATTACACTTTCTTCTTTACTAATAAAAAAAACAACAGCAAGCAACTTCTTGCAAAGCATTTGCATTTCTTGTTCTCACAATACATACCAGAAGAGGCCAGCAGCAGAAGCAAGCAAGTGTTGTCACTTTATTAGAAAAACACTTTTGTTTAATCCACTGAGGGGAAAAACATTTTCAAAATATGTTGTGGGAAATCTAGCCATGTGTGGTGGGAAAACATGTTTTTAGAGCATATTATTTCAAGTCTTAGCCATGTCTGACTAGAAAGACAAAGAAGCTCCTCCTGATGATGAATAAGAAGAAACAAAACTATTGGATCAGGGCTAAAATATCATTGTTTGGAAAACTGCTAACTCTATAGGAGGATGACATGTCAGACCAGGAAACAAAACCAAATCACCACCATCACTACTGCTTCCTACAATGTTTTGATTGGCCCAACAGTCAGGGCTCACAGGCAAACTCCATGCGAGCATGCGAGCATGCATCAGCCTCTTTGTGAGCCATGCGATGTCAAACAGGAGAGGAGGAGTCATGGTTGGTTGCTGCATGGCCAGCTTCAGACAAAAAAAACAAGGAGGCGGAGTCCTTACCATTACAGCCAGCCGAACAAGCCAGATTGGCCGATGAGAACCGACCAAACCGAATCTATGCACAAACCTAATCACCAGGGCCTGCATCCTCTGACATCACAATGAACTGTTCTTAGATCTCAATTTTTGGTCTTAAAATAGCAGGGTCTGGGTTAGTTCTGACATGACATCCCTATTCAACATCCACCTAGAAAGGTGCTTGCAGGGACAACCAAGCAACCTCTAAGACAACCTTGGACAGAGGTGATCAATGTCCTATTAACTGACAAAAGAATATGTGCATACATATATACACATTATTTTTCTCCTGTACAACAGTACTTCCATATCTCACACTGGGAAATTAATTTATGTATAGGCAGTGTAAACACAACCTGATAAATTCAAGGGTCTGCTCATTCCTACTGTAGAAGGGGCGGTGAGTGTGATGCTTCAGGTGGCCAGAACTTGGGAAAGTTACTTTTTAACGACAACTCCCAGAGTCTTACAGCCAATATTGTTAGTACCCATAGTGAATGAGACATTCTGGAAATTGTAGTCCAGGCCTCCATTCTCCCTGTCTTATGATTGAAATGCATCCTACATATCTATTAAACTTGTAATGAAGTATCTACACTGCTGCCAATCTGCTAACAAGTAAGGTTTAAGCTGTTTCAGTATACAATCCTTTATAAAACATGAAGATGGATCTCCAGCTATACCTCTATACTAGCCTACTAGGCTACTACAACCTTCTATGCCACAACCTATAGATTTTCATTTGGCAATGACAGAGAAGACAGATCATTCTCAAGTCGCCATTTCAGTCCTTCTGTTCTCCTTTTCTGAAAAAAGCAGAGGGGAGATGGCAGGTAATGTTTCATCATCAATTAGGTTTAAATTGAAACAAGTACAACTAGATTGAATATCAAAATATTCTTACCCTATTAACAAAGGTTTTTGTTTTCCTCATCTGTTAACAGGATGGCAAGAAAACACACTATAACAACCTTGTCAGATGGCCGCTGGAGGTGCTCTGCTTCATAGATGGGAGTGGGGAACCCAGCGTCTCACCCCACATCACCCAGCTCCAACCAAGGGCATTCAGATGGGGAGAAGCGTGAGCGTGTGTGGTGCACTCAGCTTCCCCCCATGCATTTCAATAGCAGCAGCATGTGCCGGCTCTTCCCTCCTTCACCCACAGAGCTGCACCAGCATCATCTGATGGGAGCTGATCATCTCGGTGGGTGACCGAGGCTAAATCGATGCATGTCACCAAATTTAGCCCCATGTGAAGAGGTCATTGAACACGTTTTGTGTTGTGATACACAGAAATATTGTGATTTTTAAAAAAATTTATTTTCTATGAACTTTATTTCAGAAAGTAATTGTCTAGGAAATAATTGTTGTTTGGAGCAAAGATTCTGTAACTTTAGTACTCTAGATATTTTGGGCTCCAAATCTCAAATGCTTCTTGACAGAATGTCCAGTGCTCAGGTTTGTGAGAGTAGAAGCCCAAAAGATCTGAAATAAGAAAAGTACAGAACCAATGGTTGGAAAATGTAATATTTGAAACATTATTGCTTATATAAAAGTAGGAGGCAGGAACGTAGATAACCTAGATCACCTAGAAACTTCATCAAACCCCTCTGTATTTTTCTTTGAGTTAGATACTCCAGGCTTTTGCTTCCTCCTTAGTAGCAGCTAGCTCACCTCCACTCATGATAGTCAGTTTTTAATGACCAATTATAAGTCAATTTCTGTTGTTTATCTCTTTTTCAATCCCAAAATGGATTTTCTCAGCTATAATGGTAAGTTTTTATTTCTACCTTTAAGTCTGGGTGTCTGTTTGTGCCACACTCCTATTCCCTTAGACCTGATGGACTCTGTTTCATATGTATTTAATATAAAAACCAAATATTCCTACGCTAAAAGCACTAAATTCCAACTGATTTTGGAAGCTAAGCAGGGCCATCTCTGGTTAGTATTTTGAGGGAGACTGTCAATGCTGTATTTCAGAGCAGGAACTAGTCAAACCATCTCTGAGTATGTTGTCGAAGGCTTTCATGGCCGGGATCACAGGGTTGTTGTATGTCTTTCGGGCTGTGTGGCCATGTTCCAGAAGCATTCTCTCCTGACGTTTCGCCCACATCTGTGGCAGGCATCCTCTGAGGATGCCTGCCACAGATGTGGGCGAAACGTCAGGAGAGAATGCTTCTGGAACATGGCCACACAGCCCGAAAGACATACAACAACCCCATCTCTGAGTATTCCTTGCCTAAGAAAACCCTGTATTGCACAAGCTAGAGAGAATAAATTGGAATATGGAACTTTGTGAACTTTGTGAAAGGAGCAACTAAGATTTCTCATGTAAAGCAGCTGGTCATGTACAGGAATAGATAGAGTCAGGGATAGCTGTCATATGAGATTTTTGGTTTTGGACACAATCCATCATATAAGGAGCACTGTACTCAACAACAAACTTGGAATCATAGAGGTGAAAGAGACTGAAAGGGCCACCCAATACAACCCCCTGCCATTCAGAACTATACTAATGAAGTACTCCTCACAGATGGCCATCCAGTCTCTGTTTTAAAACCTCTGAAAAAGGAGTTTCCACCACACTCCAAGACAGTGTATTTCACTGTCAAACAGCTATTGCTATTAGGAAAGTACAATGTTTAGGTGGAATCTCTTTTCCTGTGTTTGAATCCATTGATCCATGTCTTAGGACTTCATCACATGGAAGTGCTGCAAGTGTCATAGGATGCTTGCACCCCAGTTAATCCATGGAGCCCCACACTGCCCATCACACAATACATACTAACCTCCAGTGGGCCTCCATTGATCAAATGAGGCGCAAGCATCCTATGATGCTGTGCCCAGAATATGGGAAGTTTCCCATGTTCTGTTGAGAACAACAGACCCAGAGCGGGGGGGGGGGGGCGTGGTGATGTTCCCCACGTGTGATGAAGTCCCTGTGAGCAAGGCAGGGCATCGGAACACCGGTCCATCGATTCACCACAGAGCTAACAAAATGCTCAGCCTCTGGTGTAGCAGAAAACAAACTTGCTCCTTCCTCAATATGACATCCTTTCAAACAGTTAAACAGTTATCATGTGCCCTCTTAACAATTTCTTCTTCAGACTATAGATACCCGGATCCATAAGCCACTTCTCCTAGGGCTTGGCTTCCAGACCTTTTATGTTTTTTGTTGCCCTTACCTTAGCAACTTTACATTAAAAAAATTAGTTTCCCCCATTTATATTAGTCTTAGGAGATTATCACACGTCTGCAAACAATCTTGAAGGCTCCCGAGACACAAATAGAAACACTTAGTACTGCGCAATGTCATCCTAATCTCATCCAAACCAACCTTCAAGTCATGTCAAATTTCTATTTAATGAAAATGGGTTTCCTCCATCTTTCAGTTTCTGAACGTGCTTTCAATCAGTTTTAGAAAGTGCATTTTACAATGCGGTAAAAAAAATCCTGAGCCACTTTATTTCGGGAGTTGTGTGATCCATTGTGGGCTGTATATCTCGGCTGCAAACAAAAAACATAACTCTTTCTCCCCTGATTATCCAATCGCTGTCTTCAACTGTAAAGGAAAATCAGCACCCTTTCTCTCTTTGATTGTCCTGATCATTTCCTTTTTTTTACAGAGTTAAACAAAGGAACTGTGATGGTCTTTGCCTGCCATTTCCCCTGTTAATTGAATGCTTCCTTCCCTTAGAAAACCACAACTTTTTGCAGATCTTTCGACTTGTGCATGCTTTTGCTTAAAAAACCCTTTAAAATACACTTCCCAATTGCCAAAGAAACATAAGACCAAAAGCATTTACATGGAAAAGCATTTATTTTTATATACAGATTTTAAGATACATATTAAGATGCATAAGATGCATATAACCAGAGTTCAGAGGGTGCACTGCTTTCACCCTGTTAACTATCAAAGATGTGCAGTCCTTATATAAAAAATAAAAGGGAAGGCATGTATGGAAACAAGGACAGCATGGATTGGGAGGAGTCATGTCTCTGCACGTGCGGTAAAGTCAATGCAGTTTGAGCTTTTTCAAAGCATATTCAAAAATGATTTGCGTAGTAAGATGAGGAGTAGGCAGATGTGCTCCCATCTCGGGCAAGATGTTTACCATGACAGAAGCCTTTTTAGGAGACACATGTGATAATGCTTTTAGGTCTATTCCCTGGATTCTCTCTGTGTAAAACTCCCATATTATCAGGTGGGATGAGCATAAGTACAATGTGCAATTTTCTGCCCCAGAGAACAACTCCTGGAAGCCACAGATTTACCACAACACCCACACTCAGGCACCAAAGCCAAACAATAAGAAATGCCTAGAAGTCAATTTCTAGTTTTGAAAAATTGCCACTAACTGATGTGAAACACGTGGGGAAAAGAACTATTTAGATGGAGAATTCTGGACATCCATGAATGCAATTTTCTCTTTTTTAACCAGAAAAATCTGCAAAATTTGGCGAGGTCAAGTGTCACGACCCAGGCTGCAGAGCACCAATAACCATACACAGAGGCCAGAATCTATCTAATATCTTTATTGTAGGAATATATAAAGTTAATAAAAACAAGTGTAGAAAATAGTCCAGAATTAGACCTTTCAGGAAAGGTCAGAATTAGTCCAGAAAAGCAATGTCCAATAAGAAATATTAAGGTCCAAAGTTGTAATCCAATAACCGAAACACTCACTTTGCCAAGCAAAGTGAGGGGAGATGACAAGGTCCTTTAGTCCATGAAACTTGAGCGAGGCTAGGAAATAACTTGATACTTGAAACAAGGCTTGAACGTGGAACAAGGTAACTAAGAACAAGAACAAGGTCCGTGGAATAACTTGATAAATCCGTGGAACAAGGCAAGGATTGATCCTGGGAAACAAGGCAAAGTCCGTAGATAAACAAAGGCTGGGAAGCAAGGCGAAGGCTGGATAGCAAGGCAAGGCTTGAGCAGGAGCGAGGCTTGAACCGGAGCGCGCTGTCCAGACACAACTCGCTCCGTAGGCTGACGAATTGACTCCGCGAAGTTACTACGCGGGTAAAACACCTAAATAGAGTCTAGCTTCCCGCCGAAGCAGTTCTCTGGGAATCAGAACCGAAAGCTAACTCTGAGACCAGATGTGAGACTCCCCAAAGATTCTCACGAGAAGCAGTCTTAATTGGCCACATTCTTAGCTGCAATCCTCGCACTCCTGCGCGAAGCTGAATCCAAACTTCTCTGTTGTTTACAAAACTCCCGGCGCAAGAATACGGGAGAAGTAGGCTCTGGGCTTGTTTGACATACTTCTGGGAGACAACTTTCTTGCAGGTGCAAGGTTCCCAGATCTGCCTGGGAAAGATCTGGCTGAGAGGAATCCAGTTCAGACTGGGAAGGTAAAAAACCCAAGTTTTCATCTTCATCAGGAATTACAATGTCCTGAGCAGGACTACAAGGCCCATGGGTCATCACACTATCCCCCTCCTCAAGGCCCCTCCCAAACTGGGGCCCTCTCCCCGAGGCGCGAGGTCGCGGTTTGGTGGGATAGGTCTGATGAAAGCGACGGGTTAGATCAGGAGCATGGACTGTGGAGGCGTCTTCCCAAGAGCGTTCCTCAGGGCCAAAACCCACCCAGTCAATGAGATATTGTAGGCGGCGGCGGTGAAAGCGAGAATCCAAAATGTCCTCAACCTCGAACTCCTCCTCCCCATTCATCAAAACAGGAGGGGGGGCCGGTTGGTCTGTATCAGGTCGCACACCATCCGCCGGAAGGAGCAGGGAACGGTGAAACACCGGGTGAATGCGCATTGAACGCGGAAGTTGGAGTTTGAAAGTCACGGGGTTTAATTGCGCCACCACTGGATAGGGACCAATGAAACGGGCATCTAACTTCCGGCAAGGGCGGTGGGAGGGCAGAAAGCGAGTGGACAGGAAAACCCGATCTCCTACCTTGATTTCAGGGCCCGGCTGGCGATGTTTGTCAGCGTGGCGTTTATAGTCCTCCTTGGCTTGGTCCAGTTGCTGGAGCAAAAGTTGTTGCACCGCTGTGAGTTCCTGCAGCCAATCCTCTGCTGCGGGAACCTCTGAAGTTTCAATGACAGGGGGAAAGAAACGTGGATGGAAGCCGTAGTTTGCAAAGAACGGCGTTTCTTTTGTAGAAGCTTGAACTCCATTGTTGTAGGCAAACTCAGACAGTGGTAACAGAGAAGCCCAATTGTCCTGTTGATAGTTTACATAACAGCGAAGATACTGCTCCAAAGTGGCATTGGTGCGCTCCGTTTGCCCATCTGTTTGGGGATGATGAGCTGAAGATAAGCGAGAGTCTATGCCCAATAGTTTTTGTAGTGCCTTCCAAAAACGAGAGGTGAATTGAGATCCACGGTCTGTGACTAAACTCTTGGGCAATCCATGTAGTCTGAAAACATGTTGAAGAAATAGATCCGCAGTTTCCTTGGCCGTGGGGAGGCCTTCGCAGGGAATGAAATGGGCTAACTTGGTGAATAGGTCCACCACCACTAAGATCGTGGTGAATCCACAGGAAGGTGGTAGGTCAGTGATGAAATCCGCGGAAATTATTTCCCATGGGCGAGATGGGGTAGGAAGGGGGTGTAAAAGCCCTGAGGGCTTCTCCCTTCGTATCTTGGAGCGCTGGCATACTGGGCAGGTGTTGACATATTTTTCCACATCCTTGCGGATCTTGGGCCACCAAAAATCCCTTAGGATCAAATGCATAGTTTTAAATAGTCCGAAGTGTCCTGCTGGTTTGCAGTCATGACACAGACGAAGCGCTTTTTCCCTGCCCGGTCCGGGTGGGATATAAACATGATTTCTATAGCAGAGCAGCCCATCTTTAAGCGAAAAGGGGAAATGCAGACCTTGGCGAAGTTGGTCCTGCGCCCAGGCATCTGCTTGCTGACTAGCCCTGATTTCTTGAGCACAGATGGGTCCTGGAGTAGGGGAAGTTGAACCAATGGGAATGGATTTGGTGTTCCCCACCGTGAGCGTGGCAAAGTTCTCAGGTTGTAGCAGTTGGGATTCAAAGGTCTCCTTGCGTCCTGCAGCGTATTCCGGTTTACGTGACAGGGCGTCTGCTTGCTTGGTTTGGGCTGGGGTCACATAATGGATCTGGAAGTTGAAACGTTCAAAGAATAAAGCCCAACGTTGCTGCCTCTGATTTAGTTTGCGGGCAGTTCTTAGATGTTCTAGATTACGATGATCAGTGTGGACTTCAATGGGAAATTTGGCCCCTTCTAGCCAATGTCTCCAAGTTTCAAAGGCTGCTTTTATGGCCAGTAGTTCTTTTTCCCAAATGGTGTAATTCCTCTCTGGTGTGGTTAGTTGACGAGAATAAAAGGCACAGGGGTGGAGGTGATCTCCCACCGGTTGTAAGAGTACAGCCCCAATTGCCACATCAGAGGCGTCCGCTTGCACCACAAAAGGGGTTCCAGGATTTGGGTGCTGTAGAATTGGCTGGGAGGTGAATAGTTTCTTTAGTTGCTGGAACCCTTTCTCTGCTTGATCAGTCCAGCGGAAAGGCTGCTTTCCACGGATGCAGCTAGTGATGGGGTCGGACCAGCGGGCAAAATCTGGAATGAACTTGCGGTAGTAGTTCGCGAACCCCAAGAAACGCTGCACCTCTTTCTTGTTAGTTGGCGCCCGCCATTCCAATACTGCTGAAACTTTGGCTGGATCCATGGAAAGCCCTAGAGGCGAGATGCGGTAACCAAGGAAATCTACCTCTTGTAGATCAAAAGCGCATTTTTCCAGCTTGGCATAAAGTCCATGATCCCGCAATCGTTGTAACACCATTTTGACGTGGTTCTCATGTTCTGATTGTGATCTGGAAAACACCAAAAAATCGTCCAGGTAGATTATCAAGAACCTGTCTAGATAGTCCTGAAAAATGTCATTGACAAAATGCTGGAACGTTGCGGGGGCTCCGCATAAACCGAAATTCATAACTCGGGACTCAAATAATCCGAATTTGGTCTGGAAGGCGGTCTTCCACTCGTCCCCTTCCCTGATGCGAACTAAGTTGTAAGCCCCCCGAAGATCCAGCTTGGTGTAAACCTTGGCTCCTCGAAGCCGATCCAGTAGATCCGAGATTAAAGGCAGGGGATAGCTGTTCCGCTTGGTGATATTGTTCAATGCTCTGTAGTCCACCACCAAGCGTAGTTCCCCTGACTTCTTCTTCACAAACATCACTGGGGAGGCGGCTGGGGATTGAGAGGGTCTGATGAATCCCTTGCGAAGGTTTGTCTCTAGGAATTCCCTGAGAGCTTCTTGCTCTGGTTCAGTCAGGGAGTAGAGATGCCCTCGCGGGATCGGGGCCCCCTCCACCAAGTCAATGGCACAGTCATAAGGTCTATGTGGGGGTAATTTTTCGGCTTCTTTCTCATTGAATACATCCCAATACTCGGAGTACTTCTTTGGCAAGGTGATGATGGGCTCGGTGTCTGTGGCATGGCATACCTTGGCTACGAGGCAATGGTTTTGGCAGTACGGTGAAGCAAACTGCAGTTCTCTGTTGGACCAGGAGATGTTAGGGTCGTGGAGAGTCAGCCATGGAATTCCCAAAATCACAGGGAAATGGGGAACCTCGGTAACAAAGAAGGAAATCTCTTCCATATGTTCCCTTATCCACATCCTGGTGGGTTCCGACCACTGACTTACGGGGCCCGTCTTGAGGGGACGGCCGTCTATGGCTTGCACCACACGGGCATTCTTGAAATCATGATATTGTAATCCCAGAGAGTCGGCATACTCTCTATCGATGAAATTGTTGGTAGCTCCAGAGTCTATCATGGCGTGGATCATGACGGGTCCCCTTTTTGCTGACCATAATGTGACCACGAGAAGGAACAGGACCCCGGTTGGCGGCTCTTGGATGGATTTTTTGACCGGGTTGGCGAGCCTCTCTACACCCGGTCGTTGGCTTCCCCCGCCGGCTGTGTGCCAGTCGGCTCAGACGCCTTCGTCTCCGTGGAGGACGCCGCCGCAAGACGGGCGGCAGGCTTCCCTTTGGCTGGGCACTCTCTGGCGAAGTGGCCCCCGTTCCCGCAGTACCAGCAGAGGTTTAAGCGTTGACGACGGGCCTTCTCGGCGGCATCTAGTCTGGGACGCACATTGCCCAACTGCATCGGCACCTCCTCGCCTCCTCTGGGGTATGGGGTTGGCGGTGGGGGTCTCCACACCGGACGTGGCTGAACGCTGGCGGGAGCGGGGGGTTTTGCCCCGGCTCTACTGCCCTGGCCTCGAACCCACTGTTTCCTGTTGGCAATCATGACTTCAGCCCGTAAACATTGATCAATGAGTGCCTCGAGGGTCTGGGGAGGATCCACCTTGGAGATTTCTTCCAGCATTTCAATGTTGAGACCCTCCCGGAATTGTCCCCTGAGGGCTACATCGTTCCAGCCGGTGTTGTGGGCCAGCACTCGGAACTCGGCTATATACTGAGACATAGGTCTGTCTCCTTGGAAAAGGCGACGGAGTTTGTGACCGGCTGCCTCCAAATTGTCCTCGATTCCCCAAGTCTCCTTGAGGTGGTCCAAGAAGTGTTGCGCTGATCTTAGGTGTGGAGAGGCTTGGTCGAACAGTGCCGTCGCCCAGCTGGCCGCTGGCCCGTCTAGAAGACTGTAAACCCATGCCACTTTGATGTCTTCTTGGGGAAACTCGGCAGCACGGGCCTCCAGATAAGCTTGACATTGGCGACGGAAGACATGAACCTTAGAAGCTTCTCCAGTAAACTTGGTTGGCAACGCCATGGCCGGAAGACGAACTCCGCGTTCCTTCAAACCCCTTATTTCTCCATCCTGTGCATTGAGCTTATCCCGGATTCGGTCCACCTCTTCCTTGTCGATGGTGTAGGTAATCGGCTGGCCGCTCGGCCCAGGTACGACTCCGGTAGACATTCTGGCCGAGGTTAATTGGTGCTTAGGGTGGCGGAGTCAAACTGTCACGACCCAGGCTGCAGAGCACCAATAACCATACACAGAGGCCAGAATCTATCTAATATCTTTATTGTAGGAATATATAAAGTTAATAAAAACAAGTGTAGAAAATAGTCCAGAATTAGACCTTTCAGGAAAGGTCAGAATTAGTCCAGAAAAGCAATGTCCAATAAGAAATATTAAGGTCCAAAGTTGTAATCCAATAACCGAAACACTCACTTTGCCAAGCAAAGTGAGGGGAGATGACAAGGTCCTTTAGTCCATGAAACTTGAGCGAGGCTAGGAAATAACTTGATACTTGAAACAAGGCTTGAACGTGGAACAAGGTAACTAAGAACAAGAACAAGGTCCGTGGAATAACTTGATAAATCCGTGGAACAAGGCAAGGATTGATCCTGGGAAACAAGGCAAAGTCCGTAGATAAACAAAGGCTGGGAAGCAAGGCGAAGGCTGGATAGCAAGGCAAGGCTTGAGCAGGAGCGAGGCTTGAACCGGAGCGCGCTGTCCAGACACAACTCGCTCCGTAGGCTGACGAATTGACTCCGCGAAGTTACTACGCGGGTAAAACACCTAAATAGAGTCTAGCTTCCCGCCGAAGCAGTTCTCTGGGAATCAGAACCGAAAGCTAACTCTGAGACCAGATGTGAGACTCCCCAAAGATTCTCACGAGAAGCAGTCTTAATTGGCCACATTCTTAGCTGCAATCCTCGCACTCCTGCGCGAAGCTGAATCCAAACTTCTCTGTTGTTTACAAAACTCCCGGCGCAAGAATACGGGAGAAGTAGGCTCTGGGCTTGTTTGACATACTTCTGGGAGACAACTTTCTTGCAGGTGCAAGGTTCCCAGATCTGCCTGGGAAAGATCTGGCTGAGAGGAATCCAGTTCAGACTGGGAAGGTAAAAAACCCAAGTTTTCATCTTCATCAGGAATTACAATGTCCTGAGCAGGACTACAAGGCCCATGGGTCATCACATCAAGAAATGCAAAACAACCTTCACATGAAAACCCAAGCTTTTAAGGGTTTCAATACATCTCCTGAAGCAAAATATTCAGGGTGATTCAAATGAATCTGCTAATTGTCTCAAAATGTGTAGTGAGAAAGGGTATATAAATAACTAAAATTATACTCTCAACAATTGCAAACAATGTACTATAGAAATAATAGATCCACCATCCTGTTGAGCCACAGTATTTAGAGCAAGCTCACAGAATGAGAAACAATTTTTCAGTGGAGCTTAAAGCAACAGGGAAGCTATCACAATTGTGATCCCTTTTCTCTCCTGAGTGTATAAGGATTGTTAAACCAAAATTTATTTTAATTACAGTAATTTCTCTGCTTTCTTTCTACCAGCTTCCTCCTCACCACCACCCGTAGTGTTGTAACTTCACCGACAGAACTTGCCCAAGACATTTTGCTGCCTTGAGGTCCTTTCACACCATATGATTACAGCACTATAATTCTACTTTAACTGTCATGGCTACATTTTATGTAATTCTAGGGTTTATAGTTTGCTGGGTTTACTAGAGGTCTCTGGATGACAACTGAAAATCATCGTTCTTAAACTGAAGATCTAGGATTCCATAAGATGTCTAAGTTCCATAGGATATGGCTATAGCAGCTACAGTAGAATCATGGTGCTAACAATTGTATAGTGTGAAAAGACTCTTAGATGATGATGATAATAATGATGATGCAGAACTCTCCCCCTACTATCAAGGTGCATCCTTAGTACAAAGGATAGATTTACTGTGCATAAAGGTGTCAATAAAGTGCAGGACCGGCCGGAGAAAATTGAAAATATAAAGCTGGTGGGGAAAATTGCGCCCCCCCCCCCAACCCGGCGCTGCGGGAGGCCTGGCCCTGCCTCCCGCGCAGCTCGCCCTGAACCCGTTCTCACGCAGCGTGGGAGGCGGGGCCAGGGCGCGCTGGGCAGGAGGCGGGGCACCGCCCTGGCGGTGCCCCGCCTCCCGCCCCGTGCACCCTGCCCAGCTGGCCAGGCGGCAGGAAAGTCCCTCCAGGCCACGGCAACCGCAGCCGAGCCAGGGCGAGCAGCACGGGAGACAGAGCCAACCCTGGCCCCGCCTCTCACGCTGCTTGCCCTGACCCTGCCTCTCGCGCAGCGTGGGAGGCGGGGCCAGGGCGCACTGGGCGGGAGGAGGGGCACCACCCTGACGGTGCCCCGCCTTCCGCCCAGTGCGCCCTGGCCTGGCTGGCCTTGCCCAGCCGGCCATGCTGTAGTGGGGGAGAGCTCACTTGTCACCGAACAGGCCTTCCTGTTCGCCGGCGAGCGAGCCCATAGTCCCCGCTGGGGGGGGGGGAAGCCTGACGGCTCCCCCCCCCCGGGACCTGCACCCAAGGCCGTCGCCTCACATGGCCTCCATGTTGGGCCAGCCCTGATAAAGTGGTACAGTAGAGTCTCACTTATCCAACATAAACGGGCCGGCAGAACGTTGGATAAGTGAATATGTTGGATAATAAGGAGGGATTAAGGAAAAGCCTATTACACATCAAATTAGGTTATGATTTTACAAATTAAGTACCAAAACATCATGTTGTACAACAAATTTGACAGAAAAAGTAGTTCAATATGCAGTAATGCTATGTAGTAATTACTGTATTTACAAATTTAGCACCAAAATATCACGATGTAGTGAAAACATTCACTACAAAAATGCGTTGGATAATCCAGAACGTTGGATAAGCGAGTGTTGGATAAGTGAGACTCTACTGTACTTAATATCTCTGCTTTTGTCACAAAAACTACCACATGATCCCCCCCCCCTTTCTTTTAATTTCATATTGAGTAACTGAAAAATTTCACTCATTTCATAGCTTTCAGAATCTGTTATCTAAAACAACTGCCTCACCCAAAGGCGGTTTACCTGTTGGGAATACTATGCAGTTGCGGAAGGCGCCATCCTCTGGAGGGGCACAGTTGAGGCGCCTCCAAGTGCCCTAAGACTGAGCAGCTTCTTTTTTGTGTTTTTTTTTCTTTATTTCCCCTCCCCGCTGGGAGGGGGCATGCCCTCACCTTCCCCCTTCCACGTGCGGAAGTCACTGCCACCGAGAGGAGGTGGAGGCAGAATAGGAGGAGAGGAAGGAGGAAGAAGAAGGAAAGGTTGCCAAAAAGGAGGAGGAGAAGAAGAAGCAGGAAGAAGGTCTTGATTGAGAAGAGGCACCCATGGTCTGCCTCAGAGGCCGGGGCCGGCGGGGAGAGAGGCGCTGAAGCCGGAGGCAGCCCAGGCCAAGGCCTCAGTGGGGACAAAGCAGCAGAGGGAGAGGAAGGCAATGCCTGGGCCTTCCTCTCCGCCCGCAGTGCCCTTCCGCCCAGGCATGGCCTTCTTCTCCTTCTGCTGCTTTTCCCCACCACGGCCTGGGCTGCCTCCGGCCTCAGCACCTCTCTCCCCACTGGCCCCGGCCTCTGAGGTGGACCATGGGTGCCTCTTCTCAATCCGGACCTTCTTCCCACTTCTCCTCCTCCTCTTCCGCAACCTTCGCTTTTGGTTCGGTGGCGGCTTGGCTGCTGCTGCTGCTCCTTCTTCTATTTATTTATTTATTTATTACAACATTTATATCCCGCCCTTCTTACCCAACAGGGGACTCAGGGAGGCTTCCTCCTTCCTCTCCTCCTCGAGGTTCCTGCCCCCAAGGCAGCGCCCGCCGGCTCCCCTTAGCCAACCAACCAGAATGAGCTGGGCTCCATTAAGCAACTGTAAATGCACTTAGTTCTCATCTACACAAGACCCAAACCCCCAGACTCTCCATGAATGGACACACAACTGTTGATGGTGAGTTTCACCCTCCCTACTACTTGCTGGTCATATAGCTACCCTTTCTGGCATCAGCAGAGGTAACCATGATGGCCAAGAGCTCAGATTACACTCCATGGCTGGTTAGGAGCAGGAGTGACATCAAGGAAGTGAGATGGAAGTCACCCCAGCGCTGCAGATATGTTCCTGGACCATTTAGACATTGGACCTGGATTTGGTACATATGTGCTAAATCTAGGGCTCTTGAAGGGCAGATTTACACTGAGATAAACTGCCAATGTAGATGAGCCCATGGTGGCTTTGGAAAAATCACTAACTTAGTTTAGCACTTGCAACAGGAGGGTGATAGTACTAATTGACTTTAGAACAGGTTTAGGAATAGTGCAGCCTTCTAGATGTTATTGAGTTGCAACTCCAAGGAGCCATGGAAAGCATAGCCAAAGGTAAGGAATCTTGGGCATTGCAGTCCAAGAACAATTGTGGAGTGACCCAGTTCTAAGTCCTGTTTTACAGGCCATCAGAAGATTTTGATGCTTTGTGCTAACTATCTAGAACAGCAAAAGGCTGGAGGAAGCTTTTGAACACCTGTGTTTTACTTTGGGTCTCCCATCAGGATCCAAAACTGTGAAAGACTTTAGCAGCTGGGGCAGCACAGGTAAAGAAGTCTTGCCCTGGGTGGGGAGATGAAATCTGGTATTAGGGCATCCTTTTCCCTCTAAGAAGCAGTATAGCTCAAAGATTCAGAAACAGGGTGGCACAGCTTTTTTAGAAAGAAAAAGACATATTTTCACAATGGCAAGTAATCAAACTTTGCTGACATAGAACATGTCTGTGTATTTCACTTCTGTATGTGTGCTTTTTTTTTTTTTTTTGCTTAGCGTCACATCTCATGACATTTAGAAGCTTACCTAGAAAAGAAAAAAATCTTCAGAATCATCAACTTGACAGCAGTACCGCAGAGGTAATCTTCATATAAGAGGGAACATAAACTTCAGTGAACCTCTCTTTGGAGCCAAAGGCAGAAAAACTAAATAATAAAAAAATACACAAACATAGCAAAGCAGGAGGAAGACCTTGGTTCACAAGCTACATGTGACCTGGAAACAACCAAAAAATGAATTATTCTGGAAATATTGACCCTTCTGCCACATACTCCCTATGCTATAAGGAGAAAGCAGCGTGATTGAAAATTTCATTATGTTTAAATGTTTTAAAGGCCATATTTTTCATACTTTATTTAAAGAAGGAAAGAAAATGATACTTAAAACTATGAATATAGGAGAAACCGGGCAGATTTATACATCCTGACAGCATAACTGGTTTGTAAAAAGTATAGCATTGGATCCTTTTATAACCAGCTATGTTTGTAGCACTGAGCTGGCACACTGCATTTAACTGTTATAGGACAGGCAGATAGAACATGTTCCATTCCCTGCTGGCAACAGCTGCATCTAATACTATAATTTTGGCAAGTGCAGAGAGAGAGCCAGCATGCTGTAGTAGTGTGAGTGGAGGACCAGGGTTCAAATCCCTGCTCTGCCAAGGAAATCCACTGGGTGACCTTGGACATGCTGTACTTCCTCATCCTCAAGGGTAGGCACTCTGAGCAATTCTTGCCAAGAAAACTGATTTCTGTCATAAATCAGAAACAACTTGAAACCACAAAGCAGCAGAAGAAGAAGATTTCTTTTAAAAGTTGATAGAAAGAATGCAAGATATTGCCAATGTTTGTATTTTGCAAATATTTATGAATGTGGAACAAAGTGCAAAAAAGGTTCAAATGTCCACTAGCCATGTAGGCAGGGGGGGAGGGGAGCTTGAGGGGCTTCAGCCCCCCCCCCCGAAATTCTCAAGGTGGTCAGTGAGAAGGCCTTACATTTATTATTTAAAGTGTTATGTTTATTCATATCATGATCTGATCACCATGCTCAATATATCCCATATGCATGAGGGTATTGGGATAACAATACAAAAGGTTTGCTAGGGTAGATCCTGGCTACAGGCTAATGTCCACATACACAATAGAAAACTGGTCATGCTGGCTTACTATGAAAGAGTATCAAAAGGAAACATGGTTACATTTGCTTATCAAAATCACTATTGTATTAGTTATATCGTAAATCATAAAAATTACAATTTACAGCCTAAGGAAGGGAGGGAGGGAGAAGCTGAAGGGAGAGAAAAGGAGAACAAGCGGCAACTGAAGGAGAAGGAGGTGATTTATCAACACACGATTGGTTGATAAAGACTTACAATAGTGTATAACTACTAAAATAATGTATAAATATATAGCATCCCTACTTCACAGATTTTCACTTATTGCAGGTGGTCCTAGAACCTAACCCCTGCAATAAGTGAGGGAACACTGTACTTACTAATGAACATGCTTCCTTTTGTCTTCTATCAGAGAAATGCTATTTTTGCATAGACAGTCTAGTAACAAGAAAAGATAAGCGACATAAAATATATGGTGCACTGTTGACTCCAGTATCAACTTGATATTTGTAAGTACAGTAGAGTCTCACTTATCCAACACTCGATTATCCAACGTTCTGGATTATCCAATGCATTTTTGTAGTCAATGTTTTCAATACATCGTGATATTTTGGTGCTAAAATCATAAATATAGTAATTACTACATAGCATTACTGTGTATTGAACTACTTTTCCTGTCAAATTTGTTGTACAACATGATGTTTTGGTGCTTAATTTGTAAAATCATAACCTAATTTGATGTTTAATAGGCTTTTCCTTAATCTCTCCTTATTATCCAACATATTCGCTTATCCAATGTTCTGCCAGCCCATTTACGTTGGATAAGCGAGACTCTACTGTACCTGAAACACCATGATTTGTTGAGAAATCAATTGTTTACACGTAGCATGAAATAATGTGGACTCATTCACATTATGCAATCATAGAGTTATTATTCCACTTTGACCTCAATAGTTCCATCCTGTGCAATCCTGGGCTTTGCAGTTGAAAGGAACATTTAGAATTCTCAGCCAGACAGTTCCTCTAGTGCTTCACCAAACTATAAATCCCAGGATTCCATAGGATGTTGTCATCAGGGTTAAAGTGATATAATATGAGGTCTCTTCCAGCTCTATGATTCTATGATTCTAATAGTGTTACCACTGAGTCATGTGAATGGGCCCTGGGTGCCACATTCAGTTAACAAGCCAAAGCTAGGGGAACTGTCACAGACTCTTGAAATGAAAGTGGGTCTGAATAATATTGTGCATTTTATGACTCAGTCACCACACTGCCACCCATCCCTGTAGGTTATTCATAGTGGTGTTTGCTGTTGTCATAGAAAAGTAAGGTTTTAAAAGTTGACATAAATGAGATGGATCACTTTTGAAGGGATTGCTGGGGTGTATGACCTCTAGGCACAGGCCAATAGTCCTCAATCTTGAGTCTATGATCTTTCCTTTTCTCCAATACCCATTCCTTCTTAAAGTAACAAAATTATTCCAGATTGCTGCTTTCAAATCTACTATTAAGCAAGCTGATCTTTATCTTTGGTCAGATGAACTACTCACCAATTTCAGTTCATAATCATTTAGTAATATTCCCCATTTAAACTTTTACATTGATGCACTCTCTCTTTGAGAGTCAATGTGCTATAACGGTTTAGATTGTGGACTATACTAAGATCCTATCTATTGTGACACTATAATGTGATGTCAAGACAACTTGAAACTGGGGCAGCCACAAAACACCTGCTGCCAATGCACAATGCAACACACATTTAAGGGCAAACAGCATCTCTCCCAGAAAGGGGAGGAGGAGGAATCAAGAGCAGTTTGAGACTGGGATGTGTGGTTAATGTAATTACCCACCTGGACTCAAACCAGTTCCAGTCCTCTCAATCTAATTACCTGCGCAGCAAAACTGGTTCCTCTCAAATCAGTTTCAAGCTGCATTAGATAGGGTCAGTATAGATGTGCCCCATGACTCTGGAAGCCAGGGTTCAAATCCTGATTCAGCCCGGAAACCCACTGGATGACCTTGGGCAAGTCACACTCATAAATCTGAAATATTTTGAAGACACACAGCATCAGCAACAACTAATATTTTTTTATATGCAAGAAGTAGCAAAAATGACACACCAGTATTTTTCTGTTCTTTGACAACTGGAACACAATATGTTGAATGCTCTTCTTCTTTCCAGATACTTCCTCTGATCATTTTTCCTCTTCCTTCTGCTATCCCAACATTGCAAGTATCATTGAAGGCTTTCACAGCCAGAATCACTGGAGTGTTGTGTGGTTTCTGTTCTGTATGGCCATGATCTACATGTTTCTCCTAACGTTTCGCCAGCCACAAATGCAGATGAAACATTGGGAGAAAATGCTGCTAGAACACGGCCATACAGCCCAGAAACCACGCAAAATTCCACTGCAAGTATTCTTTTTTCTTCTATGCTTTCAGACTTATTTTTGCTCTCATGATGCATTTATACTGTCCAATCTTAGCATCATCATTATCTTCACACATAAAATATATGACCTCATAGGATTTTCACTCAAAAGGAGGCTTCAGGCAATTAATATGCATACTACATTCAGTATTATAAACATCATCCCATAAACCTCACTGAAAACCTTGTTGAAGTTGTATGTTGCCATTTATTTTATTTAAGATAAAAATAGCATACCTTTCCAATCTCTCCCAGTATCATAATATAAAAATGTTTAACATATATAGAGCTATATTATTCAAGTCTCAATAGTCTATTTCTTTATTATTTTTATCCTATCCTTTACCATGGAATCCCAGGGCAGCGTAACACATAAACAATTTAAAAGATTAAAATGAGAAAAAAATTAAAACATATTAAACATGACAACAATTAAAACAACTTTTGAAAGCTACAAGACTTTTAAACCATGCACATGTAGATTCAAAAGTAAATTAGTCCCCAAAGCTTTTAATTATTAAAAAACGTCTATGTTTTGGCTTGGTTCTGGAAGGAAAGCAATGTTGATACCAGTCACACCTCCAAGTGGTGGGCATTTATAATCTATAGCTGTGATACCAAAGCCAAGAGGACCGTCTCCTATATCACCCCACTTCATACTGGCTGCACTGGTCCAACACTGAGGACAATCTTCCTCTAGACCCCCATTCTTGGACAGACAGACTAGACAAAGACATTCTTCAAATATTGTGGGTCCTTGATGTCCACTGACGTTTAGTTCCAGTACCTCAAAATTAGTGGAATCCAGCCATATACAGTGTATATCAAAAAGAAAGACTCGATTTGAAATAGCTATATCTCTGCAACTACAAACAATCCATGAATGAAACTCTTACTTGAAAGGGTGGGGCATAGAGCTTCAAAGAATTACTGCTAGATGCATCTCCCAGTGCACAAACACTGTCCCTAGCATCAGTCATTCACAAGATGGTGACCCTGCAATATAAAGTCTAATGAGATATTCTCCATTTACTGAATTATTTTTAGATTTGTTTCTGGCTCAAAATGGTTAGTAAAATTTGATAAATCATTAAACGGTTTGTAACTTTTTGTGTAATTGTATCATGTTGCCATCTTGGAATATACGACTTTGAAATTGGCTCCATCATTTTGAAACACCCTTGTATAATGGTGTAGTAAAGTTATATCATATAAAATTGAAAATTAAGGTTAGCTTTTGGGATTTTTTTTTATTTTTGGCAGGGAGGAGGTTATTTTCAATCCATAGATGGATAGATATGTGGATACAGAATCCATGGATGCAGACAACTGACCATCTTTTGATGGTCCAAAGCCATCTTGTGTTTTAAATGGCATAACCAGCACCTTGAATTTAATTGGCACAATTTCTTCAGCCCCCTCACTGTATAGAGCTCAGTGTTGTAAAGAAAAAGCAATATAGGTTGCTTGCTTCCCTATTTTTCTCTGTCCCTTCCTGCACCTCATGATGTTTTTGTTATCGTGAATTTTCTGTATATAATTTGAACAATCAAGTAAAAATGCATCGGATCAGGCTAATAGTCTTACTGAAGTTGTAGGGTTGAAAATAATTTTTGTGCCACTATTATGTTGCATATTACTCATTCACGCATTTACGTTGTCTGTCACCACTTTTAGGAAAGTCATGAAAATGCAGAAAGAAAACCACTATTAGGACTCTCACATCAGAACAACATATTTTATGTGTAGCCAAGACCCAAAAATAACATATAAAACAGCTCTGTATTTAAGCAAAACAATATGTTTGAGAACCACATATGTGGGGTGATCGGGGTAAATTGTAGGGGTGATAAGAAAATATGATGTATATATTCAATTTTATCATATTTATTTAATGTATTATTATAAGTGTCTTATTTTAACTTACTACATTGAGTGTAATGAAGTCTTATCAAACCTTGTTGTTTGGTTTGGTATTGTGATACGGCCTAAGGGCTAATCAATAAATTTATTGATTGATTGTGGTACCACTTGTGAAGTTGTTAGAAACAATTGAGGAATAAAACGTACCTTAGAAGTTTTCAAACTTGACTCCCCAGATTTTGGGCCACAGTTCCTATAATGTTTCCTTTTTACCAGCTGTTTCCTATATTTATGATCTGTCAAAAATAAAAATGAAACCACATTCTGTCTTAAAATCTTTTGCAGCTAAACATATCATAAAAATAATCAAATTCAGCCTCCACCCTTCTAACTTTTAAATAAACATTTGATAACATCCTTATCTTTAAGAATTTGTAACATCAGAAAGAGCAATATATTATTAAGCTTAAAAAATCCCTATGACTTCGATGGAAGTAGGTACTGCAAAATACATGCAAACTCCTTTAGGTTTGTTAGCTTTAACCCTTCAACAATATTAAAATGTAATGTTCATAGCATATTAAATATAATTTAAAATATATAAGTTCAGTAACAAGTTCCATCAAAGGCATTTATGTGCTCTATTTGTGCAATCTACTGAGCCATCATTCTGCTGGAATGTAATGTAGTTGCTGTTTAAGAACACACAGCAGTGCTACACAACAGTTTTATTAAGGAAGCAAAAGGAGTACTGAACAACTGCATCAGCAGGAAGAATCTAGGTCAGCAGAATGTAATTACTAGAGCAGACCAAGCGACGAAAAATATTTTCCACTAATATTCATTGGGATTCTCTTCAAACAATAAAGTTTTCCTGCAGATAGGCTTGAGGTAGCGGGTGGGGGGCACACACATTGAAGTTTGTGTGTTCAAACAATTTCAAACTACGTGTTTGAAATAGTTGTTTGTGTCCTTTATGTGCAATATTCAATGTATCCAAGGTGCTGACAAGTTATATAATTGATCCCAAACAGAGTACATACACTTTACCACTCAAGTTACATAACTAACAGTGCTGCATTACTTTTAGCATCTGAATATAGAATATTTCAGTGAACTCATTGTAAGGACTTTATCAGACGAGGCAGGCAAACTGGCAGCCAAAGGTGATGATCCCTACCACACAATGTTGTGTGCATCCCACTACCAGTTTGTCCCCTCCTGCCGCATTATCTTGTCCTTAGCTGTTGATGGTAAATATCCATCAATAGCTCCTACTCCTGCAATGTTCCCATGGCCTATCTTAGTGTAATGGTTCCTGTGCTAGCATACAAAAAGTAATGTGACATAAGAGGGCAGGATTCTCCTCCTCTTCCCCTTACCCTCCCTATTCCCAAACTAACCTTTTCCTTTTATTTTATGCATATCTTATCCTTTTTGTTGTTTCTTATGCTGAAATTAGGCTAAACATAATACTAAAAATATAAGGAACCAGAGTAGCTCAGGAAGGCCAGGTCATGGGGTGTATGGAAGTATGATTGTGGGACCACAGAACAGTGTGATTGTGATATTGAAAAGAGGTGTGACATCAAAGGTGCTCAATGTACTATGAATCCATAATCCACCTTAATGTGACAATAGTCGAATAGAGAAAAAGTCAAAAGATATTCATACATGAGAAACATTTTTGATGGATTCCCTTCTTACAATTTGAATCAGAAACTATGGGAATGACATTAAGGTTTTTCCCATTTTTTATTTTTTATTTTTTAATCTATAATCGTAACTTGCAGACAGAGCCAATGTCCCATCTCTTATTTGCTTAAAGAGTAAAACAGATTTCTAATTTCCATTGGCTTGTTAGGAAATTCTGTCATGGGAAGTGAACAGGAGAACACATTAATTGAATAACTGATGCACCATTGCTTTGACATGCAGCTCTGGGAAACCCTGGAAGATGCAGGCTCTGCAACATTTCACTGATTAATTGGTTAAAATTATTTATTTTTAAAGGTTTTAATGGATTAAAAGTGCTCCAATTGATTAAGTAGTCAACATTTGAAAAAAGTGTTTAACAGAAATACTTTTAAAAACTATATAGAGTGGATATGACTTTAAAATAGGCATTCCTTTCTTTCACACAAATAAAATGGAATGTCTGGTCTAAGGTGTTTCCTGCTGTGAGATGTACATGAGTCATCTTTTGGAAATTCTGTAGAAAGAAATGTATGCAATGAATACATTTCTATTTTACAGTGTAGGAGTCCTTATCAGCTATAAGACTACTCTGAAAGATGAGGTTATATCACTTTTAGAATCTGGACTGTTGTGTTGTGTATCTATAATGTCAAAGCAGCCAGAACCTATAAGCCCCAGTTGAAAGTATTGAAAATATTTCCCAAAGGCAGAAAATTGCATCAATACAGGGATTGGGTGCCTAGCTGCTGGAGAATGGGATTTTGTTACAAAATTATATTGTATATCTATTATCTATCTATTGTGACTCCCAGATGGAGACAATTCTTTTCCCTAAGCATTTAAGATATTTGGAGCTAACAAATGTTGGAGCAGCCACCTATGTTAACTCAGTTTCCAGCAGTCTTTTGATCCGGATCTCTATGCTATGCAGTGGACACAGGAGTTGGCCCACACCTGCCTTCCCATATAAGAAGCTTATTTACATCCTGATTCAGAACATTTGTCCTGTGTGATTTAGGTCCTTTCCACACAGCCATATAACCCAGAATATCAAGGCAGATAATCCACATTATCTGCTTTGAAGTGGGTTATTTGAGCCCACACTGCCATATAATCCAATTCAATGTGGATTATATAGCTGTGTGGAAGAAGCTTTAGGCCCCTTTTACACAGCTGTATAAAATCCAGATTATCTGTTTTGATGTGGGATTATATGGCAATGTTGACTCAGATAATCCAGTTCAAAGCAGATAATGTGAATTATCTTCCTTGATATTCTGAGTTATATGGCGATGTAGAAGGGCCCACAGCTAGCTCCTGCTTGCATCCCATATCTTCTCTAGACACCGCAAATTTCTAATCTGGTGGAGACAGTCCCAGCTAAACCTTCTCATCACCTTGTTTCATATGCTTTTGAAAGGCTGTATTTTCCTTCTTTTCCTCCAATTTCTCCACTTGACCCCAGTCTTCTATTGCAAACCAAAGTGCAGAAATAGTTTGCACTCAGCTCAGTTGAAAAGAGAGGAATGGAGGGAAGGTGGAATTGTTTTCTTTTTCGTAAACTCAGACAAGAGTAAATAGCTGTAACCCCTCCTAGCTTTACTATGTGTCTGCCATTAATAATTTTTACCATTTTTACCACAATCTAGTGTTGCTTGGTCACATGTGTCCTAGTTATTATCTATGAAATACTGTAAGGAATGCAAGTATAATGTAGTTGTTATGACAAGGTAGTCATATGTAGCAGTCAATGTGCATCATTTCAGCATATCATTGCTGTAGCACACAATAGAGAACCTCGGAGTTCATAAAAAGAGAGGATTAAATATAAAAAGAAATTTCCCTCTTAAAATTGCAGGAGTGCCATTACTTCCATGAGTTTCATTGGTTCAGATTTAATCTGGTCTATAACCACAAATGCCAATATTGTCTGGTTCAGAACCAAGACTATTGTTCATTTAATCATAAAACAAATATTTGTCAAGTGGAAAAAAGACAAGAGGGAATGTAGAATCCAAATGGTTTTATATAGATTTTGAACAGTAGGGAGACCAAATATAACACCAATTTAGTACTCCAGAAGTTAATTATCAGGGAACAAACAAGCAATCCCAGAGCAACACCCTCTATGGAAACATATATAAGTACATTGAAACCAACTTACATCAAGCATCTCAGGCATCCCATTTACCACCAGGTCTAGTAAAATTAACCATTACTGATCTTAATCTCCACAGAGAAAGAATTAAAAGTTGTTAAACTGTATAAACTTTACTATTATAATCATAGGATATGTGTATATAACCAAATAATTTCACTGAGACACATACATTCTTGAATTCATTCTTGAGCAATAATTTTAGCCATTTTATAGAAATCTGGAACTGGGTCTTCTTATGTTTCTGTTTTACTTTAATATAGGTGAGGCAAATCACTGAATTCACACAGAATAATGGTTCTGGGACGAGTGCTTCACCTTTTCCTCCATGTCATTTATCTGATAAAACTATGCCTTGAAGAATGGGTTCAGCTTTGTAAGATGTGGGAAATTCCTTGTGGTTGTAGAAGAGTCTCAATAAGAGTTTACAAGCAAAATGGACTTAAATCCAATTATTAGACCCAGTTAGAGTAGATGAAGGACTTTATCAGATGGAGCCGGGGAAAGTGAGGGAAATCGTTTTCTTGCATGTAGAATTATCTTTTTTTTGCATGGGATTCTGTCTTTAAAGAAGACTGAGAATTTACTTACCCCATCACACAGGATCGCCTTCTCCTGCATCAACCATCCGCTTAGAGAAGACCCAAGGCACCATTCTTAAGAACCCCTGTCCTCCATGTCACTGAAATTATTCAACACGGGCAAATCTGACAGATCCCACCCCACATGTTTTTAAGCAGTTTATCCCATTTCCATGTGCATCAGGACCTCAGAAGATGATATCTCCCTGGCTTCAGTTCCCCAGTTCTGACAATGAACTGTGTCAAAAATGCCTTAGCAAAGTATAGGAAGAAATTGTTCAGTGAGAATCCAACACTACAAAAATAGTTCTTTTCTAAGATGATCATGAATTCACTGAATGCAAAAGAGGATGGATGTAAGGTGGGAAAAATAATGTCATGAATGCTTAAATCTGCAGTCTGTATTTGTACAGATTCGTCCATGCTCTGGGCATCTCCCCCTCCTAGTATAGGATGTGTACCATTTAGTTCATGGTTACAGTAGATACTAGAATTGGCTAAAGTCATTCCAATCAACACAACATGGTGACAACTCTATTTGCCTAGGGAACACCACAGCTTTTTCACAGTGCTCTTCTGAGGCTACGTGCCCACAAGCAAAATCAGCTATTTGCATTCTGCCAGGTCCCTTCTATTTCTTCATGTATTTTCTGTTCACCCAAACTATTTAAGATTCCTCTTGTATCATTGCAAAGAAATAGAGTGCTGGCCCATCTGTCATAGTCTATTTCTTGGATTTTTTAAAATTAACATAGAGAAGTTTAAGCATTCCAGATTCAAAATAACTGTAAAGTTGTAGTTGAAGAAAAACATTAGGATCACCTTCCATATACCCTTTTTAACAAGCAAGCAGCACACTTATTGGATTAAGTGTAGTTGGGAAAAAGGATGACTGAATATTTTATTGTACATATGATAGTCTTCTGTTTGAACGCTATTGTTGTGACTGCGCCTTCGGGGATTATGGTTGATGGTGATGGAATTCGGAGAGGAAGAAAAAACCCTCATGATGAGGGTTCACTGGAGGAGTTGCACAGGAAGCGACTTAGAGAGCTATATGGGGAATCTTCTGAGGAAGATTCAGATGGGGAGATGGATGCTGAGGAACAGGTGGTGGCTGGGGAAGCGGGCACTGAATGGGCACAGCCACCGGAGATGTCTGGGGATTTGGGGCTTATGGATACTTCTGAACCTGGGGTTTCTGCAGGAGCTGATCCCAATTGGGATGCTTGGAGAAGGGAGGATGGTTCTTTAAGTGTTCATGGGGCTAAGTGTGGGCAGGATGATTGGGACTCCGACGAATTGCTAGGTACTCCAGATCCACGAGCTCTAGCTGTGTGGAGTTCAGACTCTGAGTAGATTTGGGACACCTGGTGTTTGGGTGTGAGTGTTTGGTCACCCAGGAGGAAGGGGAATAAAATGGGAGTGTTTGGCCACTGCACTTTGCGTGTGGCAAGGTGTTGCTGAGGCGCCATTGGGATCTCTGTGTTTCTGGACTTGGACTGTGATTCGGATCTGCTGATACCATCTGGCTTGGCTCTCGCTGTGTCTTATCGTGGACCTGTTTTGGATGACTGCACCCTCTTCGGACTTTGGATTGAATTTGACCTGGCTTCTGTCTACGCCCTCTGACTGACGGCTACTCCCAGCTTCTGACTATTGGTTTGTCTTTCGGAATTTCTGCTGCCTCCTGACCTGACCTTGGATTCTTCTGACGACGGCTATTCATCATCCCTTTGAGGCTCTCGGCTTATCTGCACCATGGAAGCAGCTTTACTGCTTTTCTAGTTTGTTTATTTTCCAGCAATTAACTCTATTTGTTTTCCAAAGCTGAATTGAAGCGTTATTTAGTTTTTTATTGAATGCCAGCATGGGAAATTAGCGTGGCTCGTTTTTGAGTTATTATTGTCCAATCTACTCTCGAAACACTGAAAAGTGAAGTGTTTCAAGGATATTTCCTGTGTTTATGTTATTTTTTGGCTTATCTTCGGAATAAACTTTGTTTTGTATGTTAACTGGCGTCTGACTCTTGACAGCTATTAAGACAGATCAGCTGGTCATAGTCTTCCCTGCTATGGTGAGATACATTGCACTTCTTTTATAGATTTTAATAGTATTATCTTTTATAGTTTATAGTAATAATTTCTAAGTCTGCAATCTCATCCTATTTTGGAGCTCTTTTTCCTATCCTCTTGCATTTTCATTTCTTACACATAGTTTATCTCGTGTGCCACATCAGGTTCTCCTTCAACAATCAGTCTTTCAATGTCCTAGCTTCCTCCCAATGCCCTCCACACTCAGAACTCTAATTCAGTGGTTCTCAACCTGGGATTCCCAGATGCTTTTGGCCTTCAACTCCAAGAAATACTAACAGCTGGTAAACTGGCTGGGATTTCTGGGAATTGCAGGCCAAAAACATCTGGGGATCCCAGGTTGAGAACCACTGCTCTAATTCTATGCTGCTACTGAAGGGGGTTTTCATAAGTATTTGCATGGTTCACAGACAACATCAAAAAAAAGTTTTAAAAGGTTACGTTACTCCAAAGAAAATTAACCAAACCTCCACTTAACAACTAAACAATCCAGAAACTAAGGAAATTAAGTCACATGCTTTTCTACTCTTCTCAGCCTATTCGTGAGGCGCAAGGTATGTATCTCTATTCTTAAAAGAAGAATTGTCCATGTCTATCAGTTTAGTCAACAATTGTTGAAGGAAGATACAATATAATACTAATAATAATACAATATAATAATATTAAATATAAATTATATATTACATGTAATATTACTAATAATATTACAATATAGTGGTATAGTACAATATCTATATATATAAAAGAGTGATGGCATCACGGCAATTCACAAAACAACAAAAGTACAGGCCCCCCAACCTCAAAATTTGACAACACAACCCATCATCCACGCCTCAAGGTTGATACAACAAAAAGAAAAGAAAAATAAAGTCCTAATTAGAGGGAGAGCAATAATTTTTTATCCATTTGCTGCCAGTTTAGAGGGCTAATCTCTGCCCACTTGGTTGCCTAGCAACCAAGGGACAGCCAGGTTTCAGTTAGGGGACAGGCAGATTTAGGCCTCACTTAGGCTTCGTCCACAGATTATCTAATTTGCACTGGATTATATGGCAGTGTAGACTCAAGGCCCTCCAACACAGCTATATAACCCATTTATAATCTTATATTATCTGCATCAATAGGTACTGCTCCGGCGGGAAGGTAACGCCGCTCCATGTAGTCATCCCACATGACCTTGGAGGAGTCTACGGACAATGCCGGCT
Source organism: Anolis carolinensis (assembly GCF_035594765.1). Lineage (NCBI taxonomy): Eukaryota > Metazoa > Chordata > Lepidosauria > Squamata > Anolidae > Anolis > Anolis carolinensis. The sequence goes on from NC_085841.1 coordinate 305,208,934, forward strand.
CTTCGGCTTAGAAATGGAGATGAGCACCAACCTCCAGAGTCAGACTTAATGTCTGGGGAAAACCTTTACCCTTGACCTTAACTACCGCCAATTCCTCAATACTTTATTTCCCATACCACCATACTTCGCCACAGCAACGCGTGGCCGGGCACAGCTAGTAGTAATATATAATGCTAATATTGTGCTATGTTAATAATATAATATATTGTATGTACATATAATTTGTAAGTAAATAAATAAATAAATAAATTTCACTCTCCAAACTGAGGGCATAGTAGCCTCTAAAGGGCACATTCAGAGCATAGAACTTTCTTTCCAAGGAAATACTTTCTGCATACATTAGTCATCAATAAATCTTCTTTTATACTAGTAGCTGATTCGGACTTCACATTAATATATATTATTTGTCCTATTAGCTGGATACTGTGTACAGTTTTTGGGTCTGATGAAAAGGTAGAGTATTGTCTTTTTCTAGAACAACACACACATACCTATCTCAGATGTTAAGGACTTTTTACAAATTCTCTAGTTTGTCATTGTTTTAATATTGTGCACTGATTTTGAAATTATGAAAACCACTCTGAATTTCAGGATTAGATGAAGCAAACCTTTGAGACAGTGCAAAAATGTGGTCCTTCCATGGTTAAAAAATTTCATTAATGCCCTAGCACTCTGTATCTTGTCTCACAAAACATACTTCAAATTCTAATCCCAAATATTGCTATTATTTTTCAGGTTTTGTATCTTTAATTACTGATAGAGTTTAAAAGTTGTGTATCTTTAATTGCTGACAGAGCTACTGGTGTAAAGGTGCTGTCTCCTTTTTGAATCAAAATGCTCCACCTTTGCTGCTTGAGGTAGCAACCAGCACATGTAATTAAAAGAGCAAAGGAAGCAGGAAATGCAGAGAATAAGGAACTTTCCACACAGCCATATAATCCAGAATATCAAGGCAGAAAATCCACAATATATGTTTTGGACTGGGGTATCTGAGTTCACACTGCCATATAATACAGTTCAATGTAGATTTTATACAGCTGTGTGAAAGGGCCTAAGGAAATATGAAATATGGAAGTCATCCATCCTTTTTTCACTATCCACCAAGATCAGGGAAATTATTTTTAAAAACACAAGATGGTATTATTCCCTATGGTATTTTTAAAGGTATGTTACTAGGAAAAAAACACGCTAATAAACACTGGAAGAAGTTTGGCAAGAGATGAATTTATTTACATATTTGGTAATTATGCTCAAGAAGAGTCTGACAATACACAAAATTCCTTAGCTATATAAAGTCTACAGTTCATGTGAATCTAATTATGGTTTACTTTGTTGGGTTAAGACAGAGATTATTCCAAGTACACAGCATGAATTAATTGGCTTTTTAATTACATCAGCTACATTTCAACCTGTTTTCTGATAGAAATGTCCATAATTACTGACTGTTAGGAGTGGTGGGACAAAATACAGGAACTATTCAACTGAACAAATGTCTGTGCAAATTAAAGTCACTTTGCACCCTCGTTTCAAGATTTCTTTCCTATTTCTGTTATATCTTGACTATAAAAGAGGCATATACAGGGACATTGGTTCTGATATGTGTGAGTGTGTATTGTTGAGTGTGAGTTCTCATGAGTTCTCTTGGTTTTTGTTGAGTTCTGCTGGTTGTTGTTGCCTCTGTCCAGTCTTGCTCAGTACACATTTCAGTAAGGCAGAGTTCCATCTTGATTAAAAGAAGTTGTATATTTTTTTGCACAAAAAATCCTTCCTGGATTCCACCATATACAATAGCTACACAGTCTCCGATATTCCCTTACATGTAAAGGTAATGTAGCTCCAGGTCCAGAAGTTTCTGGATGAAACACGTTGCCTATGTCCCTTTCAATATGGGTTGGGGTTATTTTACAGGCTAAAGAGGGCTTTGGTAACCTTGGAGGATGACTTATGCCAGAAAATGGACAAAGGGAGTGTGTCCTTGTTGGTTTGCTGGATGTCTCAGTGGTTTTCATCCTCACCAACCATGGCAATCTTTCGGGCCATTGTCCAGATGGAATTTGGAAGTACTATTTTAATGGGAGATGAACACTCAGAAGGTGGTGGTGTGGTCATCTTTGGTAATGTTCATATTTGTCCTCAATGCTGTTTAATATATACAGTTGGCCCTCTGTATCCATGGACTCAACAGTTCATGAATTGTTTGGTTTTTGTTTTGTTTTTTACATTCAAAAAGGAAAGCTTGATTCACCTTTTTATATAGGGGATGTCATTTTACAACAACATCCTGCATAATGGGTCTTAAGCATCCACAGATTTTGGTATTCATGGAAGGTCCTGAAATCAAAATTCACTGGATACCAAGGGCCCATTTATATGAAACTATTAAAGATACTGCCTGAGCATTTGAAGTTCTAATGTCATTGGTATACCAACAACACTTTATCTCTTTTGATCTAACTCAGAGAAAGCAGTTTTGGTACTAAGCTAGAAATGGACTTGATGAGGGCATACTGTGTGAGGCTGTCTTTGGAAACTGTTCAAAAATTCAGTAGGTTCAAAGAGCTGTGGCTTAAGTACTAAATGAGGCTGCTTTTTCAAACAGTTTCACTGGCTACCAGTCTATTTCCAGAAGCCATTCCTATACCTCTACATGCCCTTCCTTAAATTGCAGGGGGTCACTTTTTTGTGACACTTCCAGCACCCATTGTACGAAATGATAACCCATTATCTAAAGTTTATACTGAGTCAATGTATTCTAGGAACCAGTAGTTTACCTTCAATTATGCCATATTCAAAGTTTACATTCTGTATGAAAAACTACTTCCTATCAGCTACAATCTGGCCATGTCAACTACCTGGCTCTGGAAAAGTAAAAGCTAGTAAGTACGGTTTTTCTGCAATCACTTTTGGGAGTGTGGCATAATGGGGTACTTTACTAGGGCAATGGATGGTCGCCATCACTAGGTTTCACTAGAGCAATGGATGGTTGCTGTCAACATTAATAAGCAGCACATTCTTTATTACAATTGAGAAGAGACAGTTTCTAAAATAAACATTCAACACTTGGGAAAGGTCTTGGCTAAAATTTGGGACTCCATACAATGGGTTTTGTGATTTTATCAAATCTGATACTTCCAATCATACTGTAGTGATGCTTATACTCTTAGCTGAGCTAAATCCCAACACTGGGGTAAGGGAATTGGTTTTCTGTTTGCACCTGCATTGATAATTCCATTAGCTGCTGTTTCTACACACTGGCTCATAGGAGCAGACTGATGCTGTATGTATAACTGCTGTCATTTTCCATTCCAGCAACCTGTTCTGTTTGTGTATCTGCATGTTTCCCTAAGCTGCATGCTTCATTATAGATATTGCTCCCATAAATAGATTGCCTAAAGATGTCCTACTTGAAAATACTGGCCTGTTTTTTTTTAAAAAAAAAACATAGTAAAATTATATTTTGTCAGCAACATATGTTATACGTACTTAGCTGGGCAAGTGAAATGTAAACATCAAAGAAATATTATACATGCTATATATTGTCTATAAAAAGACTGTAGTGAAAAACACAATCTTCCTCTACTTCAGAAATTACCAGTCTAGTACTTGGGGGAAGAAGCATATTTTACAGAAAACAGCCTTGATTTTTTGCAGCAATAAATGAAGTTGTGCTTCAGGGTTTGTTTCATCATTCCATCTCATAATTCTTTCTAGGTCTGCAGTGTTATTTTTCCCCCCACTGCATACCTGTGATTACTTGTTTATACAGTTTAGCACCTTTATCATGTAGGTGGCTCAACTGCACAGCTGCTCACTGGTGGGACCAGAGATACTCTCAATTTGGGTGAATCCCAGCAATGATACCATATCATTTACGCAGTTACCAATTAACAAACCAAAATGACCTCCTTTGTGTCCAATTTGCAATGAAACATGAAAGATTTTGAACAAACTGAGCATGCCTGGCTAATATCTGCAAGGCAGAGAGAGAGGGGGAGAGGGAGAGGCATAAGCCAGCCTATTTTAATACTTGTTCAGCATGCACAGTGAACACTCTCTTCTTCCACAGCGTTCACGAACATCCCCGCAATTCAGATGCTGCAGCACTTCATCAGCGATTCAGTACACAGCTCACAAGATGTGCTACTACACTCCAGCAAGCAGGTTCTATCTCTCCATAGGGAAAGAGGATCTAAGTTAGTGTCATTCTCCTTCCGGCAATTCGAATTAACAACACCGCCATTTACATACACATAAATGTTTATACACAAAAAGAAACCTTCTTGGTGCCTTTTCAAATTTCCCTTTACTGTGATGGATTTTGGACAGTAGCAAGCAATGTACAGCATTGATTTCACATTCTCAGTGACCTGGAAAACACTGGGAAGAGAAAAAGTAAAGCCCAGAAATAGAGAACTGCTGAATATTATTCTGGTGGTTGATATGTTCCCATAAAATCTTAAAATTGCCTACTTTCCTTTATATATATACACACACACACACACACACACACACACACACATACATACAGTAGAGTCTCACTTATCCAACATAAACGAGCAAGCAGAACATTGAATAAGTGAAAATGTTGGATAATAAGGGGTAGAAATATCGGAAATAAATAAATAAATAAACAAATAAGGTGGGATTAAGGAAAAGCATATTAAACATTAAATTACATTATGATTTTACAAATTAAGCACCAAAACATCATGTTTTACAACAAATTGACAGAAAAAGCAGTTCAATACACAGAAAAGTAATGTAGTAATTACTGTATTTACAAATTTAGCACCAAAATATTGCAATGTATTGAAAACATTGACTATAAAAATATTTACTTACATACATAACTTTATTATGGTCCATGGACCCACAGCTGTTAAGTGAATAACATACAAAAGTTTACAGAACAGTCAAATCGGGGAAACACAAACTACACAATGTCAGGATCGGAGACTAGGCTTTTTCTCAGCCTTGCTGCCACTGCAAGGAACATTGCCACCGCGAGGGGTCACCTCATGGTGCTTATCCTCCATCAGATATCTGACCTTCCCTAGCGGGGCATGGTCAGACAATTGAGTCACGATTGGGTGAATGAGTTGACCTCGTTGGGCTGAGTAATAGCGGCACTGCAACAAGATGTGTTCTAATGATTCTATTTCATTTCCACCACACGGGCATAATGTTTGGGAGTAGGGGATACCAGATAGTCTGCCATTTAGCAGCTCTGATGGAAGTACATTTAGTCTTGCTTTTGTGAAAAGTCTTCAGTAATTAGACACTGTGAGACTCTCAAGATAATTACATGACTTAAATGGCTCGGTGTATGATAAATTCAAGGCCCATGGGGAACATGGTGAATTTGAACAAGCTCTGAGCTCTCCCCGGGCAATATCCCTCATCCGTTGCTTCAGCAATTTCTGTGCTGTTTTGAAACCAAGGTGCATCAAAAGGGGCGCTGATAGACCAGTTGAGGTCGCTTTCCGATCGGCCCTCCTTGCCCAAAGGGGTTGAGTGGTTTCAAATGGGATGAAATATGATAGGCCCATTCCTGATTTAAATACAATTATTTTCAGCCAGAGATTCATTTTCAGAATCCAGGTCCTTGTGCTTAGTGGACTTTCACTTGTTTAAAGTAACAAGACTATGTTAGGAACACAGTACGGCATGTTTAGCAGGTCTCTTATAAACCTTGCTTGGACTCTGTTTAAGTTTACATTCATTTTTTCCCACCAAGTGGCTGCATCAAAGAGAAATTTTGAAGCAATTTTGGCATTGAAAATTTTTAATGCCAAGGGGATGTGTTGTCCTCCTTTGGTGTAGTAAAATCTTAGTATGGCAACTGGGCTAGCCTTATCTTTTTGGGTCACAGTTTCTCTATGTTCTTTCCATGATAATGTATGGTAGAAAATCAGTCCCAGGTACTAGAAGCTTTTTACCTACTCTAAAGGGAATTTTTGGGTAGACCATTTGTGTTTTGTGTATTTGTGTTCAAAAACAAGAACTTTTGATTTGCTAAAATTGATAATTAGCTCATTTGTTTTACAATAGTCTGCAAATATCTTGAGTTGATGTAGGAGCCCTGGTCTGGATCTGGACACAATGGCTGTGTCATCTGCATAAAGCAGAATGGGGACTCTCCTCGTGCCCAAACTGGGAAGGTGTCCTTGAGGATCCATAATTATTTCTTCTAGGTCATTTAAGAATATGTTAAACCGGGTCAGAGCTAAGATACAACCCTGCCTGACTCCTCTGATCATTTGAATTGGCTTAGAAATTTGGCCCTGAGGACCACATCTAACCTGTAAATGACTGTCCCTGTATAGTTCTTTCATGAGGAAGCGTAGTCTTCTGTCAGTTAGACAGTTATCTAGCTTAGACCATAATCTGGGTCTGGAGACAGAATCAAATGCTGTTTTTAAATCCATGAAGGCCACGAAAAATTTACCTTTCAGTATTTTATGGTATTTCTCTGCTAGATGTAGGAGAATTAAGCTCTGATCCATGGTGGATGAGTTTTTCCTGAAGGTTGCCTGTGCATCCGAGAGTGTTTTATTTGCCTCCAATTCCTTTGTCAATATCTTGCAGTTTCCCTGGGATGGAAAGCAGGCTGGTCGGTCTATAGTTACCAGGCTCTTTTGGAGAGCCTTTCTTGTATATTGGAACTTTAATTGCCTGTTTCCAACTCTGGGATTTTTCCTGAGTTATTTATTTGTGTAAAAAGAGAGGCTAAAAGACCGACTGCATTGGATAATACAGAACATTGGATAAGTGGAGGTTTGATAAGCAAGACTCTGTGTGTGTGTGTATACACACTGTAGATAACAATATGTAGCCTTAATAATTTGTAATAGAAAGTAGGGAGGTACAATTTTAATAAGGTATATTACATTTTGCTCTTTTAACTGTTTTTGTGTGCTTTCAGTTGTTGTAATTTAGTGTGTTTTTAATGAAAGTGTTTAATGCTTTTTAAATTTTGTCATCAAATATGTTTTTTGAGTACTTTGTTCTTAACTTGATGTGAGCTACCTTATTTACCATCCTGTGACAAAGGTGTGACCTAAATAATAATAGCATAATAATAATATTATGCTTGCCTAAGCATCATATTACAGAAGAAAGAGTGTCAGACCGGTGTGGCTGGGGGATGTTTCCTACAGAATAGGAGCCAATTTTGTATTTCTACATAAAAAGACATAGGGATCCATCTTTGAAAGCAACTGGAAAGACGGCATTTTTAGGTTACGTTTGTGTGGACTCCGCCCACACATCATCAGATGCATGGGCTTTGCAGACAGATGTACGTGCCATGGGTGGGTGAGAGCAAAAAGTAATGAAAATGCAACACATGTTGGAGTGGTTATATGTATAGGTTTGTACAGTACTAAAAAGAAGTTTTAAAAATGGAAATGGGTTTGCATGCAAGCTAAGTTGATCAGGAAACATGTGTAAGTAGAGGAAATCTTTGTCTACTGAAGGTCTGCACAACCTACATCCCTCCAGGTGTTTGGGCCTCCAACTCCTAGAAGCTTTAGCTAGCTTGTCCAGTGGTCAGGAATTCTGGGCACTGAAGGTCAAAACAGGTTGTGCAGGTACATTGATAATGCAAGTATGGAAAATCCTTTTGTGGGTGCGTCTTTGCTGAAAGTGTGTGTGTGTGTGTGTGTGTGTGTGTGTGTGTGTGTGTGTGTGTGTGCGTGTGTGCCAAGAACATATCTTTCTACATGTTCAGCAACAGTTGCCTGCTGTTGCTGGGTCAAGGACCTGGCATTCTCTCTCACTCAACAGATGCTGAGATGGATGTCTATTCACCTCACCCACAACCTGAACATGACAGCTGTTGCTGCACACCCCAGATTAATTAAAGCTCCTTATCACTCCCACATGCTGTGAATACGTAAGATGCATGCTTACCTAGAGGAAGGAAAAACAGTACTAGACAAACACTGTACCATCTCTCACACCACTTGCTTAGATGTAGCACCATAGGGTGCAATCCATAAGAAGTGATAGATTCTCGCACCACATTGAAATATGCAACTATGTGTGCAAGGCCTATTGATTTCAATGAGATTTAAAGCATGCTTAATTTCCCAGGGAGGCCTTCATTATTTTCAGGATGTTTCAGTTTAGTTAACAGGGCATAATTTATAACTCTTAACTAAATATCAAGCATTGCTTTTCTCACCATTGCTGCACATTGATTCTCTTTGGCTATGAATCAGGAATGTATTTATCAGCTTCAGGTTGTGGACATGGCAGAATGGCTGAATTACTGCTTTGATTTTGCATCTTTAACTGATGTCATGAACAGAGAATTTGTTCTGTTCCTGATTCTCTTCTAGTCCACTTTTTATAGCTTCTTCTAGTACAACTGCATTTTTCTAATACTTGGTTCTCTCTCTTGCACATCTCTTTGCTATGGTTTTATATGACTCACTTGAATTAAAATGATTTACCAAATTTAAAAAAAAACAGGCCTGGAAAGAGCTAGAGGCCATTGCAAAAGGTCTGGTGGAGGGAAGGTAACGGTGCATCATCAGATTTGAGGAAATTATTATGATGATTAGAAATTAAGTAATATTGTGAGAATTCCCAGCTTCTCCCAGTTTAAGGCAGTGCTGGACAATCACAAGGTTGTCATGATTGCCACAGGTCAAGTCCATAGTATAAATTAATGTTACTTCCCTGTACTCAACAATATTGATTCAGCCTCCTTCTTCATTGATGTACTTTTACTTCCGATTTATTGAGGTAAAATATTTATTGTCATTCTCAGGCACAGGTAGCAGCCTGGTTCAATGCCACCTTTAGATTTATGGTCTCTCAATATGCTCTCAAGGAATGCCCACAACTACCAAAGGAGCAGGGGGGGACATTTTTAGCTTGGCCAAGTGCTTGATAGCCACAATATTTTAAAGGAGTGTTATAGGTTTTATTGGTTAAAATAATATATAAATGCATGTAAGCACCAGTATGGCATAATGGTTTGAGCATTGGATTGTGACTCCGGATATCAGAGTTTAATTCCCCACTTGGCCATGGAAACCCACTGGGTGAACTTCTGTGAGTCACACAGTCTCAGTCCCAGAAAACCCTATGATAGTGTCACTTCGGGGTCGGCATAAGTTAGAAATGACTTGAAAGCATACAAGAACAAAATAGAAGATTAGAACTAGTTAACTAGTAAAGTAAATGCTTCATCACACGTTATTAAATGCATTAAAATCTTTCTGTTCATTATTGGCAAATAAAATTATTCAATAAACTTATTGAAAAATTATTCTGTATTATTATTGAGTATTGAACATTAAATGTGTTCAAATTTAATGTGGTATTGATGATTGATGCTGAACTTAAAAGCACTAAATTGACTATGGTATTTATTTACCATATTTGCATTTAATATTTTCCTCATTGATTGAAGAACATTTAGCAGTTTGCAACTGAATGTCAATAAGAAAGGATTTGAGGGAGAAAGGGAATGCTACAACAACAACAACAACAACAACAGCCACAGCAACAGCAACAACAGCAACAGCCCAGGGTGCATGCAGCCAATGGGCAATACTTTGCCCATCCCTGATAGATATGCTTTAGATGGGTAGAAAGTTGTATCTCTGCTTGTGCTTATATAAAGCCTTAGCTCTCTATCCTGAAGTCAAACAAAAAGGGATCAAAAATTGCCACAGCTTCTCTTTATTATCAAAACCTCAAAAATCAATTTTCAGAGATTTTTTAAAAATGCTAGCTGAGAATGACAACCACTTATAGAGAGGGTCTAGGGATGTACTACCTACAAATCACTGTGACACTTGTTTCAATGAATGCATGTTATGGATCTATGGAAGGCATCGGGCAAACTGCAGCACAGCCAAGAGACACCAAAATAGGGCCACTTAAACCATTCCACTCTCACATGGACAAGCAAAATGCCAATAAAAATTCACAGTGTTAACTTCATCTCCAGCTTCCACATCTCAGGATCTACATATAAAATGCACTGCCAGAATATAATACCAGGTGATGAAAATGAAGACTCTGAGAGGAGAAGTAAAATATGGGACCAATTCCAACTGCTAAGAGATTTTAAGGTGACCTTGATAATGCAAAGATTACTTTTTCAACATCCTGCCAGCAACAACGATTTTATTATTTAGTAGATTTATATCCTCTTTTTCAACAGAAGCCTTCAATAAAGAGTACAACATTTATACACGCTGAGACATACACATTTTAAAAAATAACAATATGCATTAGAGAGAAGTGTCAGAAAGAAACATCAAACTGAGTGAGACCTGAAACAGAGATTTTACTGAACAGTATTGGTGTACTCTGACAAAAAGTTGCTAATCCTTATATTCTTGCAGGACCCCTTCCTTGAAAAAAAAAATGAAAGTCAGACTATTAAAATGAAATTCTGATATTTCCACCCATCTATCACTTTTTACCCTGCCTGTCTCCCATGCTAGACTTCAGGGAGGCTTACAAAAAAGGCCCCAAATGCATATAGTTGGATACAAAATTAAGGTTAAAATTATAACAGCATTAAATTGCCCAATATCATCTCCCTTCACTTTATTCTGAAATCAGAAAACATTCATAATTTTATCAATTTTCTTATACAGTATAGTCTCACTTATCCAACATTCTGGATTATTCAACACATTTTGTAGTCAGTGTTTTCAATACATCGTGATATTTTGGTGCTAAATTCATAAATACAGTAATTACTACATAGCATTACTGTGTATTGAAACTACTTTTTCTGTCAAATTTGTTGTATAACATAATGTTTTGGTGTTTAATTTGGAAAATCATAACCTAATTTGATGTTTAATAGGCTTTTCCTTAATCTCTCCTTATTATTCAACATATTCACTTATCCAACGTTCTGCCAGCCCGTTTACGTTGGATAAGCGAGACTCTACCGTAATACCTTGCAGCAACCACTACTACCCTCCTTCCCCAAAAATAAGACATCTGCTGAAAATAAGAACTAGTAGAGATTTTGCTGAATTGCTAAATATAACGCCTCCCCCAAAAGTAAGACATAGCCAAGTTTTTGTTTGGAAGCATGCCCACTGAACAGAACATCAGAGCATGCAGGATTGATGAATATACGTACCATACATTGTTGTACGTGGAAATAGTGATAGTAAGAAGAAATTCTTGATAGGATTCAGTTTGTCTAGTCATGCTGGTTTGTGATGATAACCACTGAATAGTATATCACGTTCATTTTTTTGGTTCAACAATAAATATGAATTCTTCATGGAAAAATAAGACATCCCCTGAAAATAAGATCTAATACATCTTTAGGAGCAAAAATTAATTTAAGACACTGTCTTATTTTCGGGGAAACACAGTATATGTTTTAAATCCAGCATAAAAATTTAGTTCATGTTATTTTCCACTGTGTTATTGTTATGTTTGTCTGTTAGGTTTTGAGATTGCCATTTATGTTTTATGTTTTTATTTTTGCCTTGGTTTTTGTATTGTGCTTTATTTTCTGTTAGGTTTTTGAGATTGCCGTTTATGTATTATGATTTATTTTTGCTTTGGTTTTTTTACTGTGTTTTATTTTCTGTAAGCCATCCTGAGTCCTATTGGGAGAGGTGGTGGGATATAAATAAAGTTTATCATCATCATCATCATCATCATCCTACTTCTATGTACCTTAAAATTGTACTACAGGTGCTGTGGGCTATGTTTCAGAGTGAAGGGCTGACAAAACCATCACTGAGTATTACTTGCCTAAAAAACAATGAAAAGCATGAGTTATATAAACTAACTAAGAAGTTGAGGGCAGATACACACAAACCAATACCTTACAATTCCCTAAAACTTGCATAGAGTGCTTCACATTCTGAAATGGGAGAGTGGGGGAGAGATGTCAGTGATAAATCACCATAATGTTGCCAGCACTGTAAGAGATTATACAAAAAGCAATTCCAAATACTGTATATAGATGTCATTTCTGGGACAACATTTATTTAAAGTTGAATTACTACTATTTTTTTATTTATTTATTTAATATGTTTGTTTGTTTATATCCTTCTCCACAAGGAGACTCAAAGTGGATTACCTTAAAAGCATTTCAATACAATTTAAAATATACAAATATACAAATATTAATTAAATATCATTAGTATTAAAAACAATTTCATTTAAATCCATAAAAACATATTCAATTGAGCTATTATGTAAATATGATCAGTTCAATGAAAAAGATACAGATTTAATCTGTATGCTTTTGGTGTCTGGCAACATCTCATTTCTGGATTCCCTCAAGAGACTGAAGTTTCTGTTTTGGATTTGGCTTTTTCGGATGGGATTATCTTCTCTTAATGGACTCACCTCACTGTAGGCAGGGAATTAGAAAAGCCCCTCTCTCCAGAAGACCTCAAAGGCTTTCTTCGTAGACTTGGCTTCCCCCTCCGTGCATCCTGCCACATACATATTGTGGTTCTGATCTTCACAAGAATTCTGGCTTGCAGAAGCTTTGGCTTGGTGTGGTCAATGGGGATTTCGTGAAAAAGACCATAGATGTAGTTAGTATAGATCTCAATGTCAGAGACAAATGTGTGTCTTCATTGATTTCCCCTGCTTTGCAGTTATCTTACATGTAATCATGTCAGTAATTTCAGCATCTATTTACCACCAGTTGCTTCATGAAGTTTAGGGGGTCTGGAGCACTTTTCTCTTCTGAAGCACTTTTCTCCAGCAAAGCATCCACATCGCACTGTACATCGACCCCATTCTTGTTGTCAAACTTGAAAATATATTATTTGGCCTGGAAAGGTCTGATGCTGTTGATCATATCTAAGCAGCACAGAAGCAGCCCGCCTTCACCGAGGGAGCCTGTTATGGACAGTTTTTCCATGGATGTCTTCCACCAAAGGCTGAGCAACCACATAAAACACCTCTCTCTGAGTAGTGGTGGAGCCAAACACTTCTTTAAAGGAATTCTGGACCTCTTTGTACTACCCATTACAAACAATGTGGTATCCTTCAGGAGAGTGAACCTGGATCATTATGCTGCTGTTGGGGTCAGGTCCTGAATGAGGAAGGCGAAATAATAATAATAATAATAATAATAATAATAATAATAATAATAATAATAATAATAATCTTTATTTATATCCCACCACCATCTCCCCGAAGGAACTCAGGGTAGCTTACAAAGGCACTCCAAGGTACACATATAATATACAGCAAGTAAAAATGGTACATAAGTATAAACAAGTCACATAAAATTATAACAACTTCTGTAACACATCTTCTATACACATAATAAAAGTGGAAATCTGTATGTGCATATGTGGCACGGGTGTCCATTTACACAGACAGGCTCCCACCTCCACAAACAGCTACAACTCCAATGCTGAGGAGCCACCAATGGCCCTCCCTCCAATGACACTGCAGATTATAGTGGATGGCATGAACATGTCCAAGAGCCCTGCCAATGTTCTCCACAAACAACATCCTGCCCACCAACCAAGAAGGATTTCACAGATTTTCTGTTTTTCCTCCACAAAAGACACTTCCCAGTGTTTCTTTCTCTCTCCATTGGTGTGGAATTTGCATGACCCCGCCTATTGCCTCTCCCTTAACCGTTTCCTTCCCTTTCCTATGGCACACAGCAAACAGAGCAGAATTGATCAACAACTAAACATACTGGAGGGGATTGGAGAACTGACTCAACAGGATGGAAGTTGTAGTTCACCCTCCATCAAGCCACAGCACTGTGACTCCCACCAACAATGGACCTGGACCCCACTTGGCACACAGAACCCCCATGACCAATAGAACATACGCAAGGGATTTGGGGAAAATTGGCCTTTGGGAGTTGTAGGTACTGGGATTTATAGTTCACCTGCAATCAAAGAGCACTCTGATCCCCACCAACGATGGACCTGGATCAGATTTAGCACACAGAACCCCCCATGACCAACTGAACATATTGGAGGGCTTTGGGGGAACTGACCTTCATTTCTGGGAGTTATAGTTCACCGACATCCGGAGACACTGTGACCCTTACCAACAATAGACCGGGACCAAACTTGGCACACAGAACCACCATAACCAACTGAACCTACTGCAGGGAATTAAGGGGGGTTGACCCACCATGGTTTACCCTGCATCTAGAAAACAGACTTGCCCAACATGACAAATTTTAACCACTGATGGTGTTTCAGGGGGTTAACTTCACATGATGTGAGTTATAGTTCACCCACAATCTTATGCATTCTGTACAATTAAAAAATTGACTTTTTCAACTAACCCTGGAAATGCCAGGTACCCAAGCTAGTATAACATAAAAGTCAAAATAAGACAATTTTTAAAACATCAGTTAATAAAACTAGTAGCCATCGATTCAGAAAGTGCCAAGTGCCAACTTCTTATGGGCTTTCTTCCAGATGAACTCAGGACCATGGCTGAGCAGTTACCTGAGCAGTCTGAGGATGTGGACCCTAGTACTGCTCAGCAAGAGCCAGGCTCTTCTGATTTAGAAGTGCCTGAATCAGAGGAGATCAGACTGAGGAGAAAGGATTAACTTGCCCTGCCTGGCTTCAGCTGAGGCTAGATTTCATACAGGTGCTGAGGTCAAGTAGACTGGCACAGAGGAGAGCTACACAGCTGTAAAGTCTTGCCACTGGCAGCATGAGTAATGGATGCTGGCAGTAGCCTGGTGCTGGCAGCAATCGTCTTGTATGGAGAGCTTCAGCCGGAAATCTTGTAAACCTTGTGCCTTGAACTTTGTGTGTTGGACCTTTGGTGAGCTTCATGCTGATTGACCCTTGTGACTATCTTTTTGCCTTGTCCTCTGTATGGAATAAGTACTGTTATGCTTGCTGAAAGAACAGCTGTAACCTTCTGATAGCTGCTGACAATATTAGACAGAATCTTGTGCCATCAAAGTATTTGGGTGTAGTTAGTATTCTTAAATAAAACAAAACCTTATGAATTACTTTGAATAACCACTATTTTTGGCCTTACTGCTTAAAAGCAAACCACCCACTGTTTCAACCCATCATTTTGTTTTGTTAAGAGGTGAAAATAGCATTTTTGACCTTTACAATGCCTATGATCTTTTTAACAGATTAAGAAGTGATATTAATTTCTTTGAGGAGTTCAACTAGATTGTTTCTCTTTTTGGTTTGGCTCCCTTTTAATAAAAACCCTGACAGTTAACTGTGTTTTCAGTTTATTTTTGGAAATTCTCAGGAGTTCCCTGACAACACTGCTAAGGTATGATAAATTGCATCTTTTAAAAAGACTATTGATTTGTTCTTTTAAAAATCTGGGTCAGGCTTCTTGCCACAGGTCATCTCCAATTGAACAGGATGTATCTGTATGTTGGCATCTCTGAGCCAAAAAAAAAAATCACATGAGAATTTAGGCTGTCATGGATGAAGGTTATGTCAACCTGTTATAGTCTTTAAAATACTTGGACTCCCCAATTATTCAAGCAGCACAAAAGAACACTAGCAAAAACTGAAATCAATGGCTGATACAACTGTTAATACAGAGTAAAGGTAAGAAGTAATGGCAGCAAGGAAATTTCAATTACTGACAAATCAGTCCTACAAATACTCAGAATTAAACACTTGTGTGTTAAATAAACTGGTACTCATGCCACGGCGCTCAGCTGCTTCTTCGCGGCTGGGAACTGGGGCCAGCCCCGCCCATCGGGCTATATATATACTCTATTGGGGAGAGTGGGAGGGGCTTGCCGCCAAAATGTTTCATTTAGAGATTCTAGAAGGTTTCGGAACTCTGCGCAGGCGCAGGGAAAATCCTTTTGTTTCACAGCTCTGTGTGAATACAGAGAGCTATCTGTACGCAGAAAAGTTAGCAGAGTAAGTACAATTGACTCTGCAGGCCGACTGCCTCTGTGCAAGCAAAGCCCATCAGGATGAGCTATTTGATTACTTATGATGGGTACAAAGATACCAAATAAAAGCAAAGAACATAGAGATTTGGAAAGTCTCTATTTGGAAAGTGAACTACAGAGATTTAAAAGAGACAGGATGCAAATGCAGGCTTTAAAAACTCCATAGTTATTGCTTTCAGGAGCTCTGTGTTCATACTGAACAAACAAAATTATCTTTTCCATTGCAGAATAATTGCTACATCATCACAGTGAATCTATGGATAATACAGGAATACATAGGGACAGAATTATCTCTCCCCAGGTTTGAGAGGACCTCTTGCAAAATATTATCGGGAGACATTCTCCCACAATCCCACTTGATGAAAGAAATGTTTCCAACACTGGCAGATTTACCAAAGTTGCCAAATACACCAGAAAAATATCAAGGAAGCCCTGTTTACATTCCCTACAATGTTCTGTTGTTCCAAGACATGGGGGAAAATATAAATGGCAGTCCCCAAGGCTACAATGTCCTAGAGTAATCCTGCAGCATATAAACCTCTTGGAAAATTTAAATGACTACTTCTTCACATCAATGTAATATAAAATAAAATAAAATTTTTAGTGGAAGCCTAGATCAGATGTCAGTGTTAAGCTATAAGAGAGTGCTCAGAATAGCTAAGCATGATGCTGTTGGGAAAAATAGTCATAAGAATAAGAAGGCATTGTGTTTCAAACAGTGATAAACAAGCAGGCAGAGAACCAGATAACACTATATTGGCAACTCTCTGATTCAGCTCCTTCTTTTTAGTAGATTGTTTTACTGCAGCTTGCTTTGTAACTATTTTGGTAAAGAAATGTTATAAATGTGAGAGATGCAGTGGATCTTTTAAGCAGAATAATCAATTAGCAAGGCAGAAGCTGAACAATTAATCACCTGAACAGCAACCCACCTTACCCTCCCCTCCAAGATTTAGCACCGAAAGAAAAAAATGTAGACTTCTTTGTAAAACAGGCGTAGGCAAAATTAATATTTATAAAGAGATTTAAGGACATCCTGTATTATTTAACATAAAACCACTATGTACTCCCATTTAGAGGAGGAAGCATTTTTGGCAGTCCATGTCACCTTCAGACGAACTAAAAATTGCCCCTAGACCCAATGCACTTCCCACTCCTGGTATAAAACATATAAAAGTAGCTGTACTTACGATATTTCTTGATAATTATATATCTGGTATAATGGAGATGGGGAGGGAAGATAACTGACTACAGGTTATAGGGATGTGGTTAAAAGGAAGCTCTCCGCACACAAAAATCCATAAAAGACAGGAAGTTACTATGCCTAAACTCTGTAGAGAGTCAGTATGGTGTCGTGATTTGAGTATAGAACTAGGAAGCTGGGAAACTAGGCTTTGAATGCCCCGCCAGCCACCAGTTTCAAGTTGGATTATAGTGTTAGTGCAGAAGCACCCAGAGAATAATCTGATTCCTAACACTGTTCTACACTTTTCTTCTGTGTTTATTAATGATTTTGTAGACACAAATGTTTCTGGAACTGTTAACACCTTCATTTTTAGAAAAAATGTTATATTTCAACAACCAAAAGACATGGACATATAGGGCCCATCTACACAGCAACTAAAACACTGGATTTCCTGAGTTAAAAAGGGAGGTGGCTATGTTTCACAGGTGTGTAACAAGGTTGGAAGGAGAATAGCTTTATAACAAGTATTTTGGTCTCCCTAAGAATGTCCTGATCCTCAAAAACTTTTTGCTTCATTCAGAAAAATGCTGCACTCACAGAGTTCAGACGGTGTTGTATTTCAGTGTCAATGTTGACTTTTGTGGAGAGGTGGCTGCCAAGGTAGCAGAAATAGTCAACATTTTCTAACATTACACCATTAAGCTATATTTCCGGCATTGCAGGGATTGGCTGCTACCTGCGGAAAGAGCACTTTGGTTTTCTCGATGCTTCTGCAAAGATGTCTTGGCCTACAAAGCCCTAAACGGTTCTGGTCCAATTTACCTGTCCGAACATATCTTCCCCTATGAGCCCACGAGAACCTTAAGATCATCTGGAGAGGCCCTGCTCTCAGTCCCACCTGCCTCATAGGCACAGCTGCTGGGGACGAGAGACAGGGCCTTCTCGGTGGTGGCTCCCCGGCTGTGGAACTCCCTCCCCAGTGACATTCGGCAGGCCCCATCCCTTTTGGGGTTCAGAAAAAAACTGAAAACCTGGCTATGTACGCAGGCATTCGAAGAATAAGCATGTGTTGGCTTCGACGCGGTCTGAATTACGGCTCTTGCATAAGGTCTGGTACATAAGGAATGGCATGGGCACTTTGCATTGTTTTAAACTTTGTATATTGTATTTTATGACTGTTTTAACTGTTTTAACGTTTTAGTTCATTGTATATCAGTGTAACGGTATCAATTGCCAATTGTAAGCCGCACTGAGTCCCCCCGGGTGAGAAGGGCGGGGTATAAATGATTGAAATAAATAAATAAATAAATAAATAAATTTCCTCCAAACTAGGCAGAGCTCCAAGCTGGTCTGTTGTTGCAGGATTTGTGAGAGAACCTCTTTGGTCACTTTGGAACTGCTGTTAAGGAGGTTGTGGTAGTGCTCTTTCCAACTTAATGTGATTGATTTTTTTTATCCTTCAGAAGTTTGGTTCTGACCTAGATGACCTTTGTGACATTAAAGAATCCCTATGCATCATGGACATCTGCAATGTGTTGGATTTCTTGAGGTTTTCTTTGCCCACCAGATGTTCTTGAGTTCTTTGGTCCTTCTTTGGACCTCAGCTTTTGCACTGGTGTAGATTTTTTTCCTTAGCAGCGCAGTTGTTGTCTCTGCCATATTTGGAAGGCTTTCCTTTTCTTATCAATTAACTGTTGGATCTCATTATCATTTTTACCAAACAAGTCTTGATGTTTCTTAGTTTGGTGTCCAATGGTTTCTTCACAAGCTGTGATGATGGAGGGATTCAGTTTATTACAATGTTTCTCAACATTTTCAGGGTGTTCTATGGGTAGATGATCCTTGAGTGCTGTTTGACTCATTTGGATGGCTCTTGAAGGGCTTGGGTATTAATTTTACGTCTTATCTTTCTTCCTTGGAGACTGCATCTGGGGGCAAACTTGATCAGATTAACCTGTGGCCTGTCCAGAAGTCATCAGCACCTGTCATGGCTCTTATGAGGAGCTCATTGCAGTGGTTTCTGGCATGTATAATTACATAGTCTAAGAGGTGCCAATGCTTTGACCGGAAGTGCTTCCATGATGTCTTAAGCTTGTTTTTTTGGCAGAAGTGTGTGTGTTTTTGATGACAAGTTTGTGGTCCACACATTTGGTAAAAAGCAGGATGCCATTTGGGTTGCTGCTTCCAATCCCATCCCTTCCTATGGTCCCTGGCCACAGGTCAAAGTCTTGCCCAATTCTCGCATTAAAATCACCCAGGAGGATAAATTTGTCCTCCTTAGGTATCTCTGATAGGATGGTGTCTAGCTGACAGTAAAATGTTTCCTTGATGTCTTCATCAGCTTCTAGTGTTGGTGCATAGGCATTAATGCTGGTTTCCTGTTAGTACTTGGCAAGGTTAATTTGGAGAGTTGAGAGTTGTTCGTTAATGCCAATGGGTGCTTCAGAGGATGCTTCACCAGGTCATTTCTAATAGCAAAGCCGAGTCCATGTATTTTTCTTTCTTCTTCAGGCTACACCTTCCAGAAAAAGGTGTTGTCTTATTTTTCTTCCTTCAGCTGTCCCCTCCTGCTCTCCGGGTTTCCTGAAGTGCTGCTATGTCGATGTTAAAGTATCCCAGCTCCCATGCAATAATAATTGTAAAAAAAATCTAAACTAAATCATTTTAATTTAAAATGGCACTCTGTCTTATTCTGCATTTAGGGAGGAAAGCTATCTAATCCTATTCGTATTCCAACTGAGTGCTGTTTTATGAGTGCAGATTGCAAATGGCAATTCTGTGTTGTTCAAATCTGTTACTAATCAGAAGGATTTTTTAAAAATCTAATTGTCACTGCTACTTAATAGTTTGTTAATTATGTAAAAGACTAATCTTTTTTAAAGGAGGGTATTGAAGTGATTAAAGAAGCTGTAGAAATCATCTGATAGAAAAATTAATCATTTAACGATGACTCATGAAGTAAAGAATGTATTTGCCAAGTCAGGAGAAATTTACTATGTATTTTTTAGTGTGTAGCTTATATAAAATTTTATGCTCCCTCTTATTGTCAGTACTTACCTTTAACACTGGCTGTATTTTTTTGAGCCAAGGAGGCAGAGTGATGCTATATATAGCGTAAACTATTGACTTGTAGTTGTACAGCATTTTTCCACAAGATGATTTCAAAATCTCTGTTTGATTATTTAGAGGTCAATCCTATACTTGAGATCCATCAAATGCATATGTGGCAGAAGCTTCACTGTGGTGGCGGAATGCAATGTTATGGCATAGGGGAAACATTTCTGTTTGTGTTGGGGGGGGGCTCTTTGCTGGCACAGCAGTGTTATCAACAGATTTCCCTGCAGAGAAGGTAACAGAGAAGACTCATGGATGGGAAGTAGGTATTGTACCATAGGAAGCAACTCAACATCATATTTTTATCTTTTTCTACACTACAGCTACACATCTCTGATTAATGCAATTTTACACCAACCACAAATTCTCAAAAAAGGAACTCTGGTGATAAAAACCAAAGGGAATGTGCACTTAACATAAGAAAGGGGTATTTTGCACTGTTCCCAGAATACTCTAGACACTTGAACACTAGATACTCACTTCCTAGAGCTTAATTTGAATATTAAATTAATATTCTCTAAAGATTCAATTTCAGATTCTGATCATTCAAATGTCCTAACTAGGACCAGGTCAACCTGCCTCACATAAACACCCATCTACAGTCCATCCAATTTTGTTGTTCTTATACCTTAGTTAGCGGAAGAGCGCAGAGATCCGTTTTCATGCCCTTTGTGTTGGTCTGTTGTTGAGAAATCAACCCCTCTCTCAAAAGAATAACTCAATACAAGTTTCAAAGCCAAAATAGGAATTTTAATATATTTTTTGCATGATACCAAGTTTTGCAATGTTGAAGCAACACTTTCCCCATGTTCTGCAATAGATTCATTTCCAGCAGTCCGGCCAGAAACTGCACATTCTGGAGGAGATTAGTTAACCTTTTACCAAACTAATCCCCAAGGGGAAGTGAAGAGGAAATGTGTGCCCACAAAACCAGAACAATTAGTCTATCCCAAAATCTCCTAACAAAAAGAGTTTCATTCTGTGTTTCAAAACTATACATCTCTGGTTTCTCTTAAAATATAATTTATAATATACACATTGGTTACAACCCTTGTGAGACCCATACATATGTGTTTTGTGTTTAAAATTACTAACCTGCACTGGAGCAGGGAAGTATATGTGAATAGATACAGTCCAGCCCATTTGGGAAAGTCTTAAACAAAACATCCTGTTTGAGTGTGCATGCATTTGAAGGTCTTTGCCAGCTCCCCACCTACCATGAATAGGTCCATCAAGGCCAGACAACGCCAGAAAAACCAAATCCTGTCAACAGAAACTTAAATCTCCTCAGGGAATCCAGAGATGAGATGTAGCTAGACTCCAACAACAGATAGTGTTTTTCATTAAACTAATCTTATTTTGACTTATTTTGCATAGAATTATGGAAAAATATAGACCCATGTATAATTCTGCAGCAAGCTGGATTCAGGACAGGCAAAACCTACACATCACAAGTGTTGAACCTGACTCAGCACATAGAATAATAATAATAATAATAATAATAATAATAATAATAATAATAATAATAAAACTTTATTTATACCCCGCCACCATCTCCCCAACGGGGACTCGGGACGGCTTACATGGGGCCATGCCCAAGACAGTACAATATAACAAAATATAAAAACAACATATCAAAATACAATTAAACAATACAAAATAACAATGCACAGTACAGAACAAAATCAAAAGCAAAAGCAACATAACATAACAAGGGCGGGCCGCATGGACACAAAGTTAAAACTCGGGGTAAGAAGAGATAAGAATAAAACCATGGGGAACAGGGACATGAGATAGTGAAACAGTCTAGAGGATAGATGTTGGGGGGAGTAACAAAGGAGGTATATGACAGTTATTCTCCGAAAGCACACCGGAAGAGCCATGTTTTTAAGTCTTTCCTAAAGGCTAAAAGAGTGGGGGCTTGCCTGATCTCAATGGGCAGTGAGTTCCACAAACGGAGGGCCACAGCAGAAAAGGCCCTCTCCCTTGTTCCCACAAGGCGGGCCTGAGATAAAGGCAGTGGCGACAGGAGGGCCTCCCCTGATGATCGAAGGGCTCGGGCAGGTTTATGGTAGGAGATACGGTCACGAAGGTAGGTGGGTCCCAAACCGTTTAGGGCTTTATAAATGATGGTCTGCACCTTGAATTGGGACCGGAAAATGAACGGCAGCCAGTGGAGCTCCTTAAACAAGGGAGTAGATCTCTCCCTGTAACTCGCTCCCGTTATTAATCTGGCAGCCGAGCGGTGGACCAACTGTAATTTCTGGGCCGTCTTCAAGGGAAGCCCCACGTAGAGCACATTACAGTAGTCCAGTCTAGAGGTAACTAAGGCGTGCACCACCGTGGTCAAGTCAGACTTCACGAGGTATGGTCGCAGTTGGCGCACAAGTTTGAGTTGTGCGAAAGCCCTCCCGGCCACCGCCGACACCTGAGCCTCAAGCGTCAACGCTGAATCCAGGAGGACCCCCAAACTGCGGACCTGTGATTTCAGGGGGAGTGCAACCCCGTCCAGCACAGGTTGCCACCCAATACCCCGATCCGACGAGCGACTGACCAGGAGGGCCTCTGTCTTGTCAGGATTGATCCTCAGCTTGTTCCTCCTCATCCAGTCCGCCACAGCGGCCAAGCACTGGTTCAGCACCCGAGGGGCTTCCTTGGAGTTAGATGGAAACAAGTAGTGGATCTGTGTGTCATCTGCGTAGAGATGGCAACACCCTCCAAAACTCCGGATGACCTCTCCCAGCAGTTTCATGTAGATGTTGAAAAGCATGGGGGATAAAATAGACCCTTGCGGGACCCCACAGGTCAAAGGCCAGGGGTCCGAGCAGGTGTCCCCCAGCTTCACCATCTGGGAACGGCCCTCCAGGAAGGACCGGAGCCACTGCAGAACAGTGCCACCAAGCCCCATCCCAGAGAGCCGTCCCAGAAGGATACCATGGTCGATGGTATTGAAAGCCGCTGAGATGTCCAAGAGAACCAGCAGGGTCACACTCCCCTGGTCCAGCTCCCTGCGGAGGTCATCCACCAAGGCGACCAAAGCCATCTCAGTACTGTGCCCAGGCCTGAAGCCAGACTGCGAGCGGTCCAGAAAATCAGTGTCATCGAGGAACTCCTGGAGCTGCGTGGCAACCACCCGCTCCAGAACCTTGCCCAAAAATGGGAGGTTGGAAATTGGTCTGTAGTTGTTACATACAGATGGGTCTAACGAGGACTTTTTTTGTAGCGGTTTTACTACCGCCTGCTTAAAGCAGGATGGAACTGACCCCTGGCCCAAGGAGGCATTTATTATAGCCACAAACCAATCCAACAACCCCTCTTTGGCCAGCTTGACCAGCCAAGAGGGACAAGGATCCAGAGCGCACGTGGTCGCCCTCACAGACCCAAGAATCCCCTCCACGTCATCAGGAAGAACAAGCCGGAAAGAATCCCACAAAATCGGACAGACAGGTACCTCGGTTACCTCCGCTGGAACTACAATTAAACTGGAGTCCAACTCACGGCGTATCTGAGCAACTTTACCTGCAAAATGGTGCGCGAAATCGCTGCACCTGGCTGCCAAGTCATCGGGGAGCCCCTGGGCCTCAGGAGGCCGCAGGAGCTCTCCCACAACTCGGAACAGCTCAGATGGCCTGTTGGCCGCAGACGCTATGCGAGCGGTCGTGAAAGCTTTCCTGGCTGCTCGCAAAGCCACGGAGTAAGCCTTAATAGCGGCTTTAGCCCGTGCTTGGTCGGACACGTCCTGAGATTTCCTCCAGATGCACTCTAGTCCCCTCCTCGCACGCTTCATCACAGCCAGCTCCTCAGTGAAGATAGAAGATAGGTTTGAAAGGCAGCAGATTACAGGAGCTGTCTACATAGACCTGTCAGCAGCCTATGACACTGTAAATCATCGTCTTCTCCTGAGAAAAAATTATGATATCATAAAGGACTACCACGTCACCCGCTTCATAGGAAATCTGCTACAAAACAGGAGCATTTTTTGTTGAAGTCCAGAGCCAGAGAAGCAGATGGCGAAAACAGAAGAACGGCCTGCCTCAGGGGAACATGCTTACTCCATCAATGTTTAACATCTACACAAATGACCAGCCATTGCCAGAAGGCACAGAGAATTTCATCTATGCTGAAGATCGTGCCATCACCGCCCAAGCAGGGACCTTTGAAATGTTTGAACAGAGGCTTTCTGAAGCTTTAGGTGCTTTTACTGCCTATTACAGGGGAAAACCAGCTGATCCCTAATCCATCTAAAATGCAAACGTATGCTTCTAACCATAAGAACAGACAAGCATCTCAAGCTCTGAGGACTACCCGGGGAGGGATCCCACTGGAGCATTGCAGCACACCAAAATACTTGGGAGTTACCCTGGACCGTGCCCTGACTTACAAGAAGCACTGCTTGACTATCAAGCAAAAAGTGGGTGCTAGAAATAACATTGTATGAAAGCTGGCACAACCTGGGGATCAAACCAGACACAGTGAAGACATCTGCCCTTACGCTTTGCTACTCTGCTGCTGAATATTCATGCCCAGTGTAGAATATATCTCACAACATAAAAACAGTGGATGTGGCTCTTAATGAGACACGCTGCAACATCACAGGATGTCTACACCCCACATTGCTGGATAAATTATACTGTTTAGCTGGCATTGCACCATATGACATCTGTCGGGAAATAGCAGCCAGCAATGAAAGGACCAAGGCATTGACATCTCAGGCCCATTCCCTGTTCAGGTATCAGCCAGCATGCCAACACCTTAAATCATGAAATAGTTTTCTAAGATCTACAGAGATACTCAAAGGAACACCCCAGCAAGTGAGAGTCCAAAAATGGCAGGCTAAAACCTTTGAATGGCTGTCACAGAGGCTGTTTGGGTTATTGTATTGCACTTTATTTGAGACTGCCTTTGGAGACTATTCAGAAACTTGCACAAGTCTAAAATGCTGCAGCCAGACTGCCAACTGAGACTGGTCAGGATGACTCCTTTATTGTGAGAACATCTGTACTAGTCTTCATCTGAGCATAGTTCTGAGGGATCTGCCCATGTTTAGAGAAACTTAGTGAAAAGCTTTCTCTGTAATACTGCCATCATAAACACATTCTGTGAAGACAGAAAGGAAGGTTTTCTCAATAGCTACTCCATACAATGGAATTCCCTCCTATGGGAGGCTTGGTTGGTCCCCTCATTAATTGTTTCCTCTAGCAAGTAGAAGCCAGTGGAAGCCAAGACGGAGAGGGATTTGTTGCAGGGATTGGTAGGATGATTTGAAAGAGCTAGAAGGCCCATGTAGAAGGCCAGGCTATTGAACCATGCAGTGCTCCTATTCACTAACTTTGCTAGAAGGGTCCAAGAAGACAAATGCCCCATAATTAGTCTGATTCATGTCTATAGTTGTCTTGTAGACAACCCCTCCCCCCCCCCCCAAAAAAAAAACCTTTTGGTTTTCACACAAAAATTAAGTTGAGAGACATCCCTCCATTTTGACTGGGATGCAGCTAAAGAAATTCATTGCTCCTGGTCCCCCACCTCTGCACAGTTGCCCACTCTTGCAATGCAATGGAAAAAAGAACCGCTGCTGTTCATTCTGGAAGTGGGAGCCCGCGACCTTGTGAACAGCTATTTTACATGGGGGAAAAAAACAAATATCTTCCACCTTCCCTCTTTTATGATGCAGTTCATAATCATTCTGAATATGCAGACAGGGAAGTTAGCTTGACAAGGAAATGCTGAAACATATAAGACAACTCCCGTTTACAGTGAAATCTGGCCCCAGGATGGTGAGTATTTATATATTGAGACACCCAATACTTTATTACCTGGAATGCAGAATAGGACTTGTTTGTTTGTTTATTTATTTACACTGTAAAGCAGAACACTAAAATGAAGGTGACAACTGTTATTCCATGGCCTTTTGAGCAGTTCTTAAATGTTGCTCATTATTTCCATGTAGCTACTCTGCTGCTCAAATCTTGTTTAAATAGGGTAACAGACAGTGCTGTCTATATGCACACTTGCTGCACTAGAGGGAGTAGGAATCTCATCTCTGCCATGGGCAGCACTGCCTGAAATCCAAGTAATATACTCTGCATGCTGTGTTGAGGCCATCACCAGTCTGATCAAATACCATAGTTGCTAAATACAATTCAGTGAAGCATGAAGATCAGTACAAGGAAACTCTGGAGCTTAATACGATAACAAGATTCTTCCTGTAATAACTTTGGTCTTATCCCTCATGTCAAAATCATATATTTAATTCCATTAACAATTGGAGGCCAATTGTCAAACAGGGAAAAGGCACCCCTCACCATTTCCCTCCCTCTCCCCTATCTCTCACACACAGACACATACACAAATAGGGCTGGAAATAAAGATGGGGAAGCAAAATGACTTTCTGTATGTATACACCTCTTTCTTGGGTTCTATAGGGCCGATTGTAAATAAATATTTGCAAATACTATAACAAGGTAAGTCCATTTTTAAAAACAATAACAGTTATCAGTTAAAACAAATATATACAATAGGGATGTGTAATCCATTAAAATGGTTCAAAAGTCATTACAAAACTGGGGCATTGGCATTTCATTTCTAAAGGTACAGTTAGTGAAAAATAATGAGAGTAACAACATTTCATTACTATTTCCTTAACAGTAATTGCACATAAATTACTATAATTGGGGAAAATTCAGGGACTCCTTTCTCCCTCGTTTTTAAAGCTATTGGGGTGAAACTTGCTACAATGATAGAACACATTTACCACTGTTAGCCCCCCAAATTTCAGAACATTTCACTTCTCCGTGGATTTTTTGGTAAATTTTCAAAGCTTTTATAAATAACTAGCTGTGCCCGGCCACGCGTTGCTGTGGCGAAGAATGGTGGTATGGAAAATAAAGTATTGAGGAATTGGTGGTAGTTAAGGTAAAGGGTAAACGTTTTTCCCTGACGTTAAGTCCAGTCATGTCTGATTCTGGGGGTTGGTGCTCATCTCCATTTTTAAGCCGAAGAGCCGTCGTTGTCTGTAGACTCCTCCAAGGTCATGTGGGATGACTGCATGGAGCAGCGTTACCTTCCCACCGGAGCAGTACCTATTGATGCACTCACATTTACATGTTTTTGAACTTCTGGGTTGGCAGAAGCTGGGGCTAACAGTGGGGGCTCTGTCAGTTCCCCCAATTCAAACCTGCGGCCTTTTGGTCCAGAAGTTCAGCAGCTCAGTGCTTTAACATGCTGTGCCATCAGGGGACATTATTTCCTAAAGGTTGTGAATATACAATATTTCTGATTGGTTTTTTTTGTCTGTTGGAGGCAAGTATGAATGCTGCAATTAGGAAAAATGATTAGGATGTAATGGCCTTGCAGATTTAAAGCCTAGCTGTTTCCTCCCTGAGTGATTTTTTTGTTGGGAGGTGTTAACTGGCCCTGATTGTTTCCTGTCTGGAATTACCTTGTTTTCAGAGTGGTGTTGTTTGCGATATTTTATATGCTTCTACTGTCTGTGGCCCTGAGAAAACAGAGGATTGGCCAGACTTTGATGATGGGAATCCTTTGTTGGGAGGTGTTAGCTGGCCCTGATTGTTTTCTGTGTGGAATTCCCCTATTTTCAGAGTGTTGTTCTTTATTTAGTGTTCTGATTTTAGAGATTGTATTGTTCTGTTTTATTATACCACATTAATTTTTATATATTCTGATTTTAGTGTTTTTGAATACTTGGAGCCAGATTGTATTCATTTTCACGGTTGACCGCAACACAATAATAATAATAATAATAATAATAATAATAATAATAATAATAGTAAGGATAGTAATGATAGTAATAATAATGACTTTGGTAATACATAGTGCTTCACTGCCTTCTCAGCTTCCTTTCTGGAAGAATCCTTTCTTGGGAGGTGTTAGCTGGCCCTGATTGTTTCCTTTGTGGAATTTCCAATTTCCTTGCTTTATTTACTTTCTTTATTTCTTTATTTCTTTATTACTATCCTGGTTTTAGAGATTATATTGTTCTGCATTATTCTATCCTAGAAATTATTTCATATCAAAGTAGAATCTCACTTATCCAACATTCGATTATACAATGTTCTGGATTATCCAACACAGTCTGCCTTTTCATAATCAATGTTTTTGTAGTCAGTGTTTCAAATTCATTGTGATATTTTACTGGTAAATTTGTAAATACAGTACAGTAGAGTCTCACTTATCCAACATAAGTGGGCTGGCAAAATGTTGGATAACCGAATATGTTGGATAATAAGGAGGCATTAAGGAAAAGCCTATTAAATATCAAATTAGGTTATGATTTTACAAATGAAACACCAAAACATCATGTTCGACAACAAATTTGGTAGAAAAAGTAGTTCAATACGCAGTAATGCTATGTAGTAATTACTGTATTTATGAATTTAGCAATATATCATGATATATTGAAAACATTGACTACAAAAATGCGTTGGATAATCCAGAACGTTGGATAAGCGAGTGTTGGATAAGTGAGACTCTACTGTAATTACTACATAGCATTACTGCGCATGGAACTACCTTTTCTGTCAAATTTGTTGTATAATATGATGTTTTGATGCTTAATTTGTATAACGATTACCTAATTTGATGTTTAATCATCTTTTCCTGAATCCCTTCTTATTATCCAATATATTTACTTATCCTGCCGGCCTGTTTATGTTGGATAAGTGAGAGTCTACTGTATATTGATCATCTTATATTATCTGCTTAGAACTGGATTATATGAGGCCCCTTCTTCACAGTTGTATAAAATGCACACTGAAGTGGATTATATGGAAGTGTGGAGTCAAGATAATCCAGTGCAAAGCAGATAATATAAGATTATAAATGGGTTATATAGCTGTGTGGAAGGGCCTTGAGTCTACACTGCCATATAATCCAGTGCAAATTAGATAATCTGTGGAAGAAGCCTAAGTGAGGCCTAAATTTGCCTGTCCCCTAACTGAAACCTGGCTGTCCCTTGGTTGCTAGGCAACGAAGTGGGCAGAGATTAGCCCTCTAAACTGGCAGCAATTGGATAAAAACAATTATTGCTCTCCCTCTAATTAGGACTTTATTTTTCTTTTCTTTTTGTTGTATCAACCTAGAGGCGTGGATGATGGGTTGTGTTGTCAAATTTCGAGGTTGGGGGGTTTTATATATATAGATTTTTTTTAAAAAAAAATGACAAGACAGATCTCCTTGAATGTTCTATACAATGATAAGAGATAATGGGATCATTCCTCCCAACTTTCAGAAATATTCATACATCAACTAAATTAATGGGGTTTTTTTTAAAAAAAAAGACAAAAATATTGTTAAAAGCCACAACAGCTATCTCATTGAATCTCTCTCATATTAACCAATAGAAACCAATATTAACCAATTCTACATTTTCATAGAATCCTAGAGTTGAAGGGGACCCCCAAGAGCATCTAGTCCAACCGCTTTCTTCCAGACAGAAGGTAACCATAAAAACTCTATTGACAGATGGCCATTTAGCCTCTAAACTTAATTAATATGCTTCTCCTATAGTATGGGAGCCATCCATTTAGGGATTTCTTCCCAGCCCAGCAAAGAGATTTACTTACTAGAAGTACCCATCAGTCCTCCTGATTCAACAATTCATTGGAACTCTTACTGGATGCTGTTAGGAAGGGACAAATTTCTCTCTCCACTACCCTGATTGGTGCTTTCTGGTGCTGATGCATTCTGGGAAATGTAGTTTAGGGCATGGCCTTTTGAATTATCTGGCATAGAGCTCCTCCCTTCCCAAACTCTGTTTCCAGAGTTCTGTGCTGTTCCCAGCAAACACTGGGAAGGCACTAAGGCAGTCTTTTTGGCTTTGCTTTGCTTCCTTACACTGAAAAAGAAACTGACTTTGAGACCCCCGCCGAGATTTACAAAAATAAAACGAAAAAGTATGGGGTAAGTGTTGATTCTTAATTTTTCAGCATAGACCACGCCCACATATCGTATGTCACCTCGTAAGTACAACATTTGACAAATTTGACCTGAATTATGAGGCAAATGAAAAAATGCACACCTTAAAGCATGCACACCAAATACATTGGAGTGTGGAAAGGCTGAAGGAACTGGGCATGTTCAGTTTGGTAAAAAGAAGAGTGAGGGGTTACATGATTGCACTTTTTAAATACCTTCTCATCATGGCTGAAGGATAACTTTTATCCTAAAACTTTGACTATATTGAACTCTGTGGTTTCACAGTGACGTGGCATTAGGGGTTATGCAATAGCAAATAGAATGTGGAAGGATGAGTGCTTGTTTTGTAATTTCTACTTATATCATGTGATTAGGGATGGCATTTAATTTCATTGTACAGTGTACAATGACAGTAACATATTCTATTCTATTCTGTTCTTGTTTTGCCTTTAACAGGAAGGAATGGGGGGAAAGGGGACCACCTCTTATTCCTTGCTTAAGAAAACCCTATGAAAATGCATGGATTCTCCGTAAGTGAACAGGCAACTTCAGGGCACATATACATACCAATAAAAGAGCTGGAAAATATTTCAAATCTCACAAGCAACAGAAGCCATTTATCTTCAGACATCATGACAATAATCCAATTGGATTTATATTTTTCTCACTTCTCCCAGCTCCAGGCCAGCATAGTTCATGTCAGATCAATGTATCCTAACCTGTGTATCTTTGCATGTTTATAAACGAAGTTAGGTCAGTCTGATCCTAATTCTTTACACCAAGATTTCTGACCAAAATTCTGCACTGATATTTTTAATTGGCCAATGCTGTGTTAAACTCATAGGAAAATCCACTCTTTTTCACCTGTTAATTGTTATTTGGACACCTCTAATTACATTGTGACTATGCATCATTTTGAGAAATTTGGAAGATGGTGTATTAAATCTTTAATAAGATATATAAATAAAACTAACTAATGTGCCATAAATCATACTTGGCATGGAAATTATGCAAATTTGAGCATGCTGACCACCCATGAACAGTTTAGACATTTCATCTTTATTTATTTATGACACAGAATAAGTGAGTAAAATAAGATAGATAACGAAGTTAGATACTCAATAATATTTTTGCCATCACTTTCCTCTGAAATTTAGCCTCTTGCACCAGTATTCCCTAGCAGGCCCCATCAGATCTGACCCTGTTTTGTTTCCATGATCAGATGGGATTTGGTGCCTTTGTGGTAAATGTCCTGTCTTGCACAAGTCTGCCCATGCGAAGCAGGTGGACATAGCACTAAACGAAACATGCAGAATAATCACAGGATGCCTTAAACCTACACCTGTTGATAAACTCTACAAGTTAGCTGGCATTGCCCCTCCTGACGTGTGAGGGGAAGTTGCTGCTAACTGTGAGAAAAATAAGATTAAACATTGTGAAAGCCGTCCACTGCATGACTATTAGCCTCCTCCCAGTAGACTCAAATCAAGAGAACCACCACTCCTCTTGATGTTCCTCCAGCAACAGCAAGAGTATCCCTCTGAACAGCCAAACAGGCAATTCAAACTGGATGGCTCGCCATGAGGGTCTGTGATGCCTCATGGGCCTTGTAGTCCTGCTCCCAGTGCCATCGTGGCTAATGAAGACGAAAACATGGGGTTTTCGCCGGCTCAGCAAGAGCCGGAATCTTTCCAGATGCCTGATGTTGATGTTTTTGCCCAAGAACCCATTAAAACAGACCTTGAGCAGCTCTCACCCCCTTTTGCTAGGAGACAGTCCTATACTGCAGACAGGGGAGTGAAGGAACAGGCTTGCAGGAGTTTGAGAATTGCAGCTAAACAAGACACTGATTAGCCATGTTTCCGCTGGGAAAATCTAGGGAGTCTCACATCTGGAGAAAGCTGGGTTTCGTTTCCTGTTCTCTAGGGAAAGAGAACGCTGGACACCTGCTTGGCAGGAAAACGGGGCCAGATATAGGTGCCTGGCACGGTAGGTTCCGTGCGGAGTCAACGGAGCAGCTTCAGGAGTGATTTCATGTTTCCAGCCTAGTGTGGACTTCGCAAAGTCCACAAACCCAGTTACCTTGCCTTGCCTATTCAAGTATTCAAGAATGGCCTTGCCTTGTTCCTAGCCACGGACCTTGCTTCAAGAATCAAGTTTTATTCTCGACCTTGTTGTGGTTTTTACCTTGGACCCTGAAAGACCCTGGATGTTTCCCCACACTATTGCTTGGCAATAGTGTGTGTTTCGGTTTCTTGGATTTAACTTTGAACTCTAATATTATATATTGGACTTTACATTTCTGGACTAAATTTGACCTTCCCTGAAAGGTCTGTTGCTGGACTATATTTTCTACTTGTTTTTATTATTCTTATATATTTCTTTAATAAAGATATTAGATAGATATTGGCCTCCGTGTCCGGTTCTCAGTGCTCCGTTGCCAAGGGCGTGACAGGGTCTGCCTCCAGGGGCAAACCAAGAATGGGCAACTTGGAAGTCCCTAAATAGACTCAGAAGCAGAGTGGACAGATCAAAAGACAACTGGCAAGGTGGCACTAACTGGAAGAATCCTCTACCTTGTGTGACTGTGGAGCAGAACAAACAACTCCATATATGTATACTTGCCCACAATGTCCTGCCTCATGTATGGAGGAGGAGTTGTTTAAAGCTACAGAAAATGCGGTCGCTGTTGCCCGCTTTTGGTCTAAAACTATTTAGCTGCTTGTGATTTCCTTTATTTCATCACTTTTAAATGTATTTATTATGCAATGCTTTTGACACAAAATAAATAAATAAATATGGAAAGAAAAAAGTAAATACTAAGGATGGGTGAATCTTTGGAATAAGTAGTTTATAATAATAAATTCGTTATTCAAAATAGATCCAAAGGGGTTTCCAAGATGTTTTGGCGCTTCGGAATTAACCTTCCAATTCGAAGCGTTGGCGCCCATGCCTTTAAATACTAAATGTCATTTCCTAATTGGTTCTGTCATAGAAACATGGAAAAATTTTATTACACTGCCAAAACTTTGTCCTTGCGCAAGGGACATGGTGCTATGATAGTTCATATGGTTTTCTGGAACATTGTTCAACAATTTAACAAAGTTTCAGCCACAAAAACAAAGTTTCTGAAGTAGAACAAAGACTTTCAAAGTAAAGACAACCCAGTAGTGGCAACATGGCGGACGCGCACGGACATTGAGGGCTCTCAGTGTACCGACCTTGCTTCTAGCCTTTGAAACCTTCTATACGCTTCCCACCTCGATGGAAGGAGGTTGTGGTGGTGCCAAACCCGCAGGGACATGAGCTGAGTTAGCGTAATACAACTTAAAAGGTATTACAACTACCAGTTGAACCCTGCAGGGGCACAAGGCGAGGCAAAGGACACCCGGCGAAAGCCGGGCATAGAACGCCAGCCACTATTTTAAAAAGCAAGAAGACAGAAGAAGATTAACATAAGAAGAATAAAGAGACTCGGAGTGGTGAGTGTTCTAATTAAAGAATACTGGAGAGACAAAGGTCCGGGGCATAATATAAACTGAAGCCACGAAGGAAGGCAAAGGAAACTTACCGGAGCTTAGCTGGTAGCGGCCTGAGGCTCCAGGCATGTGCAGACAGATATTGTAAGTCTGAGAAGGCTGAACAGGATTGCATGGGGCTAAGGGGGGCAGCTGCCTCCAGACAATTGACTGAGACTGTTGGTGAGCTGTTGGTGTGCTGCACCGCGGAGACGGAGAGAGAAGCATACGACAAGGGAAGGAGGAGAGAGGACGTGAATAGGGGAACTGGAGGGACCTGGAGAATGTGGAAGAGGAGCGGAGGGGACAGAAAGGCAGAAGGACAGGAAAGACGCAAAATAAGGCCATAAAGCAACAAAAGAGCTAAGAACGACAGTAAGGGCAACTGAAGCAAGGAGGTGGAAGGGCGGAAGAGGGGAGACACAGATATGAACTAAGAGACAAAAAACATAGAAAACTTCCCTTTACAAGCCACACTTGAATAATAAACGGGAAATGAGAAGAGCTCAGCGCCGAGCCCAACCATAGTGAACTTGCCTGAAGTAAGAGGAACAAGTGAGTAAATGGACTATACAGACTTATTGAATGCTAGCTTCCACTATAGGGAGAAGGTAGGATTAACTTTGGAGGGGGAGAAAAAATAAATAAAACAAAACAAAACAAACAAGGAAACAAACTTGGGACAATGTATCTGTAATGTGCTTATTGATGGACTAAAGGTGAATGTTGAAGGAGACTGACAAACTAAGGGATAAAAGAAACAAAAGGACTGCCCTTCTCTATTAAGTTACAAGGTATAAATTATAAGACATAAATTCCACAAGTCAGAAGTCAAATGTTATATGACCAGATAACTGTTTACCCAATGCTATATGCTGTTTGTAATATTCTACATGCTATATGTGATTTCTTTATGTGTTGTACCTTATTTGTATCCATTGTACTCTTCCCTAAATTAATTAATGCATCTCAAATGATATACAGGACGAATGATATATAGGATTGACTCCTCCCTGGTTTAATGAGTTCCAATTTGTTAAGCATTTAGATTTGGCTGTCCCAAAAATTGCATAAGATAGAGACTCATGTTATATGCTGTTTGTAATATTCTCTATGTTATATGTGATTTGCTACATGCGGTACCTTAATTGTATTAATTGTATCCTTCCCTAAATTAATTAATTTGTCTGCAATGATACATAGAACGAATGATAAATAGGAAAGACTCCTCTCCCCAGTTTATTAAGTTCCAATTCGTGAAGCATTTGGATTTGGCAGATTTAAAAAATTTCATAAGATAGAGACATGCATAAATGTCTTCTTGAATGAGTAATTAATTAGTAGATACTTGGGGGTTCAAAATATTGTAGGCCAGATTTGGTGGAGGGTGAGGGTTAATCTACATCAAAGTTATAAGAAAAAGAAAAAGGAGAATGACAACACCAAAATTTAAAATGGAAAGGGACAAGGAAAAGAAAATCCAAGGACTTCAAGGAAGGAGGGACTCAATTACAGAGGAATTTAATATGAAAGATATTATGCGGGAGATTTTAAAAATTCAAACTGAGGTTCAAAAAATGCAAGAGAAGCAGGACAGGCAATATAACATAATTAAAGAGGAGATGGATGAGATGAAGAAAGAATTGAAAGAGGAATTACAGTTAATTATAAAAGAAGAGTTAAAACATGTTCAAAAAGACATTGAGATGATAAAACAAGGAAATATAGAATGTGCTAAGGAGAATAAGATATTACAGGAAAAGCAAAAGGACATGGAAAAATCAATAAATGTAATGGAAAAAGCAGTAACGACACTTAAACAACAACAGGAGGTATTAGAAGCAAAGGAAAAAGAATATCAATTGAGGTTTAGGAATATACTAGAAGAAGAAAAGGAAAATATTAGAGATACAATTGTGGGGATAATATCACAAATAATCCAAAAGACAACGGAAGAGTTGGAAGGAAGCATAGATAGAGTGTTTAGAGTGCAAACTAACTATGCCAGACGCCATAATACACCAAGAGATGTCTTGGTATACTTTGGCAGAAAAAACCTTAGAGACGAAGTATTAAAGGAAAATGCAAAAACTCCAACATATTACAAAGGAAACAAAGTAGCGATACTAAAAGAATATCGCATGTCAATAATAGAAAGGAGGCGTAAATATACTTTTCTGACAGATGAACTGAAGAAAAGAAATGTAAGATTTAAATGGGAGAAAAGAGAGGGACTTATGGTCACCTGGGAGGGAATAAAACATTGGCTTACTTCAGAACATAAAGCAAGAGCTTTCTATGAAAAATATATTTAAAAAGGAGAACATGGTCAGGATAAAGATGATAAGTTCCAAGGAAAGATGAACGAGGATGGAACGGTAGGTGATGACAACTTTGATGAAGAGTGGGTCAGACAAAAGAAAAGGTTGAGAGAGAAATCCCCCAAAGATTATCTAGCACAAACGGACATGGCTTATCCAATGGCAGATAGTGATAAAGAATTAGAAAATGAAAATGTCACAGAGGATTAAAATATATTCAAACAATGTAAATGGACTAAACAGCCCAAATAAAAGAAAAAAGCTATGGCACCAACTTCAAAAAGGTCATTTTGATATTATCTCTCTACAGGAAACACACATCATTCATAAAGATGTTACATATTTAGAACAGAAAAAACTAGGAAAAGTTTATTATGCTTCAAGTGCAGAGAAAAAAAGGGGAGTAGTATCATACATAAGTGAAAAAATCCCATCAGAGTTGGCATTCAAAGATCAAGAGGGCAGAATGCTGGGAGTAATAATAGAATGGGGAGGTAGAAAGCTCCTATTATGTAACATATATGCACCAAATGGGACAAAAACAAAATTTGTAAAACAACTTAGTGCAAAAATAGAAAAGCAAAATTATGACGATTTAATAATAATGGGGGATTTCAATGGGGTGTTAGAAACAACACAGGACAGAACCAAAACAGTAAAAAAAAAAGTAAAGACCCCATCAGCAGGGGAACTTCCAAAGGATTTTAAAATACTTAAGGAGGAGTATGGTTTAATTGATATATGGAGACATTATCATATAAAAGTGAAAGATTATACCTTCTTCTCTGACCGCCACCAATCATGGTCTAGAATAGACATGGTCTGGGGAACAAGAGAAATAGTAACAAAGGTATTTAAATCTAAAATTCTCCCAAGATCAATCTCAGACCACGCACCACTAGAAATTACACTAGGAAACATGGGAACGAGAACTACATCATATAGATGGCAGCTTAAAGACCAACTTATTAAAGAACAGGCAGACCAACTCAAATATAAAAAATACTGAGTGAATATTTTAAACTTAACACCATAAATGAAACAGCGATAGAAACAATCTGGGATGCTAGTAAAGCCTATATGAGAGGCCATTTCATACAGCAGAAATGTATCAAAGATAAGATAAGAAAAAGTGAAATTAATAAACTGGAAAAAGAAATAGCATCAGTGGAGATAAAACTGAAAAGGAACCCAAACGATAAGAAAACTCAATTACAATTGAACATACTTAAGAAACAGATAGATACAACACAGCTAGTGGAAATAGAAAACAAACTCAAATATATAAAGCAATACCACTTCGAAAACGCCAATAAGATAGGGAGATGGCTAACCTGGAAAGTGACAAAAAGGAAACAACATCAATATATAAACAGACTAGAGGAAGAGGGAAAGATTTATACTAAACAAATGGAGATAGAAAAACAATTCGTAAATTACTATAAAAAATTATATGAAGATGAAAACATCCCCAATGAAAATATAATGCAATACCTAGGAAAACAAAAAGTCAAAAGAGTCACTGAAGAACAAAGGGAAATACTAAATAAAAAAATTTCAGAGGAAGAAATACAAAGAGCAATAAGTGCGCTACCGTCAAATAAGGCACCAGGACCGGACGGTTTTGTGGCCCAGTACTATAAGACATTCAGTGACATACTAAAAGGACCACTAACGAATGTAATGAATAGGGTACTGGAGGATAAGAAAATACCAGACTCCTGGAAATCGGCTAATATTACACTTATACCCAAAGAGGAAGTAGACAATGTGAAAGTTAAGAATTACAGACCAATATCTCTCCTTAACACCGATTATAAGATCTTCACCAGTATATTGGCAACAAGATTGAAAGATGTACTTACTGAAAGAATAGGAAAAGAACAGACGGGTTTTCTACCGGGACGTCACATCAAAGATAATATAAGGACCATCTTAAATATAATAGAACACTATGACAAAAATATACAAAAAGAGGTAGGCTTGTTGTTTTTAGACGCCGAAAAGGCACTTGATAAGATTAACTGGAATTTTATAATAGGAGTATTAAGAGAGATGGACGTGGGATATTACTTTCTTAATGCGATTCAAGCAATCTACTCAAAACAATTCGCTAGTATTATTGTAAACGGCCATAAAACCAATGAGATAAAAATTTACAAGGGGACGAGACAGGGATGCCCTCTTTCCCCATTAATCTTTATAATGACCTTGGAGATTTTACTAACAAGCATAAGATCTAATAGCGATCTTAAAGGACTAAAAATTAAAAATAACAGCTACAAATTCTGCGCTTTTGCAGATGACGTGGCTTGTATTATAGAAGACCCGAAAGATCAATGGAATAAGTGGTGGAAAGAATTGACAGAATTTGGTGAGGTTGCGGGATTCAAAATTAATAAAGCAAAAACGAAAATGATAACAAAAAATATCTCAAAGAAGAATAAAGAAGATTTAGAAAAACATACAGGAGTAAAAATCGTAAGGAAAGTTAAATACCTAGGAATAGAAATCACCGCAAGTAATGCCCAACTTCTTAAAAATAACTATGAAAAAAAATGGATGGAGATAAGAAGAAAAATGAAAAGATGGAACAATTTAAACTTGTCACTTCTAGGCAGAATAGCCGTTGTTAAAATGAATATTTTACCCAAAGTTTTATACCTTTTTCAAACAATACCAATAGTTAAACCCAAAATCATCTTCACAAAATGGGAGAAAGACATCAGAAAGTTTGTGTGGAATAATAAAAAAGCAAGAATTAGAATACAAAGCTTAAAAGATGATAAGACAAGAGGGGGGCTGGGTCTCCCCAATCTGGAATTATATTATGAGGCGGCTGCTTTGACTTGGGTGAGGGACTGGGCCACATTAGAAAAGAAAAAAATATTAATACTGGAAGGAGAAGATCTACGACGTGGGTGGCACAGTTATCTATGGAAAGGAAAAACAAAAATAGAAAAAAAAACTTTAAAAACCACTTTATAAGGGTTTTTAAATAAGGGATTATAAAACCACTTTATAATCAGAATTTGGGATAAATATAAAACCAGATTCCACTCCAAAACCCCAATGTGGTACTCTCCAATAGAAGCAAACCACAGAAGAGAAACACCCAGTGAGAAATGGTTAACATATAAACAAATGTTAATACTAACCAACCAAGAGGCAAAACTAAAAACACATGAAGAAATCAAAAAAATAGACCCAAACATTAACTGGCTTCAGTATTGGCAGATTAGAGAGGAATACAAGGAAGACAAAGAAAGAGGATTTGAAACAACAGAAAAACTTTGGGACAAAATACTGAAAATTAACACCAAACAAATAAGAATATTATACAAACAATTACTTACCTGGACTCAAGAGAAAGATCAAATAAAAGAAGTAATGATAAAATGGGCCAAAGCAATGGGACACACAATTTATCTAGGTCAATGGGAAGAAATATGGGGGAAAAAGCTGAGGTGGGCTTATGCTACAGAAATAAAGGAGAACTGGTTTAAAATGTTCCACATGTGGTATTTGACACCAAATAAACTTGCTAGAATCAATAAAGGGAAAATCAGTGGAAACTGTTGGAAATGTGGAAAGCACACCGGGACTTTTATACACATGTGGTGGGAATGTAAGAAAATCAAGAAATTTTGGCAAGAAATACATT
This sequence comes from Anolis carolinensis, assembly GCF_035594765.1. Classification (NCBI taxonomy): domain Eukaryota; kingdom Metazoa; phylum Chordata; class Lepidosauria; order Squamata; family Anolidae; genus Anolis; species Anolis carolinensis. The sequence goes on from NC_085841.1 coordinate 305,248,571, forward strand.
AAAAAATGACAAAAATCCTACAAAAAGAAATTGAGATTAAGCCAGAATGCTTCCTATTAGGAATTACAGATGGGCAAATAGACAATAACACCGATAGATTATTATTTTACCTCACCACGGCGGCGAGAATAGTGCTCGCACAAGCATGGAAAACAAAGGAAGTACCTAGCATGGAGAAATGGCTCAATAAAGTAATGGACGTGATGAATATGGACTTATTAACACAAAAACTAGCCCAGGAAAGAACATCAAATAAAACGGATTGGAGACCCATGAAGGAATTTTTACAAAAAGAAAAAATAAATGTTTATATAAGGATGGACTAAAGAAAGTCCCTCGGATAATAGTATAAAGTAAAGATAGTTAAACTTGTTTAACTTCAAAATAAAAATATACGACTAAAAGAAAATCAAAAGGACCACACCCGGAGCTCTGGAAGTAACAGGATATATCTAGCAACTGTTTACATGTAAATTCTTTTTTTTTGTGTGTGTGGTTGTTTTTGCATTGTGGCTGTTGGTTTTTTTCTTTTGTTGTTGTTGTTGTTATTTTTCAATTCCCCCCCTTTTTTTTTCTTTTTGTTTCTTTTCAACTTGTGTATTGATACTTCATTTTCCCCCTCACCCCTTTCCCTCAGATACCCTTGTTGTCTTACATGTGTTTTATGGTATTGAGAAATGAGAATCTTTGTTGTTATAAGAAATGTATGGAGTTGCTGGGAAATCTCTCAATAAAAATTAATTTAAAAAAAAGTAAAGACAACCCAATGAAACAGGAAATAAGACTTTCAAACCAGGAACAGATTTCTTCAATTATAAAAAAAATTGTTTATTCTAAACTCTATGAAAACCTGCCAAAAATCAGAGGATAAGGAAATGTACTGAAATTTGGTGAGCTAACAATGGTAAATGTGTTCTACCACTGTAACAAATTTCATTATGATAGTTCAAAAAATGAGGGAGAGAGAGGCCCCTCAATTTTCACCATCGATGATAATGTTTTCCTTTATGCTCATGCGCACTCGCCATTAACAAAGTACATACAAAGTTTCAGAAGGTTCGGAAAGTTTTGATTTTTTTTGCTTCAAAATTAGGAAATGACTTTAGAAATGAAGCGCCAGCGCTATTTTGAAATGAGTATTGAACCATTTTTTTCATGGATCGCACATGCCTAGTAAATACTATGCATCTACATGGGATAATAAGCAACCCCAACATTAATCAATCTAGAAATTATTAAAATATTATAAAAGCACAAACTTGAGCTCGGTTAGAATACCACATGCTGGGATGGTATTGTAAGCAAGCTGCCTGACCATTATATAACACAGTGTAATTATTATGTGAATTTGGCATTAGTTACGTGCATATAGGTGAAAATGATGTAATGTTACATCTGTAATTACACTCTTTCATAATTAAAAACAGATAAAATAGTTATATAGAGAGAATACCCAAATTTGTAACTTTCACTTTCTGGAACAGATTTATTCTTTAAAAGCTATTTGGCTATGGTTTCATTTTTGGAAAGATATCTTCCAAATATACCCTGGCTTAAGTTGACATTCAAAGAATTATTCTTAATTTAGAAATATGCAAACATTAAATGCATCATTTTACTAATTTGTTTCAGTATTTGATTGTTGCCTTTCTGCCAACAGGGTCCTCTGAAACAATGTACGATACATAAAAATAGGTAAAAACAAAACAATCTTTTCAAGTCAGTTTTTAAAATAATCATCTTCTTGGGGTATTGTGTGGTTTCCGAGCTGTATGGCAGTGTTCTAGCAGCATTTTCTTCTGAAATGCCAGGAGAAAATGCTGCCAGAATACCGACATACAGCCCGGAAACCACACAACATGCCAGTGATTCTGGCCATGAAAGCCTTCGATGATACATTGAATCATCATCTTCCTTGTATATATCTGCTGAGCATCAGCCTCAACTTTGCCACATCTTTACTTCAACCTGAAATTTGAAATACATCACCCAATAAATTGCAGGGAAGAATCCATACAATTGGATGTGGCAAGCAATGTGTTCTTTCCTCTGTGGTGCTGTGCCATGGCCCATTGGGCACCTTCCATGAAAGATTTTAAAGTAATATTAATGGACTACAGATGAATGGATTCATGTTTCCCTAGGACAAACTCCTCTGCCATAATGAAATGTTTATGTAAGTATTTATGTTATTTTTAATTACAAGAGGAAAATATTATCTTCTGTCTTGAAGATGATTGCTTCATCCTCTTGCCAAAGTCAAGTTAGATAAATTCAACCAGAAGACAGAACTTGAAAAGCCAATCTAGTTATCTTGCCCCAACATGTCAAGATCGCCTGAAAAAAGAATCCATAATTTTGGAAGATACAGACTATACAATGTTACCTTCAAGTTAAGAAAGGCTAACCTTGATACAAGTGTCTTGATATACCGAGATACCCTGTTGAGAAAATGGTTAATCACCATGAGATTTTCCATATCTCTTGGAATTATAAAGTTGGGATAGACCTTAGGGACCATCCAGTACGACCGCCTGCCATGCAGGATTATACAATCAAAGCACTTCCAACAGATGGCAATCCAGTCCCTGCTTTAAAACCTCTGAATAGGTAACCAAGCCCCCGGTTATTTGAGATTGTCACCCTTTGTCTTTTGGGTCTTGCACGTTTGTCTCCATGGAATTGGACACTTAAGTTAATCAAGGAATCATCTGCATACCCACATCATCACTTCCCCCAGTTTTGCGCCCTCCCAGTTAAGAAAGGCTAACCACAGATTATTTGTGGTGACAGTGAGCTGGTACTTGCATAACTTTTAGCCAAACTGTAATAAACCTCTGTAGTTTGCCTTCAACCTGGAATCCTTGTCCTCTGTCCTAGCTGACCTGGTTTAATGGAAGCTCATTGGGCACAGACCTCCTTATCTGTGGTCCTACCTAAAATCACTTCAAGAGCAGCAAATTAAATGTTCAAGGAAGAGTGTTACAAGAGTTAAGCTCTTCCTGTTGTTTCTTCCTTCCATGTTTCCCTCCAGCCAGGTCTCAAAATAAATCTGTATCATCAACATGTACCCCAACCAATGGTTATTTTAGTCAGGAAACACTGGCTATTAAATGTAAGCTTCCATACAATGCAACAGGATTACTTACTATGGAGCAGAGCTGTGACAGAATGCTAAAAGGCCTGCTAATATTTTTCATTACCAGGAACTCTGAAACACAGAAACCCACTGAGAGACAGAATGCTATTTAAAGCGGCATTGTAAAAGTTATTGTTCTGTCAGCTTTCAGTGAATCTTTATTCTACAGCATGCATTACTGAGACTGAATAAAGGACAGAAAGGAGTCTGGAAGACTAAAGGTGCACTCATACTATAGAATTAATGCCGTTTAACACCACAATAACTGTCCTGGCTCAATACTATGGAATTATGGGAGTTGTCGTTTGGTATGACAGCAGCACTCTTAGGCAGCAAAGACTAAAAACTACAGCTCCCATGATTCCGTAGCATTAGCCAGAGCAGTCAAAGTGAAGTGTAAAAGCATCCTTAGAGAGGCATACAAAAGATAGGTAACCACTGAAATTTGCTTTTAAAAGCTATGGTGTTTTAAAAGCTAATTGCAAAGGTAAATTCACGGAAGTTAGGTCCAAATACATTATATACATTACATTAAATCAAGCCTCCATATTCAGAAGTAGTATATCCTATTACCATTTACTGCAGGAAAAACAGAAGGGAAGGGCTTTCAGGATCTCAATATGGCCTTTTCAGAAGCATCTACTGGAAACTGGATGGCACGCTCTATGGACTTCTATGCCTAATACAACCAAACTTATTGTTGTGGTTATGATTTTTGCATTTAAGTTTTCCACATCGTGTTCAAGGCGATTATTTTTATTGAGGGATATAAACTATAACTATATTACAATCAACAGATTAGATAAAAACAAACAAACAAAAACAAACAAATAGAATAAAAGAAATATTATTAATAACAAGGTTATTTTAAAATAGATATTATTAAATACAGGTAAAAGTTTATCATGTCATTTTTTTGTGACAAGCAAGTGCTGAAGCACAAAAGCTGACCACTTTAACTGTTACCATTGGATTCTAATCTGCCAGCAAGTAGTGTATGTAAAACTCATCAGTTCTTCCAGTAAAGCTTTGTAGAATTGCATGGATAAAAGTATGTCGGAAGCCACTGTAGAAGGAATAACAATAAATGTCTTATTGTCTCTATTGAGCCATCACCGCAAGGACATACACGTGCATCATAGGGAACTTTGTTATACCTCCCCTCTAATGAGGATGAAGGTAATATATCAAAATTTGCTTGGGTGAATGTTTTTCTGTATTTTGGAAGGGTTAAAGTATTAAAATGACTTGCTAACATAAAAGACTGACCACTGTCTCTGAATTCAGGATATACATTAGCTGCACTTACATGGTATTGCAACTTATTATAATTCGCTGGTGTGTGGGGGGTTTTTTTTTTTTTTTGCTTTAATATATCCTATTGCCAAAATGGTGTTTCTTGAGAAACCCAGTTTACCTAGTTTCTCATCTAGTGTCTTTTTCCACCTAGACTGGAACCTGTCAGTTAATACTATCGAGGTAAAAAACTTTGTTAACCAGAAATTTAATTTAAGGATCCATGCTTGGGAAATTTGAAATTTGGCCTGCTTCTAATTGTAAAACTGCATTTGGCACACAACTAGGAAGCCCAAGGCTAGATCTCAAAAGTTTTGTCCGTTTGGATTCCATGACAGCAAAAATTTTATATGCACACCACTGTGCACCATATAGCATCTGTGACAATACCCTAGCATTGAAGACTTGTATAGCTGATGGAACATGTTTTACTCCTTTAACAAAAAGAAGGATGTACATTACTTGATACTTTTCTGAGCATTTGCAGTGGCATTAATAGATTGAGCTTTTCAGGAGCCTGTGGCTTGAAAAATCACTCCCAAATATTTACAAGATTTTACTTGCTCAATTGGATGCTCATTTATTTGCCACGTATGTATAATCCGTTTCCTAGTAAACACTAGGACTTCGGACTTATTGTAGTTAATTACTAGCTTTTCAGTTTTGCCATTATTACCTAGAGCATTTAATGACCTCCACAAGCCAATGCAAGTTAAAGAGAGAAATACCACATCATTTGCATAAAGGAGGGCTGACAAAGGTCTACCTGCTAGGATAGAAGGATAGAAATTTGAACCAGAGAGACTCTTAGTCAAAGAGTTTATGTAAATATAAATCAAAGAAGGCACTAGCACACAACCTTGTCTCAGATATGCATGTGTTGGGATGGCCTCAGTCAAGTTACCTACCCTGTTACATCTTACTTTCAAGCATGTTTTTTCATAAAGGCTATGAATCAAAATCAACAGGCGCCTGTCCATATTAGTTATCTCCAATTTCTGCCACAACCTGTCTTGGGAAATCATATCAAATGCGGCCTTAAAGTCAATGACGGCTGTATAAAGGGCTCCCTTGGTCTAGATGAATATTTCTCTATAAGATGGTGTAAGACTATACCATGCTCTCCAGTAGAGTGTTCCAGTCTAAAACCTGCCTGCTCATCTTCCGGAAGGTTTTCCTCTTCCATCCAGACTGATAGTTCTTCAAGGAGGAGATGAGCATACAGTTTGCTGATTACACTTAGCAAGCTAATTGGCCAATAGTTTTCAGAATCTGGTCTTTTCTCTTTTTTATGTACTGGAATAATGATAACGAGCCCCCAGTCTTCTAGTTTACATGCAAAATGGTCTATTCACATGAATAATGCTGCTAGGACTGGGGCACAGCAACTCCCATTTACTACAAGCATCTCAGGAGGAATATTGTCACTCCCTGGTGCTCTGCCCACCTTAAGCTTAGAAATAAGAGTATTAATTTCAGTGGTGGAGACAGGGGGGCAATCTGGAAGACTGTGGAGTCAGCTTTGTATATTCCAATGCTCAGATTGCCTTACAGCATACAGACTACTGAAATATGATTCCCAGGTCTTGACAGGAATGTAAGAATCTGCTGGGCCCATTTTACTATCCAATCCTATTGGGGGATAATTTTCCTTGGAATCAGGTCCTTGAAAAATCCTGCCATTTTTGTGACATGGTTTACTTACATCCAGATACATGCTGAATATAGATCTTTGTCTCTGAAAATGCATTTTTCACAAAACAATCCAGTACACTAAAATGCTGTTGCAGAACGCAGCTCAGCAAAAATCTGTGAAATCGGCTTCCTTTGGTCATGTGTCAAAGGAGCACAATGTTTAGGGGAAAGGTGTACCTTACTCCCCCAAAGGCTCTCTTTTTCCACAGCAGCCCATGTGGAGACAAAGCATGTTCAATCTACCAAAGCCAAGTGGTTTCATTAACACTCATTGACCAAACCCCATTATTACAGCCAAGAATCACAAAGTGGTAACTTGGACCAATTCTAGCTCACAACATTATATTCAGCTACGCATATATTAAATAATCTAAATTTCCAAATAAAACATGTCAAATTAAAAATCCTAAACTGATCTGCATTATTGTCTTGTAATACATTCTTTGTCACTCTTAAGAATTTGGGGGTCTTGACTCATAATTGACTCATGCTTAAAATGGTTAATGCTACAGGGAAAAAGCTTAAATTTAAGATGACACATAGCAAGGTGACTTTTAATGTTCTATCATTCTAAAATAAACTCATCTGACAAATGAATAATTTCATTAAATTATCTTCATATGCAAAGGAGAGGGAAATTCACTTAGTCTGCCCTGTTGATGGCCTGTTGCCCTGAAAGTCCAAAAGGCCTCTCAGATCCATTGCCTCTTGGAGGGATGTTTGCAAACAGTGGCAGTCAAGTTGTGCACTATTTAAGACAAGCATTCAGAGCCCTCTTGGTGATGAACCTCCCTACTGAAATGGACATAGGTAAAATGTAAAAATGGGAATCTGATGCTGCATACTGTTCTCTTGGGGAGTACAAGGTAATTGATTTATCTTGATATAAGGACAGTAGTGTGCCTTGAATAAAGAAGAAAAATACTGGCTCTGGAAAGGTGAATTAGACAATTGGCAAACTGGCTGGAGAATTCTGGGAGTTATAGTTGAAAAAAAAACTTTAGCGCCTCTGGTTAAAAACTACCATAGGAATGGGGGGATTCTAGGAATGATAAGAAATGTAAACAGCAGATAGTTTCTGCAGCTAAATGACAGTCTGTTCACATTGGAGTCTATATTCAAATATTGTGCTATGGATCTAGTCAGGTAGTTAGTCCCTTCAAATGGGACTTATTCTGATAAAATATTTGTTGTTATGTACCATTAGGTTGGTTTAATGACTAGGAGACCTTCTGATAGCCTCTAGGACCCCTTTCAGTACTATGATTCTATCATTCTATTAAGGTCTAACTGTACTTTTGCACTCTTTTTATTAATTTTCCTCCTCTGCTGCTGTTCTTTGAGCAACAAAGGTTTTCTTGTTATCTTAAAAATATTTGTCCCTGCTTGTTGGCAAAAAATTTTTTAGAATTTTAGAAAAAATGGTGGATTTTGTCTCTACTGATTGAAACAACTATATTGTTCCACCAGCTGTTTCTGATGATTTAATTCTTCCAAGTGCTTTCAGGCCAACTACCACTCATTTTAGTCCAAAATTGTAGTTTCTACTTTGGAGGAATCTATCATTCTTGTATCTCTTTTGTATTGTTCTTCAGTGTGTTGCTTCCATTGTCTTTTTATTTAATCTTAATCATTTACTTCTACAATGCATTTGCCTGATGATCATATAGCATCCCAAATTATGATTTAAATTTCCATGTGATTTTTTTGGACTTGTAGAAGAAATACCTTGTTCTACCTTAGTTGTTTTCTTCAGGTTTTTTTTTGCCCAGTTTATTATAATACTTCTATTTGTCTGTGGATACACATTTTTAAACAGATCCATTCAGAACTCTGATCCAGCTCCTGTCACCTTTTGCTTTTCCTCCTCATCTGTCCTTAATTATCTGAAGAAATTTAGCAGTCATCCAGTGAGGCTTTTCTATGTGTAAGAGCCCTTTTTACATTTTCCCTGATAATGCCCACAATTCTTCTGCTTCATTGTCAAATATGTTTAGTTCTGTATATATGTTCTTTACACAGTATTCAAATTCTATAGGGATATTAATTAGACTGCATTTTGGCACAGTGATCGATTTAATACTATTTCTCTGGCTTTAATATAATTTTTTATATTATATTTGTCATCTGTGTGACAATTCAGTCCTGAACTTGCTTTTGGAAAAGAAATTGTGCTTGCCATTCTTTAACTTCTGTGTCCTATAGTATAGTTTTTTTCCATTACTGTATTGACTATCTGATGATGTGCAGGTATAGTCATCTCTTTGGTTGAAAAATGTGCTTGCAATAAGCAAATTATTGGCTTCACAAATTTTGATTATTTGTCTCATGTCATTTTTGGAATCTAAAACCATTTTTAAATTAATGTTGGCTCTCTCCTGTCATTACATTCCTGTCATCTATTATTATCAACATGTCCTCTTTCGGTGTATGATTTAAATTTCTTTCTCAGTGCCTGCATAGAATTTTTTGATTTCTTTCTTTTCTGCCTCTGTAGTTGGACTATTCATTTATAATACGTTGATTGGTTGTCCACATAGTGTTGTTGATATTATTTAGTTAGGACTATTGCAAAAGAGGGGGAAACTGGAACATGATGTCATGTGATACCAATTGCCAGTCTGCTACCTCCTTGCAATGAGTTACCTCATGTGTTGAATACAGGTACTTCAGTGGCAGCATCCTCTAGTCTGCTTTCACTGGATTTTTTAACCCAATTACAAGTGCATCTAATTAAGCATTTCACACTGCCACTTCCACCCTTTTAAAAAAAATTAAGGCACTTTGTAATTACAATTTTTTTAAAAAATGAAAGGGGTGGAAGTGGCATATTGGAAGGGCGGAGTTATGATGCTCACTCAAAAGTATGGCTTTGCACTATTAGCCATTGCAGTTATGTGACACTAGTGGCTGTGATTGGAGTCAGCATATTGCCGGTGGGTATTTATAAGTTTATTTATACCCCGCCTCCATCTCCCCCGAAGGGGAATCGGGGCGGCTTACATGGGCGGAGCCTGGATAAAAACAATAACAATATAAAATACATCAATAAACAAAAACATACACAATTATAAAATTTAAACATTAACCTACGAACTAAAAAACAGACTTAATAAAACATGAAATTAAAAACAATGAGGTTGTAATAATAGACTGGGTAACGTGCACCTTATAAAAGTTGTAAACTTGAGGTAACTGATAAAGTGCTGCTATCCTAAATCATGGAAATGCTGCGGGATAGTGGCTTGCATGTAATAATGTCCTTAGATGTACATTATGTTCCCTGACTGCTTTTTTGATACAACCATTTCTTCTTAGATTGTTATTTCCTGATTCCAATGCTATATAAAAATTATAATTATAATGTCGCATTCCTATCCATTTTGAATCAATGTTGAAATATTCCAGTTCCTGTTTGGCAATTTCTACGTTCCTCTGATTCATGCTTCTTACATTCAGTGTTCCTATTATATGCCTTGTATATCTTTGGACTTTCCTTTCACATCTGATCATATTAGCAGCTGAGCAACCTCTTGACTTAGGTCCAGGGACATCATTAGACTCAGTGCTATTAGTATTTGCCATTTGTGATTCCCTAACAGCTGGCCGAGTGCCTTCTGTCTATGAGGTCTGTCTTCCAGCAATGTCTCTTGCTACATTTTGGACTGTTTCATCATCAAGCAAAATGAAACTCAGAAGAAGTGTACTGGTGCCTCCTTTTGCACAATATTAACTCAGATTAGCTAAAATGTCCATGCCACTGTCTCTAAGACATTCACCATAAGCATCATATCTCATTACTTCCTTTCTAGAGTCTCCTGCCCCACTCACCGTTGGAGGTCCTTCACAGATGATGCAGCTGTTGCTTCCTAAAGAAGATGGACACATTTTATGCTGTGTCTGGAGTGCATACTATCTATATATATAAAAGGGGTAATGAAATTTCGGCCTAGGACAAAACAACATATCCCAGAAACACTAAACTTGGCAGCACAACCCCTCATCCATGCCTCTACGTTCATTCAACAAAAAGAAAAGAAAAATAAAGTCCTAATTAGAGGGAGAGGAATAATTGTTTTTATCCAATTGCTGCCAGTTAGAAGGTTAAGCTCCACCTACTTGGTCTGCTATCAGTTAGAAGGCTAAGCTCCACCCACTTGGTCTCCTAGCAACCCACTCAGCCCAGGGCCACTTCAATCAGGCCTCTTCCACACTGCCTATAAAATACAGATTATCTTATTTCAACTGGATTATATGGCAGTGTAGACTCAAGATGAGCACCAACCCCAACAGTCAGACATGACTGGACTTAATGTCAGGGGAAAACCTTTACCCTTTACCTTAACTACCACCAATTCCTCAATACTTTATTTCCCATACCACCATACTTCACCACAGCAACGCGTGGCCGGGCACAGCTAGTAGAATATAGAATAAATGCAATTTGATATCACTTTAACTTCCATGGCTCAATGCTATGGAATGCTGGGAGCTGTAGTTATCCAAGATCTTTGGCTTTCTCTGTGAAAGTGTGTTGGTGCTTCAACAAACTACAAATCTCAGAATTCCATAGTACTCATTCATGACAGTTAAAGTGGAAGTCAAATTGCATTAATTTGACAGTGTAGAAATAATGCATTTTGAGATCAGGGCGACCCTATGATGTGCAGGATGATCATACTAGGTGCCTGGACTAAGTGTTAGAGTCTATTCTACTGATGGTATTACTGTCAGTATAACACAATCAACCCCTGCCTCCATCATGTTAAGATGAGCATCTAAGAAAAGGTAAACATCTGAGAGGGTGGGGGAGGTATAAAATAATTTAATTCTGGTGAATAAATGGGAACTGGAGAATTCCAGACTCTTTCATTGAATTAATACCTGCTGACTATGCATAACAAAAGATACACTTCTAAGGACCTCGTCACATTTAGCCCTGGATTTGCCATGAATCGTGGCGAATCTAGTGGGGCCCAAGAGGGAGCATGGGAAACCCATCACCCTGCACCCCACATCATCTGCCTTGCACCTCACCTCATCCCACAGGGGGAAGCATCGCCGCCCAACTTCCCCGTTGTTTCCTCTGCAACATGGGAAGCCTTCCATGTTGCTGAAGTAGCCTCTTGCTATGCTTGGACTTCCCATCGGAAGTAGTTTAACGTTGTGTTATGGGAGCTGATGGGGTCCATGCCTCAACTGAAGTCCATGTGTCCTAGAGTGGGCAATTTTGCCTGAATGATGAGGTCCTAAGTAACAGTAAGTAAAGGCATACTCAAAACAGTGATCTTTTAACAAGCTTATCAGTCTCGAAGTAAGGATGTTTATAAGATGTTTATATAAACATAAGAGGAGTGTTTGGGTGGGGGGGGGGAGTCCTGGGGAAAGTAAAATCGCTCCCTCTTTATTGTCACCAGAAAAGATTTTTAGAAGGTACTGACTGATTTATACTTTTTAAGTGCATATTTTAGTAGGTTAGCTATTGTTAATATTTCAATTCTACATTAAAGTTTTTTTTATCATGTCAGAAGCAAATTGAGAATATACTGCAAGTCGCTTCTGTGTGAGAGAATTGGCCGTCTACAAAGATATTGCCCAGGGGACACCTGGATGTGTTACCATCCTGTGGACTTTAAAGTTTCCTTTTTGTATATTTTAATCATTTTCATTAGTGAGCCACCTTGAGCCCCAATTTTGGATAAATGGTTATTTGTAAAGTTAATAAGGGTTAATAAAGGTTATCCCTGGATGTGTTTGGAAGAAGCTTTCAGGTGGTTTTTAGAAAGTTCAAAATGTTTTTGTTTACTTGTGCAAAGTTTATTTTACATGGCTGTTTCATTTCACATGCTCAAACGTGTGGTGACACATGTTGAACTCTTCTTCTTTTTTGTGGTACAGGAATCAATCTCTGCTCCTTCCATGTTGTTTCTGCCTCTTGCACCATATTTTCTATTAAGGAATTCAAATCCTGGAACATGTCTACTTTGTTAACTACATTTTATCATTTAGAGTTCTCACATTAATTAAACTATTTAAAACATAATAACAATTTCTAAAAGAAACAATAAAAGTTGTTCAGGGTAAAACCAATTAAAAGATAAAACCAATTGCCAGGATACAAAAAAAGATCTTAACAGGTGTGAAAAATTACTCTTCTGGGAAAGGATTTCCACAGTTCAGCACAATAATTGAAAATATATATTAGAGTTGCCAGTCATCCAGTGGCCACCACTCAATTCCACAAGGTTCTATATTTTACATTGCTTATGCTACTGAAAACACATTAGTTTCCACAAAGCTGGCTATCTAAACTGGGTTTAGAATAGAAAATGAATTATGGAATATGATCTAAACACAACAGTTTGAGTAGCAAAGTGTGCTCTTCGAAGGATATATATGTTTATTTAATAGCCGGCTTTCCTATATATCATCAGTAACTGTTTGCAAAGCACACAATACCGGTAGTTTGCATGATGAATAGCTGTCCACACAATACCTAGAAAATAACTGTAATTTGTCCCTAGATGTATGTAATTAATCATTTTAATGAGATAATTTAGAGTGCAATACTTGTAAGTAGTGCATGGTACTATGATCTTCATTGACATGCCTTTGTTTCTCAGGCCATCAGCCCTTAATTGCTATTTGTATATATAATGTTCTACAGCTAAAATGTATGTACATTACACTTAGCAAGATTAAGGGAAACATTCCATGTATACAAAGGAGAATAAACATCTCCTTTCACATATTATGCCCATCAGTCTTCCTGTTATTCATTTACTCTCCCTATCTACTGTTGCCATTCAGCCATATTTTTGTTTTTAATTTGAGACGTTGTTTGCTATGCTTCTTCCTACTTTTTAAAAAGTAGATCTCTATCTTAAAATATCACTAGAATCTTGTTGGTGCCGTATCTATATGTAAGTTTATCCAAAGGAGCAAATGGACATTTTTATCCAGTTCAGGTTGTTCATATTCAGTTTAAAGTTGCAGAAACAAAGTTGTGCATGTGATGCTATTCAGTATATCGATACACAGTAGACTCTTAGTTAACTGGCACCTATGGGGCTTGATAGATAAATGTAATTTCTGGTAGCTTGAGAATTACGATTAAAAATATCTGAATTAAATAATATAGATCTGTACTATACCGCAGGACTTCTTAAACTTTCCACTTGCAACCCCTTCCGGACTGAGACATTTTTATGTGATCCCAGGTATATAGGTATATAAAATAGGTATAAACATTTCCTGATAACAAATCAGCATTTGCAAAGCTTGCTAAACAGGTATTTTTGTGGCAGTTTGTGCATAAAATTGGTCCCAGGTGCCATCACAGTTGCCTATCCTGTTCTAGAATTTTAGTATAACTGTCCAGGATAGTATTCATTCAGAAGAAAATACATAGCAGCAAAGGAGAGTCAAGTCACTGCCTATGTCTAATTTTAGGTGGAAATGTTAATTATTTTTAACTCTTGAAAGAATATTTTTCCTGTTGAGGCTTCTCAGCCTGGGGACATGCTCGTCACTTGTACATAGATTGAACAGATCTTGGACATTCAGTCTCTGCTAACTGCCACCAAATCGAGCAGACATATTTATACTGCATAAAAGAAAAATTGCCATATGTAAATCAGATATAATACAGCAAGCAAAATGTCACACCTTCCAATATGATATCTCGGAGCACATCCCTATTTAAATTCCCTGAGAGCACCAGGTCATATCTAATTTTGGAAGCCAGACAGGGCTAGGCCTGTATAACATTTAAATAAGGGAGCACCAAGTTCTATAGGCTATCTTTGTCTCAGAGCAAAGTGCAAGATCATCCATATCAAGGCAGGTGCAATGGCAAACACAACAGTATTCTGCATAAGTATAGACATCTTGTTTAATTGCAATGAGCATGGGCAAAGGGGGAGTTGGTATCCAAATAGCCATAGCAGACTTCATTGGCCAATCAGGAAACCGAGGTCCTTGAGAGCTGCAGCAATTGTAAATGTGTTGCAGAGCTATCTTTTTCAGACAAATTGCTTTTACCACTAAATTTCAGCTCTGACAATGTCTAGGTCACAACACAAGCTTAAACAGGGTCTGAATCTCCTTGAAGCATAAAAAGAAAAATCCTGATTGAACTCCTCAAACCCCAGTTTCATGACACCACATATTTTAACATCAGTTTTTTTTATTTACTTATTTGTATTGTTTTATTTGCCTGCTGCCCTTCTCACCCCAAAGGGGACTCAGAGCGACAAACACAAGGCACAATTCGATGCCATACAACCATATCCGGCAAATAAAACATATACATTAAAACAACCACTAAAAACCTTTCAACATTAAAATGATTGAAATCATATAATCCAATATCGTATTCCAGGCTGTTCCAGTTATCATTCCACATTCATATATTGCACTGATAAATTAACCAAAGGCTTGGTCTCACAACCACTTTTTCAGATTTTTTCTAAAGGTCAGGAGGGAGAGGGCTGATCTGATGTCACTGGGGAGGGAGTTCCACAACCAAGGGGCCACCACTGAGAAGGCCGTGTCTCTCGTCCCCTCCAACCGCAGCTACAAAGGAGGTGGGGCCAAGAGCAGGGCCTCTCCAGACTATCTTAATCTCCAAGATGGTTCATAGAGGGAGACATGTTCTGATATTACATGGTAAACAATTATATAATGGCATGGGTGTAGTAACAGTTGGATCCAAAGATCTGCATTACAAGTGAAGGCTAATTCTGTTTGCACGAGAAAATGCTGCTACTACCAGTTTCCTCTGATGCTCCCTGAAATGCCTCCCATGGTGCCATGCTATTCCCAATGGTATCTAGCCCCTCAGAGCATCTTGGGTAATACAAGTTCATAAAGAGATAATGAGAAAGAAAAACCAGGAGAGCTGTATTCTGGTTATTGTTTCCTTCAAGATAAGGCCAGTGTTCCCCATTCTCTATTGCAAAGATTTCAAGACACATTTCTATTGTCCTATGAAATGACAATGTGTTACATTCATGTGTAATCTGATGGGCACTATCTCTACCAGAAGCTAAAGTTATTTCCTTCCAGAACTGACAAGATAGGCATTATAAACTTGCTTTTAGAAAATGGTCCAGAGAAACAAGAAAAACATGATAGACACAGAAGAATGACATGTTCTTTTTCTCAATATGAATGTTTGTGAACAAAGAATTCTAATTTGTTTTGTTGTAGTGTGTGTCAAATGGTTTCTAGGCATTAATGGGAATTGATCTAATGTGACTGAGCAATTATCTTCTATCAGAGAAGAGTTTATTCTTTATCAGAGTTCCTGATCATCCAGTGTGACTAACTCACTAATGACTGCTTTTTAATACTTAGAATTTTATGGGTAAAATATCCTGGTTGTTAGTTGCCATCGAGTTGGCTTTTACCTATGGTGACCCTATGAGTGTGAGACCTCCAAGTCACCCTTTTGTTAACAGCCGAGCTATGTTATTGTAAACGCAGGGCCATAGCTTTCTTGATTGAGTCTATCTATCTCTAATGTAGTCTTCCTTGTTTCCTTCTGCCTTCAACTGATGTATCATGATATGTCCAAAGTATGACAGTCTCACTGTCTTTTTGTTTGTCTTTTTGAGAGAGTTCAGGCTTGTTTTCATCTAGGACCTATTTATTTTTCTTTTGAGTCTTCCATTATATTCATAGAACATTTGCCCAGCACCATATCTCAGACGAATTGATTTTCTTTCTTACAGTTTTTTCATCATCTAGCTTTTTAAGCCAAGTATAGAAACCAGAAATACTATGGCCTGGATTATTTTGACTGCACTATCTCTTGATACAATTTTAACCTTGAGAATTTTATCTAGTTCCTTCATAGCTGCCCTTCCTAGTCTTCTGATTAATCGACTACAGTCTCCATTTTGATCTATGACTGAGCCAATGTTAATATTATTATTATTTTTCATGTCAGGAGCAACTGGAGTTGCTTCTGGAATGAGAGAATTGGCCATCTGCAAGGACACCCAGGGGACGCCCGGATTTTTTTTTTTTTATGTTTTACCATCCTTGTGGGAGGCTTCTCTCATGTTCCCTCATGGAGCTGGAGCTGATAGAGGGAGCTCATCCACACTCTCCCAGGGTGGGATTCGAACCTGGCAGCTTTCAGGTCAGCAACCCAACCTTCAAGTCACAAGGCTTTTATCCCCTAGGCCACCAGAATCTCCGTTAATATTAATGATATTAATGATATTAGCCTTTATAGATATTCAGTAATTCTTAGTCTACATACTTTGAAATCAGTGAGAATCAACTTTGTCAAAAATAACTGAAATTTCTAAACATTCAATTCCTTTCTGATGCACATTTTAGAGAACAGATTCAAAACAGAGCACATGGCTCCATTTTTGAGAAGTCTGCATTCTCCATATATGTATTAACAAAAGTTCCAAGTTCACTGTAATTTGGAATTAATCAATTCCTGAAGTCAAGATAAAGCTAATGAAATTTCCATTTGAGTGAAATGTCAACAATTCTAGGCATCCAGAAGAGCATCAGATGTGTTAGAAAAAAAATCTTTGTGGTGTCATATATTGCAGTTTCATTGAGCCATGACCTCACACATTATGCATCACTCTTACGTCATAATATTTTATTATCTGGCACTAGTGTGGGTGCATGTCACAGCCTAAAATGCAGAATTATCTCCTCAGATATATGTAGGAAAGAAGAAATGTCAGCAACCAACTGGAATGGAGAAGGAGCAATAATAATGAGTCAGACATACATTCAAGCAGAAAATGTGAAGATAGACATAGCAGCCCACCAATAGCACCATACTACTAGCAGAAAATCACAAAGTCTTGGAACATGTTGCTGAAGAAAGTCAAAAAAACAATGTGCAAAGGCAGGTTTACAGTTGAATATTATGAAAAAAATATGATGGATAACCAAAAAGACAAATAAATGGATCCTAGATGAAATCAAGCCCAAACCTTCTCAAGAAGCTTACGAAAGGCACTTCCACACAGCCCTATATCCCAGAATATCAAGGCAGAAAATCCCACATTATCTGAGTGTGAACTAAGATAACCCAGTTCAAAGCAGATACTGTGGGATTTTTTACCTTGATATTCTAGGATATAGGGCTGTGTGGAAGAGACCTAAGTGACTAAGCTGACTGACATACTTTGGTCATATTGTGGGATGACTTCAATTACTAGAACAACGATGATGCTTGGTAAGACTCCATTCCATATGGATAAACTCAATCAAGGAAATCATGGTCTTGAGCCAGTAAGATCTATGATAGCTTGAAGATTTCCTATTCATGGGGTTGCTAAAAGTCAAAATTGACTTGTTGGCAGTTAACATCAACAAAAGTAGTAGGATGAGGCTGACTGTATCTGTTTTGCCTACATTTCTCTTCAGGATTTGTCTCCAGAGATGGGGTTTCTGCTCTGGACTTTGGTGTTGAAACTGGTTTAATGGAACCTTGTAGATAGAGAACAGAAGAATATAAGAAGGAAATGCATGTAAAGAAGGCACAGTTGGAAAAGAACAAGGGTAGCATTTGTACACAAGCCTCTGGGAAGCTGCAAATTCATTTTTCATGCAAAAACAATTGATTATGAATTAAGCTATGAAAAATTAGAGGAGGAAAGGGCACCATAGAAATAAGTGAACAGTAGATGTTACTTCACTGAAAGATAGTTTAGGTGGCTATACAGATTGTGTAAAAAGGTTGGCATTGATTTTGCTCCATTCTGCATATTTATGGGACTTCCAATTAAGTCTACCAGAACACATATTTTGTCCTCATTCCATGTAAAAATGCTGAGTGGGCTGACAGTTGAAACTTTAAACAATTACCATAGGTTGAGCCCTAGATGGCACAATGGGTTAAACCCTTGTGCTGGCAAGACTGCTGACTGAAAGGTTGGTGGTTTGAATCTGGGGAGCGGGGTGAGCCCCCATCTGTCAGCTCCAGCTTCCCATATGGGGACATGAGAGAAGCCTCTCACAGGATGGTAAAACATCAAAACATCTGGGCATCCCTTGGGTAATGTCCTTGCAGACGGCCAATTCTCTTACACCAAAAGCAACTTGCAGTTTCTCAAGTTGCTACTGACATAAAAAAATATGTCAAGTGGCTTGCAGGCACATACACATAGTGTCCATAATTAGCCATGTTTTTAATGTTTTCTTGCATTTGATGTAGGGAAGGTGTAGGATTGATAATAAAATTATTTGAGGTACAAATATATTTTTCTTTTCTTCTATTTCCAGTCCTTCTTAGGATATTCTTTAAAAACAATCTTCCATTACATTTAAATAAACCATTTGAACTAACAGAGAAAAGGCATAATACACTGCTGAAACACAATGAAGTACTATGGCTGCCTGCCCTGCTCATATAGAAAAAAAATCCCATGGCATTGTTGCTAGAGGAAGGTTTGGCCTTGGGGAAAAACTTCAAGAAAGAATTTTGAGAGGATTATGTCTTGATAAGTTTGTGTGAAAGGGTGTTGATGGCACCAGTTTTACCAGAAAATGAAACGAAGCCATCTGTGATGCCAACACCAGGCATATATGTATGTCCAAGTTATATAAAAAGCCAGCTGGAACTGGACAAATAAACACTGCAAGAAAGCATAAAAAAGAAGAAAGGCTAAAATGAACACATAGACCTTGGCATTTCGAGCTGAAAATTGCTACTCTTTTGAAGGTAATGATTAATTATCAATTAGTCATCATACATGGGGGGGGGGGGGGAATAACGGTCACATGGTAGCTCAAATACAGCATATTAAATAGTTACGGCATATCCTTTGTTATAAATAGTCACCTTTTAATCGAAGTATATGACAAAACAAAGTCAGATGTTCTGGTGTAAATGTAAGTGTGATGGCTTTTTAAAAGGTATAATAATTTCCTGTTGGAAACATGACCTATAACTCACATGTGCTATTTTTGTACTTTATTATAAAGCATTCTATTACTGGACTTTTCTATTATTAGTATCTTACATCTCAGATCTTTGTCAGCAGCATCAAACGTGAGCTACACACAGTTCTAGCTATGCAGTTGTGGATACATTTCTCATATTTCTGCTTTTAAAAAGATGAAAAAAAGCAGAAAAATCAGGGTATATAAGTTTATTGGTTTCAATCCTAAAACAATGATTTTAATCTACTCTCACATCACCTTCAGCCCCATATCACAAGTCATTCCCATGGGGGCTCCCAGCCCTCAGGAGAAATTATTGAGAGGGCTACTGAGAAAAGGTCAAAAAAGCTGTATCCCATGAACACAAACATAGGGCCCTTTCACATTATACAATTATAGTATTATGATTTCATTTGCATGGTTTCAACCTATGGAATCCTATGCTGTGGTATGTAGATATACAGAGTTTCAATGTTTTTGCTCACTTTTTCACTTTTCTAAATGGCACTCTTACCCTTTTCCCTATTTTGCGTGGAGGTTAAAAATAACAGAACAACAACAATAAAAACTACACTAACATCAGAGTGGAGAGGATGTTTCCATTAAAAAAGGATATGACCACCACACGTTTCACTCCATATGCAGTATAATGAAGTCCATTTCTTGGGGCATAAAATCAATCTGTATCTATTTAAAATAGCATGTTATTTAATCCCAAGACTCTACCTCTGGAAGAAAATCATACTTGGCCATGATCGCCTATGATGATGATGCCATTTAGACCTGAGCTGGGATCTTGGAATCTGTGGACAGCAAAATCTGTGGATGCTCAAGCCTATTACATACAGTGGTGTAATAAAATATTGTGCTTTATATAAAATGGCAAAATCAAGATTTGCTTTTTGAAATTTAAAAAAAATTAAGCTGGGGTGATTTTTGTGTGTGTGTGTGTGTGTGTCAGGAGTGGCTTGAGAAACTGCAAGTCGCTTCTGGTGTGAGAGAATTGGCCCTCTGCAAGAACGTTGCCCAGGGGACACCCGGATGTTTTGATGTTTTACCATCATTGTGGAAGGCTTCTCTCATGTCCCCACATGGGGAGCTGGAGCTGACAGATGGGGGCTCATCCACACTCTCCCTGGATTCAAACCTTCAGGTCAGCAACCCAACCTTCAGGTCAGCAGTCCTGCTGGCACAAGGGTTTAACCCATTGTGCCAACAGGGGCTCCTTAATCTGTGATTGAATCTGTAGATACATAACTCATGAATATGGAGGGTTGGTTGGATTTTACAGAATCATGTATTTTGAAAATCTTGCAAGTGTGTACATCAAGACGACTGAAAAGTAGTATGTTTTTGTTGAAAATAAAATATCAGACCGTCTTTCTCCCTTTTCTTTTACACAATCACAGAAAAATTCTAATTACCTCAAACATCTGTGGTATAAAATTTCTTATAATTCATGTTTCAAAGCTAATCATGTGGACAGTATTTGCCTCAAGCCCAGTGATAAGGCCATATCGCTCAGTGGCAATAACACCAATATTGTTTGAAGCTATTTGAAGCATTAAAATATCTTTCAGGGCATAAGAAACAGGCTTTTCTAGTTGGATGCACACACCCATGTGCACTTGTTTGGAGGCTGCTGCTGCTACCTTGCACAATCTGCTTTGCAGCCTAAAATGGCTACTTAAACACTTTTAAAAGGGGGCAAAGGACTGCAAAAAATGAACATGCTAATTTACATGTTTAAAAGCAAACATAGACATAGTTATTATAAGCAAACTGTTATAATTTAGGAATACAGTAAATCTCACCACAGTAGGGAAGAATTTAACCAAGTGACCTCTGTGGCTGCTCTTGTCTGATGCCCAGGAGCTGCTGACAAACAACTTCAAAATCACAGCTCTCCCTTCTTAAGGTTCTTTTTCGCATTCTTATTCTTATCACCATTAGTACTACCTCTTGGTTTCATCAGCATCACCATCGTATTTCAGCTTCTTCTCACAGCTGAGACTCAATGCAGTTTTAAATGTGATTTGGACTGAACAACCCTTCAGAAGATACCTCCCAATAAAAGACTGACTTTTTAAAAGGACGGTCATCCTTATAATTCTATTCTCAGCCTTCTTCCCAACATTTTTTGCAGTCCTTGGACACATTTCATTTTGCAGGGTTTGAATCCTTGATGGTGACCTTGGAGCTCTTCTAGTTAAAGATGAAAGCCAGAATGTTTTTGAATCTACTGGGGCTCTTCCAACTTTGTGGGCTCCACAGCTTTTGGCATGCTTTGCTTTGCCTGATTTTGCACATTAACTGGGAGTATGGTTTCTAATCCTATCCTGCCCTGCAATAGCCCAGCAACTAAATTGTACTCTCTGTTTTCTGTACTGGACATGACTGCCAATTTTGTTCCTGTCTTTCTAGTCCCATAAATTCAGCCCACAAAGATTTCTATCTCTGTTTAAATTCCAAGTCTTTCATCACATCGGCAAATAACTCAAGTGTTTTATTTCTTACTACAGCAGCACAGATCCTGTTATTCATTGTTTGATTTTTGTCAGCTGATAAAAAAAACATCATCTGATTTCAGGACAATGTGAACCTCTGTTGAGCAGCAGAACTTAACTTGGAAAGTTAAAAACATCACAATTCCTAGACCTGAACACTAAATAAATAGCTTTGTTTAATATAAAACACCTGTCAAGTTTAATGAACCCTTTTATAAAACTGTATTTACATGTCGATAGAAGGACAGCAAGGAGGAGACTGTTCTGGTCTCTTTGGGAGTGGAGTTCCAGAGTCCAGGGTTATTCATCTCTTATGTGTCACAAACTGCACTTGTGACGGTTATGGGAATGAGTGAAGGATCCCTACTGAGGATCTCAGGGTTCTGTTGTGACCTCATCAGAAAGCCTAGGAGAAGCGTCCCACTTCGCTGGGCTTCTGCAAGGAAAGAGGGAACACTGGAGTGAATCTGTCGCCCCGCACACAGCTCCCTCTCTGGAGCACTTTCCCCATCACATGGGGAAAGCAGCACCCTTGCGGAAAGGTCCTTGTGGGAAGCCTCCCATGTTGGAGGAAAGGTGTCCAGCGATGCTTTTACCCCAGTTGTGGGTGGGGCCTTCACCAGATGTCACACAAGGTCATGTGATGTCCAGCATTGGGCTCCATCCATTAGACAGGATAAAACTGTCCAGGGACACTAAATTTACCCAATTTAATTAGGTCACTGGACTCCTATAGGGAGAGTCTATCTGGAATCATATAGGAGTTTATATGACCACAAACAAATTGGCAGCCTGTGGAGCTGTTGAAACAAGGAAGAATGGCAAAAGAACTACAATAACACAGCTCTGGGTCCAGATCATGATACTGCTGTTTAGAGGATTTTAGTCCAAAAATCATTCCAGTATCATAATATGTAGAAGAAACAATTCAAGAGATGGGAAGGTTTCCTCACATTGTTTCTTTCTTTTCTAGAAATGAAAATGTATTGTGTGATTGCCTGATGTGTTTTATTTTTCATTATAGAATGGATACAGTGTAGAATGTTAAGCATGCATAAGTACCATTTGAATTCAAATATACCACAGATATGATATGAGATATATATATATATATATATATATATATATATATATATATATATATATATATATATATATATCTCATATCATATCTGTGGTATATTTGAATTCAAATGGTACTTATGCATGCTTATATATATATATATATATATATATATATATATATATATATATGAGAATGACAGCCCTTTGGAGTTCAGTGGGACCCAATCCCAAGTAAATATGGATAGGATTGAAGCTAAAATTTAATTTTTGCACTAGAGTGCCAAAGCATACTCCTTTATAATTTTCCATATTATAACCCATTAAAAAGCTAAAAAGGTCAAGAGCAGAACATTTAAAAAATATTATGAAGGAGATTTGTAACTGTACTGTGTGACCTTTGAATCTGCTGAGGTTTGGTATCAGGACCCCCATAGATGCCAAAATCCATGGTCAAATCCCATTATGTACAATGGTGTAGTAAAATGCTTCCTTTTATAAAAAGGAAAAATCAAGATTGGCTTTTTGGATTTTTAAAATATATTTTCAAGCTGTTGATGGTGGAATCTATGGATGCAGAAGGCCGGCTATATTTTGTGCTTTTTTGTGTTGAAATCTCTCTAGATATGTTTGAGATAGTCATTTATTTGCTGGTTTAAACAGATTGACAATATTCATTGTATTTAATCAAGGAAATTATGATTTCAGACTCAAAGAAGTATTAGAATTTAATACTTGGATCATGTATGTCCAACTTATTGTACACAAAGTCCCAAAGAAATAAGCCATCAAATCTTCTAAAATATAGGTAACTGAAGAATACTGCACATGGGTGCATCACAGAGAGTACATTAATTGCTGCAGACCAAACATATTTAAAAACACGTTTGATTACACCCCAGGAGGGATTGGGAAGCTTGTGCTCTTGTGTTATTTGTGGTGTACAGAAATTTCATAAACCTGTAGTCAGCCAACAGGGGAATTGAGGTTAATGCTTCTGGATGTGTTTGCAGAGCACTGAGTTTAAGCTGAAAATGCTAACAGGTTTTCAGGTTTCAGCCACTTATTTCCCAGGCATATATTCAGCATTTCCAATACTGTAGTTGGTTTCAAATAGAAGGTCCAGACAGTTCCCCCCCCCCCCCCCTGAAAGCATGTATATATTCCTGGCAGCCACAATACAGCATGGCAGCAGTAAATTAACATAGAATGTGGCAAAATTTTCGAAAAGTGGCTTATAGTAATTATTTGCTTGTGGAATAAGAGAGTGATTGCCAGGTGAAAAAGAGCCAGCTACTACAATGCTGTGTTTGGATGTCGGAATCTCACAGCACAACCCTATATATGTTTGCAGGGAAGTATCACTGGGGTCTAAATATACTAAGGGCACCGTGTCTTGTCTGATCTTGGAAGCTAAGAAGGGTCAATTCTGGTCAGTACTTAGATGGAAGATAGCCAATTAACACCAATGTAGGCAAACCCACCTCTGAGACTTTGTTAAGGAAACCCTATGAAATTAATGGGGGTCACCATAAGTTGACAGGTGATTTGGAGGCCCATGTACAGAATTTCCTCTTATTTCAAGGGATTTTCTTTTTCCAGCTTAGGATGGTTTAATTTCTTGCTTAGTAGTAGTAGTAGCAGTAGTATTTTTTATTATTATTATTATTATTATTATTATTATTATTATTATTATTATTATCCCACCCCCTCTCCACAGGGGACTTGGGGCAGCTTAAAAGGCCCACTGGGTGGCTCTAGAGAAATACCCAGTAGATGAAGCCTTACTGAGAGCTAATTTCTACCTGAATATAGAATGGTAAGGACAGGCAATAGTAGTAATAAATAATAATATTTTATTTATAGACCGCCCTCTCTCCCCGGGGGGACTCAGGGCAGTTTACATACCAAAAAAGGCAAACATTCAATACCAAAGTTTCACAGATATCAACATGAGGAAAATATCTGGGGAGTACTCTCGTGTGTGTGTGTGTGTGTGTGTGTGTGTGTGTGTGTGTGTTTTATTCCATCAGGTATTTGGGAGCCTCATTTTTATTGACTTACCAGATGCTAAAAAATCAAGGTTGTTTATTGCTGCCTTTAGGCTATTTTCCTTAATATTTTTGCTAGCTGAATTTTTGTTTTGTTTTTAGTTCCCTTCTAATGATTAATTTTAGTGTTGTTGTTTTCTACTTGAGAATGTTGTAAGCTGCCCTAAGGTCCTGATAGGAAAAATGAATTAGAACATTTTAAAAACCACTACAATTACTTCTATATCACTATGAATATTACTGCTGTAGAGAACCCTCAGGTTTCCTATCTTAAAGAACAAACAATAATCATGTTTTGGGTTCTTTCTTGCACCTCTGCTCCTGCCAAAGGAGTCTTTTTTCACCTTTTGTAGATAGTTGTCAGTAGTGTTTAAGTCTCACTCTAGCCTCTCAAAACATCTAAAACACTATCTTTTTCATGAACTTCCATGAACTTTAAATGAACTACACAGGGTAATCTGTCTGAAGAGTGTTTGTAGACATAGTGAATATACATATTTTATTTTCTTACTTGTTCAACCATTTTAGCTAGTTTTTTCCTCCACATAAATATTATTTCAATTAAAGAGACAATTAAAATGTCTCCCATTATTGTAGCACAGGTAGGTAAAGGTTTTCCCCTGACATTAAGTCTAGTCGCGTCTGACTCTGGGGGTTGGTGCTCATCTCCATTTCTAAGCTGAAGAGCCAGTGTTGTCCATAGACTCCTCCATGGTCAAGTGGCCGGCATGACTGCATGGAGCTCCGTTACCTTCCTGCTGGAGTGGTACCTATTTATCTACTCACATTTGCATGTTTTCAAACTGCTAGGTTGGCAGAAACTGGAGCCAACAGTGGGAGTTCACTCCGCTCCCTGGATCTGAACTGCCGACTTTTCGGTCAGCAAGTTCAGCAGCTCAGTGGTTTAACCCACTGTGCTATCAGGGGCTCAAGCTTTCCTAAGTCCAACTAAAGACCTATATAGTAAAATTCCCATCTTGACTGGGGATATGTTCTAACACACACACACACACACACACATTCCTGCAGATAACAGAGAACCCTGCATAACATAGCATAGCACTGAAGGACCTAGTACATGGCAGGATTTTTATTTATTTTTTGCATGTGGGTTAGTGAAATGTAGATATTGAGTTCACAGATAAGAGGAGTGTACTACTTAGTTCAGCAACCTGTTCATTACAGTGGCAAACCAGATGGCCCAAATAACTGTCTACAAGATGTACTCAGTTTCCTTGTTCTCCAGCAAATGAAGGAAGAACCTAAAATAGCCTTTCCCCCTGCTACAGCAATTCACTGCTCAACGACAGGAAAAATCTGGCCCTCTCCCAGCCATAGAACAGCTGGCCACTGAGGAATTTCTCTGAGAGAAGGAGACTTGATCTTACTCAGCAGCAATTGATCCCAAATATCATTACAAAATGTCATCCAGTTCTTGCCCAACCTGTCAAGGTGTCTCAGTTTTCTCATTGACTGATCCTCATCCCTACAAAGCGCTCCTGGTAAACTGCTCTCCTTAAAAGTTTTAATCTTGCATTGACAGCAGATTGATGAACCTCTCTGGAGTACTCAAATGCACCTGCAAATTAGAGAGAAAGATGCTAACAGAAACACTGTACATATCTCTTGGCATTTTCATGATTAAATTATGCTGCATCTGTTCAGATATAGGCTGTTTGATCCCATATTTCAATAATGCCTTTCATTAAATTAAGTGGGGCTTGCTTCTGAGTAAGTGTGAATGCAACCAAAGTATTAGCACATTTTCTTTGTACATTCCACACTGCAAAAATCTGAAAGCAATGGGTAAGGAAAGTTAGGTCATGCAACAGCAGTAAGTGGCTATATGGATCATCTATAGCAGAGGTGGACAACTTGTGATTCTCCAAATGTTGTTGCAAAATCTATCACCATCGCCGCAATCATTTATTTATATAGCACCATAACTGTACATCCTTCAGTACTGGCTTTGGTGGCTTGGTCTGATGGAAGAAGCAGTTCAACAGTTTTATCTGCTTATAATATGCAACTAGCATCCCTCTCTCTCTCTCTCTCTCCCTCTCTCTCTCTCTCTCTTTTTTTTTTTTTTTTGCTAGATACATGTGAAGATACTAAATTGCTTTTTCCACCAAACTCAAGCTTTGCTATCTTTTTCATATTAGGAAGAGATGGATGAGGGACAGAGGAAACTTCCAACTACTGAGTACATCAGCAGAAAGGAAAGCCCTTTTAAAAAATCCAGCTGAAGTCTCGTAGAGCTTGTTTTTTTGTTCTACAGTCTCACTGCAACATTTATGCTACTATGCCATTTCGAAAAGGGGTCAAGAGAAGGTAAATTAATGTGTCTATAAATTATACATTAACTCATGATGCTAGGAACTAGATTAACATCTAGAACAGTGATCTGGACAACAACTTATACTGTTACGGTTAAATATCGTGGGATATTTTTGGCCCAGGTACTTCTGAAAGTTTACACATCCACGGGGAAAATGTTTATTAGATAAAAATAGTCCATGGAATAGTCGTGAATGAACAGTGTCAACAGTGAAGCTTGTGGGGTCATGGACTTTTGATGTAAAAGGTTGTTAATTATATATCTATGTGTGTGTGTAATTTGTTGATGTGTTTCAAAAGTAATAAGACAATGAGTGATCCAGAGAGTGTGAGAGAAGGGAATGCTGAGAGTGAATTATCACAGGTGGACTGCTTGGAGGGATTTCAGTAAAGGTGGTGAATGGCAGGTGGGATAACAATTTATATAGACAGTCAGTAAGGATACTTAGATAGAAAGAAGAAAGAAGTGAGGATGAAACAGGTCAGTCCATTAGATTTTCAAATGAATGTGCTGTGTGTTTAAAAGTCTGAATTGACTAAGGGAGTAGTGTTTGAAAAAGTGTGACCTGTGTTCTATATGTCCTAATAATTCATCTGATTTGCTATGTTCACCTTCTGTTACAAAAGTATTGATTTTGTATTTATAGGCTTTTGGCCTCTGAGGTCACTAAAAAGCTTGGATTTAGACAAGATGTCTGTTGTGGCAGCAGTGAATAAAGAGGAGTGCTGTCCAATGGCAATAAGGTTTATACATATACATATCTCACATATGTAGCTTGAGGGCTTGATCCTCACATTGGTGGTAGAAAAGGGGACAATGGAAATGTCTCACTCTTCATCCATTGTAACTGTGGGATTTGTGGGATCCTTCGCATTTGACAGCAGCAGAGGTTTAAGCAGAACTTAATACCAGGTCAATAAGCAGTGGATTAAGTCATAAACCCCAGAAATCTTCAGTTTACAAGGCCTAGCCAAACATATCAAAGCTATATGGAAACACCCCAAAATCCTATACAGGTAGTCCCCAAGTTACGAACAAGATAGGTTCTGTAGGTTTATTCTTAATTTGAATTTGTATGTGAGAATAGCTACATTTTTTAAGTATAGCTCTAGCCAAACATACATATACAGTGTTCCCTCACTTATCACGTGGGTTACGTTCCAGGACCACCTGCAATAAGTGAAAATCCGCGAAGTAGGGGCATGACATTTATTTTAATACTTACACTTTATATTAGTATTTCTCCCCTTCACAAGCCTTCTTCCTGGCTTCTTGGCGGCCTCCTCTCCTGCACCTGCTAGTTTCACTTTTGCGTATGCACCTCCCTCTCATCGGCATCCAGAATGGCCCGGCTGGATGCCAACGAAAGGGAGGGTGCATGCGCAAAAGGGAAACTGGCACCTTTTGCACATGCGCCACCGCTCAGAAAAAACCGCGAAGCAGTGAGTAGCAAAGTGCAAGGGCAGATGTCTTCACTGTGTCAGGTTGTACTCCCCAGGTTGTGCCAGTCAGCTTTCATACATTATTTCTAGTGCCCACGTTTTGCTTAATAACAAAGTTGTGCTTCTTGTAAGTCAGAGCACGGTCCGGGTTATCTCCCAAGTATTTTGGTGTGCTGCAATGCTCCAGTGGGATTCCTTCCCAGGTAATCCTCAGAGCTCGAGATGTTTGTCTGTTCTTAAGGTGGAAAGCACACATCTGTGTTTTAGATGGATTAGGGATCAGCTGGTTTCCTCTGTAGTAGGCAGTAAGAGCACCTAAAGCTTCAGAAAGCTTCTGTTCAATCATTTCAAAGCTCCCTGCTTGGGCGGTGATGGCATGATTGTCAGCATAGATGAAACTCTCTGTCCCTTTTTGCAGTGGCTGGTCATTTGTGTAAATGTTAAATGTTGATGGAGCAAGCATGCTTCCCTGAGGGAGGCCGTTCTTCTGTTTTCACCATCTACTTCTCTGACCCTGGAATCTCTTTGAGATTCAAAGTGGCTCACTACATTAAAATGCATTTTAAAATCTACAACATATAAATATTAAAAAGGAAAGAGTTAAATGTGCTTCTTGAATTCTCGGCAATAAGTAAAATAAATGTCTCTGATATATTTTTGGTCCATCGGTTAGCAATGAGTCCCTTTTTCTTATTTGGACAATGGAGATAAAATTCTATTAATGATCTACTAAGATAGCTAGTCCTGTGACTTTACTTGATTTCACTACAATGGGGGCGGGGGAGAAATCTTAATGTTTTGAGCCAAATACACTATTTGCAATAGGTACAAGTTTTAAAATAGTGGGAATTACTGGGGGGGAAAAGAAAAAGTAGTTAAATGCAATAGAAAATAGAGTTAAGGAAGTAATACCAGACAGATGTTTTAAATCTTCTTAAGTATTTGCCTCAGAGAATTTGCAGATAATTTTATTTTAAAGCAAACTCACCACATACATGTTTAACCTCCAGAAGTATAGTTGCAAATTCCTGTGTATATCTTCTCAGAGGTCAGTTCTATTGATTCCATTGGGCCTTACTCTCATATATGTGCGTTTAGAACTCAAATATCTACAGGTTCTGTTTCTCGTTATTTCTTAATATTTAAGAACTCTGCTGATTAGAATCTTTCTTGTGTACATCATATTCAAGTTAATGAACTGCAATTAAGTAATGGAGATCCCAAACTCAGTATTTCTAATATAATGAGCAGGGCAACTAACTAACTAATTCAAAATGATTTAAGCACAAAATTGTGGCATTACAAGAGAACTTTGTCTAGGGGTTTGTCCATCCCTGAAAAAAACCTACCTCGTTTGCACTACAATTTCACAATCTGCATAGACTCACATTAATCTAATTAGCACCACACAGCATGCAAAGTGTGGTGAATCCATCTTATGTGGCCACAAATGTCCCCTGGATGAATTCATTTTGATGGGAGCTTGCTTTCAGAAAGCCTCTCTCATTTACACTATTGGAAAGTGCTTTCGTTTTTGTTTTGTTTTTTGTTTGTTTGTTTGTTTGTTTTAAAAAAAACCTTATGTGTACTTTTAATGACTACATCTTGTTTTTCAACATGTTATTTGAAAGCGAACATTTTAATTGTGTTTAAGAACTGTATTGCTTTTTGTGTATTCTTTTGTGAGCCACCTGGGTTTTATGCCAGGAGGAATGTAACATATAAATAGAATTAAAAAAACAGATAAAAAGATAAAACATTGTTGGTTGCATGGCAATGGCCACCCTGCTTTTCCCCCATGCATGCAAATATATGTATTTCTGCCAAAGCAGCTTTTAGTCCTGTTATTCAGAGGTGCACTAATACCGATAAACTAGTATACTAACATGGAAATATTCGTGCATACATTTCTTTTTTTAAAAAATGATGGAGAATTTAAATTTTAAAAATATTTTATGACCAAGGTCCTTCCTGAGGGGAATAACATAATCTTTTTTCTGTATGGAATTTTAATATTTTTTGCCTGATGAAGAAGCCAGTAAAGCTTTGAAAGCTTGCATAATCTAGTTCATAATCAGCTAGTTGATGAAGGCATTCTTTTTAAAGGTGCAGTCCTGAAATTAGGTGGCTTAGAAGAAAGAGTTAATAAAGGAACAATTCACATATGATCAAAAAATAATTAAATGGAGTAATAAATAAAAGCCAAAATTGTGATCAATAAATTGATCTCAAACCAGTGTTTGAAAATCTCCTCCCTTCACTGATGTTTAAGACCTTTATTGAATTCCAGTTAGTCTTCTGTACCTGGTATGACTGCAATTTTAACTATATTATTTATTTGTGTGTTTGTTTGTTTGTTTAATTCATTTATAGATCGCTTCTCTTACCCTTAGGGGACTCAAAACGGTGTACAGCATTATACATGGCAACGATTCAATGCCTCACATCCATATAAACATATAAAAACATTACACATCTAAAAATGATCACATACGACCATAAATTAAACCATTAAAACAATATATGCCATCAGCATAAAGAGAAAACATTAAAACATTAAGCAGTAAGACATATATCTTAATTTATGTATTTTCTGGATGATGGGGGTTTTTTTGTTTTGTTTTAAACCTTTCTGATTCTTGCCAAACTGGTGAATGTGTAAAATTATTCAACTAGGATCAAGAAGAATACATGACAAGTTTGGCATGCCCAACATAGCTCTTGGGATCTGCTTCCTTAAGCCACAGTTCATTGTAACAAATGAAACCACTTCTGTCTTTAATGCACCATGTCATGATGTAGTTGAATTTTGAGTCAGGACTGCAGTTAAGAGGATCCGTGTCCGGTGAGCATTCAGGCTAAACCAAAATAGACCAGGACAGAGAAGTCACTCAGCAAGGTGAAGGCAAGCCACAGAGATTTATTTGATCTGGCCAGAAATGATATGTGTATGTTGCCGCCTCTAGGCGGGGATTCTCTCTGGTAGGGAGGAGATGGCGGGGGATTGGTCTGGTAGGGTTCATCAGCTATGGGAGGCATGCCCCATGGGACAGGGTGATCTCTGGAAGATCCGTGCCCATATTTGGAAAATGTTAATGGCTTAATTGTCCAGTTCTAGATGATGGGGAAATGTCTTGGGAAAACAAAGGCGAGGGGTCCCAGGAACAAATGGTGATGATCTCTTTAATCAAGCCTTGGTTTTTGGAATAAATGAATCTGCAAATGTATATATTCCAAGTATCTGTTTCCATGGTCAGCAATCTCTCAGCCCAAGTGGGATACAGTGTTCCCTCCAGGAGCGGCTCCAGCTATACGCAAACTACATGGGTGCTGACGGCGCAGTACTCTAAGGGGCGCCAACTTGTGCCTGAGCGGCTGCCTTGACAGACAGAGCCAACGGAGTCTGGAAGGGTGCAGCGCCCACCTCCCTCCCTGGCTCCCCCACCCTCTTTGCACTTAACCCTTTAACTATGTGTTTTGCACTTGCCCCTTTAACTGAGCTGGGGGAGAAGGGCCGCATGGGCAGGGGGGCTGCCTTCAGTCAGATGAAGCAGCTGGTGAGCACGCATGCCGCTGCTTCCGGTGAGGTCTCTTGGAAACTAGGCAAGTGGGGTTTATTCGTTTATATATATATGTGGAATGTTCAGGGTGGGAAAAAGAACTCTTGTCTGAGGCAGGTGTGAATGTTGCAATTGGCCACCTTGATTAGCATTAAATAGCCTTGCAGCTTCAAAGCCTGGCTGCTTTCTGCCTAGGGGAATCCTTTGTTGGGAGGTGTTGGCTGGCCCTGATTGTTTCCTGTCTGGAATTCCTCTGTTTTCTGAGTGGTGTTCTTTATTTACTGTTCTGATTTTAGAGTTTTTAAAATACTAACGTTTCACCCACATCTACTAACGTTGTCCCCACTTCAAGTAAGTCACCCCAGCCTTGCCATCAGAGTTGTCAGAGGTTGAGAAGAAGGTCTGTTCATCATTCTCATGCTCAGCAGAAGGCAAGGACCATAGTTATCATGCTGAACATATTCTCCAAAATGCCAACGCCTAGTTACTGTAGCCCTATTCAAGCTTCTATCTGAGTAAGAAGACTAAAACTACCATATTTACATGAATCTCAGCCACACCTTTTTTGCCTAAATGACTATGCCAAAATTGAGGTGCACATTACATTTGTGTAATATGGTAAAGACAAGTGGGTTGCTATGAGCTTTCTGGGCTGTATGGCCATGTTTCAGAAGCATTCTCTCCTGCATTTCGCCTGCATCTATGGCAGGCATCCTCAGAGGTTGGAAATTAGTCAAGTGACCCCACTTGACTAATTTCCAACCTCTGAGAATGCCTGCCATAGATGCAGGCGAAACGCAGGAGAGAATGCTTCTGAAATATGGCCATACAGCCCATATATATATCTGTGGAAGGTCCACAGTGGGAGAAAGAAAGAACTCTTGTCTGTTGGAGGCAGGTGTAAATGTTTCAATTGCCCACCTTAATAGCATTGAATAGCCTTTCAGCTTCAAAGCTTGGCTGCTTCCTGCCTGGGGGAATCCTTTGTTGGGATGATTTATTATTACTATTATTATTATTAGGCCTTGCTCCCAGGAAGGTTCCTCCACCATGTCTCCCTACCTATCTATCTACCTTGCCACATATTCTTCCCATTGTGTGTATGTGTATGCATATATAAGATATATATATACACACACACACACACACACACAGTATATATATTTGTTATGTGCACACACATATATATTCTATTCATCTCTACCTTCTACCTTTTATTTTTCAGTGATTGTTTGGGGGGGGGGGGGAAATACTGCTTGCTTACACTTGAAAATTACCTAAGGCCGGCCCTGGTTCCCTCACTACTTCGTGGTTCACTTTTCGTGAGTTCACTGCTTTGTGGTTTTTCAATAAACTCTAAAAGAATATTATAAATAATAAAAAATTACAATTTACAGCTTAAGGAAGAGAGGAAGGAGAAACCAAAGGGAGAGAAAAGAAGCCCGGGCAACGGGAGGAGAAGGCAATTTATCAACACACGATTGGTTGATAAAGACTTAAAATAGTGTATAACTACTAAAATAATGTATACATATTAAAATAAATATAGCGTCCCTACTTTGTGGATTTTCACTTATTGTGGATGATCCTGGAACGTAACCCCCGCAATAAGTGTGGGAACACTGTACTTGGCTGAACAAACATCAGCTGACTATCAGATCAGTCAAGGAAACTGTCTGATCATTGTACATGTACACACAATGGATCTTGATTATCACCTTTGCCAGGAATAGCAGGGGAGATCAGCCCAACCTCTCCTGTTTCAGAAAGACACTCTGTGGGGTGTCTGAAAGGTGAAGACCCCTGAGGCTCATCTCGTTATGGTTTGGCATAAATCACATATATTATATACAGATATAGGGATAGAAATAGCATTAAATGATACATGGTAGGCAGAAAGCTGAAAGAAAAGATACATTTTATTAAGGGTTTGAAACAATGTAGTCTTTGGGTGTGAGTTGTTGCTGATCCGCAGCCAGTATCCTCCTTCTCTGCTATTGCAGAAGTCCAGAGAAGAATTTTAAAAAGAAATAAAAATTATATTTTGATTCTAGTGCCCTTGTAAAACTATAAATCATTTCCCAGGGGTATTATGTTCGACAATACACCATGAGATTCTGTTTAAAACAATGCAATGACATCAATTTTTTTTAAAAAAGAATTGGAGGGAAGGAAAAAAGTGAAGAAAGGCTAGGCATTTGGAGTGTCCCTTTAAACCCCATCTGTAATTAATAAAACTATTGCATGAATGTGTTTTAATGTAATTCTATTGCCTAAAGAAGTGGATAAACTCAGTTGCAAAGAGTTGTTAAATGGTTTCCCAAAAGGATCAGTGCTGCCTTTGGGTATGTTCACTATTTTCATCAATGACTTGGTTAAAACTGCAGGATAAAACCAATATAAAAGCACATGAATAGCAAAACAAAATGTCATGTTAATCCTACAGTGTGGAATTCAGCTTTAAGTGTGGTGTATAATATGGAGTGCAGCATGTTTCAGCCATGCTACAAAATTTCTGAAAAAGTAGAAGTGTGGATTTATACTGTTATTTATAGGAAATAAGATAATAAAGAACAAAAAACCTCATATAGATTGTGGTGCGAGGTTCTAGAACAGTTTTGGTAGTCGTGTGTTTAATATGTGTTTATTAGTGTATGTACGTTTTATGTTAGAGTGACAATCTTAGTTTTAGTTGTTAAATGTAAAAGTTGTTTTTTATTGTTTTTGTCTTTTGTGTTGGATTTCTGAATAAAAATTAATTAAAAATAAGTCTACAACCATCAACTATTGTCCTAGTTATAGTTGTGTCCGTTGTTGGAGTTTAGTTTTATATATTACTAGTGGTGGAAGTACTAAGCGTTGCCTAGGTATGCATTTTCTGAATGTAGGATTCAAGAATTGAATTATTACCCAATTTTTGTCATCTTAAGGACTTCTTTCTTCCTTCTCGAGTTCACTTCCATCTTTGCCTGGCCCTCTGAGAAGGCCTCCCTTAGAACATCTCCATTGCAATGCTCTGGCCCTCTGAGAGGGACTACTAGTCTCCCTGTTGACAATTCCGTTCTCTTCCACTTGTCATCTCTTTCTCTAAGGAAGTTGTCCTATATACAGCCCTCTTGTGGTTGCATCTGAATGCTGCATACATACATACATATTTATTAGGTTTTGGGGCCCTAGTCCCAAACAGGGTGGATTTTTTAGTTGAAGTCTCACCTGTATTTTATGTTGGATCATGAAGGGTATGTGTATCAAGTTTGGTCCAGATCCATCAAGCCATGTAGGAGTATTTACAGAACAAGCATACATGCATACTTTCACTTATATATCTTCTATGTATATAATAAAAAGTGAAAATATGTATGTTTTTTTTCAAGAGGCCTTCCATCACCAACGAATCTGGACCAAACTTGGAACACAAACCCTCCATGACCAATTTTAAGGACTGGTGAGTATTGGGGGGCAATGGCAGAGGATGATGGGAGTTGAGTTTATCTATACATGTAGAGCACTGCAATCCGTACCAACGATACATCTGGACCAAACTTGGCACACATACCCAACATGGCCAACATAAAATAGTGGGGGTTTTGAGAGGATTGACTCATCATTGATGCTGGAAATTTGGAGTTTTTCTAAGTCTCATGGCTACCGAGGGATGCCTGGCAAGCTTCGCTAACCGAGTCAGGAATTAGGAACCAGGAATCTCACCAGGTTGAAGGCAAATGACAGAGACTTTATTCAATTTGCACAAAAGGGACACTCATACAGCACAAATACTCAAAGGGTACAAGTGTAAAAGTGTAATCATAAGCAGATATTTTTATACACAAGAGTTCTCATGCACTAACATTGCTATGTTCTGAACCTCCCTCCCTTTCCCGATTGACCAATGTCGAGAAGACGGCCGGCATTGGTCAGACGGCGGGTCCTAGCTCATGCGCGCCTTGATTGGAGGAGGTGGCAGTGACATAGTTGGGCAGAGAGGAAAAGATCGTGAGTCGATCTCCAGCAAAGCTCCTGGGACTGAACAGCTGAGCCAAGTGTGGAGGCTTGTAGGTGATGGGTTTGGGGTTGCTGCTGGTCTTTGGAGGGATGTGGTGGCCTTCTGTCCTTAGGAAATTACAATTCCCATGGGGACCAAACTATGATTTCTTTTTAATTGGGGTGGGGTTGGAGGTTTTCAATAACATGATGGGAGTTGTAGTTCACCCACATCCTTATGCATTTTCTAATGGGTCCATTCATAAAATCCAAAATCAAATGACTAATGCTGAACCTTACAAAATAACTAACCCAGGCATTGCTAGTATATATAGCAGTGGTTCCCAACCTATCGCCTGTGGACCACCAGTGGTCCCCAAGAACTAAAATATGGTCTGCGGCCTCACCTTTACTACACTGTCACAACGAGAGTGACGGGTCTCGCAAATGCCTCTTATAGTGCCAAGGCAGGGAGGATGCCTCATGAAAGGCGCGCCAAGCCTCCTGACTGCTGCTTCTCCTCCTCCCTCCCTCCCCCTGAGTGGATCCATTCCATGTGGGACCTGGAAGCAGGAGGTGCCTTGGTGACTTCATTTTTAGGCCTGTTCCTGAATGTATTTGGAGTGCTGATTCAGAACCACATCAGCTCTAGATTATTAAATATGGTTTTCTGTGGATGAGCAGATGACAACTACTGGATGGCATATGTTCTTTATCAGAAACTAGAGCTGATGTGGTCTATCCAATGCAATTTTCTGAATCAGCACCCCAAATAACCAAACCGAATCTAAAGTTGATTTTGGTACTAATGTTGGAGAGCGGTCCCTGGTCAAAGTGGCTCCTGGTTTAAAAAAAAAAAGGTTGGGAAGAGATGAAAAGCTGTTTTACTGATATTGTTTTGATTTTATTTTTTTCTTTCTGTCTTTTTGTATTTCTGAATAAAAATCAATATAAAAAAGAGTTTGTCAAAACGGTACACCCAAGACAACATAGATACCCACACAGGTACTTATTTGTTTATTATATGGAACTGGTACAGTTCGAGCCATGTCTCCATCCTGGGTGTTGAGCCGCGTGCTTGTCAGGCGCGGCACGTGGCAGGAGCCCAGCCCATGCTTTAGTACGATTGTATGTATATGCATTGAGAAAGCAGTGCAGGTATGTAAACCTGCAGAGTGATGCAGGGTTACGCAATAAAAAGGGGATGTGAATGGGAAGTATGGGAGAGACGGAGGGTTTCCCAATGAAATGACCGCAGCTTCCGTGCCTGGCAGGTAACTCCACGGCAAATACCTTCCCTCCCTCCCTCCCCCCCCCCTCCCTCCCCCCCCCCTCCGGAGCCTGGTCCCACCAATCAGCACCGTGCCCTGCATGCAATACAAGGGGGAGCCAACGTGGCTGAAATGGGAATGAAGCAAGGCAATGCGTTGGGAAGGGAAGGCAAGGCAAGGGGGAGAAGGAGCCGCGCGCGTGCAGCTCCTTGCACGTATGAATGCAGTGCGCTCCGTGATGCGGTCAATTACGTGTGGATGCATTTAAAGGGGGAAAATGGTGACTGACTGATGCCGATGTGGGTGCAGTGCAGGGGCAAAGCCGCGGAACACCCCGGGCACGTTTTATTTACCCCCACATGACCCCTGCCGTTGCCTTGCAAGAACACGGAAAGAGGTCATAGCCATGGGTAGGTTGGTGCTTTCAGGGGAAAGGAAGGAAAAGGATCCCCCACACACACATACACACACCATTTAAAAAAATCCCACCTTCCCGGCTCCCCGGGTGCAAGCAGGTCTCCCATCTCTTCCCGCCTTTTAACCCTTTAAGAGAGGAAAGGAAAGAAGGAACTGTACAGGTGCCGTTGTAAGCCGCCTTGAGTCCCCCTCAGGGTAGAGAAAGGCGGGATATAAATATGGTAAATAACATAATAAAATAATAATAACAATAAAACAGCAAGAAGCGCAAAACAAGACTGTCTTTCTCTCGGTCCTCGACTGATGTGGCCTGAGAGCTGCACTTGGGCGAGAGGCGGTCACCAGAGAGCTCCTCCCCTCTCGAAACCTGGTTGGTCCAGCTCCTCACGAAGCCCCGCCCCCTTTTCCTATATACTGCCCTCAACGCGC
Organism: Anolis carolinensis; assembly: GCF_035594765.1. Lineage (NCBI taxonomy): Eukaryota > Metazoa > Chordata > Lepidosauria > Squamata > Anolidae > Anolis > Anolis carolinensis. The sequence continues at coordinate 305,286,689 of NC_085841.1, forward strand.
GCGAGGCGTAGCTCCGCCCCCTTCCCAAGAATGGCCCCGCCCCTTTCAATCCCTTCGCCTTCTCTTTCCTCTCCTTCCCCCTCCCGCGCGCGAGGCGTAGCCCCGCCCCCTTTCCAGAGGTAGCTCCGCCCCCTTTCACTCCCTCTCTCAATCCCTTCGCCTTCTCTTTTCTCTCTCCCCTCCCGCGTGCGAGGCGTAGGACCGCCCCTTTCCCAGGAGTAGCTCCGCCCCCTTTTCCCTCCAGCTTGTCTTTCCTCTCCTCCCCCCTCCTTCCCCCCTCCCCTACTCGCTGGCTCCTCCTCGCGCGCCTGGCTCTTCCCCCCTCCCCTCCTCGTCCTCGCGCGCGCCTTCTTCGCCTGCCTGCCTTCCTCCTCCTCCTCTTCCTCCTCCTCCTCTTCCCCCTCCCCCCGCGGCTCTCCCTCTCCCCCCCTCCCCACCCGCCTCCCTGTCAGTGCGGTGGCTGCGCTGGGAAACATGGCGTCGGAGGGGATGATTTTAACGAACCACGACCACCAAATCCGCGTGGGGGTCCTCACAGGTAACGGGGCTGAGGGCTCAGGGTTGTGGGAGGCTAAGAAAGCGCCGTCTTCGCCTTTCCCTTCGCCGGGTGAGGGAGAGCAGAGCGGTGTGGAGCCTCGGATACAGGGAAGGAAGGAAAGAAGGGAGAGCTGAGGCTCGGGCTCCCTCAAGGCTCGGCCTGGGCACTGAGGGAGGGAGGGAAGCAAGCAAGGAAAGAAGGAAGGAGGGAGGACTGAGGAGGGAAAGCGCCTCCGAGAGCGGTTTGGGCGCCTGCCGCATGCGGGCGGGAGCGCTGCTCAGTGCCGCAGCCTCCAGTTCGCAGCTCCCGCTGGGGACTGGCCCGTAAATAACCCGGGCGGAGGAAGGAAGGCAGGGAAGGGGAGGAGGATGGATGTGGGGGCGCCGGGCTCGCCTCGGGGGCCGCGCAGGGAAGGCTGTGCCAAAGCGGCGCTGCTCCTGCTCCGAGGCGGCGGTGACGGCAGGAGCTCCCTCTCGCCCCGCAGGTAAGGCTGTGCGGGGGATCCTGGGAGCTGTAGTTCCACAAGGCCTTGCAGCAGGCATGGGCCAACTCGGGCCCTCCCTCTAGGGGTTTTGCATTGCAACTCCCACCACGCTTAAGCGGCTGAGGGGGAAAAGGAAGGGGCCTGAGGCTGTTCAGCATGGTGGGAGTTGCAATGCAAAACCCCTGGAGGGAGGGCCCGAGTTGGCCCATGCCTGCCTTACAGAGTGGTGGTGCCTCTACACGCGACTATTTCTCCCAGGTTTCCATAGTATTTCCATAGCCTCGACACGCTACTGTTTTTCCCAGGTTTCCATAGGATTTACATATTTATTTATTTATTTATTATATATCTAATGTTTATTTATACCACGCTTTTTCTCTCCACAAGGAGCTCCAAAGTGAGTCCAGTACCTTGAAAATGAAACAGGTTCCCCTTGCCTAGAAATCCGCTAGTTCCCTCACCTCGTCTGCCAGCTGTCACCAGACTAGGATTCCATAGCCTAGTGATGCCCAGCTACATTCTTTCTACAGTGTGGATATGCAGTTTCAGTTAGAAGGCTTCCTTGCAAAATCCATGTTGCCAGTGTGCTTCCTAGGAGAAGGAAAGAGAAGATCATGGTCACAAACTAGGGGTTCATGTCCTGCCGTCATTCATGGGCCACGGAGGAGGAAGGAATGAGAGATTTGTGGTCATGCATGGCCTTGATGGTCTCAACACTCCTCTTTCTGCTGTCAAAGGCTTTCATGGCCGGAATCACTGAGTTGCTATGAGTTTTCAGGGCTGTATGGCCATGTTTCAGAAGCATTCTGTCCTGACGTTTCTCCCACATCTATGGCAGGCATCCTCAGATGTTGTGAGGCCTGTTGGAAACTTGGGAATGTGTGGTTTATATATCTGTGGAAAGTCCAGGTTGGAGAAAAGAACTCTTGTCTTCCCGAAACAGGTGTGAATGTTGGAATTGATCACCTTGAAGCATCCAGGCTTTGAATCTGCAAGGCCATTAAAGGTTAATCATGGTGATCAGTTGCAACATTCACACCTGCCTCAGACAAATGAAGAGTTCTTTCTCTCAACCTGGAATTTCCACAGATATATATACCCCACTTTTCCTAGTTTCCAACAGACCTCACACTTCTGAGGATGCCTGCCATAGATGTGGGTGAAACGTCAGGAAAGAATGATTCTGGAACATGGCCATACAGCCTGGAAAACTCACAGCAACCCACTCCTCTTTCTTGCAATGAGCCCAGTTTTCCCCAGAGCAAAAGAAGCTGCTGCTGCTCCCTGTGCTACTTTCCACCATGGAGGAGCCAGGAAGGGCCTCTGGTACCTTCTTTAGTGGGCTGCCCTAAGGGAGATGGTGGATGAGTGGCAGGAGACACTGGTGTCCCTTGCTGTGGCCTGTGGCTCTTCCCCTCATATCAGAGAAGGCTACAAAGCGCTGCAGCCTCCATTTGCCTTTCTTTTCTTCCATGCCAACACATTGTGGCTGCTTGGGTTGGGACTACTGCACCAGCCAGAGGTGGCAGGTCAGCTGATAAAAGAAGCAGCTGCCACTGTTGCCGGCATGAATGGCGAACCAAACAGAGAGGTGGCAGCAAAGAACATCTGCCGCTATGTCTCTCTTCTGTACTCCCTTGCAGTGATTGGGAGCCTACCGGACTCCATTCTCATAACTAGTGGCATGAGCAAACAGCGACACTGGCCACTCTTGGCCACTATATTTGGCTTTCTTCATCACCATCCATTTCCTTCCCTTCTGTGTGCAGCTGCCAGACCTTGTTTTTTTTTTAATTCCCCCCTCAAAGGAAGAGGGCCATAAGTTTGTCTTTCTGAATTGCCACTGTTTGGCTACTTGCGGTAAAAGGAAAAGGAGGTTGGCATCATGAAGGGCTGGTGGTGGCCTTTGGTACTCACGAGTAGATGTTTTGGAGCTTGTAGGTTTTAGCTTTTCCCTGAATGCATTGATTTTTGATGCCAGTCCTCCATTTGCTTGGAAAGTATCTTCCAGGGCATTGCTCAAACTCTGTAGTGAGTATTTAGTGTGAAGATTCTCTCCCCCACTTTCCATTTTCTAGGTGTCCTTATTGTAATATTGACTTTGTATAGAGTTGTATGCCTGGAAATGAAACTAAAGGTTTTGAATGATTGGGTGGTGTTCAGTAAAGAGAATGAAGGTGAATGGATATTGGAAAATCCTAAAGAGAGCTTTTTCATGCACATATTCATCTTCTTAAAGAAGACTTGAGAAGAACAGATTTCGTTCCAAAGAAAGGATTTTAGTCTATAGGAGGAGACTGGATAAAATAGCTGAATGAGGATTTGAATAGCAAGCTGAGACCTTATTTAGCTGTGTGGCATTAATCAAAATGCTTCCCTTTTAAAAGGCATGTTCTATATTCGTGTACTGCGTATTTGGCTGTCCCAGATTTTGGAGGAGCCTGTGGTCTGCCTATGAATGGCTGTTTGGAACCTTCCTCAGTCTGAATATGACAGAGGGAAATCCCAGCATCTGATGGTGCGCTGTTCTCTCCTCTTGGTACTAAAACTGCCAGCCCTTGGTTTTCATCATCATCAGCTACCAATGGAATAGCTTGGGCTTGGAATTTCCCCCCTGTTTTTTTCCCTTTTCTGAATTATACTGTGGCAGAGAATAATACTTGTGAAGCTGCTATTTAAAATAAATACAAATGTTAGTCATATTTCTACATACTGGACAACTGGATTGTTAAGTATACCAGATGTGGTTTGATGAGGTATGAAAACCGAAATGCTATAATTAATTTGTCTTCCTATCCACATACTGCATATATTTATATTCTAGGAGGTGAGTGATAACATTATAGAAATGATAAGGAAACAAAAGAAAGTGGCATTTTTTTGCTATACATGTTTTGTATTTCATTTTGAGGGTAAATATTAGTCTGTTAACATAATTTTGACTGTTATGGCTGAAACTAAAGAAAATAGAATTGATTGTTCAATAAGTCTTAACATTGTGTTTTACATTTGAATGTGGTAGTGATATCAAAACTAAGATCTTTCCTACTTGCAAATATAGTTTTAATCTTGTAGACATGCTAAGATCTTAAAAATAATAATTTTAAGGGATTTTTTTCTCACAAAGTGCTTAACTACTACCTCGATGCCATGATTTTGCAGTGAAGTATCAAGATATGAAAATGTACAGTTGCTGCAAGTAATAGGATTCATTCGTTATTTGTCTCATAATTTTAATTCCTGTTTATATGACAAAATCTTTAGAAAATGTCTGTTGTTTACCCTTAGTAGTTTTGAGTCATTTTAACTACCATAAGTATTCATGTGAAGATGTCTTGTAGAATCTCTTAATTAAACATGCCTTATAGGCATTTTGAAATAATCTGGGTTTTTAAAAAACTAATTGAAGTCGCATTGCTCATTTGGAAAATGTTTAGCCATCACTTTTTCCTGTAACATAGTAGGATTAATTGGAAGTTAGCTCATTAGTGTAGAATGCACTTTTGACTTCCTTTAATTGTTTCATATCATAAAAGTCATGTTAAAGGATTTTTGAACATGGATAAGAATTTTAATACACAGCAAGTAATGGTTCTATTGATTTGTCAGAGTTAAAAATAGTAAAGCCTTTTAAAAATACTAGTTGCAAGGTATATTACTACTCATATTTTAATACTGTTTGTGACTGATATCCAAGTTGTGTAATGAACACGTCAGTGTAATATATGTTGTCATGTGGCCAGCTTCAGTAGATTTTTAATTAAAAGTATGAAAATCTTTGCTCTCAATAGCTTGCAGCTTTCCTTATGTGAACATTTGAAGTACCCTTGATAGCACTGCATGTTGAGACATGTAAAGATAAAACATTTAAAATTATAATGTAATATAAACCTTACACTCTTGATTTCATGTTTATACATGCAATTAATTTACAATAAAATTTTAAAACCCTTAGTGAGTTCCCAAATGTCTCAGATTGGAGTTTTCTGGAGAGAAGTCCCATGTTTTGGGATATCTGACAAATCAAAACAGTATAGTTTATCATCAAGAATGCTTTGGTTTAATTTAGAGACTTCAACAAAACATGAAAAAGAGCTAATGTCTTGGAAATGTTTAAAGTATATTATAACATAATATCTAAGCTATGTTCAAGGAGCTCAGGAACTATTCCAAGCTTCCTCATTATAACATTTTGTGTATGTTATAAACAAAGCTACATTTTAACACTATTGGGGAAACAGACCATTTAAGAATGTTGCACATACAACATTGCTACATGCAGTAACAACTTGACTTGTGTGCCTAGTTGTTGTAACAGAAAACACAGTTGGAATAAAAGTTAATATGTCTCTCATCTGAGCGTTTAGTGTATAAAAATACTCTATTGTAATTTTCAGTTCTACTGTTCACTTCTGAACTGGCATTATACAACAAGTGATGATTCTGACAGCTGTGCTCCTTTTTGAATATTGATCTGTTTGAACTTCCAGGTAGGGTTTCAATACAGCGGCTCAGAGATATGTCTGGAAATAAATACAAAGAATCATTGCATTGTGAATTAGTTTTGATGAAGTAAAGAAGAGTTTGGAAACAAGAATTCCTATTCATCAGAGGGAATTCTGACTACTACATGTAAACTGCCATTGCATTAGGCTTACAGCATGACCACATACATGCTCCCTTAGAAATAAATTCCACTTACTTCAATTAAACACATTTCCTGACTTAACACGAATAATAATTTTAATTCTTACCCGCCTCTCCTCACAACCTTCATTAAATCTTACACATTCTCCTGTTATCAAACAATAATTCTTGTGCAATTATTCATTTTTCATCAACTCTGTAGACAACAGAGTTCCAGCTGTTTAAAAATCTTTTATCATGTACCTTGACTCCTATCAGTCACCATTTTTCTCATGACAATTACAATTAATGACACATCCTGTGTTTTCCAGTAAAAGACACCAACATGATTATCTTCATACCCAAGAGATCATTCTCTGGTATTCCAGGGCATTCTAGGATTAGCAGGAGAAAGTCATTGAGGGAAGGTAAATGTTTAGAGCTTGCCCTCATTTTATGAGGACTGAGATAGTGAATGAAGTGTTCTCTTTGACAGTAAGCTCTTTCAAGTCGACCCCAAGCTATCCACTTTTCTGATCCTTAAAACGGAAGAAGTCAGTTGTCTCACTTTGGTTTTCCTCCTCCTCACTCGATCTGTGCAAAATTTCTAGGATACCATGGGATTCCTCCTTAGCAGTGCTACGTTTCAGCACTTGCGTCTTTCCCACAAAGATATATCATTTTTGTAGGGCAGCAAAAATTATGTGTTGCCTGATTCTTTTCTAAGATCTGGCTGTATTTCATATCTGATTTTTTTTGGCCTTGACAGAGCAAAAACACTCTATTGGCTTGATGTCTGTTTGGTCTTATGTTCCTGTAGCTTTATTAAGCTACCTGTATTAGCACTATTCATTTTATCATGCATTTGTTATCTGCATTTTGCAAGATATGGTACATATTCCTCTATCTAAATAGAGTTTAGGGAGGGAGCTTGAAACACAGAGTAAAATACAGGTGGCAAGATGACATTTGACCATAGGCTCATAGTTATCTTAAAATTCCTTTTGGGGAAAAACCCTGGTAGTATGTTTTATGAGAAATTAAATGGCTTGGTATGTAGAATATTACATTTGACTAAAAACCTCATTGCTTCTGGAAATGTAGAGTTTTTGCCTTTCTGACTACTGTATATACTTATGTATCAGTTGGCTTTGGGGGCAGGTTTGGGGGGCAAAATTATGAATACATCAAGGTTTATTCCATGGACAGGGGAATGCACTAATGCCATCTCAAGGGGGCAGCCATCTTTAGTTGACACCATGCAAATAGGCCTGAGGTGACACCCTGGCAGAGAGAATAGAGTGGACTCAGTGCTGCTTTTAGGTTCTCCTGGGATAGGCTGAGGTCTTGCCTCTCACCATTCTACTCAGAGGAGGATGGTTCATATATATACAGTACGTGTGTGTGTGTTTTAAGATACAAGATACACACTGAACCACAGATAAGCCCGATTTCTGGTGGTTTATTTTTGACTAAAATTTCTGGACTTATACATGAGTATATAGGGGAGTTTTTAAGTTGATGACTTATTACAGGAGCATTCTGGTAGATGCTGTATATTTGACTGTATTTTAAAGCATATTAATCTTGCTCTGCTGGAAAATTTATCTACAGTGGCTTAAAGTTCCTTTGTGCTCATAGTGTAAACCAGGGTCTCTTAACCAGGGGTTTGTAAAACCCTCAGATTCCCGAAAAGTTCTATAAAACATGGTGATTGAAAAAACTATTTTTCTTTTCGGGATGGGTGGGTAGGATGGGGATTAGTTATTGATATAATTTTTAGGAAGAAGTTTGCTAAGACCTGAAAATTATTTCTATGGTTCCAGTATAAAAAGGTTGAGAAAGGCTAGTTTGAAGGCATATCATAAAAGGAATGCTTATGGCTGTTATTTCTGGCTGGGAAGAACAAAACAAACTCCTAGCATTTATTCTTTCTGTGACAAATATACCAGGTCAAGTTGTCTTGTTGCTCTCATCCTATCCCTATCCCCATGGTACTTGGGCCTTACTCTAGTGGATGAAGTTTCACAGACAGGTCAGAATGTGCCTTTGCCATCAGCTGTTTATGGAATGATGAGAGGCAGGGTGCTGGGGATAGGGTGAGTGGGATTTTGAGTGGGTTGTGTAGTTTTTAAGTGTAATTTTAAATGTATTTCAATATTTTTGTTCTAGATGTAATAGTTTATTTTTATATTCATATTTTAATGCATTTACTCTGTTTTAAGTATCATATCATGTTTGCTGTTAGCCACCTTGGATCCCTATATCAGGAGAAAGATGGGATAAAAATAAAGTAAATCCTAAAATAAATAAAAATAAATAATTGACAGAATCCCTCAAAAAAAGTCTCCAGATTAAGGAAGACAAATTTTGCCTGTTTTGTCTATGAATACAAAGATAAATAGTCCTCTGTAATATTCCACCCTTGTTCAATAGTCCTGAAGTATTGTGGAAGAATTATTCTGCAAAGATTGAAAAACAGCAACGCCAACTTGTATTTCTCAACAGAACAATCTGCTGGAACACATTTGGACATTTTAATAGCAGGAGAAAATGTGCAGTCTATTGTTTGATTGCTCTTTCTGATGTTGTATCTCCTTGCAAAAAAACCCAAGTTTTAATGGAAAATTTATGATTGAGTATTATTTTCATCCCTACTCCTGAGTAAACTTACAGCCATGGTTATATTAGGGAGATTGTTTCTATGCTTTGGCAGTGACGAAGAGGAAATAAGTAGGAATAAAAGTGCAGTTATCATAACAGTAGATAGGATGTAAAGTTATCTAGTAATTTATATTGAGGATAATGTTTTTTAACTAGTTCACAAATGGCTAGGTATTCAAGATGAACAATTTTGGGATGAACTGGAGGATGACGTCAAGCTAATTGTGACAACCCAGTGTAATTATGAAAAAGAATAAAAGGTTCTTTGTAGACAGGACAACAAACTGGTTTGTTAGATTCATTGAGAATGATGCACGTATGGTAAGATCGTCACAGCTGACTTTCACTTTTACGCATATATGTTCTGAAATGTTGGAGACAAAACAGTATAGAGATCTTCAAGTCATGGTAGATGACTCAATGTGCAGTAGCTAAATTTCCTGCTGGGTTGGAGAAGAGATTAGAAATCCACAGCACTTGGAATACTGTACAATTCTACTCAGTATGTTGCAGAGAATCTTGCAGAGCCTTAGGAACTTCAGACAATAGTCCCATCTACACTGACCATTTAATGCAGCTTCAAGTATCTTAAAAATGTTGTGAAAGTGTATTGCAGTGCAGTTTAAGTCCATTACTGTGACATAAGTTGAGGAAAAGTCTGAAATGAAGCCCTTAATTCATATCAGCACAATCTAACGTAAACCAGTTCGCATGGCAAATCAGATCAGCAGAATGTGAATTGCTATGTGGACTTCGAGAGCACTCCATTGATGTACATGTGGGCATTCCAGAGAGAGGAGTTGAAAAGAGACTGCAGCAGTTGGAAGCTAGCCTCTGCAGTGTGTGAAATTTCAGTCCAGGCCTCAAACCGTGGTTTCCAATCTGATCATTTGCACAGCAAAACCACTTTCTTCTATGCTAGTTTCAAACTGACCTAAGCGATCATTGTAGATGGGCCTTCAATCAGACTGGTCAAGGCATTAGAAAATGTTTATGGAGAAAAAAAAGAATGTTTCAGGCATTTTAGTTGAGAGCAAAGGGCACAGCATGATAGAGGTTTTGTTAACTTCTACCTTGATGTACAAAGTAGAAGAGATCTTTGTTTTGCTTAAAACATAAGCTCATAAACATTTTGTTGGATGTATGAGATGGAGAAACCCCTTTACTGCATATAGTACATAATTTTTGGATTTTTCTGCTTAAAATGTGAAAGTAGACACTAGAATTGAGATTTTTGAAGAGGTGATTATTCACATTCATGGAAAATTATTATTATTTGAAACACAACAAGATGAGTCCACAGCAGACACTCTGCTGGCAGTTGTACTGGATCACACACCAGACACTTCCCAAGTGTCTAGGGCTGTGTGATGTATCTGTGAATAATGCGTGCAGATCCCAGTAAGGTGGCCTTCTGCAGCTGGCAGATGGTAATTTTGTCAGCGCCGATTGTGTTCAAGTGCAGGCCAAGGTCTTTAGGCACTGCACCCAGTGTGCCGATCACCACTGGGATCACCTTGACTGGCTTGTGCCACAGTCTTTGCAATTCGATCTTTAAATCCTCATATTGTGCCAGCTTTTCTAGTTGTTTCTCCTCAATCCTGCCGTCACCTGGGATTGCAACATCAACAATCCATACTTTGTTTTTTAACACGATCATGAGGTCAGGAGTATTGTGCTCCAACACACTGTCTGAATTCGGAAGTCCCAGAGTAGCTTGACATGTTCATTCTCTGTAACCTTTTCCGGCTTGTGATCCCACCAGTTCTTTGTTGCAGGCAGATGGTATTTGTGGCACAAGTTCCAATGAATCATCTGAGCAACGGTGTGATGCCTCTGCTTGTAGTCAGTCTGTGCGATCTTTCTGCAGCAGCTGAGGATGTGATCTATTGTTTCATCTGCTTCCTTTCAGAGTCTACATTTCGGATCTGCCTGGCTCAATGATAGCTCTTGTATCATTGGTTTGGGAGGTGGGGAGTAGATATTTTCCTGATATAATCAGTGGAGATCATGATCCCTTCAGGATTTTTTGGATTATAAATTCCAGTAGTCCTGGCCAGCCTAACGAACAGTGAACTAACAGAGCTCCACATGTTGCCCATCCCTATTAGGCTTGAACAAATTTTTCGTTAGTTCGTTAAATTTGTTTAAAATTCGTTTCATAATTACTTTTGAATTGATATTGAACCATCTGCTCACTGCCTTACAAATATTACGAATTTGAATAATAAAAGTACCTTTTTTTGTTTGTTTCTGATGTCTTCGGATGTAGCTGTAGCCCCTCTGAGAGGAGAAGCCATGTTGGCATGCCTCTCAGCCAATCAGAGCGGAAGAGGGAGGGAGGGAGAGGCATGGCCATCGATCTGCTAGCATTTTAAAAATGCCATTGAGACGCGGCCCCGTAGAAGCCTTCCGCATTGCTCTCTTCCCTTCTCTCTCTCCCCTCCCTGCTTCTCTCTCTCTCTCTCTCTCTCTCAGAGAGAGAGAGAGAGAGAGAGAGAAGCAGGGAGGGAGGGAAGAGAAGAGAGAAGAGACATGCCTGCCTGCGCTTGGCCTTCTCTCCTCTGGAGCCGCGTGTTTGGTTTTGCTTCTTTCCAGACTTTCCAGCCACTGGCTTAAAGGGGAATACCAGAACCAGGCTTGCCTTCCTAAACGGAATCCTTAGAGCCAGAGGATATCCCTTTAAGAGATATCTCCACTGAGGAGATCTCCCGGAAAGGATTATGGCACCAGCTCAATTGCAACAGATTCAGTGCCATGTAATCATGTGAGCTGTAGTTTTACAAAGTCCCTAGCCTTCCCTGCAGAAGAGAGCCAGTACCATGCAAAACTACAACTCCCAGTTTTCTGTCAAATTGTTTTGGATTTCAACTCCTACAATTCCTAACTCCAGACATGGGCAAAGTTTGCCCTTGCCTGGTATAGAAGCATTCTATTCTTCTTCTCCAGACATGCCAACAGTATTAAGTGATAAAATCTTGGGCATTTTTTCCTTTAATGCTAAAAGTTCATAGGTTGTTCAGCAACAGCCTACTGGCTGGGTTGCTATGAGTTTTCCGGGCTCTATGGCCATGTGCCAGAAGCATTCTCTCCTGACGTTTCACCCACATCTGTGGCAGACATACTCAGAGGTTTTGACGTCTGTGCGAAGCTAGGCAAGTGGGGTTTATATATCTGTGGAAGGTCCAGGGTGAGAGAAAGAACTCTTGTCTGTGGGAGGCAAGTGTGAATGTTGCAATTGGTCACCTTGATTAGCATTGAATAGCCTTGCAGCTTCAAAGCCTGGCTGCTTCCTACCTGGGGGAATCCTTTGTTGGGAGGTATTAGCTGGCCCTGATTGTTTCCTGTCTGGAATTCCCATTTTCTGGGTGTTGTTCTTTTACTGTCCTGATTTTAGCTTTTCTGTAGCTAAAAATGCATATAAAATTGATTCTATAGGGAGGATAAATGATTGGATTTCAACTCCTACAACTTAGCTTTCTCTGCCAATAATGGTACCATACCAAACTAAAGCTCCCAAGATTCTGTAGCAGTGAGCCATCTTGGATATTGTAAGGGATTTATTATTATTATTATTATTATTATTATTATTATTATTATTATTATTATTATTAGACCTTGCTCCCAGGAAGGTGCCTTCGCTGTGGCTCCCAACTTATCTATCTACCTTTCCACATATTCTCCACATTGTGTGTATGTGTATGTATATTATATATACATGAGCCCCGATGGCGAAGTGTGTTAAAGCACTGAGCTGCTGAACTTGCAGACCGAAAGGTCCCAGGTTCAAATCCCGGGAGCAGAGTGAGTGCCCGCTTTTAGCTCCAGCTTCTGCCAACCTAGCAGCTTGAAAACATGCCAATGTGAGTAGATCAATAGGTACCGCTCTGGCGGGAAGGTAATGGCACTCCATGTAGTCATGCCGGCCACATGACCTTGGAGGTGTCTATGGACAACACTGGCTCTTGGGTTTAGAAATGGAGATGAGCACCAACCCCCAGAGTCAGACATGACAGAACTTAACGTCAAGGGATACCTATACCTTTACCTATATATATACACACACACACACACATATGCAGGGACTATATATATATATATATATATATATACAGTATATATCACACACACACCAATTTAACAAAGTTTCAGCCACAAAAACAAAGTTTCTGAAGTAGAACAATGACTTTCACAGTAAAGACAACCCAATTTAACAGGAAATAAGACTTTCAAACCAGGAACAGATTTCTGCAGTTATTAAAAAATGGTTTATTATAAAAGCTATGAAAATTCGCCAAAAATCAGAGGATAAGGGAAACGTTCCAAATTTTGGTGAGCTATCAGTGTTAAATGTGTTCTACCACTGTACCAAGTTTGAAGAAGATCACTCAAAAAATGAGGGCGGGAGAGTCCTGTAAAATCTCCCCTCGTGCTTTTTTTTTTGGCCACTACGCATGCGCGTCCACCATTAACGAATTACTTTTGAAACTAACGAATTTTCGTTAATTTCGAATTTTTTGGGGGGCAAAATTCGGAAATGACATCAGAAACGAAACGCTGGCGCCCCCTACTTTTGAAACGAGTTTCGAATCAATTTTTTCATGGATCGCTCAAGCCTAATCCCTATTCTATAAGGCTGGTACGGCTAATCATGACAAAAGTTCTTTTGACTGAGCCATCCATGTGATCGTTGTTTTTTTCTCTAACACTGTACTTCCTAGATTTGGAGAACCTAAAGATGGTAGTGCGCGTGCTGGTAACCTCAAGGCTGGACTTTTGCAATGTGATTTACATTGGGCTACCCTTGTACAAAGTTTGGAAACTCCAGTTGGTTCAAAATACAGTAGCCATATTGGTTACAGGAACATCCAAAAGTTAGCATATAACACCCTTATTAAAGTCACTCCACTGGCTGCCAAGTTTCTGGGAAAAGTACAAAGTGCTGGTTTTGACCTTTAAAGTCCTACATGCTTTGGGTCCAGGTTACCTACAGGATTGCCTTCTCCCATGCAATCTTCCCCAAACACTTAGGTCTTCTGGGTGGTGGCTACTCCAGCCAGCCAGAACCTGACAAGCCACTGTCACCCAGAAGATATTTTCATCAGCCACCCCAAGACTGTAGAATGAACTGCCAGAAGATCTCAGCTGTCAGAATTTGAGACACAAGTGAAGACCCATCTCTTGCAGAAAGCCTACCCAGCTAGTTTTAATCATGGATTTTAAACTCATGTCTTGTGTCCACTATATTTTAATCATTGTTTTGTGTATTTTAATATAGGTATTTTGTAGAAATACATTTTAATATGTTATTATTGTAATGATTATGTGTTTTAGCTATGTTGTAACCCACCACAAGGAGAGAGGGGTAAGAAATAAAATAATAATAATTATTATTATTTTTATTGTTGTTGTTGTTGTTAAATGCGTCTCAGGAATATTAGAATAGATGGCTTCATTCTTAGGCTGGCTTTGTCATTCCTTCCCAGTTTTCCTCCTAGCTTTTATGCAGAATGCACTTATAAGGATGAATATGTTTATTTAACATTTACCCAGAGCAGAATGAAACTCTGTTTTATGTAGGAATAATTGATTAACATCAAGATTCAGCATAATTCACTTAAAATATTTTATAAGTTCACAATTATATAAAATATTGTAGATATCAGTAAAATTATGAAGTTATACACCTTTATATTTATCAGTTTTACACATAAATTTGGTTATATTGCAACATAACTCAAGTTTACACTGGATCTGAAATGTGAACTACAAGGAGTCCCCAAGTTACGAACAAGATAGGTCCTGTATGTTTGTTCTTAAGTTGAATTTGTAAGTCGGAACAGGTACATTTTAAAAGTGTAACTCCAGATAGCTAACTAGCTAGATAGCTAGCTTTGGATAGCATAGGGAAGGGTTAACACCCCTGTGATGTTTGGTTTGCTTCCTGTTAACAAGATTTCACTTCACTTTCTGTCCCTGTGATAATTGGATTTTGGGGAAAAATGGCTTGTTGTGGAAACAAGGACTGGTGATAACCTTGAGATACCTTTCCCCGTGATAACTCTCTTCTGAGGGGTAGATTTCTCTCACTTCCTGTTGTCTCACCTCCACTTGTGACTATGAGTCGTTTGTAAGTCGAATGTTTTTAATGCTGGGACTGCCTGTACTACTCTAGGCAATCAGTCATGGGCTAGTTGTTCCAGGTGTACATTGTTCAGTGCACTGAGAATAAAGATTGAAATGTACAGGTAATAGTTACAGTTTCATTAATTTGTCATTACTGAATGTTTGATGCCAAAGCAGCGCACGTTGCATAGCCCTTAGTAATTGTGAAGTGCTAGATTTAATTGCTTCCTCTGATATATCAACCCTACAGTAGATATGGTTATTTTTCTGATGTTCTTGAACTTTACAGTAGAACATTAGCTTTACAATATTTTAATATAATATTGGTCTATTTTCTATTTCTATTTCCTCCCAGAATGGGAACTTAAGAAAACTTACAAGATCAGATAACTAAGATAAAAATATAAAATATCATCATTGTTATAATGTAATGAAACTAAATATATTTAAAAAGCAGTTAAAGTAAATAGTATAAAACACCTGGTTTTTTTTAAAAAAGAAGTAATAAGTCCTATACAATACCCATCAGTCACAACTCCTTTTCTTAAAGCAGCCAGTTAGTTGCTAAAACATTGTCAGAATAAATACATATTTGCTACTGACAGCAGGACAACAGAGAAAGGGCTAAATTTCATTGAAAAGCAGTTCCTAATTGTCCTCGGATCCATATTTATTTACTTTATTTATGTCCTGCCTTTCTCCCTGTGGGGACTCAAGGCAGATAACAATGGCACACTTTGGTGTACTCTGTGGGTTTGGTTATAATACAATTAAAATATAATAAATTCAATTAAAATACATTTTAAAACTCACAACCTCCCCCCCCCCCCCATTCCACCATAGAGTTGGATATATGAGAAAATACAGTCCTTCATATAGCTTGGATTCCAAGTTATGTAAGGTTTTATAGGACTAATTGTTCACTGCAGCTGACCAATAGTAAAAAGAACTAATAAGGAGGTTCTGTGTTTCATGTAACTATAAGGAAGGATGACACAATATATAATTAACCCGGTGGCGCAGTGGGTTAAACCACTGAGCTTTTGAACTTGCTGATCGAAAGGTCGGCAGTTTGAATCCGTGGAGCAGGGTGAGCTCCTGCTGTTAGCCCCAGCTTCTACCAACCTAGCAGTTCGAAAACATGCAAATGTGAGTAGATCAATAGGTACTGCTCCAGCGGCAAGGTAATGGCATTCCATACAGTCATACTGGCCATATGGCCTTGGAGGTGTCTACGGACAAGGCTGGCTCTTCAGTTTAGAATGGAGATGAGCACCAACCCCCAGAGTCAGACATGACTAGACTTAATGTTAGGGGAAAACCTTTACCATTTTATACACACACACACACACACACACACACACACACACACACACAAATAATTAAATCCAGACTTGTTCAGGTGTAGATTATACTATGAAAAAAATATTTTCACTATCTTTAAGATTGATTTATTCCATTAGGTCTATTCTAAGTGGAACTAACTTTGGATGCAACATGTAATTGTTGTCTGGTTTGCAGAAATAATATGGTTTAATTTCTTGGTCTCCTGATTTCTACATTTGAACAAATGCTTTCCCATAAAACCATACAGAATTTGGACTAAACCACATTAATGAAGTATCCAGATATGCAGGTTTCATGTGGGCACCATATGTATGATGGAATAGACCAAGGGTCCCCAAACTAAGGCCCGGGGGCCGGATGCGGCCCTCCAAGGTCATTTACCTGGCCCCCGCCCTCGGTTTTATAATATAATATATTGTATATACATATAATATTGATAATATTATAATGTGATACAATATAACACTAATAATAATACCATATAATAATATCAATTATATATTCTATATTACATATAATATTACTAATAATATTACAGTATAGTGGTATAGTTCAATATAGCAATATATAATGCTAATATTGTGCTATGCTAATAATATAATATATTGTATGTACATATAATTTTTAAGCCACTCTGAGTCCCCTTTGGGGTGAGAAGGGTATGATGCAAATGTAGTAAATAAATGCAGTAAATAAATAAATAAATAATAAATAAATAAATTTTAGGCTTAGGCTCGCCCAAAGTCTGAAATGACTTGAAGACACACAACAACAACAACAACAACAACAACAACAACAACAACAATCCTAATTAACTTGACTATCTCATTGGCCAGAAGCAAGACCACACTTCCCATTGAAATCCTGATAAATGTATGTTGGTTAAAATTGTTTTTATTTTTAAATAATGTATTGTTCTTTCATTGTTCTTGTTGTTGTTGTTGTTGTTGTTGTTGCACTACAAATAAGACATGTGCAGTGTGCATCGGAATTTGTTTGTATTTTTTTTTTCAAATGATAATCCGGCCCCTCAACAGTCTGAAGGATTGTGGACCGGCCCTCGGTCTAAAAAGTTTGAGGACCCCTGGAATAGACCATGTAGATTGCTTTTATACTATGCCAATATACTACATAGTGTCTATTGTGGGAATTCATTGAAATATTGTAACAACGTAATGCATGTTGATTTCAACCAAGTAAATCATAATATTCCTTGTAATATCCTTATTAACAAAAAGGTAAAATGTGGTCAGAATGTTCTTCCTGTTAGAATCAGCTCCTCTTAGTATATTACTCATTCCTCTATTTCAGTCTGGGAGGAGCTTTTAAATGGAGCCTTGCAGAATTCTGTGCCCTGGGCTGTCCTACCCCATAACAGGTTTGCTTTAGGATTCCCATTAATCAGAAATGACTTGAAGGCACTCAACACCTTTTGTTAGGTGTCATATCTGTCTATCCAAGATGTTTGTGTGGTTTATTTTTATTTATTTTATTTATACCCCTTTTTTTCTCCCTGAGGGTGATTTACAACCATATACTTGGATCAATTTAAAACAAAGCAAACACAAAATTTAAAAAAAAACAATTAAATAGTACTGTGAGTGAGGTTAATATGCAGTTAATATATAATAAATACTATTAAAATGCATTTTAAAACATACAATACCTCCCTAAATCCTACCCTTTGTAATTTCTACAGAGGGTTAAGTTAATAGAAATGATTTGCACACGAAGAAAATATTACAGGTCTTTATTGATGGAAAAAAATATTTCTATTCAGGCTAAAAATAACATATATGTGGCATGTATACTGTACATAGTCCTTTGCAGATTTCAGCCGTCCTTTCCTGTACCAATCTTTGTGGGTCTCAGATGTTCCTTACAGTATTTATCTAGGCAACAAGTTAGAAATTACATATTGGGATGGGATCCCTATCATGTCCAGTCAAGTGTATATGCTTGTGTGCTTATGAGCTACTACTTGTCAGACGGCCTGTAATAGGAATTGGTTTCTAGTAACCAGGAACATAAACATTTAATTAATCAAGTAATTAATTTAAATATTTCTGAATGGGTCAAAGTGTCAGTGAATATGAATGTAGGAAACAATTGGTCATGAATTGGTTGGGAAAGGATTTTTAAAAAAATGTGCAACTGTAACCTTCCCTCCTAAGGTCAAAGCAGGTCTTTTTACTGTAATACAGTGGTACAAAGACTATGATGAATATAGGGATACTGATCTCCTTGATAATCTTTACTTGCATAAATAAAGAGATTAATACATTCTGCTTCATTAATCTCAATTTTTCTTTAAAATTTGACCAGCAGTTTAAAAAACAGCTATGATTGAATGCTTAAACCAAAATAAATCAATATTTCAATAACCTGTTTTCATTTGTATAAATAAATAAATGTATAAATAAAACATTTTTATTTGAAAGCAGTCTAGAAATATGAGAGGAATGCAAAACAAATCAGTGTTCTACTAATATTTTCTAGCAATTATGCATTTTTGTAACTTCAGATTCTGAAATCATATGTATTTTATAAGGTAATTCCCAAGGCCCCACTCTTTAGATTATCTCTTTTGTGTTTATTGTTTGATACATCAGAGTAAAAAAGAAGATATTACTCCCTTTCACTTATTTCTGCCACAATTGAAGTTTGCATTTTATTGTGCTTCCTATAATCTTTTAAAAAGTGGTAGCATCTATGTATTTGATGCAAAAAGGAAAAGTACATCTGATGAGTGATGCACACCTTTATTGTTCATTCAACTAACACTGACTAATTTGTGATAACAAATTTAATCAGATTATATACAAGGGAACATTGTAGAGGTTCTATGAATATAATATATTAGAGAAAATTTAGCATTTTTCACTGATGTTTAGTGGTAAGTAAAAGCTGTCTTATGCTTCTTGTATTTGTACTGAATGTGGATAATATATGAATGTAATTGGTTAGAAAGAAATGATTTCAGAATCTTAAAGTAATTAATCACTTGACAGCTCTCTGTGTGGTAAATAGTCTTATCTTTCAGTATTGAAATTGCCTCACAAAGTAGATTAATCAATGAATATGAAAAGTTTCTCATATTTTTCAAGTCCTAAATTGATCTTGCCTGATTCTTAGCACTTTATCCCACTCTATTACCAATGGTTGCTCAAACCTGCCCCTCCCTTACAACCTGAATAGTCCCACTTTTGGCCTGCAGTTGATATATTGTGTGTTCATTTTAAGTTGTTTTAAATAATTGTTGTTATGTATTTTAATTCTGTATTTTGTTATGTTTAAATTGTATATTAAATTGTTGTGCTTAGGGCTTTGTCCCCATGTGAGCCGCCCCGAGTCCCTTCGGGGAGATGGAGGTGGATTATAAGAAATAAATTATTATTATTATTATTATTATTATTATTATTATTATTAAATCCCTTTAGCTGCTTAGCTTTGTCATTTGTTTTATTTGGCATAGGGAGTAGTTTGCTGTGTAAAACAGTGGTGTCGTTACATTTATTTGAAGTTAATGATTTCACCATGAATGCTCATCGTTGGTTTTAGAAATCATCTTTCTAATATGCACATTTCTGCGTGTATGCAGTGTTTTCTAATAGACACTTTTGTAAGGGATTTCCTGTATTATAACACCATTTTGCATATTTTAACTTGCATATACACTTGTCCATATTCTTGCACCAATGTAAAAAAAAAAAAGAACAAAAATAATTATTAAGAACCAGCATGGGTTTCTCAAAAGCAAGTCATGCCAGACCAAACTTAATCCTTTGTTTGATAATAGATCAAAGGAATGCTGAAGATATAATACATCTTGATTTCAGTCAGATTTTTGATAGTTGACCCCATGATATTCTTGCAGACAAGATGGTGAACTGTGGCTAAACAGTGTTGCAGTTAAATGGATCTGTAATAGGCTGACAGACTGAACTCTGAGAGTGCTTACTAATGGTTGTTCTCCATCATGAATAGAATTGACTAGTGTATTGCTTTAGGATTATGTTCTCAGTCTGGTGTTCTTTTAACATCTTTATAAATTCTTAGATGATGGAATAGACCCTCAACTCTGGAACCTAGGGAAACCAGAATGCCATCTACCCTGTTAGGGGTCTGGTGTTGTCTAAAAACAAAAGATTCTGATGATAGTGAAGTAATGGTGAAAGAAAATACCACACAAACCAACCATTCTCTCAAGTGTTGTCTGTATAGAAAATATTGATAAACACTCAGAATAACAGGCAGTATCCTACTCTAGCAAAACACAAGTATTGTTGTCATTGGGGATGTACTTTGACAACATCAAGGGATTCGTTTACAGGTCTGCTTCAGCATCCAGGGAGCTGCACTGTTTGCCTGAAGCCTGCATTAAAGATATACTTGAAAGATTGCCAAAGCTTATTAAACCACTGGCTGCCAATCCATGCTTCCTATCCAGGTGAGCACTGGTATGTTGTGACCAAACCAAACAAAACCAAGGAAATTACATACTATAGACCTCTGGTGTCAAGGTTGAATGGATTAACAATTTAGCTGTTCTTCTAAGATTCGCAAAAAGAAGAGCAATTTTCCAGTGATAAAAAGTAATACGTGCACTTGGTACAAACAGATGGAATTGAATCCCTGCATCATGAGATGTGGTTTCGAATTGATGTGCATCTAGAAGAAGCTGGGCTGCATATATGAACTAAAATAACATGAGTAATAGTTAACATATTCAGGGGTTGCATTTTGGTTGGCCAATACAGCTATCACTCTTTTGTGGAATTTATTTTATTTTCATGAGTAACACTTTCCTTCCTATATTGCTAAGTAGTTTCCTTATTAAGAGTAATGATAGTCTGGTCAGAATATAGAGTGCAAGGAGAGGTGTGCTTTTCATAGATTTTTAAAAATAAAATCTAAATTTTATGCACCAAACTGAATTCTGACTGAAGTGTGCATAAATTTGTATTAGCAAGGACCCTTGTATTTTACTCTTTATACAATGCTTTGAAGTATTTCGGTCATTTAGTAATGATTGAATAATGATAGAGAGTCTTCATGTGCTAGTCATTGAGAATAGGAGAGAACTGTGTAACACAGCCAGGTCTTTCCACTCCTTCAGTAGAAATCCTGCTTGACATCCATTCTGGATTTTCAGATTTACAAAAGAGAGAAGATATGATGGATTAAACTATATGCAGAATATTTTTGGATGAAAGTGTGTAAACGTCAAACTGCATTTGAGGCAGAAGACTTTGACATGGTAGATTTCTTAAAGAAAATATAGCTGCCTATTTCACATGAGTAGTCACATCCCAAACATACATTATCTGAATTTAATCCTGCTGGCTGTTATAAAGTTAACTTTTGATGGGAATATGGTTAAAATTCCAATGCTATTTCAATTCCTGGTTTATAGTTCATTGTCATTTTCAGTTGTTGCTAGAAATAGATGTTGGAACAGTTATTTTGGGACTACAATTCCTGGATTCCCTCAGCCATCATGGCCATTGGCTTATTCTGGAAGTCATAGTTCAAAACACTAACTTTTCTTAGCTCTGCGTAAAAGTGTATATTTGCAGACTTATAGATGGTTAAAAAAAACCTACTTTCGTTGTCCAGAAGGTCAGAAATACTTCCAGATAGACTGAAGTCAGGCTCCAGCATATTTAAAGCATAGTAAATATGTACCCAAATTCTGTTACTTATTTGGGTATTATTATCCCTAGGGACATATCTTTGATTAATTATGATATAAGAAAGCATAATATAAAAAGGTAATATCATATAAATATAATAATATAATATAAATGGCCAGAATCACAGGGTTGTTGTGTGTTTTCCGAGCTGTATGGCCATGTTCCAGAAATATTCTTTCCTGACGTTTCACCCACATCTTTGGCAGGCATCCTCAGAGATTGTGAGGTATATTAGAAAAACTAAGCAAGGAAGATTTATATATCTGTGCAAGGTCCAGGGTGGGAGAAAGAACTCTTGTCTGTTGGAGGCCAATGTGAATGTTGTAATTATCAACTTGATTAGCATTAATGGCCTTGTAAGCTTCATGTCCTGGCTTCTTCCTGCCTGGGGGAATCCTTTGTTCAGAGGAATTAGCTACCCCTGATTGAGTCATGTCTGGAATTCCTCTGTTTTCAGAGTGTTGTTCCTTATTTACTGTTCTGATTTTAGAGGTTTTTTTAAAAATAGCCGGAATTTGTTCGTTTTCATGGTTTTCTCCTTTCTGTTAAAATTGTCCACATGCTTGTGGATTTCAATGGCTTCTCTATGTAGTCTGACATAATAGTTATTAGAGTGGTCCAGCATTTCTGTGTTCTCAAATAATATACTCTGTCCAGGTTGGTT
This sequence comes from Anolis carolinensis, assembly GCF_035594765.1. Lineage (NCBI taxonomy): Eukaryota > Metazoa > Chordata > Lepidosauria > Squamata > Anolidae > Anolis > Anolis carolinensis. The sequence continues at coordinate 305,308,834 of NC_085841.1, forward strand.
CATCAAGTGCTCTGCTATGGCTGACTTCTCTGGTTGAGTTAGTCTTCAGTGCCTTTCATGTTCCTTGATTCGCGTCTGGGCAATGTTTCTCTTGGTGGTCCCTATGTAGATTTGTCCACAGCTGCATGGTATACGGAAGACTCCTGGAGAAGTGAGAGGATCCCTCTTGTCTTTCGCTGAACGTAGCATTTGTTGGATTTTCTTGGTGAGTCTGTAGATAGTTTGTAGGTTGTGTTTCTTCATCAGCTTGCCTATGTGGTCAGTGGTTCCCTTGATGTATGGTAAGAACACTTTTCCTCTGGGTGGATCTTTGTCTTTACTCTCCTGGCTTGTTCTTGGTCTTGCAGTTCTTGTGATATCTGTTGTGGAGTATCCATTGGCCTGTAGAGCCTAGTTTAGGTGGTTTAGTTCATCTTGGAGGACCGGATTCTTTGTGCACGGTCTGTCAGAGCTTTGATTGTGCTTCTTTTTTGATTTGGATGATGGTTGGAGTTTTTATGAAGGTATCTATCTGTGTGTGTAGGTTTTCTGTAAACTGTGTGGTCCAATTGTTGATTGGGTTTGCGGATGACTAGAACATCTAGAAATTGCAGTTTTCCTTCCTTTTCTTTTTTCATGGTGAATTGGATGTTTGGGTGGATGCTGTTGAGGTGGTCGAGGAATTTGTTGAGTTCTTTTTCTCCATAGCTGCAAATGGTGAAGGTGTCATCCACAAAACTGAACCATATAGTAGGCTCAGATATGTCAGGAGAGAATACTGTACTTCTGGAAAATACACAACAACCCTTGATTCCGGCCATGAAAGCCTTGGACAACACATAATATAAAAGATCCTGAACACAATTTTGAGAGATGCAGTCTGTGGTTAAGGTAAACATGATTAAAATGAATATTATATCTATAATTGTTGTTATTTTTGTGGAATGTCCCTACTTCTATTATGCAATATTGTCAAAAACTAAATGAGTCATTTAGGAGATTTTGAGGAACGTACCTCCTTCTAGAATTTCAGGGAAAAAGATACAATTTTATCATTGGGGGAGGATCCCAGATTTCTTACCTACCATTGTGCATATATCTCTTATGTTTTAATTTTTGGACATATCTGCTTCAAGTAAGTGATAAATCATGGTCAGCCTTGAAATCTTTCTGGCAAGTCTATTTAAATGAGTAGTATTGGTTCTTGTTTTTTGAAAAAGAACAGTGCTTTATCAAGTGTTTCATCAGTTAGAACAGTGTGGCAAATATCATTTCGTCAATTGCAGTAGGAGTATGACCATATATATTTATACAAAATTGTCTTTATGGATGAACCCAGATTTGAAAATTGGGAAGAAGCCATTTTTATAGAAGGTTTGGGCCTGCAATGTGATTATTACTTTAAATCAGTTACTTTGAGTTTTTGCCCCTTTTGATTTTACAAGAGCAGTTTAAACCATCTTTATCACTTGAATGGTGATCTCTACCACTGAAACTTTCCAGAGCTGGCCCTGCGGTGTTAAGCTCATCAGAAGTTCTCTTAATATTAGAGCCATTTAGTAGGGCTAACCACATATCCAAACCAATATATATACTCGTCGTATATACAGTATATACGTTGCTCTTGGTGTCTGCAAGTTTCAAACATCCGACTTACAAAAAACTCATAGTTACAAATGGGGGTGAAACAACAGGAAGTGCGAGAAATCTACCCCTAGGAAGGGAAATTTACTCTTGAAAGAGTTATCATGGGAAAAGATGTCTCAATTGAAGCTTTATCACCAATCCTTATTTCCACAATAAGCCCATTTTTCAAAATCCAGTTATTATAGGGACAGCAAGTGAGATGAAACCTTTTGAACAGGGACACAGAACACAAAACAAACACCACAGGGAGGTTAACGCTTTTTAAGTGTATCTGGAGTTACACTTAAAAATGTTTCTCTTCTGACTTACATATAAATTCAACTTAAGAACAAACCTACAGAACCTATCTTTTTTGTAACTTGGGGGCTGCCTTATCTATTTTCTATAAATAGATATAATATTGGAGGTCTGCCTCAAGAATGGAAATAGAGAATTGGAATATCACTAATTCTCACTTATCAATGGCCTTCAGTTTTAGCATCTAAGAATACCATTGTTATAGATCTCCTTAGTTATAGAACTCCAACTACATCTTATGCAATGGAAATTGCTTTTTGGGGTATATTGGTCACTAACACACTAACACATCTGTTCAAGAAAGAGTTTTCTAAATCAGCAAATTGTTGTATGTATAGTACTAATGTTTTCTTAACAAAAAATGATTTGGAATTGTGTGATAACTGCATTTTGGGAAGAGTTTTTATTTATTTTGTGTCAAAAGCATTGCATAAATAAATAAGTATAAAACTGATAAAATAAAGAGAGCACAAGCAGTTAAATATTTTCAGACCAAAAATGGGCAGTTCTTCTGTGCATGAAGCAGGGCATTGTAGGCAAGTATATAGATACTGTTCTGCATCACAACCGCACAAGGTGGAGGATTCTTCTAGGTAGTGCCATTTTGCCAGGTTATCTTTTGATCTGCCAACTCCACTTCTGAGTGTCCAGAATTTTCCAGGTTGCCCATTATTGATTTGCCCCTGGAGGAAGACCCTCATAGGGGGCCATCCAGTTGAGATTGCTTGATTTTGTTGCCCAGAGATTTATTATTTATTATTTCCAGCATTTATACCCCGCCCTTGTCACCCGGGGGGACTCAGGGGATACTTGTGCAGTTGCTGGAGAAACATTTAGAGGAGCGGTAGTTCTCATGAAACTTTTCCTTGATTTAAGTCTACCGGGAGGAGGCTAATAGCCATACAGTGGGTGGCTTTTACAGTGTTCAACGTTATTTCTCTCACAATTGGCAGCAACTTCCTGTCGCACATCGTGGGGGGGGGGGGGAGGCAATGCCAGATAACTTATAAAATCTATCAACAGGTGTAGGTTTGAGGTTTGAGATTATTCTACATGTCTCATTCAATGCTATCTTCACCTGCTTTGCGTGGACAGACTTGTGCCAGACAGGGCAAGCATACTCAGCAGTTGAGTAAGACAAGGTCAGGGCTTATTTATTTATTTTATTTACAGTATTTATATTCCACCCTTCTCACCCCGAAGGGGACTCAGGGCGGATTACAATGAACATATATATGGCAAACATTCAATGCCATCAGACAAACAACATACAGTATAGATACACACAGAGGCAATTTTAACATTTCCAGCTTCATGAGGGTATGCTCGATTCCAGCCACAGAGGGAGGTGTTGCTTCACCATCCATAAAGTGACACCGAGTTCTGTACTTCCTCATTCCTCTCCACATGCTGCTGGCAGTTTTATGGTGTTGTAAATTTGTTAAATTAGCCTCCCGCATAAAGGAGGACTATTGCCACATAGTAAATGAGGCAGAAAAGTCTGAGTTTATGTCACTGTTATGAACGGGTTGTAAAGCTTGAGTATTAGTTAAGAGAAATGCTTGGGACAAGTGTTTCGATTTTTTTCAGATTTTGGGATATTTGCATATATATAATGAGATATCTTAGAGATGGAACCCAAGGCAAAACATAAAATTCATTAATATTTCATATATACTATAAACATATCATTTAGAGCAGTGTTTCTCAACCTGGGGGGTAAGGACCCCTGGGGGTCACGAGGAGGGTATCAGAGGGGTTGCCAAAGATCTTCAGAAAACACATATTTCTGATGGTCTTAGGAACCCCTTTGGCAGAGAAGTCTGGATGAAGGGGAACTACAAATCTAAAACTCAAGGTCAATGCCCACCAAACCCTTCCAGGATTTTCTGTTGGTCGTGGGAGTTCTGTATGACAAGATTGATTCAATTCCATCCTTGGTGGAGTTCAGAATGCTCTTTGATTGTAGGTGAACTATAAATCTCAGCCACTACAACTCCCAAATGACAAAATCAATCACCCCCAACCCTACCAGTATTCAAATTTGGGTGTATTGGGTATTTGTGCCAAATTTTAGTAAATGAAAATACATCCTGTCTTGTCAACCAACTGCAGAGTGCTCTATGTGTTGATGTTACTGTTTTGTTGATCGTTAGAGAAGCAACAGCTATTTTTTTTTATTGACATGGCAGTATTTTACTGAGCTTTAATATTAAAATTCCTTGGCTTTATTTAGAGACAAACTGATTTTGACCTCATCTATCCTTTTCATGCTCCATTTGGCTTGGTTAAAACAACAGAGGCTTTACTGAGAATGTAAAAATAGCAATGCTGGATCAAACCAAAGGTACCTAGTGCAGCATTCTCTTCCCACACTGCTCAGCCAGCTTTCAGTGGGAAGCCCACCATCATCAGGATCAGCTCTCAACCAGCTGTATTGTCAAGGAACTGACATTCAGGGACATAATTCCTCTGATAAAGGAAATAATATTGTAGCCATCATAACTGAGACAACTGCCTTTTATATGATTATCATTCTGGTATGTGCAGTTCTTTCAATCCTATTTATTTATTACCCACCTCTCCCTGTGACTCATGGCAGGATACAACGTAATTAAAACAAGAGATCAAACTCTATTAAAATATAGAAGTTACCTGAAGATGTATGTAATATTTTGCTTTTTCCTCCATTGCACCAAAGATGTCTTCTTGCTTTCCTTTGCTTTTTCTCCTCTTTGAGGTACAACTTCTTGCTTTGAACCAGGAGTGTCCCGACCTTCTGGCTTCCCTGGGCCACATTGGATGAAGAAGAATTGTTTTGAGCCACACATAACATTTGCTTTTAATGATAACTGAGGAGCAAAAAACAAGTCCATGCATTTTTTTGTGATGTCCACCATCACAGACCTCACATAGTGCCGTAATTCTAATTATTTATTTATTTATCTATTTATTTACAGTATTTATATTCCGCCCTTCTCACCCCGAAGGGGACTCAAGGTGGATCACATTACACATATAAGGCAAACATTCAATGCCTTAACATAGAACAAAGACAGAAGACAAACGCAGGCTCCGAGCTGGCCTCGAACTCACGACCTCTTAGTCAGAGTGATTTGTTGCAGCTGGCTGCAGCTGGCTGCTCAACAGCCTGCGCCACAGCTGGGCCCAATTATGCACCTCCCTATTTGGAGGGGTCTTTTAAAATTGTTGAGCAGGTCTTCTGCCTGAACTATTGGCAATTATAATGTGAACTACTGATAATACTCCAATTTTTGTAGGTGTAACATATGCTTATTATTCCATTCCATTTTGTTGCGCCTGCCAAATTGCACACAGGAACTGTGGAATCAAGTTATTTTAAAAAACTCTTAATGTTTTAAATAAGTTTGCGGATTTTGTGTTGGACCATATGTGGCCCATGGGCCATAGGATGAATGAACCTACCTTAGACAAAATTGGAATAGATATGACTACTCACTTGCTTTCATCTGCAGGCTTCTAGTAAAATATAACAATAATGATAATCCATATTATACTACAGGAAGTGGATTCTTGTTGAAGAAAAGGGAAAATATATGTAACAGGCGGGAATCAGGAAGCATTGCCCAACTTTGCTTTCCCCTGAATTCGGCAGGAAGCCAAATAGATGTTATGGGGTGACTGACAATGGGGATGAAGTTAATAAAATAAAAACAAAACTCTTTCTTCAACACAACACTTCATTTCTCTGTCCATCTCTTATCAATGATCGAATGAGGACCAATGAGGACTAACCTTCCTTTTATTTATGTCTCTCCCAGATCAGTTTCTTCCAGTCATTTGCAGATAGAGTAAGTGAGAATCAGAGAAATAGAGGACCATGACAAAAATGAAAGAGCAAGTCAAAGGAGCCCCCTCCCCCTACAGTCTTTCAACAGTACTGTGTTTGTGACAGTGAGAACAGAGTATGGACCTTTTTCACACAGTGATATACCTATCTTTGATGCCCTTTGCATACTGGTTCTTACAAGTCCTATCACATGACACCTGGTCCTTAGGCACTTGTAGGCAAAGGTGTTGTATTACAGTACTAGACACAATATTACTATTGTTTTTAAAGGGCATCCTGATTAGCATTGTGTGGGATTTACATTAATGAATTTGTTAAGAATATATCTATTTTCCCTGGATTGCTCCCGATCAAGTTGCACTTTACATGTTACAACCTGGTGTGCACCTGTTCCATTCTGGACAATCTCTGTTCTTCCAGTAACTAGATGTTGAGCATCCCTGATGTAGAATTCCAAAATTGTACGCATGGGTAGAGAGCTCAAAATTATTAAAAATGTATTTTTACTAACACACAGGTTTTAACAATGCAAAACTACATTAAAGGTAATACAGTAATGCAAAAGACAACAACAAGCATACGAATGTACACACAGGCATACCTAGAAAAAGTAGCAATTAAATCTACAATTACTACATTCTATACTGTACTATAAAAAAATCCTAACAATGGCTTCTGAGTTGACTTCTAACTCTATTCTGTTTTGCAAAGTAACAAATGAGCAATCAATATGAATATGATTTTAATATTACTTCTCCAGGTGTTCTTCCATATTTGTAAGTATAACTTTTGAGGATGTGATTATTTATGGATTTGATTAAAATGTTCCCTCTAGGACCTTTTATGGTCAACTTCTGGAGAGGGAAGAAAGGTCAAAAGGATAATATTTTACCTAATGTACACATATATCAGCAAAAGAGGAGGAGAAGGGGGTTTTGCAGCTCCTAATGTCTGTTCAACTTTCTTGGGAAAAAGCTGTGGACTGGTGTACTCCTGTTGGGGTAGTGCAATGAAGTAGATAATAGGTTGACCAAAGTCCGCTATGGAAGAGCCATGTCTTTAAGGAAGAGAAGCACGAGTGTGTGTGTGTGTGTGTGTGTGTGTGTGTGTGTGTGTGTGGAATTACACTTAAAATACATCTCTTCTGACTTACATGCTCATTCAGTTTGAGAACCAACCTACAGAACCTATCTTGTTTATAACTTGGGGACTGCCTGTATAAGAGAAACAAAGATTTCAAGACACAGAAAAGCCTTTACATTTAACACAAGTCATTAGAGCAATAACACTCGGACTGTTGGAAAGCCTTTTTTTTTTTAATGAAAACCATAATTGAGAAGGAGCATTTACTGATGAAAATGGATATTAATGGTACTGGGAGTGAGACTCAGCTGATTCTTGATACCAAGATTGAATATACTGGGAGGAAGATTTAGAGAAGATAGAAATTTCTATGTATAAGATTAATAGGATTCTGAGTGATAATAGAATAGCTGGTGTAATCAAGGCAAACGTTGATCATACTGAGGTATAAATATTCAGTAGTTTTCCTGTATCTTCATATTATGTAAGGATAAGTTCATGGGTGAGAAGGGGAGGTGGCAGGATTGGGAAAAATACTAGTATTTTGATTTTGGAATATGATTGTATGTTTCTCTGTGTGTGTATTCCACAATAAAAAAAGGAAAAAAAGAAATTTCTATCTTCTTTATCGCTGTCCTAATTTTTTGTTCATCAAAAAGGAGATGAAGCATTGTCTTAGGCATAACTGTTGGGAGCAATCGGGATAAGCCCTCAGTCACCGCTCTGAGAATCTAGAACTTCCTTCATAGAGAGGATAGACTGGCACTTTCTTGGTTGTCCTTCCAGCATTTATGCTGAAAACTGTTTATGGAAAGGATTTTTAAAAATGTACTCTGTTGTCACTATCTGTTGCTTCTTTATTCATACTTTTCAAAATTGTTTTTCTATCAAGATGAATAATAATGCATTTTATTTATTACCTGCCTCACCTTATGGCCCATGGCAGGGCACAACTTAGTTAAAATACATCATAATAGTAAAATACATTCCATAAAAAGCACATGTTAAAACATTTTTCCTATAAAATGCACATGGAACAACAATGAAAACGGGGAGGGAACTGAAGAAAATGTGCAATTAAGATGAATAGTAGATTTAATGAGCCATTCTTTATGCAGGTATTTCTAAGGATTGCACATTAGAAAAGGAGGCCATCAATTGAACACTATGGATATGCAATCCATATGAGAAAAGTCTTGGACCTCCTTTTGAGACGTGTCAGGAAATTGAAGTAACTCCTCAATTTACTTTAGAACTCGGAATCGAAATCAAAGTAGAGGTTTAGAATTGGATCATTCCTCATGGGATTAAGAAATCAGACCACTGACTAATTTTCTAGCAGTGCCAGAGCAAACAAGACCGAAAAGCATGGAGAAAGAAATGTCCCTGACACCTTTAACAATACAGCCAACCTCTAATTTATAGGAACCTTTTTGGGATATATAACCATACTTGTCTTTCTTCAGTTTCTTTTTTCTCCTTGGTTCTATACTGACACTTATTATGTCTTTTGTGAAATATATACTGACTCAGTATTTGGAAGAGTCAATTTTTGCAACAGTGCCTCCATCATCCAAAGATGAATACTGGGATTTAAGTAAACATTGCAAACATGAACAAGGCCAAGTTGAACTATAGATGAAAGTGGCATAGATCTTCTAGGTGGAACTGGAAGATACTTGAATGTGGTCTTTACTAAGTCTGAAGCTTTCATGGTTCCCTTGAAAGCTAGTTTGATACAAAGGAGTGAGTGGGTTTCTACTTTGACATTAGAAAATTTTCCAAATGAAATAGCCTTGAAAACACAGAACCTCAACTAATCAGCAGCATAATTTACAGGAGGTGAATGACATAATTTTTCAGGAGGTTAAAAAACAAAATCACACAAAAATGACAATGATAATGACAAAAATCAACATGGTGAGGACAGTGAAAACAAAGAACAAATATGAAGGAACACTAAGATGTCAATTTGAACTATTGATGGAAAAGGAAGGAGTTCTAGTTGTTTATGCACAATGGAAAAGGAAGGTCTCTCTCCAAAATAGCACTTTGCTCAGTTCTGAAAGGTTCCGAAATGGCTCTATATAAGCAAAGAATAACCCATTTGTGTGACTCACATTGCCCATGAAGAAGAATGAAAGTGGTTGTTATCCTCTTGATGGATTGAAATACAGGAAGACAGGTAAAAACAATCTTGAAAATGTGCAGCTCAAATTCAAAGTGCTTCACAGAAGCCCAACAGAGCTAGAAAAACTTCAGGGTCATTAAGATGAGGCTTTCTGCTCTGAAAAGGACCCACTTCCTTTAAACTAAACCCAGCAGATGTTCTCTCTTGAGAAAACTGGGAGAACAGTTTTGGTCACTCCTATCATACTGATATCTTAATAATTCTTATACTGCATAGCTTTGATTTATCCTTATCTTAAATAGCAATACAAGGATGCACAAATGAAGAGGAATGATAAGATTTTGATTTCTATTACAGGGGTGATTTATTATATTCCTTCATGGTAATAGAAGTAGCCAAAGAAAGTATGCTATGTTGTACATGATAAGTAAATACTTGCTTAGAATAATTTTCCCATATACAAATTAGTACTGCTCAGGAAAAACTTTACCTTAAAGAAAGTACTTAGTTTAAATCTGATAAAAACATAACTATTTGGAATAGTTTTATATGAACATGCTAACATCATAAACACAAAAAGTCTTTGATACAACAATTAAGCATAAGGAACATTACACAGCCCAAACAATGTTGGACTGAACTGATTTTATCCAAGCTGCACATGTTTCCTGATTATATTATTCACATTTGTTTTAACTGTCTGTTTTTCACTGGAAAAACTGTTTAAAATATTTAAGACTTTTGTAAATATTATGATCTAAAACCGATTTTTTTGTAAATTGCCCTGAGATCTTCAGATAAAGAACAGGATATAATTTTTAATATATAAATAAATATTTAAATAAATAAATAATAAATAAACAGTTAGAAATGTAGTAAAATGTTAAATATATGATCTCCTTTGTGAAAATTGCTGAGAACTCTCCCCTCTGTTTCTACAGGCAAGCATCAATTAAAAAGCTATGGTTCATTATTTAACTATAAATATTATATGTGTGCACTACACAAGAATTTATCATAATGGCAATGGTCAAATAATAAGACAATTGATTTGTCTTCTATAATAAGCTTGTATTAATATATACAGGGTATTTACATTCTTGCAAAGTCAATTGACCATTAAGAAATAAATATGTACAAAGGAATGCCACCATAGTACTATGACAGAATGAGGAGCAATATTTCACAGATACATGGTCTTTTTTTATCCACACAAGATTTCTAATCCAATATATTAATTCCATTGATGGAATAGGATGGGACATAAGAAAGTAAGGGTATCACTATCTGAGCAACATTAGATTTTGAAGTATTATGGATTTCAGAATTCCAGATGGCGGATACTAAAACTATATGCTTTCCTTTTCTTGAGAAAAAGGAAGCAATATTGGCTCATTTCAATAGTAACAAAAACGTGCTTAAATATAGTAAAATAAATATATAAGATATTTACAGCTTTGTTCAAAAAGGTGTTAGTGGCACAACATGACAATCTGCTGGAAAAAATGTCAAATATACCAATGCAAATGCCCAGAATCAGGATTTTAAAATATGAATAATATGAATATTGTAAGAATAAATTGTCATGAAACTAAAATATCCCTCTTTTCCACCCATGGTAAAGTTCTGTCTCGCCCGGTATGGCATGTTTGATTGTCAAAATGTTACATTATGGACAGGAATTCATATAGAGGTCACCTGTATGGTCAAGTTGATTGGCTCCTCTCTCTCTCTCTCTCTTTTACTAGTCCGAATCCAGGCATTATTTCTCTCTTCATTCAGATAGGCTAGGTCAAGCACTCTGCAATACCTTTCTTTAGTAGCCGCTTATTTTAGACACTACTAATTTTTTTTAAACCAAAAAAAAAAAAGCAAAAGGTGAGGGGTTGACAGCCTTTGAGACCAATTTATTTTACCCTAAGATTTTGAAGTCATCAATCCGTGAGTCCCCATGGGGAGAGAGGGCGGGTTAAAAATAAAGTTCATTATTATTATTATTATTATTATTATTATTATTATTATTTCTGCAGATGCACTAATGCATTTTGGCAGGCTAATCATTTATGCTTTTGGATAGCATAAGGAAGGGTTAACACCCTGTGATGTTTTTTACTGTCTGTGCCCCGGTTTGAAGATTCACCTTACTTTCTGTCCCTGTGATCATTGAATTTTGAAAAGTCTGACTCGTTATGGAAACATGTATTGGTGCTGAAGCTTCAGTTGGGACATCTTTCCCCCGTGATAACTCTTTCAGGAGTGAATTTCCCTTCTTAGGGACAAATTTAGCTCACTTCCTGTTGTTCGTAAGTCAATTTTTTGTAACTCGGGGACCGCCTGTACATTACTGAGGTTTTAATACACTTAAGCCATTTTATTCTAGTTTAGAATTCATTTACTAAAGAAACTTGGATACTTACTGTCATCAGTACTGATTACACTATTGAGTTCTGTACTGTGCTACAACTCCTTTTTATCCATACCAGACTTGCCTGACTGTTGGAAGAGGAGGAAGGTACATTCCTGAAGAACAGAGAAGAAGAAATTGTTAGATAAATTCACACAGGTTCAGAAAATAGACTCTTACAGTAGACTTGAAAGTCTTGAAGTTTGCATTCTTCCACATTGCTGCTAAACCAGATCACAGAAAATCCCACCGATTTCCTTTGAAGCATCACCTGTTCCAGTTTTGGATCTTGCTATTTGAGTTGGCATCAATCTCCTGGAGAGATAGGGTGGACTATAAATAAAGTTTTTAATATGATTTTTATTAATCCCAATAGTGTTGTCAGAAATCTATTAGTAGCTGTTTACCTGCACACAAGGAATCATTGATAGCTTAATCATTACTAACTTAATTTTCACCTGATCAGACATGCTCTGGCATGCATGTTAAACATTTTTTTTTCTACATTTACTACATCAGGGCATTCTCCTCCATTTTTATACTTTACATGGGGTAAAAATAGGTCCATCTTGTGTCATCTCAAAGGTTGTTCAAATAGATTGCTGTGACGATAAACTTGGCCTATGAATTGGCACAGAAATTACTACTTATATTCATCAGTCATTCCACTAGGGCTCTGTCAGCCTTTTTGGTAGGAAATTTCCTTCATGACATAAATGAAGCTGTCATTTGACGCAGGCTTTAACTTTTGTGCAGCATAAATGTGTCCACATCAGAGGAAGGCAAAAAGGCATGTTTTGGGACAGCTCTGTTGGCATCATTTCTGCAATACGCCCTTCTCTATTTCCTGGGAGTATTGCATACTAGTGTTCCCCTTTTATGAGTTACAGAAGAACAGAAGAATATGTTCCTATAACTATTCTTTGAATGGTCCTCTATGAACTCATCCATCTCCTCTCAAGTTTGTCTAGCTTTTCTTCTTAACAGTACCACCACAATTAGACAAGGCAGTAGTTCCACTTGAACATGTGCAGTGGAGGGGGTCCTACCAAAATATTTATCTTTGCTATAGAAACTCCCAAATTGACTTTGTACAGGCACAGAACAACCCAATCATAAGAGTTCATGGGTACCAATTTGAAAAACAACAGATATAGGGAAGCAACTTGTTCTTGCTCTTCACTTGTCTAAACTTTCTGTCATACATCTATTGGTGCTAGGATTTTTTTCTGCTTCTTTAGGAATGGAATTTTCCCTTATTGATTATAAAATCTGTTTTTTTCTAAATGACCATGGGAACACAGGTTTTGTACTTAATTACAATCAATTCTGTTAAAAATATATAGGAATCATGAATATTCAGGCTTTAAAAACTTTAAAATATCAGTTCAACAGAAGATATAATCAACTAGTAAATGTATATGTATTGATGAAACATGTATTAATTACTAAGTAATATAATCCATTATTGTTCATTAGTATTCTGTAGTTGGTCTGATAACTTAAAATCTCTGCTATGTTAGTAGTTGTGGTTAACATTAATGGTGCATGACTATAGAAGAGATTTCAATTATTCTGTTAATGAAATAACTATTGTATTACAGATAGACAATTCCATAGTATGCAAGGCTCTATCTGCCCCCTTTTCACCTCCCAGATTACTGTATATTAAAAGATAGTGTATCTTTTTACAAAATTATAGAAGTACCTGCAGTGCACTTTTCTTGGGGGGGGGGGGGTAGTAGAGTACAAGAGCAACAATACTTTTGTAACCCATACTTACTATATATTTTTTCTGTGAAGGTAAGAAGATCCTTCTTTGTCATCGGCAAAGGGTGATAGGTTTATGTAGAGTGGACACTACAACCTTTTAGTCCAATAAGAGTTCTCAAAATTTAATTCCTATACCTCTAAACTTATGTGTGTGTGGTAGGGGGGGGGGGGGTTGCTTTGAGCAAAGTGATAAAAAACTTACTGAGGGTCTCAGCCTGGGTTCTGTAGGGAAAGATTTTGACAGCCTGGTGCTGCAACTAGAAATGTTTTGTCCCAACTATAGGTTGTGCCTAGGTGTTCCCTTGGCTTGTGTGGCTGTCAGGTGAACTTGTCTCTCTTGACTACATATGAATGCTTTTTATGCATTTGTACTTTAGCAAATAAACACTGGTGTATCCTGTCTCATTACTGTATAAACTGTGCATCATCATTCAGTACAATTGGCATGGTATATTACAGTGCCAATAAAATGTTTTGCATATGTAAGATCCAGCAGTTTGTTGGTCATGGATTATCTATAGTAAGCCTTTCACATTCACTGGAGTAAGGGCCACAAATAAAAGACTTTTTTTTTTACTAAGAGAACACCTCTTTAGGAATCTCTAGGTCCTCTAGCATGACTCTTAAGTTTAATTTCCACTCTTTGGTCCGCTTCCACCAGAACGCCCCCTGGAAGTTAATTGTAGAATTGCACTGGAAAACCTAGAGATTCCTAGAGAGGTATACTGTTTAGAAATCTTTAGATCCCCCCTACTGTCACCCTAAAGTCAATATCCAGTGACCATGGAGAGTCACTGAAGAACTTAGAAATTCTGAGAGCGAGAACATTTTAATACAATCTGCAAAAAGCAAATCCGCAAACATGAAAGGTTGTATATGTGCCAAGAAAAACAAAGTGCTTGTATCTTCTTACTGGATTTCTTGTTTATCTTTACAGTACTAGTTTTCATTATGATTGGATTCATTATGATTTGATCAACAAATACTTGCTGGCCTTTTTGACCCATTCATAATTTGTAATTTCCAGGAACATTCCACCATTTCTAGCATGACCTTATGTCTGAAGCACAACAAATGCTAGGAGAACTCTTCTTTATCTAGTTCCAAGATTTGTTTCCCAGTTTAAAGCTTGAAACTTGGGGAGAGGAAAAAAAGTCACTTTGCATATCAGCAGAGGTAAGCCAGAGGCTTGCTTTCCTTCTTTTGATGGACACTCTGAACTCAGATCTCCAGTCAGATACAAGGACAGAGAAAATTTACGCATCTCCATCTCTGCTGTGACTTAGAAACATAAACTTCTTAGGACTGTGCACCTACGAACAAACACATAGCTGAAACAAACCCCAGGGTTCAGTTGAACTTTGGAGCAGATGAAATGGTAAAGTTCATTCTCTTCTGTTTAGTTTCTGTTTAGTTCTAGTTTCAGAGGGAAGCCTTGGGTTCATCCCATCATCCAGAGCTTGGCCTTTCTCTTGCCGTGATGCAAGGGAGAGAGATTTTGAATCTTTGTTCATCAACCTTTTCCATTTTGTATTAAAAGCCACTGTTTTACGAGTGTAGCTATTTTTGTATTTTAAAAAGCATTCTTGTCAAATCTTCTGCAATGCTGTTACATTGGTGATTGGACATTTGATAGAGATATCCTGTATAAACAAAATACATCAGCCAGTTAGTTTCCCTATTTGTCTGGTTGCCCAGGTTATTTTACTTCAGCTCTTAAATCAGAACCCAGAGTATTGTGTGCTCTTTCATATGATCAGGATGTAACCTCTGACACTTTATGGGATTTTTGAATTGCGAATGCTAAGAAGAGCCAGTTTCTGGAAGAGTAAACTGAAAAGAGCTTATGGATCCCTCCCCTTGATAATTTTATTTTTTTCATGTCAGAAGAATTTCATAAATAATATGCACTTCTTTTGATAATAAGCATAAAACTTGATAATATCAAACTTAGAATTTACCCCATTTAACATATTAAAAGAAGTAATTAATCATTTAGATTAAAATGTCTTCACATCGAGTTTATTCTCAGTAATCAAGGTTATTATAGCTGTAATTTTATGTATCACCATATGGTCTTTACATTGGTTATATTTAAATGTTAGATATATTGAGTAGCTTTTTGTGTCCCTGTCCTTCACCTCTTTTGTTAAATTGCCTAATAATGCTTAAATAAAAAATTGAAAATGATTCAAAGTTGCAATTATTAACTTGTACAATTTGTACTTGTCTATTTGGCAAGCCTGAGTTAAGGATTCAGTGCTGGTAATTTCATCAGTCTTTGGATGTTTTCCAGTAATATCCTTTGTGGCATGCATAAATTCTTACATTCTAAATATAAGTTAGTGTTGTTTAGAACATATAAATAATAATATTTTTACTTGTTACCCGCTTCTTCTCATGGCTCGAGGTGGGACACAGTATAGTTAAAAATGCATCAACATAAAAACATCCAGTAAAATACATATATTAAAACATGTTACTGTAAAATACACAAATTAAAATGCACAGAACAAAGATTAAAATACAGTAGACACAGGGCGTGTGTAAGCCTGTTGGAAGAGAAAAGTCTTTAACTGTCTCTTAATTTTTGACAGCCGATTTAGCTGTCAAAGCTCTTCTGGCAGGTCATTCCACAGTCTTGGAGTGGCCAACGAAAAGTCCTTTGGGTGACATCTGCCAGTCGGGTTCTGGTCAGCTGGAGTGGATGTCCCCTAGAGGACCTTCTCTCAAGCAAACTTCTCATTTTGAGTTTTCTGAATGCTCTTCACTTTTTTAATTTTTTTTCCTTTTCTTTTCTGGTCAGTAATTTCCATCATGACCCTTTTGTTGTTGCCTTTCTGGTATTCACCACAACCTTTCTTTATTTGCCTTTCTGTTGGACGTTTTTTCTTTCTATGCCTCTAAGGCTCCAGCTACACTGACCATTTAATGCAGTTCAGAGCTAGCTTCAAACTGCACCAGCCAAACAACGAATTCCCACAAAAGCATGTGAAAGAAAGCCCCTGTGGCTTGTGTAATCGCCATCCTGGTCTCAAACTGGTTCCAGGATTTCCTGTGTTATCATCTGCACAGGAAAACCACTTTCTTCAATACTTGTTTTAAAATTGCAATAAATGGTGAGTGTAGATGGGGCCCCCTGAATCTTGATTTTAGAGATGCTCCTGTTGTGACAGTCACTATAAGTGCCTTCTTTTGTTTGGAGACTAGACCACAAAACTACGTCTTGGAACAGAATATAACAATTGCATCCCAAACAGAAGCACACAAATGGCAAGTCAACAAGTAAATGATGCCTAGCACTCTACAGATTTTGCCTCCAAAAGTATGTATATAGCTATAGCACTGAGACACTATGTATGGGTTTTGTCTGTCACTATCACAGATGATACCAAGTCTTGAATTGAAGACTTCCCCTTTGAGGAACTAGGACTATTCGTAGTAAGACTGATGAAGCTATGGGACATATTTGCAAGGTGAGATTAACTGAGAAGATGGGAACTTGTTCTCAATCCTTATCATATTGAATGTCTAAACCTGCTTGGTGACACTTCTCATACAGTTTTAAGGTTATTCAGCTTACCCAGAGTACAGTCTCCCTTGAAATCTTCTGTGTAGTCCTCACAATGATCTGCAGATAGGAAACTTTTCAAACAATAATACCTGTCTTGTTTCCTACATCTGTTTGCCTCAGCAGCCTTTTCTGTCACCTGCAGATTCTTTCTAGTACTATGTTACCATATGGTGCACCATCGACAACTCATTTGTTCTGTCCATTGTGGAAATTGGATCACATTTTTTTAAAAAACTGCTACTTGTGACAAAATTCTTATTGAAATTGCTTCCAGATGTTCTCTGGAAAGAAATCATATTTTTCCAAAAAAGAGCAACAGAAAATATGCTTCTTCATCATAAGTACTGTACACTGTTTTTTCTCCCAGTACTTCACAGTACTGAAGGAGAAAAAGGATTCTTGACCTCAGAAGACTAAAAGCAATACATTTGTGCACAAAACATTTGGAAGGTCAGCATAGAATCTAACCATCTGGGTTTTGACAATAGATCTCAAGGATGCACATTCCCTCTTTCCAATCTGAAACTATAAGTAGAAATATCACTTTTTGTATGATTTCAAGTTCTGCCCTTTGAACTTTAGACTGCACCCAGAATCTTCATTAATGTTCTCTCTCTTGTAGCCCTTCTTCAAGATCAGAGTATGTATAACCACAACTCACATTATCCATCTAGTTTTGTGTATTCTGGCTGCCATAATGAGGGAATTTTTTTGTAGCTTTTCCTTTGCCACAAATGCAAAATGCCCTCCTGTCCCTCTGCTGTGACCACCAAACATTCTGGATCTCCTAGATTCCCTTGTGGTTCCTGCATGATACTTTATTTACCTTTTATTCCCAGAAGACACCACCACTCTTTATTATCTGCTGCCACCACAGGCAATGTGTCTCAAATCAGCTTTCCAATAAGTAGTAATGATTTATAGAACAAGACTTCACAGATTAACTATTTAATATATCTAAATATCATTTCTCTCATACACACATACTCATCTCCTATCTCTGACCCTTACTGTCATAACAATTCATACTTGTGAACCTCACTCACAAATTCTTAATATAACTATGTTTTACCTTACTTTAATTAATGCAACAACATTTTCAACCTAAGTCCAGAACAGATGCTTTTTAAGTCATTTGCCACATGAAACCTTCAGCTATCTTTCATGGTCTCCTTCCTCCTGGCTTCTGAGTTATGCCCTAATGTCAGACCTTTGTATGTGGTCTTTCATAGAGACAAGGTGGTATTGTGTATGTGTGTGTCAGGAGCAACTTGAGAAACTGCAAGTTGCTTCTGGTGTGAGAGAATTGGCTGTCTGCAAGAACGTTGCCCAGGGGACACCTGGATGTTTTGATGTTTTTACCATCCTTGTGGGAGGCTTCTCTCATGTCCCCGCATGGAGCTGGAGCTGATAGAGGTTGCTCATCCATACTCTCCCCAGGTTAGATTCGAACCGGCAACCTTCAGGTCAGCAATCCAACCTTAAAGTCATCAGTCCTGTCAGCACAAGGGTTTAAACCCACTGTGCCTTCGGGGGCTCCTAGGCAAGGTGGTGATGTGAATAGATACTTATTTTCTACCTAAGTGACTTTACAAATTGTGTGAATTCACAGAAGTCTTCTAGAAGAACTACAGTTACAGATAAACAACCTGTTTTTCCTTCTTCTTCACTTGCTCCCCTGTCCCAGCTCTTTAATTGCTTTCAAGCTATTATTTTGTCGGTCTTCCAGAACTTCCCTGTCTCACTACTGTAATGCTCTTCGTTTCAATCCTGATGTTCCCTTAGTCTCCTTCTCTTAATACATCTGCCAAAGGAAAGGCTACTGATTGTAATGAATTCTAATGTTCTCAGACCAAGTGACTCATTAAAGCATGGGATTGATTTCAGTGTTAAATCAGGGACTCTAGTGACTCAATCCACCACACTAGGAAAATTCAGCAAATTAATAATTTAAATTAACTACTTATTTCCAAGTTCTTGTACTAATCCCTTACTAAAAGATATAGTGATATCTGTTTGTGATCCTGACACTTCATTTTGGGACATGTGTTGTCTTAATGGAACAAATATTGGAGATGTGATGGAAAAAAATTGAAAAACTGTATATTTTAATGCCTGGAAGGAAAAAAAAACGGAAGAGAGAGTAACAAAGGGGTATCACTGGGGAAGCATACTGTAGATCACTCAGTTTAGTTCAAATATGTATCAGTCTTTGTACTGTAAAACCTTCATAAACATAAGATATTATAGTAATGTGAGCTTACAACTATTATTACATATGGTGCCAATCTGATTTCTAAGAATGAAACATCTAATAAAGTCTTGGCTATTTGTGCTGACAACTTGATCTCTCAGAATGGAAAGAATTAGGGGATTTGTTGACTTGCAGTTAATCCTGACTAACCCTGAAGAAATGGTTGACATTGGTATGTAGCAAAAGAGAACATATTATTAAACTGTCAGGCACTGAGCAAACATAAAATAATGTATTACTTACTTGGAGCCAGCATGGATTTGTCAAGAATAAATAATCCCAGGTCTACTTTGTTGTTTTTGTTACTATTACTAGTATAGTAGATCATATATGTGCTGTGGACATTGTATATCTTGATTTCAGCAAAGCACTGAACAAATCCCTCGTATTATTGTTGACAAGGTAAAAAAATAAGATAGATTATAACTGTCAAATATGATACCATCACAGGTTGAACTGCATCAATCTAGAACAAATGTGTGAGTACCATGGACTGTTCAACATTTTAAAAATAAGGTTTTTATATGATGTCACAGAGGGAATGTTTTCAAATTCACTAATCAAATTTGCAGGAGAAATAACTAACACTGTCAAAGATTAAACCAGAATTAAAAACTACTGTGATATGCTGAAACACTAAGCCAAAAATAACAAGAAAAATCGAATAAAGCCCGGCATTTATACACAAAAACCTTAGTGTAGATTCAGGGAAATCTGCATGGAAAAGTAGTAAATGGAAAGATCATGTCAGAGTGTAACTCAGTCACCTCATGATCACTCCATGTTGTACTCTTTTTCTTTTTGCTAATATCAAAAAGTGAGCTTTGCAGATTCAGACATCCTCATATCCATTGTATAAAGACAGAAGAGCGGTGAGGAAAAAAGGACACTCAGATATCAAGTCTACCACATCATTTACTCTTACAGTAACTTAATAGGCCCCCAAAATGCCCTCCACAACATCAGGAGTGAATTTAGCTGCTCACCCTCCAGTTTGGTATGACATGCTCTCTCAGCAGTGATGGTGGGTTATGTTACGCATATATCCACCTAAAAATGGTTTAGTTGCAGGCTTCCTGATGTTCTGAATCCATCATCATTGGCCATATTAGCTGTGGCTGATTAGGTACACAATGTGCTGCCCATTCACCCCATGTAGTCTGTAAGACCATCCTGATAGCAGGCTGTTGAAATTTGGTGACAAATCATATTACAGACGATAATTGCTTTTAATGGGGTTTTGTGTTATTTGCTGCTAAAACCCAGCGACAAATTTAGAAACCAGTTAAAGCAAGCTTTTCTGACTTTTGTAAACAGAATCTTCTGGTATGTTTACAATACTTGGTTTCATGGCAGTAGAAAGACAGGCTGTAGGATACAGATATGCCTACCCCCGTTATCAGTTAAAGTATAGTGTTATAGGTTAAGACATAATGCTATTTAAGCAAAAACAAAACAAATCTGCAAAATTATTAGGAGCAGAATGATTTTGATTGCAAACTATTTTGCACCAGCCTTGAAGTGCCATCTTTTCCTGCTACCTTTTATTGTAACGTTCCCCTTCCAGCCTCTGCTGCACTATTATCATTTCATCTTCACTCTGGGCTAAGGTTGAGGTCAGCTTGGCCCTGTTAGGATAAGGTCAACCAGCCAGTGTGGGCATCTTGAGTGCTTGCAAGGGCATCACAGCTGAGGAAAAAATCAACTAGACGTGAATATGTCAGAGTGGTTTAAAGATAGACTTTGAGATGTTCGTATCCCTTCATCTGTCTTAAATTCATACTGATAGTCTGCAATAATTAGAGAGAAGAACAAAGGATGCAAGAATGATAATGATTCTGATATTGATACTTATGTTTTGCAGCTAGCAATGTTCAGTGTGTCAAATCATTTCAGAATTTTAAACTCTTGTTATTATTTCTCTATATTCTATGTGTTTTTATTTCAAATGTGGCTATTTTAAATTGTATAGATCCAGATTTTGAGAGAACCACATGCAGATGCTCTTATGTCTGGATGCTCAAGTTAACCTTTATGCCTAAAGTTAGCATGGAGGGTGGAGGGGATGTGAGTTATGTCATCAAATTGGTCCCATTGATAGTATTTCAATGCAGTCATTGTTGCCATCATTATCTCCATTATTTATGTTCTGCCTTTCCCCCAATATTGGGACTCCAGGCAGCTTATGCATTAAAAATATTAGACTTAGAATTAAAATTAAAATTAAAAATATTCAAAGAGCCACATTAAAACCAAATTAAACTCAGAACCATCTTAAAAACATACACTCTAAAAGATGTTTTAAACAGGTTAACAGTGCAGTTAAAACAATACAGATTTTTTTCAATTCTAAATGCCTCACTAAATAATTTTTTCCACATGCTGACAGAAGGACAGTCATTCTAGTCTTCCTATGAAGGGAATTCCAAAGTGTAGGGCAACCACTGAGCAGACAATATCTCATATTGTCACCAGCTGCACGTGTGAAGGTGATGGGTCTCAGAATCCAGGCAGGGAGTATATTGGGAGATACAGTCTGTCAGGAAGCTGGATTTGAACCACTTATTAGGTGGGTATGAACCCATCATCAATGATGATCTGACTCTGGATCAAATTCTGAGTCAGAACTGAAAATATAAACAAATTGAATAAAACAGGGAGAGTGACCATGTGTTTTCTCTTTTGGAGAAAATAAACTGGAAAATAACCTCTTGTCCCTTAATTTCTGATTTAGGTCATATTTAGTAGTGCATATTTTTAATCTGAAGTTGTTAATGACAACTGCACTTGTGTTATTGTTGGGCATGTTGGCCCATTGCGCATTGCTGCCTAGAGAAACAGCTGTGGATCCGAGTGGGAGGCAGATTTCATTGGATAATACAGAACATTGGATGAGCGAAGGTTGAATAAGCAAGACTCTACTGTAATACCATTACAGATACTTCCTTTATTTGCTTTATTAGCTTTGGCTGAGCCACTAGTTGTTCCTCTTCCTGGATTTGGAGGACTTTAGGGTGGTAGTGCATGCACTGGTAACCTCAAGGTTGGGCATCTGCAATGCGCTCTACATTGGGCTACTTTTGTACCAGGTTCAGAAACTCCAGCTGATTCAAAATACGGCAGCCAGGTTGGTTATGGGAACATCCAGGAATGAGCATATCATACCTATCCTAAAGTGACTCCACTGGCTGCCAATTATTTATTTATTTACACATTTTTACCCAACCTTTCTTACCCGAAGGGACTCAATTAGTTTCTGTTTGGGTCCAGGTTACCTAAAGGATCACCTTCTCCCGTACAATATGCCACACGCAGTGAGGTCCCCTTGGGGGCATCTGCTCCAGTCAGCCAAAACCTGACTGGCAACTGTCACCCAGAGGACCTTTTCATTAGCCGCCTCAAGACTGTGAAATGACCTGCTGAAAGAGCTCCGACAGCTAAATGAACTGTTGGAATTTAAAAACAATGTAAAGACCTATCTCTTCTGGCAGGCCTACCCCGCCAGTCTTTAAACACTAATTTTAAACTCATGCAATGTGTTTTGGTCTCTGTCCTGTGTGATTAATGTGTATTCTACAGAAATGCTTTGATCTGTATTTTTTATGGAACTGAATTTGAGTGTGTGTTTGTAGAATTTTTATAGTATTTCTGTGTTTTTAACTGTGATGTGACCCGCCTTGAGCTGTGGGAAGAGGAGGATAAGAAATAAAAGTATTATTATTATTATTATTATCATCATCATCATTATTAGTATTATTATAAAACAATAAGCACAATCATAAATCTGCCAAGACAAGGCTTTTCATGGAATCCAGCATTCGTTTGGAAACATGCAGGCACAAAAAGCAATAGCCATTTGCTACAGCTTCTGTTCATACCTATTATTCATGAGGCTACATTTTATTTAACAACTAGCTGTGCCCGGCCACGCGTTGCTGTGGCATTGTCTGGTGGTGTTGGTGAGAAATTGTTGAGGTAGTGGTGGTATTGAATGTCTGTTGTATGGTTGTCTTTATGTTTAGTATGCACACTGAAGTGGGTTATATGGCAGCGTGGAGTCAAGATAATCCAGTTCAAAGCAGATAATACAAGATTCTAAATAGGTTATATAGCTGTGTGGAAGGGCCATGAGTCTACACTGCCATATAATCCAGTTAAAATCTGATAATCTGTGGAACAGGCCTAAGTGAGGTCTAACTGTGCCTGTCCCCTGGGCTGAGTAGGTTTCTAGGAGACCAAGTGGGTGGAGCTTAGCCTTCAAACTGGCAGCAATTGGATAAAAACTGTTATTCATCTCCCTGTAATTAGGACTTTATTTTTCTTTTCTTTTTGTTGTATCAACCTAGAGCCGTGAATGATGGGTTGTGTTGTCAAATTTCGAGGTTGGGGGGCCTGTAGTTTTGTTGTTTTGTCCACTGCCCTGATGCCATCACTATTTTATATATATAGATTACAGTTAATTCCTGTTACTTAGCATATTTTATATTGTTCTCATAAGACTTTAACAATGATTATGGAAGCAGTGTAGGAGTGTGGTCACAAGTTTAGAAAGGAGCCAGGCAGCTAGACTTTGAAGGTAGAAATGTTTCAACATTATCACTTGAAATGTCATAATCGATGTATCTAAGTTTCAGCCACTTGTCATATACAGTTCTTTTAAAGAAACAAATTAGATCAAAAATTGTCTCAAGAAATCTACAACATTATGTTGGTTATATTCTTGGCAAACCGGAGGCTTGACAGCTACTCATTGCTAATAGTCCACCTCATGTGAACATATGTCCTCTAGCTCTGCAAGTTTTGGTATACTTAAATAACTTTGCTTATGCTCCCTTGAACTTTCCTTTGGGCATGGGGCATTTTTACACCCTACAACACATTGAAATTATAATTGGATCAAGAAATGTACCAGATGAATGCATATCATGGATTGAAGTGAAAATAGGCGAATACTTTAGAGGATAACATATGTATAAGTTTTGTTGCGTAATATTTGTTTGAGTTGGCATTGCATGAGCTCCAATGTACATTAAGTTATTTTGTATGAGTTGGATTTATTTTTGCTTCCAGATAGTAGAGTGCAACAGATTTTAAATGTTTTATTTTCATTGCATATAAAAATACTGGTGCAATAGTTCTGTAGTATCAGGTTTAATCATAATATATATATATATTTCCACCAAAATTACATATCTGAAAAAGTTCTGCTACTGTCATCCATTTGAAACTGAAGAAATTTTTCATGTGCAAATGATCTGTGACTGATGTAGTGTGATTAAAATTTATGAATAAGCTTTGTTGGACACATAGAGATTAGTGTTTAACATAGCAGGGCACAGAGCACACTATGTTTGACAATATGTGTATACTGGTTAGTATTAGGTCTCCATGGAAAGACCATGGAAATTCATAGGTGGCCGTGGAAATGCTCTTAATTATTTGGCTCTTTTTGCCCCTATATTTATTGTCTTTACTATGAAAAAGTGCCTGGGCACTCCATTTTCTCATGAAGGATATTTTGTGTTCAGAAATAACCAGTTTTCATCTACTCTTACAGGCTTTGCCATGTCTCAAACTCAATAATAAGTTTCAAACTATATTACACATAAAATTTTTACCAATTTTCTAACAAACCGATTGCAATAAAAACTGTTGTTAAAATTAAAACACAATTTGATTGCAGGAAGAACATTTTGGTTTTAGCAAAAAGAATTGTACGAGATGCAGATAATTGTGAGGTCATTAAAATATTTTGAGCATATACCCTATATGTTCATGTACAAGGCTAAAAACTTTAGTAGAAATCACCCCCAAAACCTGGGTTGACTTATACACTAGTCTTGAAATCTGTCTCGACATCAGCCAAGGATAAAACATTAACATTGTTTTATAGATGCATTATACATCAGTGTCATGGCAAAAAATAAATATTTATTTGTTGGTACTTCAAGAAATATGGACAAATGGAGACTTATGAACACCTGTGGCTAGAAGTCCAGCAATTCAGACATTCTGATTAAATGTAGGCAAAACAGTGGCACAGATCAGAAATAAAAATATAAGATTTTCTGGTAAATTGCTGCTGTTGTCAGTATTCCTGGAGCAAACCAAAAGTTAAAACATAAACATTCTATCATGTTTCTTGTATACGCATCTAGAACAACTTTGTAAGTGTAAACATACAGTGTTTGGCAGAACAAAATCTGAGAAATTATGGAAAAGGGGTGTGTGGGTGCACCATTTATGGTGACTCCATGAATTTTGTAGGATTTTCTCAGGCAAAGAATACTCAAAAATGCTTTTGTGTAACATACTGTACAGCCTACAGCACCTGGTAGTCATTAGTGGTCCCTATCTTAGTAGTAATAAAGGGCTCACTCTGCTTAGCATCTGGCTGCTTTCAGGAAGTGTATGAAAAGATACCATCCTGGCCTTTTAAACTGTTTTAGTGCTTGTTTTGTTTCTAATGGTGTTTTGTTAACTTCTTCAACTGTTTTGATATATCGGATAGTGGAAAAGTGGGGGAAATCTAATAAATCTTTAAAAGAAAGGTTGGGAAAGATTTTCTCAATTGTACACTCTTCTAAATTGACAAAGTTGAACCCACTATTAAATAATCAGTTAAAATGCTAAAAAATATTTTAACAAAATATTTTATCATCTTTCATCTGAAAGCAATAATATATAAAGTGAATATGAAATTAATGTAAAAGGAATTAGGAATGACTTAAGAAATTAGGAGTGACATTGCTTGAATTGATAACCCATTACACACAGTGGACTGCTGTATTTTTTTTTTTTAAAAAAACCCAAAAACACCAAAGGACATTTAATAATACCAGTAGAGTCTCATTTATCTAACCTTCACTTATCCAACATTCTGTATTATCCAACACAGCCTGCCTTTTATTAGTCAATGTTTTTATAGTCAATGTTTTTAATATACTGCGATATTTTGGTGCTAAATTCGTAAATGTAGTAATTACTACATAACATTACCGTATATTGAACTGCTTTTTCTGTCGATTTGTTGTAAAACATGATGTTTTGGTGCTTAATTTGTAAAATCACAACGCAATTTGATATTTAATTGGCTTTTCCTTAATCTGTCCTTATTATCCAGCATTTTTGCTTATCCAACATTCTGTTGGCCCGTTTATGTTGGATAAGCGAGACTCTACTGTACGAGTATTTCTTTTGCAGTGAACAAATTACCTATAGGGAGTTTCCTTACAAGGTAATACACTACTATAAAGCAACCAACTTAAAGCAAATACATGTTTGTTTTCATTTGGTGGTCTGTGGGTCTCCTCAATCCACTATCATTTTTTTCTTGTCAATAAATAATAATAATTAAAGGTAAAGGTTTCCCCTGATGTTAAGTCCACTCATGTCTGACTCTGGGGGTTGGTGCTCATCTCCATTTCTAAGCCGAAGAGCCGGCGTTGTCCGTAGACACCTCCAAAGTCATGTGGCCGGCATGACTGCATGGAGCGCCGTTACCTTCCCGCCGAAGCGGTACCTATTGATCTACTCACATTGTCATGTTTTCGAACTGCTAGGTTGGCAGGAGCTGGAGCTAACAGCGGCCGCTCCCGGGGTTTGAACCTGGGACCTTTCGGTCTCCAGCCCAGTGCTTTAATGCACTTCGCCACTGGGGCTCCAATAATAATAATAATAATAATCATCATCATCATCATCATCATAAATAATAAATATGCCCAATACCAAATTGTTCAAGGCTCATCTATTTTTTTCCACTCAGTTTACTAAATTAGAAAACAAGAAAATCAATATGACTAAGGGTCATGTATGTTTCCCCCTCTTTATTTGGAGCAGACTAACTGAAGATTAGAAAAGATTTAAAGAAATTGTGAGTCATTCTGCACGTCATATTCATGCTGTGCTTGCTCTTGTATAATGTGCTGTTTTGCCTGATTGTAATGTTTCGAGGAAGCATTTGAAAAATTGCATATGGGAT
Source organism: Anolis carolinensis (assembly GCF_035594765.1). Taxonomy (NCBI): domain Eukaryota; kingdom Metazoa; phylum Chordata; class Lepidosauria; order Squamata; family Anolidae; genus Anolis; species Anolis carolinensis. The sequence goes on from NC_085841.1 coordinate 305,335,789, forward strand.
GTAAAAAATGAGAAAAAAGAGGGTATTGTATACCCATTACATATTTTTAAAACTTCAGCCCAAATGTTAGCTGATCAGTCTGTCGCCTCTTACAGTAATCTTACTTCAAGTGAGAACCTGGATTTGGGTGGCAGCTTGGCATTTCTACTTTCAACATAAATGCCTCAAGTAACCTGCAGGCTAAATCAGCTTCAAGTCAGTACTCCCTATGTTAAATTAGAGATTCAGACAATCCTTGAAAGAAAACGAGCTCTCTCACCAAATTTCGGACAGGATCTAGGACAGTGAGGACTTCTTTTGAACAAGAAAATATCTTGTCTCTTTTCTCTTGGTATCTGCTTGAGTTTTAAAGGACACAAGACTGCTACCTTGAGTTCAGAGGTGGGCAAAGTGTGTTCTGTAGAATACATGAGCCTCCAAGGTCTAAACATTCTTTCTCTAGAATGCCCCCAAATGCACTCTGGGTGGAGGTGTATAGGACATTTTCTACATATTAGAGGCCCCTCGGGCTCCCCCTAAGATCAATAACAGTTTTTGTAATTTAAAAAAATCGTTTTGCCTTCGAATGCTACAAAATGTCAACTGGAGACAAGAGTTGCATTTCCATCTTATTATGTGGGTCCCTGGCCCCTTTTTAAAACCCAAACATATTTAAAGTAGCCTTGCATCCCCTAGAGCTGTGGTTCCCGACCTGTGGGTCCTCAGATGTTTTGGCCTTCAACTCCCTGAAATCCTAACAGCTGGTAAACTGGCTGGAATTTCTGGGAGTTGCAGGTCAAAACACCCGGGGACCCACATGTTGAGAACAACTGCCCTGTAGGTATTTGAGGACAATTTTTGTTTCCAGAGCAGACACAGCTCCAAGGTCTCCTGGAGACTGATGGAACCCTAGCATTCCACAGTTACCCACTCCTGCCTTTTTATTTTATTTATTTATTTAGTTATTTACCGTATTTATATTCCGCCCTTCTCACCCCGAAGGGGACTCAGGGCGGATCACATTATGTACATATAGGGCAAACATTCAATGCCCATAATAAACACATTGAACTGAGACAGAGACGACAGACAGAGGCAGAGGCAATTTAACCTTCTCCTGAGGGGATGTTCAATTCTGGCCACAGGGGGAGCAGCTGCTTCATCATCCACTCTGATGGCACTTCCTCATTCCAATGTTGTAAATTAGTTAAATTTGCCTCCCCACTTTATAAGTGGTACCTTATTTCCTACTTGATAGATGCAACTATCTTTCGGGTTGCTAGGTCAGCAACGAGCAGGGGCTATTTTTTTATTTTTAATTGGCGGGTGCTCACCCCGCCACAGGCTGGCCTCGAACTCATGACCTCATGGTTAGAGTGATTTATTGCAGCTGCTCAACAAAGTGTTTATTAATCACTTTACAGCTGCAAAGCTAGCTACCACCATGTAAGATTTTACCTTCGCAAAAATATAACAGGAATTGATTCAGCGACATTTAACATCATAGAGTACAAGAGTATAAAGAAGCTTTATGCACATACTGGGAAGAATGCAGTGGGGTTTGTTTGTAAATAACAATTCAGAAATAAAGACAGATGTAGCTATTCATAATTTAATCACATTTTCAATACATTAAATTAAAATTTGAGTGATTAATTCTGATTTTAAAAGATAAAGAAGCTAAACTATGCTATATCCTTTTCTTGCTATGAAGACAACATAGCATCTGACAAATAACTGCTTTCATTATATAAAGTTTATGAAATAATTGCTGTGATTGAGTTGTTCTGTAATATTCATACTGTGTTAAACCTATCATTTGAACATCATTGTAATGGAGTATGCTGTTCATAAGCCCGTGGTTAAACTGCTAAGCTGCAGAACTTGCTGACCAGAAGGTGGCAGTTCGACTCCACAGGATGAGGTGAGCTTCCATTGTTAGCCCCAGCTTCTGCCAACCTAGAAGTTCAAAAACATGCAAATGTGAGTAGATAATAGGTACTGCTTTGGTGGGAAGGTAACGGCGTTCCGTACAGTTTACCTTTACCTTATGCTGTTCATAATATAATAATATCTCATAGTACTGAATAGTTTTCTTGTTTTAAACAACTTATTTTTAAAAAAGAACTCCAAACAATGTTTGTTCTTAAGAACATAGAAAGAGCTGCATTAGATGAGACCTGGGGCCTATTTTGTCCTGCATGTCTCTTCTTGCAGTGGCCAAGTATGTGCCTGTGGGGAACCTGTGAACAGGCATACATTTTATAATACCTGTCTACTTGTGTTCCCTAGCATCTGCTTTTGAGAGGTATAATGCTGTGAAGGTATTTTTAGCCGTCATGACTAGTATCTGTTGATGACTTTTTCCTTCATAACTGTTTTATTCTCCTGAAAGTATTTATCTCTCCTGAGTCTTCCATCATTAAGTTGGTTCTAGTATTACAGAAGGGAAGGACTTTTCCCAGTTCACATTTTTTACACCTCTCCCATGTCTGTCCCTTGCTTGCCTTTTTTCTAAACTAGCTTTGAAATCCTCCTTCTTAAGGGAGTTGCTTCAGTCCCTTGATAATTTTGCTTGCCCTTTTTGTGCTTTTTACAACTCTATAGTAGTGTTCTTTTCTGAGACACAGTGTCCCGAATTAGACATAGTGTTACAAGTATGACTTTGTAGATTTGTATAAAGGCATTCCACTACTGGTGTTTCATTTTAGATTAATATATCCTAATGACCCTCATCATGAATATTTTCATAGCAACCACACACCAGGTCTCCATTTTTATTGAACTATCACTACAACCCCAAAGGAAGAAGAAAATACAGCATCTACTATCTATCCAGTCAATGTCAGGACTCACAATTTATTATTATTTTGTCTGAGTAAAGTGAGCAACCTAAGTTTCCTTTACAATTTTCTATTTACACATTAATTAAATATATGACTACTCTGGCCAATGTTTCCAGTCATCTTACTCTAGATCCTGGGTGTAAGTTATGATTAATGTGCTGTTGAAGGCTTTCATGGCTAGAATCACAGGGTTGTTGTGTGTTTTCAGGGCTGTATGGCCATTTTGCAGAAGTATTCTCTCCTGATGTTTCGCCCACAGCTATGGCAGGCATCCTCAGAGGTTGTGAGGTATATACCTCTGTAGAAAAACCACTGGATGTACTTCAACAAGCTATCATTCTGCAGATGGCTAGTCAGAGAGTGGCAGCTAGAAATGATCTGCAATCTGAAAATATTATCCAGTGATGAGAACAACCTCATTGAAATACTCTATTATTGTCTTTGTTAACAATGACACTTACCCCTTATGTCATAATTGCATATGGCCAAATTTTGACTTGAAGCTTCCTGAACAATATAGCTGGACTTGGGTGACTCACTCATGTGACTACTTAACTCAACTGATCCAAGTGATGCTCTTGAGATTTGATGGCTCTCAGTGTACCAGTTGCAACTTGTTATCCTTGTGACACTATAGTTACTGTGTTTTTTATGCTGAACATGTTATTCATGGAAATTAGAGTGTGATATTTACAGCCCACTATTGACACCCAGACATTGCCACTTATTTCATAGAGGACAGCCTCTCCCCTCTTTTCTTGTCCTCTTTAATGAACATAGCACCACTATTCTTCATTTCACCAGTTCTATAGCATGCCAGTTTTATCAAATTTCTGCTTAAAATTTCAATACACCAAAGATTTGTATGGACATTGTTCCTATCTAGATATCTTTGGTGAGAATCCTGTTTGCTTCAAACCATTCGTGTAAAATCATATCTTTATAAGTGCTTTCTATCCCATTCTTATTTAGTAGGCAATAATGTTTTAATGTTAACCCCTTATGGAAGTTTCATCTTCAATCAGAAACTCTCTTTTATGGGTCCATTTAAAATCTTTTATTTCCTTTTGATTTTAAATGCTAACAGTTTAATTCCAAACTGGTTCAAGCTTGCCTTAAAGTCCAGATTGACTTATCTGTCACCTAAAAAATATAAACCCTTCTTAGCTATGAAACAATCTTATTGGTGCATTGAAATCTTCCCAAATTTGTCTTATCAGCTCTACTTTCGCATGTTCTGAACTAAGACCTTCAGAAGAACCTACTTCGAGGCCTTTGCTATCAACTGCGTATACACTGAAGCTATGTTAACTGTCCTATTGAAAATAATACAGTAGTGTTTGCTATTACCTGCGGTTTCATGCATCCGCCCAAAGTTTTGTATTCCAGGTGACTCTCACCCGATAACCAGGGCAGAGTTTAATCAACAAACACACGATGAACCAAGACCAGATTTACTTAAAACTGAGAACTGAACCTTGAGTATTTCAAAAATCTGGCTTAAGCAAAACAGCCTACAGCTGAGGCAACAAAAACCAAAGTCAGAAAGTCCAATTACCACAGAGAATACTACAAATACTTGTGCGCCAACTGTGCCTGTTCCTTGAGAAACTATATCAGACCACGGTGGTACATGCCTTAGTTACATCTCGTCTGGATTACCATAATGTGCTCTACATGGGGTTGCCTCTGAAGAGTGCTCGGAAACTTCAGCTGGCCCAAAGAGCTGCAGCCAGGCTGCTAACTGGGGCTGGCCACAGGGAGCAGACAACCCCTCATTGAAGCAGCTCCACTGGCTGCCAGTCTGTTACCAGGCAGAATTCAAAGTGCTGGGTATGACCTTTAAATCCCTAGATGGTTCAGGTCCACGCTATTTGGCTGACCCTTTCTTATTAGTAACCATTTGCTCCTTCTCAAAATCTCCCTTTCTTGTCTCTGTTGACATATTGCTTTCTTTCTGTCAACCTCATTACTCTTATCAAGACTGGAATGGCCATCTGCCAAGGGATAACTCGACCTTGACTCTCCCAAGGAAGGCGGTTCAAGCTGCCTGCTTGAAACCATTGTGTGCATGCTCCCAGAATCCTCAGGAACAAACTCTGGCTGTCCAAGAACAGCAGCCTCATCTAACTCTGGCTGTACAGAATCATTTACCTCTGGCTGCAGGGGAATCCTAGGCCCCAACACAAATTCATCCCACACCCCGCCACAGGCTGGCCTCGAACTCATGACCTCATGGTTAGAGTGATTTATTGCAGCTGCTCAACAAAGTGTTTATTAATCACTTTACAGCTGCAAAGCTAGCTACCACCATGTAAGATTTTACCTTCGCAAAAATATAACAGGAATTGATTCAGCGACATTTAACATCATAGAGTACAAGAGTATAAAGAAGCTTTATGCACATACTGGGAAGAATGCAGTGGGGTTTGTTTGTAAATAACAATTCAGAAATAAAGACAGATGTAGCTATTCATAATTTAATCACATTTTCAATACATTAAATTAAAATTTGAGTGATTAATTCTGATTTTAAAAGATAAAGAAGCTAAACTATGCTATATCCTTTTCTTGCTATGAAGACAACATAGCATCTGACAAATAACTGCTTTCATTATATAAAGTTTATGAAATAATTGCTGTGATTGAGTTGTTCTGTAATATTCATACTGTGTTAAACCTATCATTTGAACATCATTGTAATGGAGTATGCTGTTCATAAGCCCGTGGTTAAACTGCTAAGCTGCAGAACTTGCTGACCAGAAGGTGGCAGTTCGACTCCACAGGATGAGGTGAGCTTCCATTGTTAGCCCCAGCTTCTGCCAACCTAGAAGTTCAAAAACATGCAAATGTGAGTAGATAATAGGTACTGCTTTGGTGGGAAGGTAACGGCGTTCCGTACAGTTTACCTTTACCTTATGCTGTTCATAACATAATAATATCTCATAGTACTGAATAGTTTTCTTGTTTTAAACAACTTATTTTTAAAAAAGAACTCCAAACAATGTTTGTTCTTAAGAACATAGAAAGAGCTGCATTAGATGAGACCTGGGGCCTATTTTGTCCTGCATGTCTCTTCTTGCAGTGGCCAAGTATGTGCCTGTGGGGAACCTGTGAACAGGCATACATTTTATAATACCTGTCTACTTGTGTTCCCTAGCATCTGCTTTTGAGAGGTATAATGCTGTGAAGGTATTTTTAGCCGTCATGACTAGTATCTGTTGATGACTTTTTCCTTCATAACTGTTTTATTCTCCTGAAAGTATTTATCTCTCCTGAGTCTTCCATCATTAAGTTGGTTCTAGTATTACAGAAGGGAAGGACTTTTCCCAGTTCACATTTTTTACACCTCTCCCATGTCTGTCCCTTGCTTGCCTTTTTTCTAAACTAGCTTTGAAATCCTCCTTCTTAAGGGAGTTGCTTCAGTCCCTTGATAATTTTGCTTGCCCTTTTTGTGCTTTTTACAACTCTATAGTAGTGTTCTTTTCTGAGACACAGTGTCCCGAATTAGACATAGTGTTACAAGTATGACTTTGTAGATTTGTATAAAGGCATTCCACTACTGGTGTTTCATTTTAGATTAATATATCCTAATGACCCTCATCATGAATATTTTCATAGCAACCACACACCAGGTCTCCATTTTTATTGAACTATCACTACAACCCCAAAGGAAGAAGAAAATACAGCATCTACTATCTATCCAGTCAATGTCAGGACTCACAATTTATTATTATTTTGTCTGAGTAAAGTGAGCAACCTAAGTTTCCTTTACAATTTTCTATTTACACATTAATTAAATATATGACTACTCTGGCCAATGTTTCCAGTCATCTTACTCTAGATCCTGGGTGTAAGTTATGATTAATGTGCTGTTGAAGGCTTTCATGGCTAGAATCACAGGGTTGTTGTGTGTTTTCAGGGCTGTATGGCCATTTTGCAGAAGTATTCTCTCCTGATGTTTCGCCCACAGCTATGGCAGGCATCCTCAGAGGTTGTGAGGTATATACCTCTGTAGAAAAACCACTGGATGTACTTCAACAAGCTATCATTCTGCAGATGGCTAGTCAGAGAGTGGCAGCTAGAAATGATCTGCAATCTGAAAATATTATCCAGTGATGAGAACAACCTCATTGAAATACTCTATTATTGTCTTTGTTAACAATGACACTTACCCCTTATGTCATAATTGCATATGGCCAAATTTTGACTTGAAGCTTCCTGAACAATATAGCTGGACTTGGGTGACTCACTCATGTGACTACTTAACTCAACTGATCCAAGTGATGCTCTTGAGATTTGATGGCTCTCAGTGTACCAGTTGCAACTTGTTATCCTTGTGACACTATAGTTACTGTGTTTTTTATGCTGAACATGTTATTCATGGAAATTAGAGTGTGATATTTACAGCCCACTATTGACACCCAGACATTGCCACTTATTTCATAGAGGACAGCCTCTCCCCTCTTTTCTTGTCCTCTTTAATGAACATAGCACCACTATTCTTCATTTCACCAGTTCTATAGCATGCCAGTTTTATCAAATTTCTGCTTAAAATTTCAATACACCAAAGATTTGTATGGACATTGTTCCTATCTAGATATCTTTGGTGAGAATCCTGTTTGCTTCAAACCATTCGTGTAAAATCATATCTTTATAAGTGCTTTCTATCCCATTCTTATTTAGTAGGCAATAATGTTTTAATGTTAACCCCTTATGGAAGTTTCATCTTCAATCAGAAACTCTCTTTTATGGGTCCATTTAAAATCTTTTATTTCCTTTTGATTTTAAATGCTAACAGTTTAATTCCAAACTGGTTCAAGCTTGCCTTAAAGTCCAGATTGACTTATCTGTCACCTAAAAAATATAAACCCTTCTTAGCTATGAAACAATCTTATTGGTGCATTGAAATCTTCCCAAATTTGTCTTATCAGCTCTACTTTCGCATGTTCTGAACTAAGACCTTCAGAAGAACCTACTTCGAGGCCTTTGCTATCAACTGCGTATACACTGAAGCTATGTTAACTGTCCTATTGAAAATAATACAGTAGTGTTTGCTATTACCTGCGGTTTCATGCATCCGCCCAAAGTTTTGTATTCCAGGTGACTCTCACCCGATAACCAGGGCAGAGTTTAATCAACAAACACACGATGAACCAAGACCAGATTTACTTAAAACTGAGAACTGAACCTTGAGTATTTCAAAAATCTGGCTTAAGCAAAACAGCCTACAGCTGAGGCAACAAAAACCAAAGTCAGAAAGTCCAATTACCACAGAGAATACTACAAATACTTGTGCGCCAACTGTGCCTGTTCCTTGAGAAACTATATCAGACCACGGTGGTACATGCCTTAGTTACATCTCGTCTGGATTACCATAATGTGCTCTACATGGGGTTGCCTCTGAAGAGTGCTCGGAAACTTCAGCTGGCCCAAAGAGCTGCAGCCAGGCTGCTAACTGGGGCTGGCCACAGGGAGCAGACAACCCCTCATTGAAGCAGCTCCACTGGCTGCCAGTCTGTTACCAGGCAGAATTCAAAGTGCTGGGTATGACCTTTAAATCCCTAGATGGTTCAGGTCCACGCTATTTGGCTGACCCTTTCTTATTAGTAACCATTTGCTCCTTCTCAAAATCTCCCTTTCTTGTCTCTGTTGACATATTGCTTTCTTTCTGTCAACCTCATTACTCTTATCAAGACTGGAATGGCCATCTGCCAAGGGATAACTCGACCTTGACTCTCCCAAGGAAGGCGGTTCAAGCTGCCTGCTTGAAACCATTGTGTGCATGCTCCCAGAATCCTCAGGAACAAACTCTGGCTGTCCAAGAACAGCAGCCTCATCTAACTCTGGCTGTACAGAATCATTTACCTCTGGCTGCAGGGGAATCCTAGGCCCCAACACAAATTCATCCCACAGGTCAGGTGCAGGTACAATCACAGGCTGAACAGGCCCAACCCCAGGCTCACCTGACACCTCAGGTACGGGCTGGGATACAACAAAACATTTTTATTCAAACAGGCATTTAAAGATGGAGGTGTTTAAGATCTAGCCAGGGGGTGCTGTGGTTTTTAACTTTTAACTGAATTTTTTTCTTCTGTTTGTGTTTAATTCTGTTTTAATTTTTGTATATTTATATATTTTAAATTCTGTGCTAATGTTTTTATGTCAAGCCATTTTGAGTCGCTTTGAGGAGATAAAGCAGTGTATAAATAAATATAACAACAACAACAACAACAACAACTTTATTTTTGTATCCCGCCTCCATCTCCCTGAAGGGACTCGTTTGGACAAGCCCATACAACATAAATTAAACATAGATCAGTAAAATTAAAACATTATAAACACATAAAACAACATCAAACAGCGATTAAAACCTGGACAGTAATTATTACTGAACATTCAGAGGGTAAGAATTTTTGCATAGAACTCTGAGTATGGCTTGTTGGATGGTGTAAGGGCAATCATAGATAGGGGCGGAAGAGCAGTGTCAATGAACCACTAAAACCTATAGGGCAAGGGACAGTGATAAAGTGCAGTCGCTGGTAGTAAATTGTAATTGGGGCCGAGTATCAATAATAATAATAATAATAATAATAATAATAATAATAATAATAATAATAATAAAGTCAGTTCAGGATCAAGAACAAACAGTAGCCAGTTTTTCAATCCAAAAGTCAGTTGCCAAAAGTTCACTTATAATAATGTTTCAGCGGTCAAGATTTCAAACGGTAGTCAGAGTTCCAAAGTTTAAGCCAGAAAATCGAGGGTCAAAATAAGTCCAAATCTAGCCAGGCAGGTCATCCAAGATTTGGATTCCAAGGTTTGGGGAACAAAAATGTCCAGTACAAGGTTATAAGAGCAGCAAAGTCTAAAACAGAATTGCAGAAACAAGGTTAGGTCCAGAGTCCTTTTGATGGCACGCCCGAGCCTTTGGGAAAAACTATAGTGTCTGGCTTTACTCGGGGACTATCTGTATAGCTTCTGTTAAGATCAAGACCCTTAACATACAGAGGCACTTTAGGCAAGGTGAAAAGACAATCAAAAAGAGTTTACTGAAGACTAGATGAATAAATGGTTAACTCCACCTGGGACTATTACAAGATAACTTAGAACAGTACATTACGAAAAGAGATTTTGCTGGTTGCAGTCATCTCTCTGGAGTCTTTGAAAATCTTTTGCCTCTGATGCAAAGCAATGATTTACAAACTGGTGCTCATAAACTGCCTCAATCTTCTTTCTTGCAAAGCTTAAGCTGGTCAAAAGCTTCTGTCGTCTCTGGGACTGGTGGTATATGAATACTGGCTGAATGCAGGTGCTAAGGGTGCCAGTTTTAGATTGCTTTAGGCCTAGGATTACAAGACAATGCCCAAGTCTCTGGTCACTGTAACTCTGCTGCAAAAAGAAGGAGGAATCTAGCAAGAGAGCTCTGTACAGGCAAATGGAATAGACCAATTAAGGCTGGCCTATAGGGGGTTTTTTGCTCCACCCAAAAACTAATACAAAAGGAGATATCTACACTATTGGGAAAACCTATAAACAGGGGGAACTAAAGCAAAGGAGAAGAAAAGGCAGAGCCAAGACTTCACAGTCTTAACCCAGAGGTAACAGGCAATATGATAATATAATAATATAATATACTTTATTTATATTCCACTCTGTCTCCTCGAGGGGACTCAGAGAGGATTACAGGTACATATATGGCAAACATTCAATGCTGTTATACAGCAGACAATACATAAACAGAGGCAAGGTTTTCCTCTTTTCATCTTTGGCATCTGGCTGTGTCTGACTCGGCCATGGGGAGGTGCTATTGTTTCATCAATTCTCTACACTCCTGTGATGCGTTCCTCAAGAAGGGAAAGTCAGCTTGATCTCTTCCAAGCACCTAACTGCAGCTGAGCCAAGTCAGACAAACTTCTAGCCATTACACCAAGTCTGGAAACATATCCCTGTGCACTAGGGATATATGTCAGACTGTAGTGAACATATGTGTGGAATTTGAATCCCTTCTCAGACTTTAGAATACTGAATAGAAAAGCAGAAGCAGAATTTTCAAAAATTTAGTAACTCTTGCTGGGTTACAATTTAGCTATGATAATATTTCCAAATCTAGAACAGCTGGCAAAATCCTGCTCTGAGGAAATGTTCTGTGTGAATTGGAACATGATGATTCAGAATCTTTGAACTGTTAGCTGAGTGCTTTGCAATCCAAGACTTATAGTGCTTCCATTTTCTCTTGTACTAGAGACCTCACTACATTTCTGTGAAGAAACCCAGATATTTTTAGCAATGAGTTATTTTATCTTTTGATAGTTCACAGAATCTAATTTAGTGATATTATGGCGTCTAGAGTTTGATTTTGCAAGTGGCTATTAATAAAGACTTAAGAATTTCTGTACCTTTTACTGTCAAAGAGTTAAACACTAATTATATGCCTATGATACAACTTCCTTTGTTACAGTTGGAGAACAGAACAACGTATGTTATGTTTGAGTCAGAATTTCCCAGGAGCGGGCAAAAATGTTTTTGTCTGGAGAAATTCACATGAATAGCAATGTTTTTGCCCCCAAAATGATTTGAAGGCATTCTAAATTAACTGCAGCAAGAAGAAAAGAAGATGATAGGGGATTCGTTGCTCAGGGTGCCAGATGGATAAGATGACTTAGAAGTGGCTGTCTTTCTGGCATGTACATCCAGGATGCCACTGAGAACTTGCCAAAGCTCATGAAAAAAACAGGCTAGAGTAGATACACCTTTCTTCTGAATCACATGGACACCAACAACACTGCGCCAAACACCTTTGAGAAGATCATCTTGGCTATGAAGTTCTGGTCAGGAAAGTGAAGAATTGTAGTAGCACAGGTTGTATTTTCTCCAGTTCTACCAGTCCCCACGTAGGGACAGGAAAATAATGCATGTCAATGACTGGCTATGCAGATGTTGTTGATGAGACATTTGACTCCTGGGATTGAGGTATTTGCTTTTTTAGGAGAATTATTACTGGTTACAGATGGGCTAAATCACATGAAGACAAGAAAGAATGTCTTTAGCAGAAGCATAGCCAATATGATCAATATGGCTTTCAACAACATCCCTGGGAGTTGGAGATGATAGCTTAAACACCTATCCAAAATGACAAGAATATGAATTCTAAACACAAGGATGTGAATAGAGGAGAAAAGGAGAGGGAGGACAAGAGCCATAGCAAAACGCACTGTAGAAATGAAGGTGAGATCAAGCAAGCATTTAAACATACCAATGTACAGAGTTTGGGAAAAAACCCAAAATGGGCTGGGTGTCCTAGTGTTGAAAGGTAAATAGAATTCTATAGGTATAACCAAGACATGGTGGTATAAGTCCCACAATTGGAATATAACAATTGAAAGGTAGCCAGGGTAGAAGGAGCCCTAAAGTAATTCCTTGATAAGGAATCCTTGTCAAGTTTGCAGATGAGACAAAACTGAGAGGTATGTTAAGGAATTCAGTGTAAATTTAACATTATGCTTTAATGTTGAATTTAACAAAACTGGGAGGGGTGGCTAACAAACTGGAAGATAGGAATAGAATTTAAGGTAAAGGTAAAGGTTTTCCCCTGACATTAAGTCCAGTTGTGACCGACTCTGGGGGTTGGTGCTCATCTCCATTTCTAAGCCGAAGAGCTGGCGTTGTCGGTAGACACCTCCAAGGTCATGGGGCCAGCATGACTGCATGGAGTGCCGTTACCTTCCCGCCAGAGCGGTACCTATTGATCTACTCACATTTGCATGTTTTCGAACTGCTAGGTTGGCAGGAGCTGGGGCTAACAGCGGGTGCTCATTCTGCTCCCAGGATTTGAACCTGGGACCAGAAGGTCCGCAAGTTCAGCAGCTCAGCGCTTGAACACACTGTGCCACCAGGGGCCCCTAAATTCTAAATAGAATTTAGAAGAACCTAAATGAACTAGAAAATTGGACAGCTATTAAAGTGAAATGTAATAGAGACAAATGCAAAATTCTAAAATTAGGCCACAAAATGAGAATGTACAGGTATAGGATGGGGGTTATTTGGCTCAGCCATAAAACTTATAGAAAGGAGCTTGTGGTTGTTGTTGATTGTAAGTTGAACATGAACCAACAGCGTGATGTTGCAGTAAGAGAAAGACTAGTACTATTTTAACCTGCCTGAATAGAAGCAAATTGAGGGAAATACCTATAATGGTCTCAGTCTATTCTGTGCTGGTCAAGCCTCACATGGAGTTCTGTTCTTGAAGCCTCATTTTAAGAAGGATATAGAGATGTTAGATTGAGGTCAGAGAATGACAGTGGGGATGATGAAAAAAAAGCCCCAGCAGTTGGCATTTATTATTAATGGTCCTTTGAAGACAACTATAAGACTAGTATGGCCCTCAATGAAAATGAGTTTGACATCCCTGATCTAAATCAAAAAATACCCTGTGCTGACAGAGGTTTGAATTTTTTTTTCCCTCCTAGCACTCGTATTATTGGTTTTTTTTGTGATTTGTGGTCTCTTACACAAATGAGTCACCTGCACCTGTGCAGCATATGGAACCTTCTCTTGTAGTGGAGCAATCTGTCTGGTGGCAACTTCACTCCTTCACACATATACACACATACACCCTTCAACATTAGCAGTTCCCTTTGTTTCTTTTTGTCTGCTTCAGTGGCTCATTTGTTGGGGAATGTGCTCTTCTTCAGTGTCTGTTTTGAGCAATCTTTGAACTTACGGCATTTCAAATATCTTGTCTCATTTTTCTTAGTTCTAATAGACTTACTTTGTTTCTGAAGTAGTCCTCAGAGCCCTATGACCTGAAGAGGTCATTCAAATGATAGACTGCTTGTAGTGGAAAAATACTGGACTCAAATCTGAATTCATGATACCTTCTGTGGTTATGCAAGAACTAACATGGGTATTCTTGTTTTTACTGGCAGCCCTTCACCCTTTCAGTCAGTGCCTTTCACTTGAAGGCGTTATAAATGTAAATAAGGTTGTTAAATTTCCAGCAAAATTACATTGATTCTTTAACTTCCTATTTTATTATTTGGGCTTCTAGTTCTCTCAAGGTTGTTGTCAAATTCTATATTTTTTCTACATTTTTCCAGAAAACCCACACAATCAGTTTGCTAATCTACTAGCACTCCCATGTTATCACTGGAAACTACAATTGATGTAAGACAACTATCCCTGAAAATTTAAAACCCCAATGTACATCAAATATTTATTTAAAGGAGCTTCAGATTAGGAGAGAAGGGAGCAATAAGTGCACACATCCATATTATAATATTTGTATTTAAATGGATTGTGATGATGGTGATGGTGATGCTAATAATAATACCTAGGAATATTTTTTTTCACTTCTTCATGCCAGTTTGTGGCTGGAGCAGATCGAACATTTGCAGACCTATCCAGCCATCCGTTGTCTTGACTCCTCCCTGTAGTGAAGCAGCCACCTGAGAAGAGCCAAGGCAAAGTGGACCAGTTTGTCAGCAGTTAATGAAATACATACCTTTTGCATTAGCTGAGTTCTTTCTCTCCCCCTGCCTAATGCATTCTATCTTGAATCGTTCACCTGTGTATAAATCACTCGGCATCATTCCCCCTTACATAAGCAGCAGTGGTGTCACTAGGGTTGGTGTCACTCTAGAATAATTACTCAGGCAGGCAGCCATCCCATAGCTTCTGTGAATGGGAGCCACTAGCAAAGGTTACTCAGCTCTAGAAGGTTCTGAATGCTGTACTGTGCAAGCATCCCCTTTCTTGTTGGTTCATATATGACTACTTGAAGAACCCATTATGGGTAAGCCTCCAATTATAGGCTATTTAAATTATGGATATAGTTATTAATATAACATAATGGTTAGAATGCTGGATTTGGAGTGCAGAGATTTAGGTTCAAATCTCCATTGTGCCTTGAAGCTTACTAGGTGACCTTGGGCCACTTGCGTCATTTTCTCTCTGCTTAACCTACTTTGCAGGGTTTTTATAAGGGCTGCAGTGGAAGGGGGAAAAGCCATGGGCTCCTTGATAGTAGGGAATGGTGTAAATGTAATAAAATTAATTTATTTTATATTCATCTGACAGTCTCAGTTTCTTCTTTAATATCAGGGGAAAGCTTTCTTTTGCCAAAGATATTCCTTACAGTTAGACTTAGTCAAAAATATGCAGTAAAGAAAGGCAATATATTTGTTCCCTTCCTAAGAATTACAAGGAGTATATGTTGTAGAATAGACATTAGCGGCTAGCAGTTTCTTAATCATTAGCGAGGCAATGTGCACAAGCAATGCTTAATATAATGGAATAGTAATTAGTTACAAATTAGATTGTGAAATACCTTGCATAATGACCTGTGTAAGCATTTGTGCAAGGGGAACTTATATAGGGATTAAAAAACAAAAAAGAAAACCTGGGCTAGCAAAATGATTCAGTTGGATAATATAATCCTAAAACTGTCATAATTAAAAACTCACAACTGGGACAATGCTGTATGCATATACTTCCCTATGTTAATGAACAATCACAATCACAGCTGGTAGTAATAGTAGCTATAGTAGTAATGTGATATTGCTGTCCTTGTTTTGTAGTCTACAAGTTGTTACTGACCAGAGTTTGAGATCTTCAATGATTCATATTTAATCAAGAATTCTGCGAATCAGTGAGATAGTGTCAGGCATTGATATGCTCCAAGTAATGTCTTTATTTGTGATTGATGGCATGGCAATTTCAATCAAATGTATTGCCAGTCAGTTTGGAATTGCTCCCAGATTTCCTAACCCCAATGCTACCATGGTTCTTGTCTTTTCCCAGAGGTCCTGAACCTTACTTTTTAGGTCTTAATATTTTATAAACTTTCCCCTCTTAAATGTAACTAAAGTACTTTGTCCACTTTTCCTCCTCTGACAAGAGGGAAAATAAGGCAAAGCAGCATTCTAATAATAAGGGTTTTATAGTATCCTGATTAATCCCAATAAAACGACCAATATTAAGCCCCAAAATACAAGACATCCTGTGCAAAATGGCAAGTCTGGTAACCCTGAATCACAGTGTCAAAGCTGGCATATAATGAAAGGAGCAATGCTGATGCCTATTCTGGCTTCCACCATCATAGCTTAGGAAGTTAGCGTCATGATAGTTTTGACTGACATTGGAAGACAATGTGATAGTTTTGAAAGGTGACAATATCCATTTGAACTTTATTGTGAGAATTTTTGAATAAACATGCTTGTTACCAGTAGAAATTTAAATTAAAATTATGCTCAAGTGTTATATTTGTCCTTTAATTGTCCATCTGGGCTGTGTTTTATGTAAAATAGTATGCACAGTAGTGCATACCAAACTGTTATGCTTGTCTGTTAAAACTGGTTATAGATGAGAGAGTAATCTCAAATTTAAGAAATAGTGCACTGTTTAGTTTATATAATGCTGGCTTAGGTACCCGGCGATGCTCAGGTTAGGTAATTTTTAACAACTCCCATCATCTTCTGTTATTTCCCCCCAAACTACACTAGGACATAAAATTGGTCATGGAGGGAGGGGTGGTCTGAATGGCATGTTTGTTCCATATCCATGGTTGATGGAGTTTACAGTAGTCCCTAGATGTCGGTGTAGGTACTGCAACTCCCATCATCCAGGATTGAGCCCCCCTCCAAACCACCAGAATTTAAAGTTGGTCATGGGGGGAGGGGGGCTGTGTGCCAAATTTGGTCCAGATCCATAGTCAGTGGGGGTGACAGTGGTCTCTGGAAGTAGGAGCCAATAGGAACTTGGCCACAAACATAAACCAGCGCCTACATACATATATGCATATGAACATGTATATTCATTTTTATGATATATAGCTTAGGTACCTGGTGATGCCAAAGTTAGGTCTTTTGTACTGATAAGCATGAAAAGTATTCATTGCTGGGTTTTGAATTTTAAGAATGGGCCCATTCAATGCCCACATTCTAATGCCCAATGCATTAGAATGTGGGAAAAATACAACTTCCATCATCATCTGTCATTGTTCCACCCACACCAGTATTTAAAGTTGGGCATGTTGGGTTTGTGTGTCAAATTTGGTCCAGATCCATTGTTGGTTGGGTTCACTGTGTTCTCTGGATGTGGGTTAACTACAACTCCCCAAAATCAAGGTCCATTTTCCCCAAACCCCACTAGTATTCAAAGTTGGGCATGTTGGGTATGCGTGCCGAGTTTGGTCCAGATTCATCACTGGGCTCTTAGGGCTCTCTGGATGTAGGTGATCTACAAATCCCAACTTCCAAGGTCAGTCCTCTCCCAACCCCTCCAGAATTTACTGTTGGCCATGGTGAGTCTGTGTGCCAAGTTTTATCCAGATCTGTCATCAGTGGGAGTCACAGTGCTCCCTGGAAATTGGAGCTGTCTTGGAAATCCACTGCTCACATACACATTTTGACTTTTATTAGATAGATAGAAGATAGATAAATATAAATATAGAAGATATAGATAAATAAACAAGAACAAAGGTTAAGATCCAATGTTGTTCTGGTCTCTATGTGGTTTGGTGCATTTAAGGACATGTTTTAAGGTATCTTATATTTTATGTCATATTTATTTATAGCAAATTGCCTTTTCTTAATTTGCTTAATTTTACTCATGCATTGTTTTCTGTTATTCCATCACCACATATGTAATGTCCAGTATGAAAACAGGACATATCTTCAATGCATAGAACAGTTTACACTTTTGTTTACTATGGTTCCCAAACAAGTTTTAGTATAGCATAAAGGAACAATAAATATTTTTCTCATTTGTATTCTCTTCCAACTCTATTTTTCTACATTCACAGCATTTATTTCACACACCAAGCTTGTAACTCTAACAAAAGAGCTCAGATTAGTCTGACATGACTTACTTTATTTTTAGAAATTCATGTTGGCTTTTACTGATATGGCATTTTTTCTATGTGCTTATGGACTGTCTGTTTAATGGTCTGCACTAGAATCTTTCCTGTTAATTGATGTCAAGTTGACTCTTTGGTTCCCCCCCCTACTGCCTGACCTTTTTTTTAAAGATGGGTACAACATTTGCCCTCCAGCAATCTATCTTCTGGGAGTTTTGTTCTCCAGGAATTCTAAAAAATGATTGTGATTGATTCTAAGATTGGTTCTGTCAGTCTTTTAGACATTCATTCTGGTCTCTTTAGATACTTCTGATTTTTTCCTCTTCATTGGAACATTTTGAAAACATGCCTTCAGCATTTTATTTTCAATAAACTCACATCTTGACCATGGGATCAGACCCAGTATTTCTCTAAGGTTACTGAAGTCATCTTCCTTAATGTTTGCAATGCATGTCTAACTACACTAACCTTCACTTTTCAATGTATAAGGATCCCACCCAAGGATCCCACCAGGTCATCACTAGATCAGAACTAAAATAAATCTGTTCTGCCTCTTCCATTTTCTGGACAATATATTTTTTACAAGGCAAGTGAGGAATTTGTGAAACCTTATACTGCACTTTGCAAAAGTAATATTATCAATATGTTTTATATTTTGCGAAGTATTTAAGTTGAACAGAGCTGAGAACATGATGAATGAAGGCTAAACTATGTATATGTGATGTTTAATTTCTTCTGATATATGTTTGTTTTGCTTTTTGGACATCATTCAGAGCATATATAGATTTGATTGGAGTAGTGGTGATGCAAAGTAATGTTTTAATCTTTTTCAGACATGTGAGAGGATTTTACACACCTTTCCTGTTTGCTATATGTCAATGCCCAGCTCCCTTGGGTACATCTCATTTTAAAACACACACAGCAGCTATATAACACCAAACCATTTACATTATAGTGCCACATAGAAAGCGGTTGTACATAATTGAGATATTAAGAATTATGCAGAGTACTGAAGCCTAACCTTGGATCTCTGGAAGTCTTACTCCAAAGGCTGGACATCTCACTGTGCTCATTTTTATTGGGCTCATGGTTTAGTTATAATTTCCTACATTGATCCCATGCTTTCTTTTATTGGATGAGCTATCAATGTAATCTTGCTTCTTACTTTCATGTTTTGTGTACTCAGTTTCGTCTGTTTTTCATGTAGAATTTATATCACTAATAACATTGGTTGATACACAAGCAAACCTATTAGTAGCTACTCTGTACTGTTTTGCATATATATATTGTGGTCTACTTACTGTCTTCATTCTAAATCCCTTTGGCTATGTACCTTCCTGGCTTGCTGATCTGATGGAGACAAATAGCAGTTCTTTACAACAAACAATATAATGTGTAAAACTTTACTATTTACCTATTCTATCTCATTTTGAATCAGACCATATTATGAAAATTTCTCATACAAAACGAATGTTTATAAGTCTTCAGAATGGTTTTCTTTGATGCTATATGACTGACCCATCCATTATTATTATTATTATTATTATTATTATTATTATTATTATTATTATTATTATTCCACTTTTTCTCTCCATATATTTCATTTTTTTAATATGCCTTCATATTGACTAAAACTTACGGTGACTCTATCATAGTGTTTCCTTTCAGGATTTATTCAAACGTGAGTCTGTTATTTCGAATGCCAGCTTTTCTGGTTGAAATAGATATTCTTGGTGGCGCACTGGATCAGATATACAAAAATCAGACTCGGGTATCCCCTTAGCTTTCCATTTCCTTCTTTCATCCTGGAAAGAAGTGACTAGTGGAGCACCGCAGGGTTTGGTCCTGGGCCCAGTTCTGTTCAACATCTTTATTAATGACTTAGATGAAGGTTTAGAGGGCATGTTTATCAAGTTTGCAAATGACACCAAACCAAGAGGGATAGCTAGTACTTCAGACGACAGGTTCAGAATTCAAAATGACCATAACAGATTAGAGAGCTGGGCCAAAACTAACAAAATGAATTTGAAATATAGGCTATAGCACCTGGTATATTTGTTGATGGTCTCCTGTCTAAGTACTAGTCAGGGCTAACTCTGTATAACTTCCATTTAGGATATATCAGAGTGTAAATAAATGGCTTGTCCATGTTCAGCCAAAACTGAAACTGAATCTGGATCCATGATTTCCTGCTAGAAGTTCCTAATCTTGTTGCTGAGGGGAAGTGAGAAGAGGTCTTGCACTCCCCATTTCTGTAATTCCAAAATATAGGGTCAGACTACATGGACTGAAAAAACCAAATTTCACAGCTTCCTTGATCCTGACACATAACATATGATCCCTTTAGGCTTTAATGCAAAATACCAATATTCATTTCTTGGCCTGCAGTTTCCAGGAAAATCCATTATGTTGCATTCCTTTAATGTGCTGTGACCATCCTGGTGCTCATGGTGCCAGCAGCTGTAGCAGGGGCTTTGGGAAAAAGTGGAGGAGAGGCTGCTGGGGTTGTAAGCATTGCTATTTTTGTTTACATATTAAGTGCTGCTTGTTGGGGCGTATGCTTTGCTACATTAGAGATCCCTTTAATTTTTTTTGTGAATAGTATACCGGGCATCCCTGCTCAGAGTAAGAGCTGGTTCCCATCTCTAGCTGTTTCAAATACTTGTGGTGTCCCTGGGGTTAGTGTTAACCAATTCATTGGTGTCGCCCCCCCCCCCCAAAATGGGCCTCCTGTTGTACCAGACCATATAACAAAATCAGCAACTATAAAAATACCACAGCAGCAAAAAGAACAGTGTGTGCTTGTAGTCTATGTAGATGAAACCTTGTGATCTGAAGCATCATTGTAATCAGGTAATAATGATAGCTCTTTCCAGAGCACACACACATTAGAAGGTTCAAAAAGTCAATTAGCATAGAGTTTTAGCTTTGTAGATTTATTGACATCTATATGTATAAAAGAATGATGGCATCAGGGCAGCGGACAAAACAACAAAACTACAGGCCCCCCAACCTCGAAATTTGACAACACAACCCATAATCCGCGCCTCTAGGTTGATACAACAAAAAGAAAAGAAAAATAAAGTCCTAATTAGAGGGAGAGGAATAATTGTTTTTATCCAATTGCTGCCAGTTAGAAGGCTAAGCTCCGCCCACTTGGTCTTCTAGCAACCGATTCAGCCCAGGGGACAGGCAGAGTTAGGCCTCACTTAGGCCTCTTCCACAGATTATCTAATTTGCACTGGATTATATGGCAGTGTAGACTCAAGGCCTTTCCACACAGCTATATAACCCATTTAGAATCTTATATTATCTGCTTTGAACTGGATTATCTTGACTCCACACTGCCATATAATCCAGCCTTCCAAGCAGCAAGTCTATTCCTTTGTATTCCAGCTCATCAAACAAGGAGTCCCATAAGAAGAAAATGGCCAGGCTTTGAGGCTGCAAGGCTGTTCACTGCTATTCCACCTGGCCAACAAAGCATTCCCATAAGCCACAGCAACAGCTGGGCACAGCTATAGTATATATAAGCTTGGTATGCAAAAATATTTTTGTGGTTATATCTAACTGCAGGGGTATATAATATATAAAATAATTTTATGCTGAAACACTGTACAGAAATTAATACATAGTCATTTTGGCATCTACTACAGTTATGCTCACATATTAAGATTCAATATGAGGTTCTCCTTTGTGTTCTATCATGTTAGAAGTGCAGATGGGAACAAGTCAGGAATTCTTTAGGAGAGGTTTTCACTGTTATTTAGTATCCTGTCTGGCTGATTTTCTAATGGTATTTCTACTGCTTATAGATATCATTTGCTGTTTTCATTGTGTTATTTTTATGATTTTTTTTTAAAAATAGTTTTCATTTCTATCAGTTTTTTCTTCTTGATGCCTTGAGCAATGTGTATGTGCTTTCAAGCTATCTGACAACTTACAGAGGCCCCATGAATTTTAGATATTTAAGTCCCCTACTTGTATATTACACTGCATGTTATTTGGAAAATAATCTTTCCAACAATGCTTACATCAAAACTATTTCAAATGGCCCAACTGTGGGTGTTGATAACTGTAGTGAGTTGTTAATATAGTTAATCTTTGTACTTAGTATTCATGTGAATGCTAAGTTGTGACTATTTTTATTGCTTCATTTATTTCATACATTCATAATAACTTTTACTTTTTGGCTGGTGGTATTAAGCAGAGTATACATTACAATGAACTGTTCTCACTATGGCTATTTCCAGGGATTTGGGGAATTTCTCATCTTAGTCTCATGTTCACATACTTGCTTCCTATCTTCCATGTTATTTAATAATATTTCACACTCCCTGAGTTCGTACAAGTTCCAGTCTTAGAAATGGTATTGCTGTGTGAGATCCCATATTTGACATCCTACTGTTTATTCTCCTGTTATCTCCTTACTCTGCTGCACAGAGCATGACAGAACTGTCCCATCTATCATCTCTTAGCTTTAAGGATCAGGAAGCAGCTGAAATAGTGCAAGGAGACAGCCCTTTCATAATTTGCAAGAAACCTGGGTCAGGCTTCTCTTTGGCAGGATTGCAGAATGTGCTCACCTCTCCACATCAATAGGTAGCAAATTTGTCGAGTGGAAACCTCAGCAACAGAATTATTTAGAGACTTAGCTTGCACACATCTTCCTTATTCTTTGGGGAGGGGGTGGGTAGAGAGTGAGAAAGAAACATAATACCATCAGGTTTCTTAGTTCAGGATGAATATTCTCCATGGTGTATTTTACTGTAGGTACTAGTGCCTGCCAAGTGGGATTTGGAAGTGTTGTAAGAACTTTAAAATTCAACCTGAATGTTGATTTTTGCAAATCAGAAGCATCCTTATTCATTTGAATGATAATTGGTGTGGTATTCCAAAGGAGTTGTATATTGAAGTGGCATGAAGCAATATTGCTACTTCTTATTTTGTCCCTATTATGTAATCTACTAGAATGGCAAAGTACTTTTCAATTGTGCTATTCACTATACTCTTCTTCCCCCTTTGTGCTTTGTTGTATGTATTGTGTGTTATAGCTTTAGAACATTTATTGGTAGGAAACTAAATTAAAGCCAGCAATTATCTAGGTGGTATTGACTTTTAATCTTATAATGTCTGGAAATTCTACACGATGTGGATGGACTATCAGGTATCCCTTAAAATTGAATAAAGCAAACTATAAATTACCAAAAAAAAAAAAGGGGGGGGAGATTGTCCTTGGACTGTGAAAATGGTTGGATCAATTCAATTCATTTCTTTAATCTCATAGAAATGAATTTCAACAAGGATAAATGTAGGCTACTTCACTTAGGCAGAAAAAATGAAATGCACAGATACAGAATGGGTGACACCTGGTTCAACACCAGTCCGTGTGAAAAAGATCTTAGACTTTTCCTGGACAACAAGTTGAACATGAGGCAACAGTGTGATGTAGCAGTTTAAAAAGCCAATGGGATTTTGGGCTGCATCAAAAGGAGTATAGTGTCTAGATCAGGGATTCCCAAACTTTTTAAACAGGGGGCCAGTTCATGGTCCCTCAGACCGTTGGAGGGCCAGACTATAGTTTTTTAAACAACTATGAATAAATTCCCATGCACACTGCACATATCCTATTTTGAAGTAAAAAAACAAAATGGGAACAAATACAGCCTTAATGTTAATAATGATCATAATATAATAAAAATAATTAAGATGGTTGGAAGAGACCCCTTGGGCCATTTAGTCCAACCCCCTTCTGCCTTTGTGCACCAAAAGCACCAGCAAAGCACCCTGTAATAATTATTAATTAATTAATTAATAATTAAAATACCATTATAAACAAGGAAAGCTTTGGAAGGCGCGCACCAGGCTGCATGCGCCTTCCTCAGTGGAGCCGCCACGTGGGCCGGATAAATGACTTTGATGAGCTGCACGTGGCCCCCGGGCCTGAGTTTTGGGACCCCTAATCTAGATCAAGGGAAGTCATGGTGCCTCTTTATTCTGCTTTGGTTTGATCTCACCTGGAATATTGTGTCCAATGCTGGGCACCACAATTTAAAAGAGATATTGACAAGCTGGAACATCTCCAGAGGAGAGCTACTAAAATGATCAAAGGTCTGGAGACCATGCCCTATGAGGAGCATCTTAAAGAGCTGGGTATGTTTAGTCTGCAGAAGAGAAGGTTGATACATGATAGTCATGTTTAAATATTTAAAAGGCTGTCATAGGGAAGAGGGAGCAGGCTTATTTTCTGCTGCCCTGGAGACTAGGATTAGGTGCAATGGGTTCAAATTACAGGAACGGAAATTCAACCTGAACCCTAGGAAGAACTTCCTGACTGTAAGAGCTGTTCAGCAGTGAAACTCTCTGCCTCAGAGTGTGACAAAAGCGCTTTTTTGGAGAATTTTAAACAGAGGTTGAATGGCCATCCGTCGGGGATGCTTTAATTGTGCTTTTTTTGCATGGCAGGGGGTTGGATTAGATGGCCCATGTGGTCTCTTCCAGTTTTATGATTCTATTAAATCAACAGCTGATTTTTCAGTATTACTAATTTCATCAAAATTTAGCCTTGAATCTACATGGATTTCAAGGGTTGTGTCATAGTGCTGTTTTCCCAGTCAATCTGTATTATTAAAATAAGTTCTCTGATATATCTGTTTTTGATGTGAGTATGTAGGCATCGATCCATCACTATTGTATATCTCTTATTTGTTAGATAAATGCTGTGATTGAGTATTCAGAATAAATAATTTATTTTGTTTGCTGAAAGAGACACTTATCCATGCTTATTATAGATTATCACGATTAGGTGACACTTTTTTCATGTAGCCAATCTGCAAATTCATGAAAATGTTTAGAAAAAATTGCAGTGCCTGGATCCAAAAGCAGTTGTTTATTAAAAATTGCAACAGGATTAACAACTAACTGGTTTGTAGGTACAATGCATGGGGCTTCACATGTTTTAATCTTATATATTTATTTATCTTTTTCTCTTTTCTTTAGTGAGTGACAGTTGCTTCAGGAATCTTGCAGAAGATCGTAGTGGAATAAACCTCAAAGACCTTGTCCAAGATCCTTCATTGTGAGTATTTCCAAAAGTGAAAAATATATTTTCTAATTTATACAAATTGTGTTCATAGCTAACTCTTACTAAAGCCCAGATTTTTGACCTTTTATGGATCTACACAATTATAGATAATATCAATTCTTATGTTAGTCTTTTAAAAGTCAGTTATTAATAAAACATGTAGACCTAATTTCTGTGGAGAAGTCATAGTTATTATGTTTAATTTTAACTGTTAGAGTATGTATTTGTGTTTAGTTGACACAGTAGCTGAAACAGAAGCCATCTTGTTTCAATCCACAGTAGTGCTGTTACCAAGGAGACGGAGCTGGCTAGCTCACCAGAGGTAGAAGTGGGTGGAGCCAAGAAAATGAAAAAGTGGGAGTTTTAAAAAAGAAGCCGGGAGTGCGTGGCTGGAGGCTTTTCAGTCAAGAAGGGCTGAGGAGACAGGCCTGGCCAAAATCTTTAGTCAAGGCAGACTAAAGGGAGCCTAGTCAAGATCTCTAGTTGGGAAGGACTAGTGATCAGGAATTTGATCAGTAGTAGATCAAATTAAAGGCTTTTATTGTAGTCGGGACATTGTTCACTAAGGAGCTCAGCTGAGGTTAGAGTTCACTACAATTTATATTATCAGTGGGAGAGTGAGAGTGGAATTACACCAGAGACTACTGGTGTGGTGGTTATAAGAGTTATTAAACCACTTGTTTATCTAAAGTTCCATAAGTAAATCAATCATCCTGCAACCATAAGCTTTGTACGCAATAAACTTGTTGTTCTTTGTTAACAACTGACTCATTTCATCTCATCTGTGTCTGTGGAGCCAAATTTTATCGGTGATAATTCAAAAGCCTCACGTTGGTGGCAGTTACCTTAATAAATCACCTAATTGGGGAAGAGTAATAGTCACAGTTACCTCAGAAAGGGAACAACAACACAGAAATCCCTAACTACAGAGACAGAGGCTGGGATCTTGAAATAAAGATCACCCCCTGTAATCCTTCCCCTCATATAAAGGTGATATATATATAATCTAAAGGGATTAAAAGATTCAAAAATCCCCTCAGCAGCGGAAACAGCATTTACAATTTGCTTTGACACCATTACAATTGGCTTGAGTCTTCCCAATTGACTTTAGCGCCATCACAATTGGTGGCAGCGTCGGGATTGAATCTTTGTAATTAGATTAAACCATCCCAATTGAAGTAACGTCTGCGCAATTTCAAACACACATGTATCATATATGTTCTTTTTGATATTTCATCTTTGTGGTCTTTGTGATGCATGCATAAGGGTTCCTAGCTGCTTGTGCAGCATATCTTTGCCAGGTTCCAGATGTAAGAATCTTATTGAATTGTGTTTTAACTTTTGTGGCAAAATTTTTAAATTGTTTTGTGTTTTCAAAAGATGGTAGGTCTCTTTTAATCCCATGTTGGGATTCAATAAATAAATAATGGCTCCGCCACAGCAGTAGCATTCATGTTCCTTGGAGCATTAAGTGTTTGTTTTTCATTCAAATGTTATCTTTCTTCAGCTTCTTTATATTACTGCTTTATACCCTTCAAATACAGAAAGATAGTTTTCTATCCCATTCATGGGCTTATGTCCTTAAAACGTTTTTTTAAAGTGCATTGAACGTGATTTCAAAAAGCTCATTCTAAAGGACATTTTACTTGTACTCTTGTATCCAAAAGCACATTATTGTGAATCATACAATGAACCATCTATAACAATATCACAACCTTCCTTATTCCTTCATTCCTGAAATCCTTTTGATAGGAATCAGTTGAAGTCTGTAATTACAACACAATATCTTCCTCAATTGATATCAGAGATGCCTTCTTCCACACAAATTTACACTTTGTGGATGATTCTGGCTTTGATATCATTTCAACCAGATTTCAGGGTTCAGAATTTTAAATAAAGTCATACGTGGACAATATGGTATGCATTTTAGCGGACCCAGTAAGGAGCATCAAAAATTTAATGGAGGCCATCAGTACGTATGGCAACATTTCAAGATTTAAAATTAATAAGGAAAAACTTTGCTTTTAACTAAAAACCTATCCACAGGTAATATTGATAAACTGGAGAAATTATCAGCATGTAAGGCAGTAATGAAAATAAACTACTTAGGACTATAGTTAACTGTTATTTATATAATTTATGATAATTTATATCAAAATAATTATGAAAAAACTTGGAAGAAGATTTAAAAAGACTTAGAAAGATGGCAGAAAATTCAATTAACCTGGGGAGGATAGCGGTGATAAAAATGATGATATTATTTAAAATGTTGTTTTTATTCCAATTATTAAAGATGTAAAGGTTATTGAACAGTGAAGGAAAGATGTGGTTAAATTCATATGTGCTGGCAAAAAAGCCAGAATTGCATATAAGAATTTAATAGGTAAAAAAGGTAGAGGGGGTTTGCTCTCCTGGACTTTAGATGCTACTATGAGCAGTAGGATTTAGTTGGTTAAAGGAATGGATTAGACTTGAGGACCATGCCATACTTAACCTGGCGGGCTATAACTTAAAATATGGATGGCATCCAAAAAAAAAAAGTTTCTTGTAGCTGCTTGCTTAATGCGTGAATCTAAAATAAAATGTGTCACTAGTTTCGCCCTCCCAACCCCCACCTTTTTCACAAAAATAAAACGTTACTTTACTTCTGCTTCTTTATTTTATAATTTTAAAAGAAAAAGTACCCCCTTTTCCACCCTTTTCTCTGAAGTTCTTCTTTCAATGCCTGCCCTGCCCCACAACAACAAGAAGCCACTGCCAGGGCAGGTAGGCAGGCAATCTGAGTCACAGGCAGCAAAAGATAAAGAGTCCACCTGGCACACACAGCCAGCCTCCCTCTCCAACCTCCCAGCCTAGAATGTCGCCTCGTGGCTTGAACAGGCGCTTTTCAGGGAGGGGAGGACATCCAAACCTCTCCCCTTTACGTTGACGTGCATAGCAATTGGTCAGGGAAGCAAGCCCAGGCTAGGCTGTACCTCCCTGAAAACCAAGTTTGGTTGCTTCAAAAATACATTACTTTATTTCCGAACAATAATGAGCCCATTACAAGAATGGGCTCAAACGCTTCAAAATCGTGCGTTTTATCCGAATCGCTAACCCGCTTCGGAACCCCGTTCGCAAATCGGAATATATACAATTTTATTCTGATTTACGACCATTCCGATAAATTCGCCCATGCCTAGTAATTAATCATGCCTCTTTCAGGAACAGGAGCTTGTGTATCAGCATACATACCCTGGCAACAGACATCACCTAACTTTCCATGCTCAAAACCAGATCAAGGAGCAGCCCACATGTAAACCTATCTTTACTACTGTATCATTTGCCTAAGTTTTTTAAAGGAAGTGCTTGAAGGAGGAATAAGAAAGGAGGATGATATCAAATGCACACAATCTACTGACAATCACGACTAGCATCACCATCTAATACCAGGTGTCAGCACAACTGCAAGTCTAACTCTTTGAGTATATCACCCCAGTGTCCTTGAGAGGCATATTTCAACAATGTTTACAGGATGGAGATTTCATATTTGTTTTCATTTCAAACAATTCTACAGTGTCTTTTTCTGTTAATTGACTAAGAAAATCAGCTGTGCTTCTGTGACTTCAGAATTTGTAGAAAAGAGTGTAAAAATAGCACAGAACATTTTAGTGCCCTTGGTGTCTCTCTTAATTTTTTTCTCTCTGAACAGATGGAGGGTGAGAGGAGGAAAAAAAACAGTAGAAAAATAATTTAAATTTCTAATAGGAGGCAAGTCAGGTCAAAATGTCTACTGACATAGAGAAAATGCAAAAAGTGCACACCATCTGTACATGGTCATGAGTATCATAGTATCTTTTCATATTCAGAAAGAAAGATGGAGTCTGTGGGAGAAAAATTCCAAACCTGCAATTTTAATGGTTGAGATTTTGCCCTGGAAACCTCAATACAGTAGTTGTTCTTGATTTAATCAGACTGCCTCACTAGCTGCATATTAAAGGTCTGTATTTGTGTTGATTTTTTTTTAACTGAAATTTCTAAATTTATATAAGAGTATTTATCCCCTAGGCCACTGGAGGCTCCTATAGGCTGTTCAAACTGATAAGTATTCATTGTTATTGTTCATGGAAGTGAGCAGCAGCATTTGTGTGTAGAGTAAATTCTGTGTAGAGTAAAAAAACCCAAAAAACCTCTGTTTAAAGTGTGTAAAAAATATCAGTTTACCAAATAGTTCTGGACAGTCATTTGATCTTAAAGGAGATGAGAGAGTCTGATGGAGAAAACAGTAAAAATGTGACCTAAGTATGGAAAAGACCACCAAAAAGGCATATCCCATTGGTATGATTGGCCTTAAGCAAGCTGATGCAATCATTTACAGATTGATACAGATATTTGGTGGTTGATAGTCAGCATTGCAAAAGTCAGTGAATGGTCCCCTTGTGGCTTCAAATAGAGAGTCCACTCTCATTTCTGATTGGATGGGGGAAAATTTGCAGTCTCTAATTGAAATTAGTTGGATTCATATCTTATTGCATACCTGTTGGTGATAAATGTTGCCTCGTGAGAAGCAAGCATTAGGCTCTTCACACAGTCTCCAATAAGGCCATCCCCCTATAGTTTATAATAGCTTTGTGCTAGTGAACAGCCTTAAAGTATTAGTCAGAAAGATGGAGATAACCTCTGTTCTCACTTTTAAATAGACTATACAAATCTCTTTTTATTGTCTGTAGGAGAACATGGATTCCTGTTTGTGTTGTAGATGAAATATGGGTACCCTAACCCATATGTTGTAAGCTATCTACTCCAGTCTGCCAGATGTATATGTAATACAAAATACTTGGAATCAGGAGTGTTTTGGATTTTGTTTTTCATCCCAGATTTTGGAATGTCTGGATTTCCATATATTTTTATAATTATATATCTAGGAAATGGGACCCAAGTCTAAATAAGAAATGCATTCATTATTTCTTATATACACAGCTTGAATGTAATTTTGCAATAGGTTTTCTTCCCACTGATACAGTTTTTTGTGCATTTCCTTTATTTATTTATTTATTTTATTTATTTATTTATTTATTTATGCTGCCTTCCAAAACATTTTTCCTAAGTATTGGAAAACATTTTTTCCATAGGAGATAGTTGTTATGCAATGCCCAGCATTTTTGTAGTTGTTGCTGACAAATGGAAAAAGAAAAGAACACTGATATTTTTACTCTGACATGGATGTGTGTGTTATTTTTTTAACATGGACAAGAAAGCACACTGTAAAGCAAAATGGCTCTGGATGTTCTTCTTTTTGTATGCATTTATATAATATGAAACATTATACTAAGCAAATAAATAAAGTAACCACAAATGGACAAAGTGAAGATAAATGCATACTAAAATATTTGTATAAAGTATTAAAAAGTGAGGAAAAAAAGTTCAGAAGAAAAAACTCTTGAAGAATTCACATTTCCCCCAGCATCAATAGCTCTTCATTTTTGGCTCCAATTGAATCTAGCTCTACTTTGAATCGCTATGTTAGTAGCAAAAGTCCAGATAAGAGTTACTTTGATGCAATTTTTTTTCTGACAACTTATTGGATAAACTGAATCAAGGAAGCCACAGCTCTCCGTCTGCAAGATTTAAGCAAAGGCTATTGATGATAGGGTGACTTGGAGGTCTCTCTTATGTAGGGTTGCCGGAATATATTGCTTGATGGCAGCTAACAACAAAAAAGTTTGTTGTACAGCTGTATGTTTGTAGCACTCCCACCTTCCCACATCTATGCATATATTTAAATTGTATGCCTATGACAGTTCTATCGTTTTTGTTTTATTCTATGAAATATCATGTACATTGATGGTGCTAAAAATAATTGTTTCATTTATAAATCATGAAAATAGTTGTCATTGTATTATATCCCTGAGGGTTTTTTCTTCTTGGAAAACTGGTATACAAGGCAACTTATCAGTTGAAATGTGTACAGTATAGCTAAAAAGATACAAAGGATCAGCATTAAAATAAAATTCAACAGCATAACAATATTTTAAAACACTTTATACAATACAAAATCAATTTAAAAGAGTACAATTTTGAAGATGATGGGACTGAAAGGTCTTCCCAGCAGACTCCTATGGGGAAGTAAGATCTGGCAGATACCTGGATTTAATTTACCTAGAACATTACAGGTTCTATACATAAGTTTCATTATTTTCTGAAATTCATTTCCTTTTGTACTTTGTCAGGGGAGACATTTGGGAACATTTTGAAAAGACTGGGAATTGCTACTGTGTTGTGAGGGTTTTGCAAGAATATATGGCATTAATAATAATTAGGATTCTTTAAGAAATAAGAAACATTGCTTTGTACAGGAAGTAATATTCATTATTTTTTATAACTATTGGTAGTAAAATCAGAATTAAATGCTTTCTTTCTCTTTTTTCCTCTTTTTTTCTTTTCTCTTAGTAATTGTCTTTATAGTATTCCTTTTTTCTTTGTATTATTTTAATGAAATTGAAAAATATATATTTGCTGGAAATATACAACCTCTCTCACATATTGTAAGGGCATTGACTTGATGAATATAAGTCAACATATAAATAATCCAATGATTCATTAGGTCTGTTTTAATTAGGACTAATAGGATTCAGGTCATGAAATTGCAGTGATTGTAGACAGTCAGTTGCTAAACCATCTGTTTCAGTGTACAATTTTAAGATCTTTTCTTAATTAAACTTAAGAGAAAGGAGATACTTAGATAACAAAAAAACTGAAAGCTTAATTTGAAAAAATCAGATTCTTTGGCTGGTACTATGTTGTAGCTGCTTTGAAGACATAAGGAAACATTGGCAGTGACTATTTTCTTCAGCCTTAAAATGCTGTTGTGAATTGAGAATCATAAGCTTAAAGTAAGGAACATCACAGCTGTGAAACATACCTTGACATTTATCCAAGATAGTAATGTGCATGAAAGAAACATTTCAAGTCAGGTGACAGGGCTTGGAAAAAATTAAGTCTAGGTTTTTATTGGTACAGAATTGCTATCCGTGTGCTAAAGAAAATATTACAGCTTTAAAAATATAGCCTACTGATATTACAGAGATTTATGTAAAAGCCAGTAATGTTTACACTGATCCAAAAATAGCAATTTGAAGAGAATGTTTTAATATTTTTCATGCTTCCTACACTTCCTATATACTTTTTTGCCTCTTAGCATAGTACCCATTCTCAGTCACTGTCTTGAAAGTCACAACTTGTCAGCTAGATAAAGATCCTTGATTAATGCATATAGATTATAAATGGAAGGCATGTACGATGGATAAAAATGTTCATCGCTCACATGCAAGTCCTGGCAGCCACTGGCTCTTTGGGACTTCAGACCACACACGCTCAAGGAGCCCGCGACTGCCAGGACTTGCAGACGAGTGCCAAGTGCCAAGTACCTCAGAGGTACTCTGCAAGCCCTGGCAGTCACTGGGCCTGGAGGCCACACGCACACACTCTTAAAGAGAGTCTCTTTCCCTGTGTGTTGAAAAGTACAGGGGGGCCTCGCTACCCATTTAAAAAGATAATGGAGCCTGAAGAAGAGCCACGGGCTGCAAAAACAGCATCAATGAGCCACAGACTGAATTTTGTCTATCCAGATTCAGAGACAGGGGTTTGCCCCACCAACCCTAACAATTCAAATTAATGCTGCAGAGAGCCTGAGGATCAGTGAAATGGTAAGACCCTCTAACTCTAATACTGAGGGGAAGGGAAGCGTGGGGAGCCCACCCATTGCCGCCAATGGGATGAAAATCAGGCAACCAAATGGTTACCATTCCCACTTACCTTTCATTTTACTGCTTCTTCCATTTGGGGAGTGGTCTGTTGTATCATGCCAAATGAATGAACAGCACCAAACAAAAACACAGATGAAACAAATTTCGGGCCCATCTCTGTTTCATAGATAGAGTGTAGAAATTATGTTGAGTCACATTTTTCTCAACAACAAACAATCGTGCAAAATAGCCAGATCACACTGGCTGTATTCTAACTAACCCCTGACTGAACCATTATCCTAGTGGATTCTTTTCATGAGATACTTCCACCACCAACATACAAAGGAGGTAATCCTGCCTAGCCCTTTGGACTCCTCTGAAACAGTATGCCGGGGGTGCACCACTGTGATGTCTCATGGGCCATGTAGTCCCGTTCCTAGTACTATTGTGGCAGACGAAGAGGAAAACATGGGATTTACACCGTTTCAGCCAGAAACGGAGCCCTTGCACCTGGAGGATGTTTGCCCTCAAGAAGTCAGCCAAACAAGCCTTGGGCAGAATTCTCCCCCGTTTTCTCGAAGAGACAATTATAATAGAGATAGAGGAAATAGGGAGGCGAATCGCCGGAACGCCAGAATCGCAGCCAAACAATTAGCTGATTAAGTCTGCTTCCCTTGGGAAATTCTAAGGAGTCTTGCATCTGGACTAAGTTGAGTTTCACTTCTAGTTCTCCAGGGAAAGTGTTCTTCTGGCGGGAAACGAGACCTATTTAGGTGTTTGCCGCAAAGGAAACTTTGCGGAGTCAATTCGTCAGCTGGAGGAGTGAGATCGTGTGTAGACTTCGTACTCCAGTTCCCTGTTTCCCGGATCAAGTTTCCAGCCTTGCCTTGTCCCGCGTTTACCACGGACCTTGTTTTTGCTCTTGTTGCCTTGTTTCAAGTCTTGTTCTAGCCAAGTATCAAGTTTGCTTTCCAGCCTAATTGTCAGGACCCAGGCTGCAGAACACCAATAACCATGCGCAGAGACCAGAATCTATCTAATATCTTTATTAGGGAAATATATAAAGTCAATAAAAACAAGTGTAGAATATAGTTCAGAAGTAGACCTTTCAGGAAAGGTCAAATATAGTCCAGGAAAACAATGTCCAATATGTGATATTAAAGTCCAAAGTTATAATCCACTTCACCGAAACACACACTATTTGGCAAGCAATAGTGTGGGGAACTGTCCATAGTCTTTCAGGCTTAAGGTAAATCCGAAGGAAACTGGAAAACAAGGCTTGAATCTGAGAAGCAAGGTCCGTGGTTTAAAACGCAAGGCAAGGCAAGACTTGAAACTTGGCAAGATCAAACTTGAAACAAGGCAAACATGAATCAAGAACTGAGTCCATAGAAGTCCATGGTACAAGGCTGGGCTGGAAACTTGATCCGGGATCTGGGAACTGGAGTATGAAGTCTACACACGATCTCACTCCTCAAGCTGACGAATTGACTCCGCAAGGATTTCTTTGCGGGCAAACACCTATATAGGATCTTGTTTTCCCGCCAAGGAACACTTTCTCTGGGGAACAAGAAACGAAACCTATACTGTGTCCAGATGCATGACTCCTTAAAGTTTCCCAAGGGAAGCAGACTTAATCAGCTAATTGTCTGGCAGCTATCCTGGCGCTCTGGCGAGTCGCCTCTCGAGCGCCCCTATCTTGATTATAATAATCCCGGCGAGAAAATGGGGGAGATTTCTGCTCAAGGCTTGTTTGGCTGACTTCTTGTGGGCAAACATCTTGCAGGTGCAAGGGCTCCAAATCTGGCAGAAACGGTGGGAAACCCAAGTTTTCCTCTTCATCTGCCACAATAGTACATGGAACGGGACTACATGGCCCATGAGTCATCACACTATCCCCCTCCTCAAGGCCCCTCTCCGAAATGGGCCCTCTTCCCGAGGTGCGGGGCCGCGGCTTGGCAGGGTAGGCCTGATGGAAGTGGCGGACCAAATCGGGGGCATGGACTGTGGAAGCGTCTTCCCAAGAGCGTTCTTCGGGGCCAAAACCCACCCAGTCAATGAGATACTGAAGGCGGCGGCGATGAAAGCGAGAATCCAAAATGTCCTGAACCTCGAATTCCTCCTCCCCGTCCACCAAAACAGGGGCGGGGGCCGGCTGGTCCACATCGGGGCGTACCCCATCCGCCGGAAGGAGCAGGGAACGATGAAACACCGGATGAATGCGCATGGAGCGCGGAAGTTGGAGTTTGAAAGTCCTGGGGTTAAGTTGCGCCACCACTGGGTAGGGACCAATGAAACGGGCATCTAACTTCCGGCAAGGACGGCGGGAGGGCAAAAAGCGAGTGGACAATAGAACCCGGTCTCCTACCTTGATCTCGGGGCCCGGCTGGCGATGGCCGTCAGCGTGGCGTTTATAGTCCTCCTTGGCTTGACCCAGTTGTTGGTGCAAGAGTTGTTGCACCGCTGTAAGTTCTTGTAACCAGTCCTCCGCTGCAGGGACTTCTGAGGTTTCAATGACAGAAGGGAAGAAACGTGGGTGGAAGCCGTAGTTTGCAAAGAACGGGGTTTCTTTAGTTGAAGCCTGGACACCATTGTTGTAAGCAAACTCCGATAGCGGTAATAGGGAAGCCCAATTGTCCTGCTGGTAGTTTACATAACAGCGAAGGTATTGTTCTAAAGTGGCATTGGTGCGCTCAGTTTGCCCATCCGTTTGGGGATGGTGAGCTGAAGATAAACGAGAGTCTATGCCCAATAGTTTTTGTAGTGCTTTCCAAAAACGAGAGGTGAATTGAGATCCACGGTCCATGACTAAACTCTTGGGTAATCCATGTAGTCTGAAAACATGCTGAAGGAATAAATCTGCAGTTTCCTTGGCCGTGGGGAGGCCATCGCAGGGAATGAAATGAGCCAACTTGGTGAAAAGGTCCACCACCACTAGTATCGTGGTGAATCCAAGGGAAGGTGGTAGGTCAGTGATAAAATCCGTGGAAATTATCTCCCATGGGCGAGAAGGAGTGGGGAGAGGATGTAGTAGCCCCGAGGGCTTCTCCCTTCGTGTCTTGGAGCGCTGACATACAGGACAGGTATTGACATACTTCTCCACATCCTTGCGGATCTTGGGCCACCAGAAATCTCGTAGAATCAAGTGCATGGTTTTAAAGAGCCCAAAATGCCCTGCTGGCTTGCTGTCATGACACAGACGAAGTGCCTTTTCTCTGCCGGGGCCTGGAGGGATGTAAACATGGTTCCGGTAGCACATTAGTCCATCCTTAAGTGAGAAAGGGAAACGTAATCCTTGGCGAATCTGTTCTTGAGCCCAGGCATCTGCCTGCTGGCTGGCTCTAATTTCTTGAGCGCAAAGGGGTTCTGGGTTGGAAGGAGTTGGTTCAATTGGAGTGGATTTGGTGTTTCCCACTGTGAGCGTGGCAAAGTTTTCGGGTTGCAGCAATCGGGATTCTGAGGTCTCTTTGCGTCCTGCAGCATACTCTGGTTTCCGTGATAGAGCATCTGCTTGCTTGGTCTGTGCCGGGGTCACATAATGGATCTGGAAGTCAAAACGTTCAAAAAACAAAGCCCAGCGTTGCTGCCTTTGATTTAGCTTTCGTGCGGTCCTTAGGTGCTCTAAATTTCGATGATCAGTATGAACCTCAATGGGAAATTTGGCCCCTTCCAACCAATGTCTCCAATTTTCAAAGGCTGCCTTTATGGCCAAGAGTTCTTTCTCCCAAATAGTGTAATTCCTCTCTGGGGCTGTTAGTTGACGGGAGTAATAGGCACAAGGATGAAGATGCTCTCCCACTGGTTGCATGAGTATAGCCCCAATTGCCACATCAGAGGCGTCAGCCTGCACAACAAAAGGGGTTTTAGGGTCAGGGTGCTGTAGAATTGGCTGGGTCGTGAATAACTTCTTTAATTGTTGGAACCCTTTCTCTGCTTGCTCCGTCCAGCGGAAAGGCTGTTTTCCACTGATGCAGCTGGTGATTGGGTCAGACCAGCGGGCAAAGTCTGGGATGAATTTGCGGTAGTAGTTCGCGAACCCCAAGAAACGTTGCACTTCCTTCTTGTTGGTTGGCGCCCGCCATTCCAAAACTGCTGAAACCTTTGCCGGGTCCATGGAGAGCCCTAGTGGCGAGACGCGGTACCCCAGGAAGTCTACTTCTTGCAGATCAAAGGCGCATTTTTCTAACTTGGCATATAGTCCATGATCCCGCAATCGTTGTAGCACCATTCTGACGTGTTTCTCGTGCTCCGATTGTGATCTAGAAAACACCAAAAATCATCCAAGTATATGATCAAGAACCGATCTAGATAATCCTGAAAGATATCGTTGACAAAATGCTGGAATGTTGCGGGAGCTCCGGATAATCCGTAATTCATGACCAGGGACTCGAATAATCCGAATTTGGTCTGGAAGGCGGTTTTCCATTCGTCCCCCTCCCTGATGCGAACTAGATTGTAAGCCCCCCGGAGATCCAGCTTGGTGTAAACCTTGGCCCCTCGAAGCTGGTCTAATAGGTCTGAGATCAAAGGCAGGGGGTAGCGGTTCCGCTTCGTGATATTATTCAATGCTCTATAGTCCACAACCAAGCGTAGGTCCCCTGACTTCTTTTTCACAAACATCACCGGGGAAGCAGCTGGGGATTGAGAGGGTCTGATGAATCCCTTGCGAAGATTTGACTCTATGAACTCCCTGAGAGCTTCTTGCTCTGGTTCAGTCAGGGAGTAGAGGTGTCCTCGTGGGATCGGGGCCCCCTCCACCAAGTCAATGGCACAATCGTAGGGTCTATGTGGGGGTAGTTTCTCGGCTTCCTTTTCATTGAAAATGTCCCAGAAGTCTGAATATTTCTTGGGCAAGGTGATGATGGGCTCTGCGTCTGTGGCATGGCAGACCTTGGCTACTAGGCAATGGTTTTGGCAATACTTTGAAGCAAATTGTAGTTCTCTGTTGGTCCAGGAGATATTTGGGTCGTGGAGTGTCAGCCATGGTATTCCCAAAATCACAGGGAAGTGGGGCACCTCGGTGACGAAGAAGGAAATCTCTTCCATATGTTCCCTTATCCACATTCTGGTGGGTTCAGTCCACTGGCTCACTGGACCCGTCTTTAGGGGACGACCATCTATAGCCTGCACCACTCGGGCATTCTTGAAATCGTGATATTGTAATCCCAGAGAGTTGGCATACTCTCTATCAATGAAATTGTTTGTTGCTCCTGAGTCTATCATGGCATGGATCATGACGGGTCCCTTTTTCGCTGACCACAACGTGACCACTAGGAGAAATAGGACCCCCGTCTGCGGCTCTTAAGTGGGGTTTTTGACCGGGTTGGCGAGCCTCTCTACGCCCGGTCGCTGGCTTCCCCCGCCGGCTTGGCCCCAGCCGCCTCGGCCGTCTCCGGCTCCACGGAGGACGGCGCTGCCAGGCGGGCGGCGGGCTTTCTTTTGGCTGGGCATTCTCTGGCGAGGTGGCCCCCATTTCCGCAGTACCAACACAAATTCAAACGTTGGTGGCGGGCCTTTTCGGCAACATCCAGTCTGGGGCGCACATTGCCCAACTGCATCGGTTCTTCCTCGCTTCCCATGGGGTTTGGGGCTGGCGGTGGAGATTTCCATACTGGTCGTGGTTGAATACTGGTAGAAGCGGGGGGTCTCACCCCGGCTCTTCCACTCTGACCTCAGAGCCACTGTTTTTTGTTGGCAAGCAGGACTTCGGCTCGTAGACAATGATTAATGAGTCTCTCAAGAGTCTCTGGGGGATCCACCTTAGAAATTTCTTCCTGCATCTCGAAGTTAAGGCCCTCACGAAACTGCCCTCTGAGGGCGATATCGTTCCAACCGGTGTTCTGAGCCAGCACCCGGAACTCGGCTATGTACCGGGACAACGGCCTGTCCCCTTGAAGGAGTCGCCGGAGTTTATGGCCGGCCGCCTCCTCGTTGTCCTCGATTCCCCAGGTCCTCCTAAGGTGGTTCAAGAACCCTTGCACGGAGCTTAGATGCGTGGAACCTGCATCATACAGCGCCGTCGCCCAATTGGCCGCAGGTCCATCTAAAAGACTATAAATCCACGCCACTTTGACATCTTCGTGGGGAAATTCAGCTTGGCGGGCTTCTATGTACGCCTGGCACTGGCGACAGAAAACATGAACCTTGGAGGCTTCTCCAGAAAACTTGGTTGGAAGCGCTAGGGCAGGGAGGTGCACTCCACGTTCCTTCAAGCCCAGAATTTCACCCTCCTGTGTTCGGAGAGTAACACGGATCCTGTCGAATTCTTCCTTGGAAATGGTGTAGCTGAGCGGTTGGTCTTCCGCCCCGGTTCCCGTAGACATTCTGGTCTTAGGTTAATTGGTGCTTAGGTGGCGGAGTCAAACTGTCAGGACCCAGGCTGCAGAACACCAATAACCATGCGCAGAGACCAGAATCTATCTAATATCTTTATTAGGGAAATATATAAAGTCAATAAAAACAAGTGTAGAATATAGTTCAGAAGTAGACCTTTCAGGAAAGGTCAAATATAGTCCAGGAAAACAATGTCCAATATGTGATATTAAAGTCCAAAGTTATAATCCACTTCACCGAAACACACACTATTTGGCAAGCAATAGTGTGGGGAACTGTCCATAGTCTTTGAGGCTTAAGGTAAATCCGAAGGAAACTGGAAAACAAGGCTTGAATCAGAGAAGCAAGGTCCGTGGTTTAAAACGCAAGGCAAGGCAAGACTTGAAACTTGGCAAGATCAAACTTGAAACAAGGCAAACATGAATCAAGAACTGAGTCCATAGAAGTCCATGGTACAAGGCTGGGCTGGAAACTTGATCCGGGATCTGGGAACTGGAGTATGAAGTCTACACACGATCTCACTCCTCAAGCCGACGAATTGACTCCGCAAGGATTTCTTTGCGGGCAAACACCTATATAGGATCTTGTTTTCCCGCCAAGGAACACTTTCTCTGGGGAACAAGAAACGAAACCTATACTGTGTCCAGATGCATGACTCCTTAAAGTTTCCCAAGGGAAGCAGACTTAATCGGCTAATTGTCTGGCAGCTATCCTGGCGCTCCGGCGAGTCGCCTCTCGAGCGCCCTATCTTGATTATAATAATCCCGGCGAGAAAATGGGGGAGATTTCTGCTCAAGGCTTGTTTGGCTGACTTCTTGTGGGCAAACATCTTGCAGGTGCAAGGGCTCCAAATCTGGCAGAAACGGTGGGAAACCCAAGTTTTCCTCTTCATCTGCCACAATAGTACATGGAACGGGACTACATGGCCCATGAGTCATCACACTAATTGCCAAGTTTCTATGGACTTAAGGACCTTGTCTTCTCCCCACACTTTGCTTGGCAAAGTGTGTGTTTCGGTTATTGGATTATAACTTTGGACTTTAATATCACATATTGGACATTATTGGACATTATTTTCCTGGACTATATTTGACCTTTCCTGAAAGGTCTACTTCTGAACTATATTCTACACTTGTTTTTATTGACTTCATATATTTCCTTAATAAAGATATTAGATAGATTCTGGTCTCTGCGCATGGTTATTGGTGCTCTGCAGCCTGGGTCCTGACAACCACGCAGGTAGCTGCATTGGGGAGAAAAAAATGGCTGAACATATCTTACTGAATCAAAGTTAGCTCTTCTTTTTATAGAAGAGAATTGAGAACCTAAAACTTAACCACATTATTTGCAGTGTAGCCAAAGTGGATGTTGCACTGCAAAATTTCCACTTGGTGTATTTTAGATAGTCATTGTCCTAGAGCTTGGAAAGTTAGAGAAGTAAATAACTCACATTGTTATTTATAGTATTTGAAAAGTAACCAGCTGCTTTTTTGAGAGAGAGAAAACCCTTAGGTTAGACAAAAGAATGGTATAAAACCTAAAAAAGCCTTAACTAAAATGTCCTTTTAATGTAACATTTAGAAATACAGTGGAACTTCAACTTAAGAACATCCCAATTTAAGATTGTTAAGTTAAGAGCCGATGCTCGGCCTAGATTTCGCATTGACATACACACAGCTTTTTGCATTAAGAACTAGCAGCAGAGGAAGCGCTAGCGCCAACGCTTTAGGGCAATGGTTCCCAACCTTTTGGCCTCCAGATGTTTTGGACTTCAGCTCCCAAAATTCCTAACAGCTGGTAAGTTGGCTGGGATTTCTGGGAGTTGAAGTCCAAAACACCTAGAGGCCGAAGGGTTGGGAACCACTGTTTTAGGGCTTCAAGGGAGCTGCCTCCATGCCTTGTGATCTTGTCCGCTTTGGGAGATTGCTATCTGCTTTACTCTTGTCTGTTTTCAGGAACTTTGGGTTAGTTGATTCTGTGTGGTTTTTATTCCTGGTATGTTTGACTTCATGAAGAGAGAAGGGGAGAGAGAGAGCAAGAGAGTGAGGGAGGCTGGAATTAGTACAATATGAGGTAAATGATGCTTCTGCCTCTTCACTTTGTGCTTCCTTGCCATAAATTTGTGCTTCTGCCATTTTAGAGTTGATCTTTTTATTTTTCTATGTGAGTGTGCATTATTTGTAATTTATAAAGTACGTTTTCTTGTTTAAAAACAGGTAACAAAAAATTTGGGGGGTGGGGTCAGGGGGCGGAGCAGATTAATAGCATTTCCATGGTTGTGGCACAGCTGGTTAGGTAGCCAGCTGCAATAAATCACTATGACCAAGAGGTCATGAGTTTGAGGGCAGCCCGTGTCGGAGTGAGCACCCGACAATTAAAAAAAATAGCCCCTGCTTGTTGTTGACCTAAGCAACTGAAAGATAGTTGCATCTATCAAGTAGGGATTTAGGTACTGCTTTGTGGGGAGGCTAATTTAACTAATTTACGACCCCATAAAAATTGTCCAGCAGCCTTTTGGAATGAGGAAGTATCCATCAAGATGTCGCAGTAGATGATGAAGCAGCTGCTCCCCCTGTGGCTGGAATCGAGCATCCCCTCAGGAAGCTGGAAGCTGGAGAATGTTAAATTGCCTCTGCGTCTCTGTTTCTGTCTATGTCTCTATGTTCATATGGCATTGAATGTTTGCCATGTATGTGTACATTGTGATCCACCCTAAGTCCCCTTTGTGGTGAGAAGTGCAGAATATAAATACTGTAAATAAATAAAATAAATAAAATGCACTTTGAGATAAGAGCAATTTGTGTTAAGAGCTCAGTCACAGAACTATTTAAACTCTTAACTCAGGGTATCACTGTAATTAGAAAGTGTGTTCACCATTAAAGTAATTTCAGCTGTGGGCCTGCTTGGAATAATGGTATTCGGTCTGCCCCACTACTGTATGACAACGTCCCTATGTATATGGGGGGAAATCTTGGGGAAATTGATATTTTTTGTGAGGGGGATCACTCTCAAAGAAATATTTTGCTTGCCAAGTAGAGTGAAATTTGTTGAGAGATAGGGAAATAACTTGGCAATAATTCATTGATTGCTGTACTGCTACATATTCTTTCTGCCTTCCCCAAAGGAGCACTTACTTTGAAAGCACCCATCCCTATATGATGAAGCACTGTCTTCAGTTTGAAGGAGAAAAGAGAATTTATTGTCCCTTTTGTAATAAATAGCTGTACTTCAGGGAGTCATCAGCCCACCAACTGTATCTCAAATGACTTTTTCGGAGCATTTTTCCTTGTCTAAACAATGAAAGGTTGAATATTTTATGGGATTTTCCCTCCAAATTCTGCATATTTCTTTTCTCATCAAGCTTCTCATCTTGATCATGTAGTTTAATGAGCTGGTTGGTCAAGCATCTGATGCCCCAGTGGGAACTTTCAAAGTCATTGAACACATTTTTCCTTAAACCTAGCTGACATTCCTGTCTGTCTGATTTAATGTATGGCTTCCATAGTTAAATTACCAATCACATGGAGCGAACCAAAGTTGCTCCTCCATGCTGTAAACGTTCAGGCAAATCTTTCCCTCTTCCTCATATGACAAAATAGTGGTAAGATTCCATCTGGATTTGTAAGCAGTTTAAATGTTAACTTGACATTTGATGATGGCTCCACAATAACTTGAACCACTTATATGAAAGATTTTATTCTGTGTATCGTAATTAAAAGATGCAAATGTTTGGAATGCAGCATGCTGTTTTCTAAGATTTCTCTTCCATGGTGGATGACCACTGAGACTTCAAAGATTTCCAAGCATAGGTGTTTCATCCAATACCCTATATCAATGCTTCTTAAACTGTGGGTTACAACCTCGTATTGGGTCCCCCTAACAGAATGTGGTGGTCCCAAAAATTGTGTTCCTTGCCACTTGTGTTCCTAGCTGTTTTAGACATTTGCATGAATCCATTAGCAACAACATGCAGCAAATGCTTCAGCATTCATGCCTCCGGAACAGTCTCCTCCCTTCTTGAAGATGTTCACATGACAACCCCAATTTTGAGAGGAAGTAGCATTTCAAACTCACAAGTAATTAAAACTACAAGTGTGAACGCTGTAAATGTGAAGAGCCTTTATTATCTTCACATTCTATCCTTTGTTGGATTCTGAAATATGCTTTATCACAGTGGATCTGTTACATTTGCGGAATGGCTTGTGCAACTCAAGAAACATTGCCATCTCTTATTTTAACAGTCAGTATAGGGATAATGAAAGGGAAATGAAGGTTGCTATACA
The DNA here is from genome assembly GCF_035594765.1 of Anolis carolinensis. NCBI lineage: Eukaryota > Metazoa > Chordata > Lepidosauria > Squamata > Anolidae > Anolis > Anolis carolinensis. The sequence continues at coordinate 305,378,895 of NC_085841.1, forward strand.
TATGTTCTTTCTCCATATAGCATTCTGACCCCCACAAATTACCATGCATAATATATAAACTCAGATGGGACACCTGAAAGTTGGCATAAGCCTGGGGAGAATGCTGAGTCTCCCCTAAAATGATGAGGCAAAAATGGAGCCACAGGACTCTTGCACTCAGGAACTTTCAATCAGAGCAATAATAAAAGATTGAGTAGAAAAAGGTAATAGAATAAAGGCCTTTTGTAGTGGAGCCCTCCAGAGAATAACAAAACCTACATGCAGTCTATGCTATGCAGCTACATATTGTACATATTGTATTTGTAGGGCTGTTCATAGTTAAGAATTGATAATATTTAAGGAGGGAGAAGGAATTTGTCCTCCTTTAGACTGTGCACTTAGGCCAGACTTGAGATTGCTCCAGCTGACTATGCCCCTAGGCTTGACTTGAAATTTCAAATCACAGCAGAAAATACACACTGTTCTGTCCTCAATGACATAGGAAACATCTATGCTGTTTAGTGGTTGGATTGAGCCAAGCACAGGCTTACCGTCTATAGCAGAAGAATGTGGCAAAGGCATTTGTCAACAACACATCATGGCAAAGGCATTTGTGGAAGCCATTTTTATTTAATGTGCTGTAGAAAAATTGGCATAGGAAAGGTCTGTTGCAGCATTGTAACTGTCATTTTTGAATAAGTAGCATTTGTATAGTATGTTTTAGAACTTTTGTTTGTATTCTGCATATGCTATTGAACTAGTGTTCTATCCACCATTTAGAGTTTGGAAACATTTATGGTTTAGGCCTGAGTCAGAGAATCACAGAACTGGAAGGGATTCCTCTTCTGGGGACATTCGTGGATTAATTATTCCATTCTAGTGTGGCTCTGTAGAGAAAAGAAGCAGCACTACTGGCTGGAGACAAATTCTGCTCAGCAGTTACCTTTCTGGATCAAGGAAAGACCAAAGGTATTATCTAAATGTGCTCCTTAACCCAGTAGTTTCTGTGGGAATAAAAAGAGTGATCTGCAAAACTGTGTGGAGAAGATGGGATTCCATCACGCCTTCCCATTATCAACTTGCCTGAAGAACGGGAAAGCAGTTCTCTGTGCAAGCCAGACCGCAAATCTTATCTGTTTTTATTCAACATTTAGTATTCAGATTTCGCTTCCTCGTTCTTAGTCCCTTTTTCTTACATGGCAAATGTTGAGCACCTCGTCCATTCTGCCAGTTAAATCACAAAAGTTCTCTTCTCATCTTCTCATTACATTATTCCTACATTATTCCTTAGGGCACTCCTAAAGATCCCCACAGTTCATCAGCATCCTATATGAGATCTTCACAAAGTCCTTAATACACCGTTTGAGCTTTAAGGAAAGTACAGGATGTTACAACATGATGGAATCAATTTCAAAGCAATATATTTCACTATGGCAACATGTTACAATTACGCAAAAAGTTGCATTAATTGACAATAAGCAAGTTACTTGACAATAGGCTAATTGTTGAAATGTACATTGCACTGCAATTATGGCTTCAGTCTTGCAGAACATAAAACACCTTATGCTGTGGGGTTGCCATCTTTCTAATGACTGAGACTAGGAGCTGTTTTTGCACTGGGCCAGGCATCTAGTGGTAACCATTTGAAAGTTTATGCCCCACTCTTTCAAGTGGTAAGAGTTCCATTCATGGACTGTTGGTTGTTGCAAAGATACAGCTATTTCAAATCGTGTCCATCTTTTTGAAATATACTTCCAGGTTTCAGTTCTAGAAAGTTCCTCAGAGCTATAACATTAACCAGGTGTCAGAACTAGGGACCCTTTCAGGATATCAGACGCTGTACTGTATAGTTCCTCTGCAGATTCTTTGATTTGTAGTTGGATCCCACCATGATGCCCAATGTCAACTCAGTGTTTCATAACTGCTTTTTATTTTGCCCCTTTCCAGTCAGATCACTGGATAAATAATAAAACACTCAGGATGTTAGAAGGGATTAGTGGAATATAAGATACTAAAAATTGAGAACCTAACATATTTGTGTCTCAGATTCTTTGGTGACCCTAACTAGGTTTTTTGCAAACTGTGTTCTATTTTATTTTAAATTTTCAGTCTAGCTGCCCTTTGTGTTATATGTCATGATGACCTTTGTCCCCCAGCTCTACCTAAAAAGTATTGTGGTTTAATGGTAATTTTTCATGCACAGCAGCATGGCTGACCCCATCTAACCCCATTTACACTTTCTTCCACCTCTTGTTCCTGTTGTCTCCTCCAAATGTTGAGGTGTATGAAAGACATGCAGAGAAATTAGAAGGGACTGGTGGGGATAATGCTGCTGCTGCTTCTTCTTTCTATCCCACTCTATCTTTCTAAAAACATTCAGAGTGGCTAAAAGTAAAAGCAATATAGTGGGACTAATGCTTCTGTGGCGTAATAACTGACCTACCTTGTGATAGATCTATGGATTGTGTTCACTCTGGGGCATGGATGCTCTGCTGAATCTGTAGAATTGAGAGGATTCCTTGCAACCAAAGGAAATTGATCATCCCCTTTCCCTCAATTGTCTCATTTCTCTGTCAGCACCAATGGATTTATAACAATAATTTCCCCTTCTAGAAGGTCTCCTACTTCCATGGTCTCTCTTTTAATGATTATATCCAAGTATTACATAAGGCGATGGTTCGTCTTATGTCCTAACACCTACTTGTCTGTTTAGGCAAGGTGGACATTATGCTGTCACTGTGTTTATATAGAAGAATGCTCATAGATGGAAGGGGCTTTTGGCACATGGATTATTGTGTCCTCAGTGATTCTGTGTTGGGTAGTGCTTGGGCCATTGATCACTGGCTGATTACATGTCTATGAGAAGAGGCCTTTGGCCAGTTTACTCTGGGTTGGAAAATAGGCTCAAGGAATTGCTGTGTTATGAAAGAAGCTTGTGATGTGTAGAAGCAGAGTCCCCGCACATTTCCTTGAAAAGCTGAATTTTTCTTTCTTTGAGCTGTCATGGAGTTGTTTTGGTTAAATTAATAATAAATGACTTCATCAATACAACATGCCTGATAAGGGTGGCCTTGGTTTTGAAGCTTCCTGGTTATATGTTCTGAGAGCTGGAGACAGTGTCTTCTTGGGTAATGTTATAGCTGTTTGCCTTTGCCTGTGATGTTTAACTGGAACATTAGTGCAGGCTTGTTCAGTGTACCAAAGAGTACTAATTCTTTTGAGCATTGGATACTTGGGAGGATGGCATGACAAACAACATACTGGATATTTCGACATGTAACTTTATTTTTAATATTTGATCTTTATGTATAGAGGTCGGAAAGTGGGTAGGTAATATGCAGAGGAGTATTTTGGGAAATTTATGTTAAATGTTTCAAACATGATGTAGTAGGAGTTACTTCAAGAGGATATGTGAAACCACTCATTACATAGGGTAATACATAAAGTTTCAGTTCAGAATCTTCAAGAACTACACTGGAAAACATGCTGGCTGCCTCTAGGTTTTTGGAGGATGTGGCTCCCAGAATTCCTTATCTTTGCTATTCTTCTTGGAGCCCCTGGGACTTGCAGTCAGACATTTTCTGGAGAGCCACAATATTCGCAGAACTAAGTATTTTCACTGGAACTTCATTCATTGTCCTTAACAAACATGACCATTATGCACAGTACTAGCACATGTAGGGATGTCTCTGCCTTTTCTGAAAGTGATTCTGACTGTGTAGCATATTTCACTCTTTCTGCTATTTCATTTCTATTGCCTCTCATATCCTGTGATTTTCTTTTCCTTTTTTCCATTTGGTTTTTCGTTGTGTTCTGTCCATTGGCCCTAGGAGCCTATGGCTTCCGAAGCCTTTTCCAAGCATTGTGGTTTGTAAAGGTAAAATTCTACTTACTGACAAATGTGACAAGAGTCTTCCTTTTTGAAAGAGTAATTTTGTGTGGACTCTTGTTGCCTTGGCTTGTGTTGATGGTGCTATCTCAATTAGCTAAGCAACCATTTCAGTCATTAAACAACTTCCTCTGTAGAATGTGTTTCCTTGAAATTGGCTTTTCCTCGTATCTATTATAACAGCATGTTGGTCAACCTACGTAATTGGGACACAGCATTGTCCTCAGACTGGGCATATCTTTTTTTTTTGCCCAAGGTGGCCACTCCAGCATTCATATTTTCTAAGATATTTGTTTAAACTGTTTTTCTACATACTTGAACCACTCTTTTTACAACATTCAGGGTTTCTTGATCTGCATTTTAGTCTGAGGATAAGGAAATCTGTTTCTTCTTCAGGATATCCAAAATAGGTATTTTTTTTTGTCATCTTAACTGAATAATTTGCATTGCTTTTTCAATCTCAATGTCACACCCTAGAGCTATTATACAGCCTTTCTTCAGAATTTTGCCTTGTCTCTTCTGACCTCTTGGTTCTAATAGTTAATGGTTAGTCAACATTATCAACCCGTTCCATTGCTGGTGATGAATTAAGCAACATAATGTTGTCCACAGCCTTTCTTTGATGTACTTTCATTGCTAATCCCATCACCCATATATGAAATGTACAAATACCATGGGGATGAAAAGCTTTTATTTTTCTCTGGCACATCTGTGTTCTGTATGAGAATGCCATCTCAGTTCATGGAAATGAATAGTAGCTTGCCTGAGCTTTGAGGAGATTCAGAGATTTCTGCAAAAACATGCCTCTATCCTGCCATAATACACTAACATGCAAATGCTCAGGTGACCTCTGAAAGAATAGCTATTTAGCTAAAGATGTCAGTGTGAATTATTTACTTCTTATTCATTAACTATATAGATGAATTTATAATGTGAGCATTTATTCTATTCTCTATGTTAACTTGATTTTGAGAATATTTTTTCTTTTTCATATTTTAGGTTAGGTGGGACTGTATCTGCATACAAGATAGTGCCAGATGAAATAGATGAAATTAAGGTATAGTATTTATTTTTGATCTTGCTTGGTAATTTAGTGGATCATTTTGTATATTGCATATGTTTTAATGTATATTTTAGTAAATATTGCTATAAGATATTTTGCTTCCACACTTTAAAAGCACCTTCCTTCCATTCATCCTGCCTTTCCTCCTTCCTTCTACAACTACTGCTACCATCACCAGTACTGCATGCCCAAATGCACAGTTATGCATATGAATTTAAGAAATGCCACTTTCAAAAATTACTGTGACATCCGGACAGTCTTTATAATTAATTAACAGCAGGATGAAAGAAATGATTTTTCATTTGTTGAAATCTCTTTTTATAGCAAATGTTAATTAATTGTTTTACTGCATTTCTACAGTCATGTGAATCAACCTGGTAAAACAATACAAAGACTTTCCTCTGAAATCTGCTTTTAATCCAAATAAAGCAATAAATATTCTTTATGTTTTTACTCTAAAATTATAATAGATTATCCAAGTTAAAAGGGTTTTTTCTAATAAACTTAATGACCCAAATGGTTGTTTAACATTAAAAACATTATTGGGGATATTTATCATAGAATCATAGAATAGTAGAGTTGGAAGAGACCTCATGGGCCATCCAGTCCAACCCCCTGCCAAGAAGCAGGAAATCGCATTCAAAGCACCCCCAACAGATGGCCATCCAGCCTCTGCTTAAAAGCCTCCAAGGAAGGAGCCTCCACCACAGCCCGGGGGAGAGAGTTCCACTGTCGAACAGCCCTCACAGTGAGGAAGTTCTTCCTGATGTTCAGGTGGAATCTCCTTTCCTGTAGTTTGAAGCCATTGTTCCGTGTCCTAGTCTGCAGGGCAGCAGAAAACAATCTTGCTCCCTCCTCCCTATGACTTCCCTTCACGTATTTGTACATGGCTATCATGTCTCCTCTCAGCCTTCTCTTTTGCAGGCTAAACATGCCTAGTTCTTTAAGCCGCTCCTCATAGGGCTTGTTCTCCAGACCTTTGATCATTTTAGTTGCCCTCCTCTGGACGCTTTCCAGCTTGTCAACATCTCCCTTCAACTGTGGTGCCCAGAATTGGACACAGTATTCCAGGTGTGGTCTGACCAAGGCAGAATAGAGGGGGAGCATGACTTCCCTGGATCTAGATGCTATACCCCTATTGATGCAGGCCAGAATCCCGTTGGCTTTTTTAGCTGCCGCATCACATTGTTGGCTCATGTTTAACTTGTTGTCCACGAGGACTCCAAGGTCTTTTTCGCACACACTGCTGTCAAGCCAGGCGTCCCCCATTCTGTATCTTTGATTTCCATTTTTTCTGCCGAAGTGAAGTATCTTGCATTTGTCCCTGTTGAACTTCATTTTGTTAGTTTCGGCCCATCTCTCTAGTCTGTCAAGATCGTTTTGAATTCTGCTCCTGTCTTCTGGAGTGTTAGCTATCCCTCCCAGTTTGGTGTCGTCTGCAAACTTGATGATCGTGCCTTCTAACCCTTCGTCTAAGTCGTTAATAAAGATGTTGAACAGAACTGGGCCCAGGACGGAGCCCTGCGGCACTCCACTTGTCACTTCTTTCCATGATGAAGATGACGCATTGGTGAGCACCCTTTGGGTTCGTTCGCTTAGCCAATTACAGATCCACCTAACCGTAGTTTTGTCTAGCCCACATTTTACTAGTTTATTTGCCAGAAGGTCGTGGGGGACTTTGTCGAAGGCCTTACTGAAATCCAGGTAGGCTACATCCACAGCATTCCCTGTATCGACCCAACTCGTAACTCTATCGAAAAAAGAGATCAGATTAGTCTGGCATGACTTGTTTTTGGTAAATCCGTGTTGACTATTAGCAATGACCGCATTTGTTTCTAAGTGTTCACAGACCACTTCCTTGATGATCTTTTCCAGAATCTTGCCTGGTATCGATGTGAGGCTGACCGGATGGTAATTGTTTGGGTCGTACTTTTTTCCCTTCTTGAAGATAGGGACCACATTCGCCCTCCTCCAATCTGCTGGGACTTCTCCCGTTCTCCAAGAACTCTCGAAGATAATTGCTAGTGGTTCTGAAATAACTTCCGCTAATTCCTTCAATACTCTTGGGTGTAGCTGATCTGGCCCTGGGGACTTGAATTCGTTTAGAGAGGCCAGGTGTTCTTGCAGAGGCCCTATCGCCTCCTTTTTCTTCCTTTTTCTACCAACGTAAGCAAAAAAGCCTTTTTTGTTGTTTTTTATGTCCCTGGCAAGCCTGAGCTCATTTTGCGCTTTAGCCTTGCGAACCTTTTCCCTACAGGTGTTGGCTATACGTTTGAATTCTTCTTTGGTGATTTCTCCCCTTTTCCACTTCTTGTGCATGTCACTTTTGAGCTTTAGCTCAGTTAGAAGTTCTTTGGACATCCATTCTGGCTTCTTTGCACTTGTCTTATTTTTCTTCTTTGTTGGCACTGTTTGCATTTGCGCCTTGAGTATTTCACTTTTGAAAAACTCCCATCCATCCTTAACTCCCTTGTTTTTTAATATTGGCGTCCATGGAATGCCACTCAGTAATTCCTTCATTTTTTGGAAGTCAGCTCTCTTAAAGTCGAGAATGCGTGTTTGACTTGTCTTAGTTTCAGCATTCCTTTGTATTGCAAACTGTAGGAGCACATGGTCACTTGCCCCTAAGGATCCAACCACTTCAACTGTATTGATCAGGTCTTCCACATTTGTTAAGATTAGATCAAGAGTTGCTGATACAGAAAACAAGTATTACATCTTAAGGTGTGTTCAGATAAAATGATGATCATAATTATAATATATTGTTTTTGTAAAATCATTTTAAATGTAGCCAAAATTGTTTTTTGTGTAAAGTGGAAATTACTTAATTTGAATCTAAGTCAAATAAAATTCCTATAAGACTGGTCATATATGTAGTGCTAAATATATGTAGTATCAAAATTTGTCTTCTACTACAATTGTTCTTTATAGTTTCAAAGTTTCACTGATGTACGCTAAGAAGGAATTTGGCTGTGATTGCTTTCCTATGTCCAGAATGGATCATTATTTTTCCACTATCTTTCCTCTCAGAGATGCTTTTCTTTCCTAAGGCAGTTCAAAGATATCAATATGCTGTGTCTCTCAAAAGAAACGGAAGATGCAGACAGACAGCAGGGCAGTCTGCCAGTTTCTTTAAAACAAGCATTTTCTTCTCAGCCACTACATGGGATTATTAGCTCACCCTGTAGCAATCTCATTTCCTGCTGTTAGTTTATCTTTATTGTCAGGAAAGTTTCACAGGTCCATACTTCTTCAAAGAACAGACTAGCTGAGCAGCATTAACAGAATACATCACTGTCCAGTGTTAAGATGAAGTGAATTTATATTTGTTTCCAATATTTTAACCTGCAGTTAAGAAATGTGTGTGGGGAGCCATGGGGAAAGGGAATTATAATAGAACCTGTAGCTATTAATATTCATTTGGTTATAGTTTTTTTCCCCCCTCTGTAAGAAGTCTGAGATGAATCAGATGTGTGAAATAAGATGATTATTTCTCTGAGTTCAGTCTTAAAATATTTTACAATCCTTTTAAAACTCACTCTTTATTCTGAAATTATCCATGATAAATGTTGGTTTATATCCAGGATCAGAAATGTATTGGCTAAGTACAGAAGAGTCTCACTTATCCAACACTCGCTTATCCAACATTCTGGATTATCCAACACATTGACTACAAAAGGAGAGATTAAGGAAAAGCATATTAAACATCAAATTAGGTTATGATTTTACCATGGACAGGCATGGTAAAATCATGAATCATCACTTTGAGTAAAATTGATGTAAAAAACCTGATGCTTTTACTTCAGATGTTCTTTTACACAGTCAAAGTTCATTTTATTGTGTAAGAGCTGCAATAGCATGGGAGAGTGGGACAATTTATGGTAAAAGCCCTTTAACATTTCTTTACATGTTTGTCTTGCTTTAACCCTTCCTCAGATGTTTTCACCTTTACTCATAGACCACCATAACTACATTTTTTAAAATATCACATCTGGTTTCTTCCATATAACCTCCAATTTATATTAATTTATATATCCTGGTATGTTTGCTGCTGAGAATGCCTCCATGGAAATCAGTTAATTTAAGGATAAGGCTACACAATTATAGCACTATACTTCACTTAAACTGCCATGACAACAACTTGTGGAATCTAGACTTGTAGTTCATGGAGAGTTTGTTAGAATAACAGCTGGAGAGCTCCTCTGGTGCCACACTAAACTACAGATGCCAGGAAACCGCAGGGTGTTTCCATATCAGTTAAAGTGGACTGCAGTATAGCCTTGTAATTGCACAATGTGAATAGCCTCTACATGTCACTGCATTTTTTTTTTATGGAGAATTTTCAAAAACTGTGGAAATCAGTGTCTGACAAGCCACTTTAGTCACCACTGGGTGCAAGAATGGGCCACAGATTTGATCCACCCATCAGTCTTTTTTTCCCTTTTCATTTTTTGGTGGCTTTATCATTATGACTGACGACATGTTCACTCCCTCCCTCCTCGTGTAAGAGATGAAATTGTTTTGTTTTAATCCAATATTTAAAATTGTCCCTAAATTGGAAGAGCACTTTGTTCTACTTGGAATCCCACTTCTGTGCTTTCTGGATACAGTTTTTCTCAAGTCCAAGAGACTTCAGTACTAAGGGAAGGTGAATGAAAAACGCCATTGTACTTTGGATCTAATCAAAGTCAGCATTAAATATATAGAATAGCCAGACCATTGAAATGCTTTATTGATGTTTTTAATTATTTCAAGCACTAATATTTTATGAAAAAAATCATGTTGTTGGACTCCCCAAGAATTTCAAGACCTTGTGTCTTTATTCTTAGTCTGGCCCTTTTCTACTCCTGCCGTCTGTTTCTATGGTAACAGGTGTGCTACAGAACATGATGGAGATAATTGAGTAGCAGCTAACAAGTGCTGTGATCAGGTGAATATCTCCTGAATGTATATATTTTCTGTCTGACTTAATGCATGCGTGTAAGTGTATTTATCCAGTCTTGCCTTTTTGTTTGTACAGTCTAATGTACATGGCATGTTCTGTAGTAAAAGGGAGGCTTACAAAAGTGCCACTGAAATAAACAGAACTATGGTGAAACTCAATTTATTTCAATAGTATTCAATTATTTCAGTGGAGTTTGGTTATTTGTTTATTTCTAGTTTCTTTGGGTTTTACTGTCTGTGGTGTTCATCCTTACTTCTTGTATGTTATAAAAACGGTAACTGAAAAATCCTTCACATCTGTTTTTATCTTAAGAGAATGCAGTGTTTGAAATATGGTACATTGGGTCTTGGGTGTAGAGAAGCTTGAAGTTTGAATAGTAATAAACACTGAATTTGTTTAGTTTTACAAAAAGGAACAATTAGTTTTTATCCAGTAATGAATTACATTCTGTGCTAATTTTAACATTTCCAAAATGAGAAGTGCTCAAATTGCTAATACTATTGAACTTTCAATTCCATTATTGTATTTATTTCACACCTTTCTTCTTAAATTGGGAGTCATAACAATACCCATTTTGTTCCATCAGTGAAAGTCAGGCTTCAGTTATACTTGCTAGATCAGAGCTTTCCAAACTTTTCATGTTGGTGACACACTTTTTAGACAAGCATCCTTTTGCAACGTGGTAATTCGGTTTTACTAGCAAACCTGAGGTTAAACCAACTCCTTATCAGAGTTTCATACAAAATGTAATGTAATGTAAAATAAAATACATAATATATATAAGTTTCATATTCTTTTTACTGTATCAATGAGATCTGGATTTTTTTTGTTTACACTTATGATCCTTGTGTAGTTTCTTCTATAGCCACTCTATGTGGTCCATCACAAACATCACTGTCAGTGTATTTTCTTTTTGTAATCCATTTTATAATAATAATAATAATAATAATAATAATAATAATAATAATAATAATAATAATAATAATAATAATGTGCAGTTTTCTGGCATTGTATATTTCTGCCGCTTCTGTGACTGTTCATTTGGGTTTTTATGATTCCGTAGCCCACTTGTCGATGGATGTCCAGAATCAGCAGCATCCACCGCGGTCCTTTTTATCCTGGGTGACGACCGAGCCAGTATAGACTTCGTTTTGGTTTGATTCTCCATAATGCTAATGGGTTAGGTGCTCTTTGTTCCATTCCTCCGCTGAGGCCTCTCTGGCTTGGTTGGACCTGCCGTTAGTTACATTACCGCCAGCACAGCCCTCAGCATCCTCGGAATGGTTAAGCCCCCCCACCACGTCAAGGTGGCACCAGCTGCAAAAGGCCACCCTGCTGGGATCTGCGCACATTATCCGAAAATACATCACACAGTCCTAGACACTTGGGAAGTGTTCGACTTGTGATTTTGTGATATGAAATCTAGCATATCTATCTTGTTTGCTGTGTCATAATAAAATAATAATACATTATTTCTACCCTGCCGCCATCTCCCAAAGATGACTTGGGGCGGCTTACAAAGCACTTGTAATGTAACAATACATACAGTGCAATAAATACAGATACATCAATAATAAAGGAGAACATAATTCACATCATCAATACATAAAACAATAACACTGTAAATCAATCAACCCTAAAATACATATCAATAAAATGTTATGGTAATTATAGACATAAAATGAATAACAACCATGAATACCAAATAACAATTTTAGTGGTAAATACTGCAACTGAATCAACAAATTGTGTAAATTATAAAAGTTATAAAAATGCCTACATTTGAGCAGCATGAGCACTCCACTTCTGTAGTGATTAAACCTCTCTGGAGGTTTTTAAACAGAGGCTGGAGGGTCATCCAGCAATGCTTTCTGCTTGGCTGAAGGTGGTTGGACTAAATGCCCTTTGGGGGTCTCTTCCAACTCTAGTGAAGTATAGACTGCCTTGGGAGTCCAGTGGAGTCTCCATCTACTGGAGTCATGCTTCTCCACCACCACCACCCCACCCCACAGACATGTACACTCAAGGGCCGCTGATCAAGAAAATTGAGGCTCTGTTACTGTCAGGTGCAATAGAACAAATCTCACTTCACATCACCCATCACAGGTTCTTCCCTTGGTACATTGTTACCAAGCAGGATAGGGGACTGCACCTTTTCCTCATCCTAAGGCAGGGGTGTGAAACACATTTTCATCAAGGGCCACATCAGCCTTGTTGTTATCTCCAAAGGGCCATTATTATTATTATTATTATTATTATTATTATTATTATTATTATTATTATTATCAACACAACGACGTTGTATGGCACAGCAAACAAGATAGATATGCTGGATTTCGTTTCGCAAAACCACAAGTCGAACACTTCCCAAGTGTCTAGGACTGTGTGATGTATTTTCTGATGATGTGTGCAGATCCCAGTAGGGTGGCCTTTTGCAGTTGGCAGATGGTGATTTTGTCAATGTCTATTGTTTCCAAATGCCGGCTGAGATCTTTTGGCACGGCACCCAGTGTGCCCATCACCACCGGGACCACCTGCACTGGTTTCTGCCAGAGTCTTTGAAGTTCAATCTTGAGGTCCTGATAGCGGCCGAGTTTTTCCTGTTGTTTTTCATCTATGCGACTGTCACCTGGGATGGCAACATCAATGATCCAAACCTTTTTCTTTTCCACAACTGTGATGTCTGGTGTGTTGTGTTCCAGAACTTTGTCAGTCTGGATTCGGAAGTCCCACAGTATCTTTGCGTGCTCATTTTCCAATACTTTTGCAGGTTTGTGATCCCACCAGTTCTTTGCTGCTGGGAGGTGGTACTTGAGGCATAAGTTCCAATGAATCATTTGGGCCACATAGTTGTGCCTCTGTTTGTAGTCTGTCTGTGCGATTTTCTTACAGCAGCTGAGGATATGATCAATGGTTTCGTCGGTTTCCTTGCACAGTCTGCATTTTGGGTCATCAGCTGATTTTTCAATCTTGGCCTTAATTGCATTTGTTCTGATGGCTTGCTCCTGGGCTGCAAGGATCAGGCCTTCTGTCTCCTTCTTCAGGGTCCCATTCGTGAGCCAGAGCCAGGTCTTCTCCTTATCAGCTTTTCCTTCAATTTTGTCAAGGAACTTTCCATGCAATGTTTTGTTGTGCCAGCTATCAGCTCTAGTTTGTAGTGCGGTTTTCTTGTACTGGTTTTTTGTCTGCTGTGCTTTGAGGAGTTTCTGATTTTTCACTTCAATCAAAGCAGGTTCTTCACTTTGCTTGACATATTCTGCCAGGGCATGTTCTTCTTCTTTGACTGCTTGTTTTACTTGTAAGAGTCATCTGCCCCCTGATCTTCTAGGCAGATATAGCCAGTCAACATCACTGCGAGGGTGCAGGGAATGATGAATGGTCATGAGTTTTCTTGTTTTTCTGTCCAACTTGTCCAGTTCCAACTGTTTATGATGTCCAGTTTATGATGCCAGAAGTATATCTTATGACAGGTATGGCCCAGGTGTTTATGGCCTTGATGGTGTTGCCTCCATTGAGCTTGCTTTTGATAATTTTTCTGACCCTTTGTGTGTATTCTTTACTGACCACAGTCTTCACATGTTCATGCTTGATGTTGTCCAGCTGTAATATGCCCAGATATTTATAGGCCTCTGGCTGGTGACACTTTATTGTTTGGCCATTGGGCATATTTATGCCCTCACTTTCAATGATTTTTCCCTTCTTCAATGCCACTGTCGAACATTTGTCCAAACCAAACTCCATACTGATATCAGTACTAAAAATTCAGACAGTGTTGGTCAGAGACTGGATTTTAGTTTCTGTTTTCCCATACAGCTTCAGGTCATCCATGTACATCAGATGTGAAATTTTGTTAGATTTCTTAGATGTTTGATAGCCAAGATTTGTTTTTTGTAAGATTGTTGACAGAGGGATCATGTTTTCAATGAAGGTGCCAACGTTTTTACAAATTCCGATGGCATCCAGGCACTTGATGATCATGCTGTGTGGGAGTGAGTAAAAGGCCTTTTTGTAGTCAATCCACGTCATGTGAAGATTAGCTTTTTGGCTTTTACAGTTCTCCAGAATCATTTTGTCAATCAATAACTGGTCTTTTGTGCCCCTGCTTTTCCATTTGTTGCCTTTCTGTTCATCTGGCAAGATGTTTTTTTCTTCCAAGATAGTCTTGAATTCTGTCAGCTATGATGCCAGTCAGTAGTTTAAACATAGTGGGCAGACAGGTTATTGGCCTGTAGTTTCCTGGTGCTGCTCCTTTTGCTGGATCCTTTTGTATCAGGTATGTTCTTCCAGTTGTTAGCCATTCACTGATACTTCCTTTCTGCAACATCTCATTGAATTGTTGGGCCATTTTTCCATGTAAACTAATCAAATGTTTGAGCCAAAAGCCATGAAGTTGATCACTACCAGGCGATGTCCAGTTTTTGACTTTTTGCGCTCGTTTGCTGATCATTTCAGTTGTTATTTCCATCTGTTCCGTTTTGTTCTGTGAGAATTTTCCTTCAAACTCCTTTATCCACCCAGCGTTTTTGTTGTAGTTCTTATTATTTCCCCAAAGTTCTTTCCAGAACTTCGTTGTTGCAGTTTTCTCTGGCTTTATGGTTACTGTGTCTGTTGTTTGGTTCAGACTGTGGTAGAACCGTCTTTGGTCTGATTGAAATAATTGATTTTCTCTGTACTGGATGATTCTGGCTTCATATCTTTCCATTTTTCTAGCTGTCGCTGTAATTTGTTCTTTCACAATTTCCAAAGCTTCTTCAATTTTTCTGGTGTTCAGCCAGTACTTTCTGATCAGGTATTGCTTGATTTTGTCATTCTTCAGTTTCTTCTCTTTCATATTTTTCAGGTTACTTGCATCTGATCTAGGTTTCTTGATTTTCAACTCTAGCTTGACCTTCCACTTTGGTTTTCCAGTCGATATTATTATTATTATTATTATTATTATTATTATTATTATTATTATTATTATTATTATTATTATTTATACCCTGCTTTATCTCCCCAAAGGAGACTCAAAGTAGCTTGCCATAAAAGCATTATTATACAATTTAAAATATGAAAAATTTCAAACATTAAAACAGAATTAAACACAAGCAGCATTTTAAAAAATCACAGTTAAAATCCATCAAAACAGAAAAAAACCACAGCACCCGCTGACTAGATCGATATCCTCATCTTTAAAAACCTGACTGAATAAAAAGGTTTAAGCCTACTGCCTGAAGAACAGCAGAGAGGGGGCCATTTTGGTTTTCCTTGCCGGGGAGTTCCAGAGTTGAGGGGCGGTCACCGAGAAGGCCCTCTCTCATGTTCCCACCAAGTGAGCTTGAGTTGGAAATTGGATCGAGAGAAGGGCCTCCCCTTTAATCTCAGGGCCCGAGCTAGTTTGTACAATGGGATGCGGTCAGCCAAATAGCCTGGACCTGAACCGTCTAGGGATTTAAACGTCATAACCAGCACTTTGAATTGTGCCGATAACAGACTGGCAGCTAGTGGAGCTGCTGCAATTGGGGGGGGGGGGGTTGGTCTGTTCCCTGTAGCCAGCTCCAGTGAGCAACCTGGCTGGAGCTCTTTTGAGCAGCTGAAATTTCCAAGCACTCTTCAGCATTATAGTAATCCATATGGGATGTAATTAAGGCATATACCACCATGGCCAGATCTGGCTTCATCGAGGAAAGGGGGGAGTTGGCGCATATTTTTAAAGTTTTAATTGTGTAAAGGCCCTCCCAGCCACTGCAGAAACCTGGGCTTCCAGGTTCAATGCAGAGTCCATGAGGACCCCCAAACTGAGAACCTGTATCTTCAGGGGGAGTGTGACTCCATCCAGCACAGGCTGGATTCCTATTCCCTGGTCTGCCTTCCGACTCACCAGTAGAACCTGTCTTGTCTGGATTAAGTTTCATTTTATTTGCCTGTGATGAGTCATGGGCCATGTAGTCCCGTTCATGGCACTGTAGTCCCAGATGAAGAGGAGAACTTGGGTTTTTCACCGTCTCAGTCAGAATTGGAACCTTCCCAGCCAGATTTGGGAACCTTGCACCTGCAAGAGATTTGTCTTCCAGAAATCTGTCAAACAAGCCCTGAGTCTAAATCTCCTGTGTTTTCTCGCCACGAGTTTTGTAAACAACAGAGAGGAGTTCAAGCGGCCTCTCGTAGGAGTGCTAGGATAGCTGCTAAGAATTCAGCTGATTAAGCCTGCTTTCCATGGGAAACCTTAAGGAGTCATGCATCTGGACTCAGAGATTAGCTTTCGTTTCTGGTTCCCCAGAGAACTGCTCTTTGGTGGGAAAACTAGACCCTATTTAGGTGTTTTACCCACAAAGGGATTTTGCGGAGTCAATTCGTCAGCTACTGGAGTAAGTTGTGTGTGGACAGCGCGCTCCGTTTCCAAGCCTCGTTCCTGTTTCAAGCCTTGTTCCTGATTCCAAGCCTTCGCTCCGTTTCCAAGCCTTCGTTCCCGTTTCCAGCCTTGTTTACCTCCACGGACCTTGCCTTGTTTTCCGGATTTTGCCAAGTAATTCCACAGATCTTGTTCTCGCTCCTCGTTCCTTGTTGCCTTGTTGCCTCATGGGCTAAAGGACCTTGTCATCTCCCCTCACTTTGCCTGGCAAAGTGAGTGTTTCGGTTATTGGATTACAACTTTGGACCTTAATATTTTATATTGGACATTGTTTCTTTGGACTAATTTTGACCTTTCCTGAAAGGTCTACTTCTGAACTATTTCATACACTTGCTTTTATTAACTTTATATATTTCCTTAATAAAGATATTAGATAGATTCTGGCCTCTGTGTATGGTTATTGGTGCTCTGCAGCCTGGGTCGTGACATTGCCCTTCTAAGGAGGAGACATTGACCACCACCTTCACCCACTCTGTCAGTCCCCCTCTGACCTATTTGATTAGCCAGGAAGGGCAAGGATCTAGAATACATGTGGTAGCTCTCACCTCTCCAAGAATTCTGTCAACATCCTCAGGCTGCACAAATTGAAAGGAACCCATCAACACTGGCCAAAGTTACATCTATTGGAACTGTATCAATAGCAGCATCCAAGTCAGAATGGATCTGAGCGACTTTATCTGAAAGTGCTGTGCAAATTCTTTACAGCGGGATGTTAAATTATCAGGGATGTCTCCTTGTAGTAGCCCTCTGACCACTCAAAACAGCTTAGCTGGACGGTTCCTTGCAGATGCAATGGTGGCAGCAAGAAACAATTTCTCTGCTGCCTCCATTGCTATGGAGTAGCCTTTCAAATACGCTATAGTCAGATTCGCTTCGAGTTCTCCACCAGCATCACTCTAATCTCCATCTCACTTGCTTCATCACCGCCAACTCTTTGGAAAACCAAGGCACTGGTTTAGCTCTGCTCCATGAGAGAGGGTGTTCAGGAGTGATTGTGTCCACCTCCCTCGCCATTTCCCATTCCAGAGGTCAGCCAGAGCTTACACAGAATAGCCTGCCAAGGTGGCAAGAAAATCCCCAAGAGCCACCAGGAATCCATCCAGATCCATGGATTCCTTTGGTGGACCGTCTTCATTGGTCCCCCACCACAGCGGAGGTTCTGATTAGTCCATGACAATGGAACTGTGACCAGTCCAAAGTGTATCCCATAGCATGGGTAGGGCAGGGCACTGCTTGGGACAGACCCATGGTTGTCATGCCACTGCCAACAAAGCAGTCTCAGCATGGATGTTGAAGTCTCCCAGCACTATTATTCGCTGAGACTCCAATGCCAACCTCGAGACCACCCCGGCTAGCTCAGGAAGAAAGAGTGTTGAGCAGTGGGCTGGGTGGTACACCAACAGAATCTCTATCCTGTTCCGGTTACCCACCTTTAGGTAAATACACTCAAACGCTGCTGGGATATGGTACCTGGTCAGGGGGATGGAATCATGATAGACCACTGCAACTCCACCTCCCCACCCCCAGGCCTTGCTTGCTGCTGCACAGAGAATCCTAGTGGGCAGAGATGAGAGAGATTAACCCTGCCAGTCTCATCCAGCCAAGTCTCTGTGATACAAACCAGGTCAGCATGTGCATCCAGAATCAAGTCCTGGATGGCAGTTGTTTTTCCATTTACTGACCTGGCATTCAACAGCAGTACATTCAACCTAGGGGGGGGGGGGGCTGTCACTCTGGTTATCTAAGCTATTAGATATAGAAGACAGTTTGGAGGCAATAAGCGCTTTATTTCTCTCCCCGCTTTCTTGGTACTGTACCTGTCTCCCCCTTCCGCATCTCCACCTGCCCTGTATGACTGCCCTGTATTGACTGCCCCACAAATCCAGGAACTCACTTTCTCCTTAGAAAAATACTTCCTTCTTGTATGGGGCAGGCTAACAATAGGCAAGTAAAACCCCTATATGAAATCAGGCATGCAGTTGTTAAAAGCAAGATAATAGGTCCTCGCCCTGTTGCCGCCCCCGAAGTGGCTCCCCTAAAGCGGTGAGCGACGCCAGTGGTGATCCCACCTGTGGCCACCCTGCCCCCACAGGCATGCTCCTTTTTTCTCTAGTCAGGTGGTAAGCAGGTACAGCGAGTCCAGACCTTGCCTTCAGTCAGAGTCTGAGTTTATGAACAGCCAGTCTTCTGCAACAGAAGTTGAAGCTGCCTCCTCCTTACAAGCTTCTTGCTGGTGATCCCACTGGCTCTTCTAGATGCTTATGTTCAGGCCCGCACAAGCATGTACAGAGAATCCATGGATAGAGAAGGCAACAATAATTTTTTTACATCATGTTTGGTGGTTTTTAGTTTTTGCCCAATTAGGGTCCCCAGATGTTATTGAACAACAGCTCCTATCACTTTTGATTGTCCGTCATGCATACTGGGGATAATGGAAATTAGAATCCAATAGCACTTGTGACTAATGTTGAGGAAAGATTAAAGGACATTTTAAATTCAGATATCATATCCGCAATCCTTGTATTTGAATTCAAAGCCCACTATCTTGACTAATCAGAACAAACTGCAGTCTCCCAGATGTTACTATATCACAACTTACATCCTCTCCAGTCATGATGTTTAGTGATGAGAAATATAGGAGTTGTAGGACAGCACCTTTCTGGATTCGGTCTGCGGGCCTTGAGTTTGACACATGTGTCTTAAGGGATCTTAGAGGGCACAGATTCATAACTCCCTACAGGTTCAAGATGGTCACCCTCAAGTTGGTCACCCACTCCATCAGTTTACCACTTAATATAGGAAAGGCTGATACAGAGCTCTGGTTCACCAAGTGATTTCTGTTTTGCAATGCCCATCACTATGACAGAAAGTAGAAAAATTCCTGGCTTTCTTCCAGGGCAAGGACAGACTGCTGACCTTTTTGGACCTACGACACATTTTTTTTTCTTCCTCCTTTCCCCAGGGGAGGCTGGTCTGTCTGTTGTTCTCCTTGCATATCCATCCACTAGCTACAATATAAACCATTTTCAAATCACCTGATGCTCACAGAGCATCACCAACATACATCCAAAGGGAGCAGTTGTACTAAACAAATTGTAAAATGGCTTAAAACAAACCAAAAATAAAGGTAAAACAGAACAAGAAATGACCAGGTGCTTTGTTGTATTGTTGCTTGCTTGTTAGTATGGTATGAACACTGGCTTTCATCCCTGGTACAATTGCTCACTCCTACTTTAAATGTATGTTTAGAACCAAACATTAAAACTAGAATAATTGATTCCGCTTCTAAACTGGATTACTCCTCAAATCAGAGGGCAGTCAAGATTATGTTCCTCATGGGGAACCAGAAATAGCTTTAATCATGTATACCATATTCTGCAGAGCAGGAAAGCCTTTGTAAATAATTTTGTATCCTTTGTTTGAAATGAGTTTTCATTTTTTTATTTAATAGAATTTACTATAGAGCTGCATGCCAAGTATGAAGCAATGACTCTTTAATTAGATTGTGCATCCTGTTAAATTCTTGAACTCTTGCTTTTGGCTATAATTTATTCCAAATGAAACTGAAACAATTAAATTTATCTCTTTTTATCAGGCTCAAAGCCCTCCATTATTTTAAATCAAGCTCTTAAACTCCTAAAGGAATAGGTAGTCATTGAATAATAATCGAAAAGGGGATCATTTTGCATTCTTTTACTCAAACCAAAGTTATATTTTGGTTGTACATTGGGATATTTTTGATGTGAACAAAATCAACCTTTATACTTGACATTCATCAACCTTGCAAAGGCCTTTGACACCGTGAATTGTAATGTTCTCCAGCCATCCTCTTGAAAATAAAATGCTCTGTTAAATTTGTGAACATCCTGCGGCTCCTTCATGATGACATGAAGGCAACAGTCCTGGAGAGCAATGGCGCCCAAAGTAACCCATTTTAAGTGGGATCAAGTGTCAAACAGGGATGCGTTATTGCCCCAATCTTATTTTCCATCTTCATAACTATGATTCTACACCTTGTTGACGGGAAGCTCCCCACCGGTGTGGAAATCACATAACAGACAGATGGTGAGCTTTGTAACCTCAGGAGGCTGCAAGCCAGAAGTAAGGTCACAACAAGTTCTGTTACAGAACTCCAATATAATGTAGTCTGTGCTCATTCAGAGGAAGACCTACAAGCCACTTTAAACACCTTTGCAGAAGCGTATGAAAAGCTTGGCCTCTCACTTAACATCAAGAAAGTCAAAGTGCTCTACTAGCAGGCACAAACTAATCCCTCTTCAATGCCAGAAAAAAGCTTAAAAGCATCATGCTAAAAAATGTTGACCATTTATGCTACTAGCTAGCAGAATTTAGATTGACTGATGTTGGAAAAGACTTATGAAAATTTAACATGCATAGGGTTGACAACGAGTAGCTTGAGAAAGTAAACCTTCACAAAGTTCTGGAGGTAGTCAAATGGGAAGATAATGAAATGAGCTCATCACTTCTAAAACAGGAATTTTAAGGTACATAAATAGCTTGATATTCTGGAAAAGGTTATTCTGTGTGTCTCTTTCTTTCTGCATGATGTGTGTCTATGTGTGCGTGCGCACACGCACACACACTCCGTAGCCCCAAGGGGTTTCCATGAATTTCACAGTTCTAAAAATGACTCATGATTGTGTAGGGAGATTTCTATTCTTATGAAGATGTAGATGTTTTCATAGATGAAAGCGCCACTTAGTGTCTGATTTAAACAACACAGTAACAGCTGGGGACATGGTTACCCATATTAAAACTACAATGATGCTAATTTTAGTGTAAAGCTTCTGTGTCTGCATATTGAAGTTTGATAAAATGTTCCAAGAGTGTGTTCCTTCAACATTTTGCTTCATATGTGCACAGTATTTTCATATTACTTTCTTTGGAGGCTTTAAACATTGGCCAGTATCCAAAGGGGTGTGCTTTCTGTTTCATTTATGCAGAAGAGGTTATTTGTCCCCCTTTCACACTGCAATGTCTTTTATCCCCTGAAAATCTGATTCTAAATCAATCATGGTGTATTTTTTGTAATAATATTTATACACAGGGGATTAAAACAAGCAAATTGCTGGCTTAACCTCTTTCCACATTAGTGGTTGTGCCACAAACAGCAATGTCAAGAGTATTCAGTATTTTACTGCAGGGAGTGGACATAAAGAATAGGTTCAAAAATGTAAAGGCAAAAAACTTTATCATACAATTTCGCATGGTGAAAGATTTTGTATGTGAGAAACTCCTTCTAGGTATGTTTCACAGCTGTATCTGCCTGAATGTCTGAACATTAATTCAACATTGCCAATTAGCTCCAGACTATCATAGTACTTGGATGGGAGACCACTAATAAATGACAAGTTCTGTAGACTATATTTCAGAAGGAGATACTGACAAAAACTGCCTTTGATTATTCTTTACCTATGAAACAACTGTAATATATCAACAGCTTTTTTTTTCCGTGTCAGGAGCAACCAGAGTTGCTTCTGGATTGAGAGAATTGGCCGTCTGCAAGGACGTTGCCTAGGGGACGCCCGGGTGTTTTAATGTTTTTACCATCCTTATCAACAGCTAACTGGAAGACACACACATTGAAGAAAGAATGGGAGACAATATTCACTGATTTTCCCTTCCTTCTACATTTGCCAGTTATAACCTCAAGATACCTGGAACTGCTATTGTATTTATGCTCTTTTTTAAATAGCTGTATGACTACTGTATCTTTATACTATGCTGTAAGTCACCTTGAGTAGTTTTTAGTTAAATGGAAAAGATTGATATATATTATCTAAAATCAATAAATGGACATAAGAGTAGAGGAGGATTATCAACAAAATAGTAGTAGCAAAAAGCCACAGGATGAAATGAAACAGCCAGGAAGAAACATATAAAGAGTTGAAAGAAGTAGAGCCAATAACAGAGCCCAGCATGGACCTTAATTGGAAGTGGAACAGAAGTTTGTTTTTTTAAAGCCAAAAAACAAAATAGAGATCATAGGATAATGATTTATAAGGTGGAGTTTTTGCCTTTGTTTCTTCTTGTGAATCTTTATATTGAACTATTAATATATGTGTAATTTAATTTGTAATAAAATACTTCAAAAATAAATGTAGGTTAATCATCCTTTTATATTGAATTTTGAAATCTGAAATGCTCTGAAATCTGAAATTCTCCCCAGGAATGACTGAAATAGTAGTGACACCTTTACTTTCTGATGGTTCTGTGTGTACAAACCTTATTTCATATGCAATTTTTAAAACATAATATTCTATAAAATTTCCTTTAGGTTATATGTATAAGGTGTTTAAAAATATACAGTACATACTCATGATGTATAGGTCAACCACATGTTTAAAATTTGAGGACATGTTTTAAGGTGAAAATTATGGATTTTGATATTCCCACCACTTTCCTACCCAGGCATTCAAAAAGGTCATAAGCAGCACCACAGCTGGAGAATAAAGGGAGTTTTGTCTTTTTTTAGATTCTCCTGGGATGGAGTAAGCTCTTTCCTTTCGCCACTCAGAGAAGGAGATGGTAATTTTCTTGGTAAGAGTTAAGGTACATTACTCACACTTATCCATGGATAAGTTGATCTCGGTTTTGGGAGTTGATTTTTTTGGACTACAATTTTCTAGACTTACACATGACTTAAGTGCCATCTCCCCTGATATCTTATTATGAAGTAATATGCAAATACAGGTATTCCACAATTTTTAAAAACCCAAACACTTGTGGTCCCAAGTATTTCAGATAAGGGATACTGAACCTGTACTTTGAAATCAGTTCTGTTGATACAGGTTAGCATGACAAGATCTATTTGAACACTTGTAGCTATATGGCAATAGGTTATACTTCTAAGAATGTATGATTATATATTCAAGCTTTATAGAACGAAACACATCAACTGAATGCATTCCAGTATGGCTTCAGGTCTTGTAATGAATAGAAAGTACTGTGGGAGCTTTAGTTGATGAGCTACACTGGTAACTAGTTCATTTCTTATTGGGTATACTGCATAGCAGAGAATTAAATATGTTTTAAAAACCTATTAAAATCTCATTATCCTTATTTCTTGTTACACTTGAATGATACAATGCAGGTGTTACTGATGAAGATTGAAACCAGCAGAGAAAATAATTACTTGGTCATATTGAACCATTTTTTCATGCAGTTAGTGTGGACTGATTTAACTGAATTGGCAATAAAGACTTTCATGCAAAGAGCAAAATACCTTGCATTGCTGCATACTCTTTTTACATTGCGATTCTATGTCTTCATGTTTTTCAGCTGATGGCAAGATCCAGTGGTATCTCAAACCATTAGAATCATTGCTCCCCTCCAGCCTTCCCAGTAGTACTCCAGTGTAGCCAAAACATGCTCCAGAAAATTTCTAGCACTGTAGAGCAGAGTTTTGGATGTATGCGGCAGCAGGGGCGGGGGGGGGGGGGTGGTGGTGGAGGAATCACTATGGAAAATGTATGATCCAGCAGAAGTACATCACTGAATCTTTTTGTTTGTTTTTTCTTAAGCTGAGCACCAAACTATCTATAGCTGCTGCTAACTGATAATGGTTGTTTGTCCTGTAGCCTTTTTGTCATATCCTTGAAATCTGGAGTTAAAAGAGAAATTACGTGCAGAAATCCATGAGGAAAGAAAGTCTTGTTAACATCTATTAGCAATCTATTCTTAAATACTGGAGTTATTTTATTGTGTAGCAATCTATAATTACTGTTTTATCCTAAAATGTTCAAGAAATAATCATAGAGCTGTGTGTCAGATGCTTGCAAACCTGCTGGGCCATTTAATTGATTTATTTTTAATTGTTTGAAAATGAAATTGTGAGTGGGAAATCTAAAGGTTAAATAGCTTGCTTTGTTTGGTGTAATACAATGGTCTCTGAAACAATATTCTGATAAACATACTTTGTGTGGCCAGTTTAGTACTATATTTCATTGTATTATAAATCACACATTTTCCCCTCTTTTGACTAGAGAAAGGGGATGCAACTATTATGGGATGCAAAAAACTGCCTTTAATTCTTTGGTCTCTGTTTATTTTTTTTAAAAAAACTGCCTTACTTCCAAGGAGGAAGAGGAATGATCCAGACCCAAACAAACAGCTAAGTTTCTGTTTGTTTTGTTTTTGAACTGCCTTCCCTTGGAGGAAGGAGTGAAGATACAAGGTCAAAAAAAATCCTTTAAAAAACTGCCTTGCCATCAGATAAAGAAGGGAGGAAGGAAGAATCAGAGCCCCTAACAGCTATGAGAAGATTACATAAAGAAATGCTAGAAGACAATTTTAGAGGTAAAAAGGGGGTGTTGTTACTCAGTGAATTACGGCATGTTCATAAAGCAATCTTATAAGTCAGAGCATACCGGTACTGAAATTTTCACTGCCCTTCCAGACTCTTGAAGGGAGAGAAGAGCATTATTTCATTAATGTAAAGAAATATATTCACCCTTTTCCTCATCTTTTGATAAAGAAGATGTGTCTTGATTATCAGAACTCCCCATAAGAAAATCTGCATTCTGTAAGACTCTTCTGCATGCAGAAGTTGTCCTTGCTTAAGCACTTTTGTCAACAGAGAATATGGTTGAAGTTATTAGTTCTTAATTGCAAGATTGAAATGATTGAAGGTTAGCATCCTTGTAGAGTTTATTACTACTATTTTAGGTTTGATTTTTAATAATTTTCTATTTCAGAGGAGAGGGAAAGAATTAAAAACCTGGCTCTTCCAGTGTGCCTTTGAATAACTAGTTCCCATGATAAAACCCAATTTAAACAAAATCATTATATTTTGCACTTTACCCTGCTCCTTGTTGGAAGTAACTTGATTTCTTACCCCACCCCAATTCTCTTAGAGAATGTTTCATCACTTTGTCCATTTACGCTCCCAAATGGCATTACAATACATATATTGCACTTTTGTCTAGGCTGCTCTCCCATTTTATTCACTTAGTCATTAATGGGGTTTTTTTTTTGCATTTTGTCATTTTATTATTTCACTGTTTTATGATAGCATTATATTACTATTGTTTTAATGTTTTTTATTTTATCTACTTGAAAATGTTGTTTTTATATGTATTTAATTTTGTTTATTATTTGTTCCTTGGGGTTGGCCCCGTGTTAGCCGCCCCAAGTTCCTGCGGGAAACTGGAGGCAGGATAGAAAAATAAAGTATTATTATTATTATATTATTATTAAAGAATATTTAGACTAGTTTTGGTCTGAAATGTTTTCCATATTAGGAGGAATAGCTAAAGTGGCTGAGTGGGAAAAGGAAGGTGACTGAGACCAGGAATTGTGGAAGTTGAAGTTCAAAACACCTGGAGAGCCAAAGTCGGCCGGTGCCTGATTAAGAAGAACCGAGTCTTGCCTGGGAGTGGCTAAACAATCCTCAGAACCTGGGTCCATGGTCTATAATCAATCCCATGACAGAGCCAGCTACCTAATTTGTTTTCCCTTCTGACAAGTCCTATTTCTCTAGTTTATTGGAAAGAAGGAAGCCGGGTTCAAGTCAGGCAGTGTCAAAGACAGAACGCTCCAAGTAGAATACAACACAGTTTATTGGGGTTACAGAACTAAAAATTGCCCGTAGGAAACAAAGGACTAGGCAAACACTTGTCTTCAGTGTAAAAAATAACAAAAATAACTTCGTTTGAGTCTAGATAGTTCAAAAGAATAAACCGGATTAAACAGAAGTTTAATCCGGATTAAAACAAAGGTGCTTACTTCAGCCTGGCAATTAAACAAACAAAAACTGGTTAACAAAAGGTCAAAATGAACACAAAACCCAGCAGCAGATTTCCCTCTGCTACTCAAGAGCTACAGAAGTAACTCGGGCTGTTGCTCCTCCGTGCAACGGGCGAAAACCAGGTCCAGGCACTTCAATCAGGGTAACGACGGTCAGCGGGGTCCCAATCCGGTCCGAGGTCGAAAGCCAAATGCAGACGTCTAGGTTCCACAAGTTCCACCGATAGCCACAGAAGGGTTAGTCCAGAGTCGTAGTCAGTCAGTCAGTCCAGCGTCAATCCAGAGTTGGCAATAATGTCCGTCAAAAAGACGACGGAGGTCCAAGCTATCAAGATTAAACACAAGTTGCACAGGAAAAGCCCACACAGTTCCTCCCACCGTCTATGCCCAGTGTCCTTGGTAACTTACGTATACAGCAAACGAATCACACCCGTCTTCAGGAAGTTCCCCAACAAGAGCCCAAGCGTTCGTCCAGATTACCTTGCCCAACGCAATTAGCCATTGATTCTAAACCCTATTTTATGCCAGTTCATAACTCCTCATCGCTGTCAGCTGCTATCCTAATTCCAGGTGCCTCCTCATCATCATCCTCATCAGAACTAACACACCTTTGACTACGCCCCACAGCATCCCCAGCTGTGGATCCCGTTCCATCCCTCCAGCCCGTCCACGGGTCCGATCCTGCAACCCGCCAGTCGCCTCCCATGCTATCATTACCAGGAACACCCAAATCCTCCCTCACACGAGTCCATTCCATGTCATCCTCCTCTGAGCTAACCATCTCTTCCTCCATTCCCTCGGTAAAACCCTCAAAGGAGTCTTCATCAGTTGGTTCTGCAAATAAGTCCCGGAGCCGCTTCCTTTCACGCTCCTCAAAAGAGTCTGACTCTCGAGGAGTCTTACGACCTCGTCTCCTAGTATCGGAGCCAGAAGGCTCAACCATAACAGGCAGAGTACTATAAAATGTCCCCAAGCCAGGAACCAGCTAGGCCCCAGATTCACCTGAGCAATGCAGGAAACTTACTGTGTAATAAAGGGTCCACACACAGATATTCTTTCACTGCTGGAATGCAGGAAGGCTTTATCTTCTGTTACTTAAGAAGATATATATACACAACTATAAACACAATACAGTCTCTATTACAACTCCTCTGTCCTCCATCCACTCTCTACCGCTCCACACAGAGCACAAAACAGAGGAGCTGGCCTCTGCTCCCTCCCTCAGAGTCACAGGCTCAGTCGCATGACTCTGCCAAGTGTCTGAGGCCTACTCGAGGGACTCTGCAGTTTGGCCAGGCCTAAAGGCCTCATTGATTAGAACAGACCACGGAACAACACACTGGTTCAAGATTGGGAAAGGAGTACGGCAGGGCTGTATATTCTCACCCTGTCTATTTAACTTGTATGCAGAACACATCATGCTGAGAAATCCAAGGCTGAAGTTAAAATTGCTGAAACAACCTTAACAACCTTAGATATGTAGATGATACATATCACTTTGATGGCTGAAAGCGAGGGGGAGCTGAGGAGCCTTATAACCAAGGTAAAAGAAGAAAATGCAAACGCTGGATTGCAGTGGAACTAAAAAAAGAAAACAATATTATGACAACCAGACTAACTGATAACTGGCAAATAGAGGGAGAAAACATGGAGGCAGTGACAGACTTTGTATTTCTAGGCATAAAAAAATTAGCCAGGAAATCAAAAGATGTTTACTTCTTGGTAGGAGAGCAATGACCAATCTCGATAAAATAGTGAAGAGCAGAGACATCACACTGGTAACGAAGGTCTGTATAGTTAAAGCAATGGTATTTCCCATAGTAATCGATGGATGCGAGAGCTGGACCATAAGGAAGGCTGAGCGAAGGAAGATAGACGCTTTTGAACTGTGGTGTTGGAGGAAAATTTTGAGAGTGCCTGGGACCTCAAGAAGATCAAACCAGTACATAGGGCAAGATGGATAGATGTTATCTTTGAAGTGACTGGCTTGACCTTGAAGGAGCTGGGAGTGGCAACAGCCGACAGAGAGCTCTGGTATGGACTGGTCCATGAGGTCGCAAAGAGTTGGAAGCGACTGAATGAATAAACAACAACAAAGGTCTCCGTAATTTACCAATTTATATATGCCAATAATTTACGAATTGTGATAGTTTGTATGTCAAGGGTCCTCAAACTTTTAAAGCAGAGGGCCGGTCCATAATCCTTCAGGGGCCAAATTATCATTTGGAAAAAAAACCCGAACAAATTCCTATGCACACTGCACATACCTTATTTGTAGTGCAAAACAACAATAACAATGAAAGAACAATACAATATTTAAAAATGAAAACAATTTTAACCAACATAAACCTATCAGGCTTTCAATAGGAAGTGTGGGCCTTCTTCTGGCCAATGAGATAGGTTAATTAGCATTGTTGTTGTTGTTGTTGTCTGTCTTCAAGTCATTTCAGACTCTGGGCGAGCCTAAGTCTAAAATTATTTATTTATTCATTTACTACTATTTATTTACTACATTTATATCCCACCCTTCTCACCCCGAAGGGGACTCGGAGCAGCTGTATGTACATACAATATATTATATTATTAGCATAGCACAATATTAGTATTATATATTACTATATTGAACTATACCACTAAACTGTAATATTATATATAATATATAACATATAATTAATATTATTATATGGTATTATATTTAGTATTATATTGTATAAAATGATAATATTATTATCAATATAAGTATATACAATATATTATATTATTAAAACTGATATAAAAAATTATATTTACACATAGCAGGCATTAGCATGGAATGTAAATTTGGGAGGGGGATTCCGGTCATCAGTAGTAAAGGGACAAACAGCCGTAGTCCTAGGTCAAGTGCCAGAGTGGGGTCGAGTCGATTGGAAACTCGTTCTCTCTCCAACTTGAGTTCCATTCCCAGGCATACGGCCGAGAAGGTGCTACCAACGCCCTTCCTTTTCCTGCTACTATTCAATGCTAGGTCTATTGTTAACAAAACTGCTACCCTCTCTTACCTTATTCTCGATCAAGCAGCGGACCTGGTTTGTATTACAGAGACCTGGGTCCGTGAGGGTGATAACATTCCCTCACATGAACTGACACCTCCAGGCTTCCAGATATTTCAACAGCCATGGAGTGTGGGACGGGGTGGAGGAGTAGCAATACTCTCCCGTGATTATTTTACCATCAAAGTTATTCCAACTCCAAAGATAGCTGGTATTGAGTGTGTTGGTGGAGTCTTGGCTAGTAGGGTATCCCTAGCCATTCTTGTAGTTTACTGCACACCTGGTTCTCCGGGAGAGAGTCTGCTTAATTTATTAGATCTTGTGGCGGACTGGGTCTTAAAGTTCTCCAGACTTATTGTTCTGGGTGACTTTAATGTACATGTCGAGGCACTGTCATCTTGACTAAGTGACTAAGGACCTAATACCAACCTTTGAAGCTCTGGGGCTCTCATTACTCAAGACTCGCCCTACTCATTGGGCTGGTCACACTCTAGACTTGATTTTTAATATCGGAGTACGAACATCTCTATCCACGGTAATTGATGTTCCCTGGTCTGATCACGCTGTCCTGAAGGCCCGGATTGAGATTCCATCTCCTCCGCTCCATCTTGCCAAACCAATCTTTGCTCGGTCTGTAATGGGTTAGATGAGGGCCAACAACCTGAAGCTTAGTCCTGATAAGACAGAGGTTCTCCAAGTCAGTCGTACATCTGATTGGGGTATAGGGTGGCTACCTGTGCTTGACAGGGTCACACTCCCCCTGAAGGCACAGGCTCGCAGCTTGGGCGTCCTCCTGGATTCGTCGCTGTCACTTGACAGGTGTCGGCGGTGGCCGGGAAGGCCTTTGCACAACTAAAGCTAGTGCACCAACTGTGACCGTACCTCGAGAAATCTGACTTGACCATGATGGTCCACGCTCTAGTTACCTCAAGGATGGACTACTGTAATGCACTCTGTGTGGGGCTGCCTTTGAAGACTGGTCCGGAAACTGCAGTTGGTACAGTGGTCGGTAGCTATGTTACTAACCGGAGCTGCTTACAGGGAGCGGTCAACCACCCTGTTCAAGCGGCTCCACTGGCTGCTGATAACTTTCCGGGTCCAATTCAAGGTGCATGTTATTACCTATAAAGCTCTAAACGGTTCGGGACCTCCTATCTTCGTGACTGCGTCATCCCCTATGAACCCACACGATCTCTGAGATCTTCCAGGGAGGCGCTCCTCTCGCTTCCATCTTCCTCACAACTGCGTTTGGTGGGGACGAGAGAGAGGGCCCTCTTGGCCGTGGCCCCCCATCTCTGGAACTCCCTCCCCAGGGAGATTAGGTTAGCTCCCTTTCTACCCTCCTTCAGGAAACAACTGAAGACTTGGATGTTTCGGCAGGCCTTCAGTGAGACAGTCATTAATTAAACAGCCCCAAATGGTTTTTAATAATCTGTCTTGTATTTATTATGTCCTTACCATTTATGTGATTTAACTGCATTTTTTATCCTTGTACTGTTGTTTTAATTGACTGGTTTTAACTGTTATAATACTCTTGTTTCATATTGTATTACTGTTTTATCTTTTTATATTGAGATTTGTATTATGTTGTCGTTTATTTTGTCCTTATGTTGTTTGGGCCTCTGCCCCATGTAAGCCGCCCGGAGTCCCCGCGGGGAGATGGTGGTGGAGTATAAATATAGTTATTATTATTATTATTATTATTATTATTATTATTATTATTATTATTATTAAGTCAATCACCCCAAAGTCCAGTAGTATGCAAATTGGCAGCATTGGGTTTGTGTGCCAAGTTTGGTCCAGATCCATCATTGGTGGGGTTCAGAGAGCTCATGGAATGCAGGTGAACTATAAGTCCACCAGTATTCCCAGTTGGTGATGTTGAATTTGTGTGCCAAGTTTGGTCCATATTTTTCATCAGATGGGTTCAGTGTTCTCTGAATACAGGTTAATTATAACTCCTGAATGTATGCAAAGTTGACGGTGTTGGGTCTGTGTGGCAAGTTAGTTCCAGCTCCATCATTCGGGTTCTTAGATTGCAGGAGAACTATACATCCCAGTCCCTACAATTCCTATAAATTATGGTGAATTCTCCCCAAACCTCTCTCTGTAATATGTTCAGTTGCTGTGTGCCATAGAAAAGAATAGGAAACAGTTAAGGGAGAGGCAGTGGGCGAGGTCATTCAAATTCCACACCAATGGAGAGAGAAAAGAACACTGGGATGTGCTCGCTGTAACCTGCAGTGTCAGTGGAGGGAGGGCTTTGGTGGCTCCCCAGCACTGTGGGTTAAACATGTTTGTGGAGGTGGGAGGCCGTCTGTGTAAGTGGACACTTCTGCCACATACACACATACAAATTTTTACTTTTATTATGTGTACAGATTATTAGACTAACTCTAAACGGCTGACTGCTGCAGCCCTTATTGGGCTTTCTGATGCTGAGCACTGCATTCTGGGAAATTTAGTTTAGGACAAGGCCTTTTGAATTTTCTGCCACAGGGGGCCTCACCTATCCAAACTATGTTTCTCTAGAATGTTCTGTGTTCTTACCGTGTTTCCCCTAAAATAAGACCTCCCCAAAAAATAAGACCTAGTAGGGGTTTGAGGGGGGATTTGCCAAATATAAGGCCTCCCCTGAAAGTAAGACCTAGCAACTAAGGCTGCAGCAACATTGGGAAGCTTGGCTGCAGGGCAGAAGCAGCACTCATCCACACCGGAGGGAGGGAGAGAAAGTGCTTGCTTTCTGTGCCTCCCTGGCTGGCCTTGCCTTGCCTCCCGCCTGTCCCCCAGCCGCGGCTCGAAGAACCTTCCGTCACTGCTGCTGTGCTGCCGTTTCTTCCTTCCGAGACAAGGCTCTGTCCTGGCCATGCTCCCTTCACCCCCAAGGCTTCTGATTGGCTCCTGGTGCCAGGGTGAGGGAGGGTGGGAGGGAAGGAAGAGGGCTTGAACACCCTTTCCACCCATCCTGCTCCTTCTGCTTCTTAAAGGTACAGAACGCATTGGGATTCTCCTCCCATTCTTATTCCTATCCTATGCCATGAAACTTATTATTTTATACTATTATTCTATTACCATATTATTATCATCATATTCTGTTATTATTATATTATCCTATTAATATATTTTATATCATTATATTATATTTTTCTATTATTATTATATCATTATATTATTATATTATTATTATATTATATTTTCATATTATAATATTATTATTCTGTTATTATTATATTCCATTTTATATTATCCTATTAATATATTTTATATCATTCTATTCTATTATTCTATTATTCTATTATTCTATTATTATATCCTATTATTATATTATCCCATTAATATACTGTATATATTATTATTATATTATATTATCATATTATCATTATTATTATAATTATTAATATTATAGTATATTATATTATTCATCATTCATGACTACATTGCAACTAGAATAGAGAGAAATCAGCGTGGAAACCTTGTGAAACCTAAACTGCAAGCGGTACCATAGATTGTTGTACATGTAAATAATAGTAGTAACAAGAAATTCTTGATAGGATTCACAGTTTGCCTGGTTCTGCTGATTTGTGATGACAACTACTTTACAGGGCAGCCCTTCCTTATAGCTACTGGCAAACAGCTTCGGTCTAGCAGTGGCCTCTTTGACTTTACCGATGTTGCTTAATGCTTATATTGCAAATTAAACTGACCTTGGGAGGCTTTTGAATGTTACAGAATCTTACCAAAAATTATTGGTGATTGTTTTGATTCTTAAAATTTTCTCTCTCCCCCCCCCCCCTGCTTTTTCGCATGTTTCTTAACAGCAATTCATTTGCACGAATATGACGAATTACTAATGACTTACGGGACTAACAATAATTTTGCACAGCCCTAATCGAGCAGTATTCCATTTTTTTTCCAGGTTGGACTTTGTTTATTTGCATTATTTACTACAAACAGGCTGCTGCAACCTCTACCGTCATTCTCCTGCTTTTCTTAACATTCACCCACTAAAAAGCTTCCAGATAAATAATGGGCTGAATGGGTGCAAAAAACTTTTTTTAAAAAAACAAGCTGCTTTGTTAGAGGCTTCATTAACTGATGTATCCCTGTATTGCAGTGGTTTGGATGGGGAAATTAAGGACATTGAGGCACAGGTGATTATTTTTCATCATTACTTTTTGTTCAGAAATGTTGATAACCAGGTGATGTTCCTGCAGAGCAGGATAAATTTTAGGCCTGGCCTTAGACTTTGTATTGTTATTCAATATCTCTAAGAATGACTTGTATAAAAGAATTCATTACATTCTCTGTATTCCTTCATCCCAGCATACAGAATCAGAATTCACAAACTGAAGAAATGGGTCAAAGCTAAAAAATGAACTTCAGTAAGGATGAAAATCATTTTAAGCAGATGTCAAAGGGTGGATAACACCTGGCTTGTTAGCAATCTATATATATATAAAAGAGTGATGGCATCACGGCGACCCACAAAACAACAAAACTACAGGCCCCCCAACCTCGAAATTTGACAACACAACCCATCATCCACGCCTCTAGGTTGATACAACAAAAAGAAAAGAAAAGTAAAGTCCTAATTAGAGGGAGAGTAGTAATTGTTTTTATCCAATTGCTGCCAGTTAGAAGGCTAAGCTCCACCCACTTGGTCTCCTAGCAATCTACTCAGCCCAGGGGACAGGCACAGTTAGGCCTCACTTAGGCTTCTTCCACAGATTATCAGATTTGAACTGGATTATATGGCAGTGTAGACTCAAGGCCCTTCCACACAGCTATATAACCCATTTAGAATCTTATATTATCTGCTTTGAACTGGATTATCTTGAGTCCACACTGCCATATAATCCACTTCAGTGTGCATACTAAACATAAAGACAACCATACAACAGACATTCAATACCACCACTACCTCAACAATTTCTCACCAACACCACCAGACAACGCCACAGCAACGCGTGGCCAGGCACAGCTAGTATGTATATAAAGCAGCTAAAGAACTTAGTAGAACATGAACTAATCATGAGTGAGCTGTGTTGGTGCAACAGGAAAAAATAGTAAATGTGGTTCTAGGCTTCTTTCAGAAAAAGTATAGGATAACAGCTCAAGGAAAATTATAGTATCACTGTGTCCACTTATGGGCATCACAGTCTAAAAGGATGTTGACAGGCTCACAGTCAAGATTTTTAAGGGTGTGGAAACCAGGTCTTGTCAGGAATGTTTGGAAGAGCTGGGTGCATTTAGCATGATCAAGAGTAAAACTGTTTGCCCTTAAGAGACATTTAATGTGTTCCATACAGTATGCATTTTGGTTGAAGAATCAAAACAAATCAAAAATACAATGCTGAATGGTGCCACAATAAATTTTGCGTGGGAATTGAGAGACATTGCAAATGCAGACCATTTTAAGAAATAAAACACCCACATCCCAAGCATTCATAATGTGCGATGTTATTCATGAGGTTTGGGCAATTAGAATAAACTTCAGGCTTGAGGGGAAACTCTCATGCCTTATTGAAGAGGGTCCTCCTCAAACAAGAAAAGAAAGATGAGCCAAGATAGCTGACTCCAACCGAGAAAGTGATTGAGTCTTCATTTGGCATCCTTCCATAGTAGAACGTGAGCCAAACATGTAGTTCCTGAAACAGTTCAAGAGATGGAGTCACATCCTGAGCCATTTTTCCCTAGATGATGCTTTAGTTACAGACCAGAGCAGGCATGGGCAAACTTCAGACATCCAGGTGTTTTGGACTTCAACTTCCACAGTTCCTAACAGCTGGTAAACTAGCTGGGATTTCTGGGAGTTAAAGTCCAAAACACCTGGACGGCCAAGTTTGCCCATGACTGAACTAGAGCATTCTGTAAAAAGCAAGGCTTAGCCAGCCTTAACATGAACACACTGGAGTAATTAGGCCGGTTGGAATGATTTATAGGCCACTATTAACTCTCATGACCAGAGCCGTCTATTTGTTGTAAGTAATACTGCAAAAGCCACTGTGTCACCATGCTCCATATTTCTTGCTTTTTTTATTTCTGGACTGTGGGTTGCTTATTGTATTTTTCTCCTTGGTTTCTCCCAGAATTGCATTGGAGACTGCTTAGATTGCTTTTTATGCCAAGGCCTCAGATTACCTTATTGACTTTTTCCCCACAACCCTATAGTGGCTTGGTTTCTCCTCTGATTGTTCCTTAGTCCATAAATGCATACACTGAGACAATTGGTAACCTTTATAAATCTTCACTCTTTTGTAACTCCAAACTGACTGGAGCTTTTCGATGGTAGGTGGCCAAGATACTCAGAGTACCCACTTTTCTTTCTCAACCCCCACTTTTCTTTCTCAATTTAAACATTTTAAATATAGAGGGAAGAACAAGTCTAGCGCAGCATAATATCAGGTTCTACTAAATTCTGTGGGATTTACATCTGACTTCTATTTAATGCAATCTTACATTCATACAGAAGGAAGACTCGCTGTGTTTAGTGCTTCCAAGATATCTTGTACAGTTCTATCTGTGCTGGTTTTGTACATCTTCTAGCAGGGAAGTAAACAAACTGATCCTGTGATAGAAATGCTGCTCAGTTTTCTAGAAGTGATCATTCTTCCTGGACTTGGTGGCAAACCTCCCTGCAAAGTGCATATGTGAAATTCTTTGTTTGATTTGTTAGCCTAGTACACAAACTGCAAAGGAATGGCACTTAGGAATTTGTGTAGCTTCTGGTTCCACTAACTCAGGGCTCTTCTACATAGACCCTAAATTTCAAGAGAAACTGGGATAAAAGGGGGTGTCTAGATGACACTTGCTGGAAATGTGTGCTGTATCAGCTGAAAAACAAGGATTTAAAAAGTGCACTTATAAATCCGATATGGCCTATACTGCATATTCACATCACTGTATACCCCTGCACACACGAAAAGCATGGCACGTCATTGTGATATGCTGGTTTGGACTGCTTCAGTGCATGTGCATATTTTGAAATCCTGAAAGAGCTGATGAGGGCTGTAAATAGATGGAACCACAGACACAAAGGCGGCTAAATAGAAGCACAAATGGAAAGCAGTTCCCATGAAAACTCTCTGCAACCATTCCTTTGTTCTCATATTTATGAAATTAAAACACAGCTTGAATTTACACAGTGGGCACCAACATGGTAGGCCAGTGAACCCAAAGGGAAGCGGGGTTCAAGAGGGCAAACCTAAAAGGCAACAGGAGGGTGAGGAGAGATAATGACAAGAAATCTGCTTGTGTGCACATTTGTATATCTGCATCAGCGCTTATGCCGGGGACTATTTGCTGGGACTGAGAGCTCCGTGTTTGGACCTGTTTTCTTGGGGAAAGAGGGGTGGTAACTATTCTGAGAGCTAATGACCTGCACTTGGAATATTTTTGGAAATTAGGAATAATGAAAGAGGTTTTACTGTAATTATGTTATTTACCCACAGTTCTATTAATGTCAGTTTAAATGAAATGTATTATTTGGTATAAAGTTGATACATTTATTATTTACAAAACAAAATGAACGGGCTTCACTTTGTTCACTTTGTTGTGCCTGAAAACAAAACAAAGTCAACTCAGGAAAGATTGTTGAGAGTACAGTGAAAAATAGAAAACTAAACTTTCTAGGATTTCATTTGAATTACTTGTAGATTAATGTGCTTAGCTAGAAATGTTCATCATCAGCCTACAATAATTTATTCTGAAGTCAAAGTAGATAGGGAAGGTAGTATTCTTTACAGGTGATCTATATGCTAGATGAAGACTCCCTGCTCCTCAAATACTTTTTAAAAAGCAACACTGAAAATGTTTGCCACCGAACCCTCCCTAAGAAACATGGGGACAATTTTGCCATGCATTCCTCTCTTTTAGACGTAGATAGACCTTTAAAAAAACATGGGAATAGAGGAGCCCTACCAAAGCCCCTGAGGGGAGAAGTGCAGTCCTCTATTGCTATCATACAAATGTTTAAGTATATGGAATTTCTAAAAGTCAGAGGACCTCTTTGATATGAATGAAGAAGTCTAATAATTTTGTTCTTTTTTTCCCCAGGAGACGCTTATAGACTGGTGTGATGAAAAGGAACTAAACTTGATTCTAACAACTGGAGGAACAGGGTTTGCACCAAGGGATGTCACACCAGAGGTGAGATAATATTTTTCTATAAAACGATCTGTACTTATAAAGCACTAGTTTTGTCCTTCACTGTATAGTAAGTAGTTCAGAAGGTATCTATGTGATATAACATGCAATGCTTTATTTCTAAAAGAAATAAAAATACCTGTGTGAAACAGTTTACAAGAAAGCAATTGATTTTACTGTACTGCAACTTACATATGCGTATTGTCTACTCCGCTGTGTTTCTTCTTATCTCCCTTGTTTTACTAGGTGACATATCTATAACTATGTGTCAGGCATTTTTCTGTGGCAGTGGCTGTCAGGATATAAGATTGGGTTCTCTAGGGAAGTGTGGATAATTACTGGAGAACATGCAAGTCGTTTCACATTCCTACTGAGTATACCCTTTGATTTGCCCTGTAGAAAACGTGTCAATCCACTCCTGTTCTTTTGGTTTTTGTAATTTTTTATCTTCCCAAAGATTTCTTCCACGGGAATCTTGATATTGTGGAACCATTGCAATTATGCTTCTATTAGTTTCCTGTCAGATAACATGTGCAGTGTGGGCAAGACAGGAACCCTTTTTTCTGTGTGTCTTATGGTAGGGGATCCCCAAACAATTGTTTTCTTGGTCCTGGCAAATGTGAATACTCTTCGTGTGTGCATTTCATAATTTTGAATGAGGAAAAGGGGCATGTGTAGTGTGTTAATGAGACCAGCCTAATCACATAGGGTTTTTTTCACATACCACTGGTATCACGTTGGAAAGAAAAATATAGTTGTGGAGAAGGCGGTAGATTTGTATGATATAGTGAGGGACTACACTATATAGATGTTACTCCTATCTTCCTTCTTGTGTGTGGGGGAAGCTGCTCTAGATAATATGTGTTATGGATATTAATACTGACTGTTTTGTGAAAAAGATTAAAGCTTTCATTTTCAATTCATTTTCATACCATCTCTCAGAAATAATGCATCAGATGTAAGGTTACTTGGTTTTGTCATGCATATTGTGTATGTTGGGAGTGACAAATTAATTTAGTTTATAATGTTTTCTTGATGTTCTTTCAATAATTCAAACACATGGCATACATTAATATTTTTATCAGTCTGTTTGAAAAAGAATTTGAAATTGCAAACTTTGTCAGAGAAACAGCTGAATTTCTAATCAATAACATATTTCTTAAAAATTAGGGGAGTGTGTGTGTAAAACAAAGATACTTTGATTATAAGCTTTCAAGCTAGTGTATGAATTATGTGTTCAGTATCAGTGTTCACTTTTACTA
Source organism: Anolis carolinensis (assembly GCF_035594765.1). NCBI lineage: Eukaryota > Metazoa > Chordata > Lepidosauria > Squamata > Anolidae > Anolis > Anolis carolinensis. Next base: position 305,417,366 of record NC_085841.1, read on the forward strand.
CTTCTAGACTGTGAAATTTTTATAATCAGCGACTTGTTTGTGCTCATGCTGCAGTTGGGTATACCATGTTGATAAATTTGAAAATAAAATGATGGCTACCCACAAACAGAACCACAGTTGCTGCACATTTGGAAAAGTTGGGAAATGGGTGGGGGTGGATTAAAAGAAGTCAAAAGGAACAACCTCCCCTTTCCAGAGAAACAACAAGAGAACGAAGAAACATGATGTGGGCAAACGAAGTAGGGGAAGTAATACATAAGAGCAAAGTTGTTTTTGCAATGTCTAAATTCAGGCTTTGGACAGTTTGGCAAGGAAAGGAATTAACGAGATGGACAAATTATGGTTGCTCCAGAGTCCTATGCAATTTTTTTTTTTGCAATTTGTATCACCATACGTTTGTTGGAATTTTAAAGCCTAAATTGGTGAAAATAATGGAGGACACAATCTATTTCAGTGGTTGTCACATCAAAATTTACTTGTATATGGGTTTGATCTTGAAATTTTGTAAAGATGACAAAATGTTGAGAAAGATTAATGTGTTCAGTATGACTCCTGGTCATTGCCATTAGCAACTGAGTAAATTAGCAGTTGTGTGTGTACATGCACACATATACCTTCAAATCACCTATTGGCTTATGATGACCCATACAGTTGTATTAGGGACCCATACGGTTGTATTTCCTAATACAACTAATACAGTTGTATTAGGGGAAAAGTAGGCAGAGGCCTTCCCCTGAAATAAAGCCTGTAGCACCTGGTATTCATAGTGCTATATACGGCTTCAAGATGCCTGTTGACTTATGATGGCACAATTAACTTTACTGGGTTTTCTTAGGAAAGGAAGACTCAACTGTGTATTTGTTGACTGTTTTGCATCCAAGTACTAACCTGAGCTAACCTTACTCAGCTTCGAAGATCAAGACAGGACCTTGGGTTTGTTGTGTTTTAATGATTAATAATTTATCCTTTAGCTTTCTTCATCTTAATTTCTTTATGGGTTAAAACATTCTAACATTAGGAAAAGAAAAGACCCCCTCTCTCCAAAAAAAAGATTTGCTTTATAGTCTTATCATCATCATCATCATAGTATCACTTATTTTTCCATTAAGAGTCAAATCAGATAGTATCAGTGTCAAATCTGATAGCATCAGCATTCACAAAAATAACATGAAGAGATTTGCTACAAGCTGTAATACAAATAAATGAGATAATTGATTAAATTATGCATGGAATGAACCATAGTAAGTGCCATTTGACATTTTTCTCCCAAATAGCCAAGCATCCTGCATCTTATTGTGTAAGGAGAAGTGCAGAGTACACCTATGGTGACTGCCCCAGGAACAAAACTGATCATGCCGATTCAGCATTATTCTACCAGCAGGACTTCCCACTCCATTCAGTAGAATATCCGCCAAGATTTTTAACACAGAGTGGGATTGCTCAGAGAGAATTGTGTAGAATTATCCATAGGAAAATTCCATAGAAAGATAGAAAACCCAATTTGGTGATTTACTGATCTATTTTGCAACATAATAATACTATATTTGATCCTGCTTTTAAAGAAATGAACAATACTTCATTGTTACTTTATAAGCTGTCAAAAGAGAGATTGGCTGATTAATTTTGCAGAAACAGAATCATGACAGGTCAATTCTACAATCTGTAGTCCCCTCTCTAACTACATTTCCAGTTGCCAAACCATTTCTGCAAGTGAATGACTGTCCCCTGGTGGCACAATGGGTTAAATCCCTTGTGCTGGCAGGACTGCTGACTTAAAGGTTGGGTTGCTAACCTGAAGGTTGCTGGTTCGAATCCAACCAGGGGAGAGCGTGGATGACAGAGGAGCATGAGCGAAGCCTCCCACAAACATGGTAAAAGAGCAAACATCCGCGCGTCCCCTGGGCAACATCCTTGCAAATGGCCAATTCTCTCACACCAAAAGCGACTTGCAGTTTCTCAAGTCACTCCAGACACAAATAAAAATCTGTAATCCAATGCCTCTTGTAAGCAATGTAATTGTGTTGATATTTTAATATTTCTTTAATATTTTAATATTTTTCCTTTAATTCAGAGCAGTTAATTTGATATACAGTTTGCCCACCAAATTGTTTGGGGTTAGGGACACAGGACCCCTCAAAAATGAAAAACCGCAAATAATAAAATTGCTGGGTTTTAACCTGAGAAAACACCTCCTAAGAAATATCTGATTTTTCAGCATGACTCTGTGGTCAATTTCTGTTGGATTGTACTGAAAGACATAGATTCCTAGAAAGATGTTCTCTCTAGGAATCTCAAGGTCTTTCAGGATCACTCTATGATCAACTTTCCATCAGAAGTTGACCTAGAGTTGGGAAAGAAGCCCTGGTATTGCATTATTATCAATTTATAATAACAATAAGATGGATAAAAAGAAAAAGAAGCAATAACAAATTTATTGACAATAGCAAGATTGCTTATAGCAAGGAACTGGAGAAAAGTAATAAATGTTCAGATTGAAGAATGGTATAAGGAAGTATGGAAATTGGCAATAAATGATAAACTAACATGCAAATTAAAAGTTAAAAGAGGGATATGGGAAAAAATGATTTTGTGGCTGTATGGGGAAAATTTATTGAGAAAGGACTTCAAAAAAGGGATGGAGGGCTACTGCCTCAGGAGAAATGAGATTTTGGTTGGACAATATATAAGAAGTGGCTCGGGGTGGGAGGGGGGGATACACAGTGGTGAAGAAATATAGATGGACAAATGTTAACATTGTAGTAGATACAAATCAACAATAGATATAAAATAATTATGCAAGTATTGTATGATACATTATATATCTGCTATGTGATAAAAGTAATTATTGTATGAAAAATTTTAAATTCAATAAAACCTATTTAATTTTTTTAAAAAAAATAATAAGAAATAATAAAAAGAGTATAGTGATATCTGCACTGTAGCAGGCATTGCAGAAGAGCAGTCATTTTATGCAATTCTATCTTTATTTGTAGTCAATTTGTTAGTAGCCAATTTTTTTAGTCAATGTTTTTAATATATTGCGATGTTTTGGTGCTAAATTCATAAATACAGTAATTACTACATAATGTTAAAAAAAGAGTTGGGATCTATAGAATATTTTAATTAAATCCATAAAGTCAAATATGTGAAAGTCGAATCCGCAAATGTGAAGGGCTGACTGTAATCCAATCATACATAAAATACTTCTTAGCTGTATAAGTAATAACTAACTGATAGCACAAAAATATCTTAGGCTAAAAAAACAAAGAACTAATTTAGTCTCTTCTGGAAGATCTCTTTTGTACACATACCAGAGACTGGAGTAGAGTACTGTTTGGTGGAGTCTTTCTCAGCTTGTTCCATACTCTGTTTTACAGAACCATGTTGATTGATCAGAGATCTAGAAATAAATGCTGTAGGTTCTGGTTGTATCGATATGATACTGTCAGATGAAACCACAGGGTATGCTTCTTTCTGGGCACATTTTTTCCCTCAGAGGAAGGAAGCATAGTTTGTGCCTACTGTGATGTGTCAGGAACTGGAAGAAAGGGAGATGGTTATAAACTCTGTGTGTAATAGTCTGCAAATGTATTGAATGTTTATTCATGGGAAGAAAACATGGGAAAGGTAGTTAATGCTTTTGTCATTCCTCTTAGAGAAGTGGATACCTCATCTAGAAAACATGTTGGATTACTGTCAGAAATGCTAGGGTTGGCATGAACCTGCTTTCCTTATGTACATTTTCAATGATGTTTATATTTCTGGCTTATTTCAGAGTCCTTGCCTTATGCTATTATGGGCCCTAGAAGCTCTCATCATATGCTGTTTGTTACCCACCCAGGAATTAGTGCTTTCAGCTCCCAGGGTTCCACTGAGGCTAATCTCCTTACATATGTCATTCCTAGCAGTCTGGATAACAATGACATTGAGAGGGCTGTTCTTATATGACATACTCAGAATGAGACTGCTGAACATCTTCTGAACAACAGATTTACGTGTTCGTGGCTAATCCCTTCTCCTTCCAGCAGTGTTATTCAGTAATGGTAGGTCTTTCTCCTATGTACCTTCCCACAGCACCAGCCACTGGGCTGTTTAATTATAGTAAGGTGCTTGTCTCTCCACCTTCAGTGGTGTACAGTAATAATAAGCTAAAATGGTATCCATGCTCATTGGGGAACAGTGGGACAAGGAATGCCATTTCTTCTTCCACAACCTATAAGGTCTATTACTACTCTAGAAGTTTGGGGAGTACATTCTGCAAGAGTTGTTGGTCTCAAAATGAAAGGGATCTCCACATCAATTTCCTTAAACTTTTGGCTGTTATAAAAGTTTTCAGATCCTTTTGGCAGATAGTGCAAAGTAGGGTATTTTAGGTAAGTATGGACAGTACATTGGTTTTTTGCCTAAACAAAAAGGGAGTCACATGTTATCCTTCTCCACCTCGTGATGGAACTATGGAAGTAGTGCATTCCAGGAGTCATCTGCCCATCTGCAATTCACCTTCTGGGAGAGAATAACATTATTACAAATGCTCTAAACAGGCCAACTGTGCCCTCTCATGACTAGAAGATGCATATGGGAACTCTCTAAAACACATTCGAGGTATGAACATAAACCAGCTTGTGTTACCTCCAAAGCAGGCAGTGCAAGATCTTCTGCTCATGATCTCATAAAGAGACAGGCTCTCACCGATGTGTGTTCCTGTATGAATAGATTGGACCCATCATGTATGCTTTTCCACCATTCCCTCTCTTCACTAAGTTGATTACATAGATCAGACAAGATAGAGCCAAGTGCATATTAGTACCTCTGTAATGGACCAAACAACCATCAATTGTTCCTCTGTTGCATTTTTCCCAAGGGCAGTATTGGCAGCTGCCACTACATCAAAATGATCTGTCTCTGTTAGGTCTATGTCTTCATGTCACCTAAGGTTACTCACATAGAAGATGGCATTCCTTGTTTTAGTCACCTTTGCTAAGAGAGCCAATGCTTCTTGCTTCTGTTTTCATTGAGACAAAATGATCCTATGGCCAGATTCCTTCCAAAAGCGGTATCTGCTTTACATCTGAATCAAGACATTGCTTTTCCACCATTCCTCCAAAATTCTGCAACTGATCCGGAACACTTTCCACTCACTGGATGGCTGCCAGGCTCCAGCCTTTTATATTGATAGTTCTTCTGCTTCTAGAAAGACACAGAGACATCTTGTCTGTCACTCATCTACCAAGAAAGGAGTTCCTGTCTCAGCTCAATATGTTTCCAAATGGGTTGCAGTAACCATTTGTCTGATCTATGAACTTCTTGGCAAACAGCTTTCTGCTTAAGTGAGAAGTCACTCAACTAGGGTGATGGCAGCATTGAATGCTTTCTTGAGAGAGGGTCCTCTGCATGAAATCTTTAAAGCTGCTACACTGTCATACTTTCTGACTTTCATCTCTCATTATAGACTGGTCACCATGTGGCTGTCTTTGGGAGAGCTGCCCTTTTTTCTATGTAGCATAACACTCTCTTTTCCTATGATTAGTAGTTTGCTTGTCTCCCATTTGTGTGAGTCATGAAGGAGAAGTTGTTTAACTATAACTAGTACTTTGAGTTGTCATTTTGAACACACAACACTCCGCTCATTCTCCCCTCATTGTGTCCTGCCTAACCTTAGATCCTGGGTTGCATCATTACTGTCCAGGGAACTGGAGGTTTAGGTGGAAAGCAAGCTGGTTTGCTTACAGGAAATGAACAAAGTTACTATCATAACACTCAGGGAAGTTCCAAATGATGCACTGTGCAGAAACAGGTAACCCATTTGTGTGAGTTCACAGATGACAACTCAAAGAACTGCTGTTACTTGTAAGCAATTTATCCTTGCTGAATACACAACATTTAAAAATACACCCCTCCAATATACAGACCATGCTATTATAAATCAGGGACAAAACATCTATCCTGAAAATCTGGAACTGTTCTTAAAATTCTGCAATGAACTTACAAGTATATCACTTCCAGAAATGGAGAAGGGACGAGGATCCTTCTACAAGGGTACAGGATCAAAACTATAAACCTATTGGTTAGTCCCAATAAAGTAGACCGAGTTTAATCAATTGTTGAATGATGAGTCAGCACAAGATGTAAATCCCATTGATTCATTCTGTCTACTTTAGCCAGGACTAACAATAGAACTTAGCCTGAGGAGCACAAACAGATAGTAGGATGGGAAGTATAAAAGTAGTGAGAGCCCAACTACTAAGCACAAACCATTTAGAGGGATGATTGACACCTGTTGAGGAACATGTTAGGTTAAAAATGAAGAATGAATGGTGGCCCACTCTAGGGCTGGATCTAAACTCCCCTATATCTCAGTATCTGATCCCAGATTATCTGCTTATCCCAGACTATCTGGCAGTGTAGACTCATGTAATCCAGTTCAAAGCAGATAATGTGGGATCAGATACTGAGAGATCTCCAGCCTAAGAGATCAAGTGGAGTAGCTATGAAGAAGTCCTTCACTACACTTTAGCTAAATATGTCATCTGTTGGGGAATAAATGGAGAGAAACAGTGAGGTGATATGCTTGCTTACTTATGTGCTAATGAATAACAAATCTAAGCTGCTAATTGGGGTCTATATCATATGAAAATACTATGGGCAGTGTAATTCCAGTCTGAGGAAGAGACCCTCAGAGCAGTAAGAAATATGCAAGAGTTACTTTTTTCAATAATACAGTTCATTCTGCAGGAATTGGGTTGGGGAGGGGGGTCTGATTATAATTTCACCAGCTGTTAATTGGCTAATTAATACCAAATGTGAAATTTAGATCGTTTGTTTATTGCAGGAAGAGGGAGAAATAAACAACAATTAAGAGGAATTTTTTATTTCTGGTTAAACAGCAATGAAGTATTACCATTAAAAATGCTCATCAAGAAGATATGTGAACTACCATTTTCACAATGACATATTCTATTGCTATTTTGTATTAAACAATATTTCTCCCCGTCACATAAATTATTTAAGGACCTTGGCCTGTAATCAGAACCTAAGTAGAACATAACTTTACTATTCAGTATTTGATTCAGTGGATCAGGGCTAGCAATTTAATTTAGGCCACATGTCTAGCATTCCTAATTATACACTGATTTGTAACTCTTTGTAGAAAGCATTTGCCCATGCTGCTATTCTGTTGTCTGAAAGAATATTGAACATTATATTTTAAGATATTGAGATTAATATTCAGATTTTCAGAGTATTGAAATATATGCAAACAAGTTTCCCAAATTATATTCTGTTTATTGTAACATTGAATGAAGATATTTGTTCAACTTAACAAAAATTTATAAACATATAATATGCTGTCATAACTGCAGAGGAAAATAAGGAGAAGATAATTGATTTATAGGAAATTATTCTTTGGTTGTAATGGGGAAAGAAAGAGTTTGAGAAAATGGCGAGGTTAATAATGTGAAAAAATGACATTGTCCAGTGGATGTAAATCTTACTTTTGAGGAAAACTATTAGAGATGTAGAGATAAAAATACAATATAAGCTAATTTTTTTTAAAAAATGCACAGAATGATATGAGGGAAGAATACGAAGAACAAGGACATAAGAATTAATTTTAGACCTTCATATTAGGGTGGGGAGGAATAATGATGCTCATTCTTAATGTATTTCAGATATATATATATATATATATATATATATATATATATATATATATGTTGTTTGTGAGTAATTTGATATTTACTGCTTTCTACCCAAAGGAACCTCAGTATCTAGCAATATTTTCCAAACAAATACTGAGCCAATATGACAGTTAAATTATTATGAAAAAACTAACAATACAAAATAACCTAATAGCAGTTCAGTATCTAACAATATTGTAGCAAGCCAGTAGCATAAACTTCATAAGTATTGTATCAATAAATTATAAACTTAGCTTATAAATCACAATACAAAATTTATGAGCATTATTACAGATCTCCACAGTACAAACATTTCAATAAATAACAGGGGGATAATAAAGCCTATAATAAATACTTTAGTCAAACTTATACATGCATTTTTGCAGAGCTGCTCCAGCAGTTAATATTCCAAAGCATTAGGATAACCACAAAAGCAAACAAATCCACCCTAGAGCCAAAAGATGCCGAAAGGGATGGACCAGGTTTGGCCTTTCACTGCATGCATAAACGAGGCTAAAAGGTCTTATTCTAAACTCTCACAAATAGTCCACCTACAGACAGCCCTGTTATCAGAGGTCAGTCAGAATGTAATGAGACTCACAATATGTGGAACGGAATATATCTTCTCACTGTTTGCCAGGAAGAAAATTTAAAATGACTTTCTAATAATCTCCTTGTCTAGTTCAACTTTAAAGGCTCTATGGCATTACTTGATTTGACTGTTCCACTTTTTGTTGCATTAACCCTGTCTTTAAATTGGTTTTAATTGTCATTGTCATTACTGTACTTACCTTCCACTAGAAGATATGATATCTTGAAATCCAAACAATTTTCTTGGAACTCAGAGCTGTAATCAATCATTACACTACTTTTTGTGCTCACAAACAACATTCAAAAGATATGTCCAGAAATTTCTCAAATACATAAAATATTTCCCCATTTTATCAGGAACAGTTAGAACATATATGGTGTGTTAAAAATTATTTTGGCTATTAGGGATTTGTAATTTGATTTATATCCTGCCTTTCTCTCTATGCAGGATCAAAAGTGACCTACGACATCTAAAAATGGTAAAATTAAAACATTCATACAATAATTAAATAACCAGGTAAAAGCTCAAATCATAATAAACACAAATCATAATTTTTAAAAAGATGAGAAATACAACCTAGCATATATCCATTCTGTTTCCTATATTTTAAATGAAAAGCCCTGCCTGAATAAGGTCTTAGCCTGTCAGTGAAAGGAAACAATTCCACAGGGGAGTGCAAATCTTATAATTGGAGCAGCCACTAACAGAGGTGGTTATCTATTTCCTGTAACCAGCCACAACCAACAGGCTGATCTGCTGAAGTTTCCAAAAATTTTCCAAAAAGCAGCCCCACATCGAGCACATTACAGTAATCCAATCAGAATGAAATCGAGGTGTGTATTATCATGGCCAGATGTGACATCTCACAGAATGTGTGCGGCTTTCACATTACTTTTAATTGCATAAATGCAGTCCTGGCCACTGTTGAAACCAGGCTCAAAACAGAGTAAGGGAGCACACTCAAGTTGTGAACCTGAGATTTCAAGGGACATGAAACCCCACCCAACACAGACTGACTTCCTCGGCCTGCCTTCTGATCAGAATTATCTCTTTTTTCTCTAGATCAAACTTCAGTTTATTTCTCCACATCTAGTCCATTAATATCAGTAGACTGGTTTAGCACAGTAAAGCTTTACTGGAGTTAGATCAGGCATGGGCAAACTTGATCCCTCCAGGTGTTTTGGACTTTAACTCCCACAATTCCTAACAGCTTATGGGCTGTGAGGAATTGTGGGAGTTGAAGTCCAAAACACCTGGAGGGCCCATGTTTGCCCATGCCTGAGTTAGATAGAAAAGACAAATAGAGTTGTATATCATAAGCATACTAGTGACACTAACCTCCAAATCTCTAAATGACTTCTCCCAGGGAATTCATGTAGATGTTAAATTGCATATGGAACAAAACTGAGCCCTGACAAATCCCACATATGTCAAGAATTATCCCTTCTCTGTAAACCTCAGTGATGAAAGTAGACTGAATTTTTTCAGGGACATCAAGAAATATGTTGTTCTAGGCCAGGTGTGTGTGTGTGAGAGAGAGAGAATAAACCTATGAAGTACAGAGTATGATCTCAGGTAGCCTATAGAGTATATACTTTGAGTGATGAGACGGAAGGCTAGATGTACTAGAATGTATATGTATGTATAACTTAAAATAATAATAAACTTCTTATACTGTGAGATGGAAACAGATGTGACCAAGAATCATTGTCTCATTGGTTCACGGTTTAGGGCAATTAGTACAGTGGGCAGCAAAAGACTAGCGGATCCAGTTAAAGGTCTCTGTTTTGATTGGATATCACAAACATAGAACTATAGCACTATTATTTTGATTGGACAACTGATTGCTTGGGTAAGGAGAGAAGATAGAATCAGATTAGATTGCTTTTGGCAAGTCTGCACTATATGAAGAACACTGTGCCTAACAACTGTTCTGTTCTTGATAGATAAACTGGCCACGCATACTGAAAGATAAACTGGGGAATAAACAATGCTTGCAAAAGGAGAAAGTATTTACTCTCATCTAGGTTTATCCTAAAATAGAGAGATGTCCTATAATGTGTACAATAGATTTCTATTGGAATGCTTACAGACATAAAAGATGCTGTTGTCGAAGGCTTTCATGCTGGAATCACTGGGTTGCTGTGAGTTTTCTGGGCTGTATGGCCATGTTCCAGAAGCATTATCTCCTGATGTTTCGCCCACATCTATGGCAGGCTTCAGAACCTCTGAGGATGCCTGACATAGATGTGGGTGAAATGTCAGGAGAGAATGCTTCTGGAACATGGCCATACAGCCCAGAAAACTCACAGCAACCCATAATAGATGCTGTTAAGATTTAACAGGATTTTCAGTTGGGACAAAGGTGTGACATAAATTAAATAACCAAATAGTGCTCACTTGAATGCCTGTGTAGCCACAGATGCCTATTCAGAGATGTGTAGTGCCTCAACTAATGAGATTGTATTCCTTGGTGTCTTGTGGACATTATAAAAAGGACAGAATTCTACACATGTGACAGCCTTTATGAAATAATGATAAAATACTTTAACAGACACCATGGACAGAAAGTATTAAAAAAAAACCTGATGGTGATGATGGATGTATCGCTGAGCTATACAGTACTGTTTTAAATGATAATGTTCCGACATGTGTTGCTAGAAAAATGCCTATTAAAAAGAGACAAAGATTCAGTCATTATCAAAGTGTAACATTTTAACTTCCATACAATGAGGCCTAATTAATGTATGATGCCTCATTTTTGATATGCTGTAATGTGATGCACCCTCAGTGGTCGCACATTGACATGGTTGTTTCTCCCTCAATAGAATATATGTATTTGTGTGTGCGTGTGTGTGTGTGCATACATACATATGCACATATATAATTATGCATTCCTGCATGGAAGAGGGTTGGATTGGATGGCCCCTTGTGGTTTCTTCCAAGTTTATGATTCTATGATTTTAAGCAGCCTAAGAGATTGCCAAAGAGCTTGATCATTATCCCATATATATATTCTGAGGTCCCAGTATTTGAAAATGCTTAAGGGGAGAGTTGTTATTAAATTCTGCCTGCCCGGTTCTAACTAGGTGTGCACCCAGGTGACCAGAAGGAAACAATGGAATCCCAGACAAAAGTCAGGTTAGTTGACAAGGGGCAAAGACCTAAAGTAATAGGGGTTTGGAACCACATGTGCTTCACTCGAACATTGTTGTCCTGAAATGCATATCTTGTATTTAGTACCGGTATGTTTTATTTTGCAAATCATCATTTGAAAATAAATATGAGATTATACTGAAAGACTGATGGCACATACTCACTGAGAGAATTATATGGTGATAGAAAATATACATTCTCTTTAAGGCCTACTTTGGCCTTTAGTTCACAAGGATCCAAGAGGTGAAAAACATTTAGCAGCCTGACAGTGCACACACACACATACATACATACATACATACATACCTATATACGTGTCTTCTCAAATGTAAGTGCCATTTGTATTTGGTGAAGTTTACTCCAAGATAAGTGGCTAAAATATTGCAGTGTTAATGAAATTATTCTTTTCACTTCGGCAGAAAAAATGGAAATCAAAGATACAGAATGGGGGACGCCTGGCTTGACAGCAGTGTGTGCGAAAAAGACCTTGGAGTCCTCGTGGACAACAAGTTAAACATGAGCCAACAATGTGATGCGGCAGCTAAAAAAGCCAATGGGATTCTGGCCTGTATCAATAGGGGTATAGCGTCTAGATCCAGGGAGGTTATGCTCCCCCTCTATTCTGCCTTGGTCAGACCACACCTGGAATACTGTGTCCAATTTTGGGCACCACAGTTGAAGGGAGATGTTGACAAGCTGGAAAGCGTCCAGAGGAGGGCGACTAAAATGATTAAGGGTCTGGAGAACAAGCCCTATGAGGAGCGGCTTAAAGAGCTGGGCATGTTTAGCCTGCAGAAGAGAAGGCTGAGAGGAGACATGATAGCCATGTACAAATATGTGAAGGGAAGTCATAGGGAAGAGGGAGCAAGCTTGTTTTCTGCTGCCCTGCAGACTAGGACACGGAACAATGGCTTCAAACTACAGGAAAGGAGATTCCACCTGAACATCAGGAAGAACTTCCTCACTGTGAGAGCTGTTCGACAGTGGAACTCTCTCCCCGGGGCCGTGGTGGAGGCTCCTTCCTTGGAGGCTTTTAAGCAGAGGCTGGATGGCCATCTGTCGGGGGTGCTTTGAATGCGATTTCCTGCTTCTTAGCAGGGGGTTGGACTAGATGGCCCATGTGGTCTCTTCCAACTCTACTATTCTATGATTCTATGAACTGATGTTTCGTAATATTACACTAGAAGTATAAATATCACTGCATTCATATTCCCTTTCTTAATGTTACACTTCCATTTTCTTTTGTCATTTTTTACACTTTTCAAAATAGGTCACTAGTCTTTTTTTAAAGTTCAGCAGAAGAAAGAAGGCTATAGGGTTTGTTTATGCAGATCATAGACTTTATTGAAACAGAGAGAATGTCTTGCAGTGACATGACCCTGGAGAGACTACATCGCATAAACCTGGATGAATAATTTTCTAGCTTCAGAGAACCCTCCGCATCTACTGTAGAACTGATGTACCTGTGGAACATTCTGGGAAATGTTTTAGGTAGCATAATTAGTTAATGTTGTAATCCTAGGCATGTTAAGAGTTCACTGTGACAGTACAATAGAGATGGGAGGTTGATGTGTTCTAGTCACATAATATGTGTACTAGAACATGGTTATAATTGGTTTGTTCACTTCTCCAAATTTTGTGATGCAGTTCTCAGCTTAAAAGTGTATACAAAAGTGTTATGGGGAATTTGCATACAAAGATATTTATAGAAAGTAAGCAAAATGTATGCAAAAATATCTATGAAGTGCTGGCTGGGGTTTCCATATCAGAACTTTAAAACAACTCCATGTTCTAGTCTTTACAGTGGGCCCTCCAAATCTAAGATTTCAGCTGACTGTGGATAATCCTGCCCCATATTATTAAATGGCAGCAACATATACTACCATCTAATACTATGGGGCGTAATTTATTTATTTCCAATATTTATATCCCGCCCTTCTCACCCAAAGGGACTCAGGACTTCATGCATATATTTTCTTTATCCATGCAGGACCCCAGAATCAAACTCATTCAGCAGATCCACTGTATAATAGAAGATCTAGAGTACTGAACTATATTTGAGGTTCAACTCACTGAAATCTGGAACAAATTAACCCATTGACATGGAAGCTACTAACTTCAGGAAAATTACATATGAAATCAATTTTAATGCTTTGAAAATCCAGTGTGAATTGAAATTGATTGAAATATTCTCATGATTAGATTTCCTCAGAAACTGATGAGACCAAATATAGATCAGTTAGCATAATTCCCTTGAGGGATTCCAAGATTATTTGAAAAGGAGTCTGAAAACCATTGGGCAAAGGTAGGTGGGGTATGTGACATTAAAACCAGTCATAACGTTATTGGGGGAATGGGTCTTCAGGCTGCAAACCTGAAGACTCATCTTTGGAACTTTAATGTTTTGTATTCTGATGTTACATATATATCCTGGCCCCCATAAAAAAATTGCCTGAGAGAGCTAGATGAAATCTGTTCTGGGAAACTGAGGGCAAAAGCAACAAATAAGCAAATACTACACTCTCTTTTTGATAATCTATATTCCCATCATATTGAACACCTGTAGTTGCAATGTTTATGTCACCAAAACAAGATGGACAATTTATACGAGACATTCCGATCTCATTTCTCTGGGCTGTTTTGCTAAGGGACCTATTGATTGCTATACTCTTGTTATAATTATCCCCATGTAGTCTTGTTTGTATTTGAAATCAGTTTCATTAGATATAGCAGCCAACAGTAGCTGGTTGGTCCTCCCCCCTAAGGAACACTGGATAAGTCAATATATATCATTTCTTTCACTAGTACTAATACTTCTACCATTCTGCACCAATCTTACTAAGGGAAGGGTGAGGAAATACAATTAATGAAATACTGGCAGGCTCTACAATGTAGAATTTATAGTAGTTTGACACCAATTTAACTTTCATGGCTCAATACTATTGAATCCTAGGATTTGTAGTTGGTGACACACCAGCACTTCCTGCAGTCTCTGGAAAGAAAGATGATCATACTGTTCTATCTTATTTCTTCTGTTCTCCTAATAATCAATGTGTATCTTTTAATATATCTGTTAATCTGTTAACTGTAGTAGTGGTAATTTTCAGTCTGCTAAATTAAATTTGATGTAGGCCTTTATCATCACTTTTCAGACATTATCAACATGCATTAGATATTTTCATATTAAACTTCATCTTTTGATTTATCAATTCTTCCTAAGCACAACTTTGGTATTAAAGTTTTGAATTGTTTTACCATTCAGGACCTCCTGTTTTGATAACTCATTTTTGTTAACTTCAAACCATAGTTTCTAAAGATGGGATTATTAAAGATAACCCAGAGCAAAAACTTCATCGCAGCCATATGAGGAAAGAGAGGTAGTTTTGTGTAACTCATGCACAGCATGCTCAATTGTTCCAACTTTAAACCTTTTGTACTTCTATGTAAGGGTATAGCATCTGAAAGTGAGTTATTCTCAAGAACGGTGTATTGTAAAACAAAGCAGCATACTGTAGCTTACCTTCCAAATCGGTTTTTCTAATAGATTCCTTCTAAAATTCCTAGTTGACTCAGACAAAGACATCCTGTAAATCCCAAAAACATCAAATCTCCTACTGACAATTGCATTCCTATAAAGAACTAACAAATATTTTTTCAGTTCAATCATGAGGTGGTTGTTAAGGTGTATGCAACTGAATTTATACTTGTTTATCCTTAATTGGCATTAGTACTTTTTGTTGATGAAAATATCTTCTTCATTCTTTGTGCTTAAATGAATCTTGTTTCTTTCCCCAACTAATATAATTTTTCATATAGTACAAATGTTGCTAATATTCCCTTACATTGTATACAAGTGAGACCAATGAAAAAAAATTCCCTTTGACATGCTATTTAGATTCCCCTATTGAATGTATACTAATGATTGCTCTTTTTGTTGTCATTTTAACTCATTTTCTTTATCAGTATCTGCCTCAGTTCTGCTTTATGAGCTTCTGAGCTGGCGAGACAGAAAAGTTGAACTTCTTTTCAAATAAGTATATATTTTCTTGCTATTTCTTTGTTTTTTTTCTCAGAGATGCTAAACAATTCTGTCCTCATTTCCCCATTCCAGAATTCCCTCTCTATTACATTGGTTTCTAAAGCTAAAGGAGCATGAGCTTAGCAACTTCTAGTAACAAGAACTTTATAACTTGATGTACGTTGATTAATGTAGCTTTTTTATATTTATATATTCAGGAACAAGGCTTAGATAGATAGATAGATAGATAGATAGATAGATAGATAGATAGATAGATAGATAGATAGATAGACTTGTTACATCTACACTGTAAAAATAATACTTATTTAATTGACATGGGTTGATGGTATGGAATCATAGAAGTTCTCATTTTACAAGCCTTCTCTGCCAAAGAGTGCCGATATCTCAGCAAATAATTGGAATCCTATGATTCCATAGCATTGAGTCATGACAGTTTAACTAGTGTTAAACTGCATTGATTCTATACAGTGTAGATCCCATGTAAAGAGTGTAGAAATTTTCATTAGCGCAAGAAAGTTACCATGCCAGATCTCAGATATTTGGTTCAGATAATTCACAACTGCTAACATATAAAAATAAAGTTAGAAAAAAATGAAATCTGTTTGGGAATATTAAAAAACAGATAAGCAAGATCTAGTACTGATAATGTAGATTATAACTGTTACCGGTATATACTGGAATGCTATGTCTACCCGAAATGCAATAAATATTTTACACAATTAATACAAAATTTCAAGTAACTCATGTACCTCGCTTGTGGATAAAGACAGTTTTGAATAGAAGCTGGTTTCATATTTTCAAACATAGGGTTTCAACCATTGTTTGTATTTTATACCAACAGTCTTTAAAACGATCTGAATTGCCCATCTCAACACATATTAGTGCCTAAATTGAGTATCTTCACTTACATTCTGTTATAACACAATAACTAAATGCAACTGTAGCAGATGCTTATGTTTGTACTCATTATGTAAGCCGCCTTGAGTCCCCTTAGGTGAGAAAGGCGGGGTAAAAATGCTGCAAATAAACAAATAAATAAATTATAATTTGCTTTGCTGAAAAGGTTGTGGGGAACTTGAAAAGTTTGCATAGAGAGTTGGCGTAATTATGGATTTAATTTTGTCATTATTGAGCCTATTCTGTGATAATACTCCAAACAAAAGAAATCTTATTTAGTGCCACCTTTTCATCTGCACAGTGCCACCTCGCAGAGTTGTTCCATGAAAGGAAGAACCTACAGTAGCCTGGTTTTCCAGCAGAAGTGGAGGATCATATTGAAGCCCAGTGTGAATTGTTTGGAAAGCTGGATATCCTCCCTGCTTCCAGTTTAGAGCAAGATATTTCCTTTGAAATGGAAATGCCATTGGTGGTTTTAGTTCCCAAAGCAATCAAGGAGAGTTAGCAGAGAATGACATCCTATTATATGGAAAGTTATTTCACACAGAAACCATGTAGATTCTGGAATCACCAGATAATCTGACTACTCCCAATCCTAGCTCCAAGTCTTCAACTATTAAACCAGGAAGAGATTGTATGGTGTGTCTGAGTAGAGAGTCCAACTCTAACTGACCTGATGTTCCAGAGCCTTGTTTGAAATAGGAACCAAGATTAACATACTATACGGCAAAGTCAGCAGAAAAATCATTTATTGCTGCAACCATTGCATCTGCAAGGAACCATCCAGCTGAGCTGTTTTGAGTAGTCAGAGGGCTTTCACATACTGGTCTTCAATGAGCAGCCAGTTGTAAAGCATTTGCATGGCACTTTGCAGATGAAGTCGCTCAGATCTGTTCTGACTTGGATGCTGTTATTAATACAGTTCCAGTGGATGTAACGCTGCCCCCTGTTTATCCAGTATTGATGGATACATTTCAATTTGTGCAGCCTGGGGCTGTGGACAGGATCCTTGGAGAGGTCAGGGCTACCACGTGTATTCTAGATTCTTTCCCTTCCTGGCTGACCAAACAGGCCAGAGAGGGACTAGCAGAGTGGGTGAAGGTGGTAGTCAGTGCCTCCTTGAAACAAGGCAAAGTTCCAACTTGCCTAAAGGAGACAATTGTGAGACCTATATTTAAAATTTTATCCCTGAACCCCTTCACAATGGACAGCTATCGGCCCGTGTCCAACCTTACGTTTTTGAGTAACGTTTTTGAGTGTGTGGCAGCCTCCCAATTCCAGGGATTTCTGGATGAAATTGCTTATCTAGATGCATTTCAATCTGGTTTCAGAACTGGCTAGTGAACCGAAACAACTTTGGTTGGTGGTCTATGCAAAGAGCTAGACGGGGAGTGTGTCCCTGTTGGTTCTCCGGGACCTCGGCTGCTTTTGACGCCATTGACCATGGTATCCTCCTGGGCCATTTCACTGAGATGGGACTGGGGGGCACTGTTTTACAGTGCCTCCGTTCCTTCCTGGAGGGTCATATCCAGAAGGTGTTGCTGGGGGTCTCCTGTTCAAACCCCTGGCCATTGTCCTGTGGGTTCCTCAGGGCTCTATTTTGTCCCCCATCCTGTTTAACATATACATTAAACCACTGAGAGAGATCATCCGGAGTTTGGAGTGTGGTACCAACTATATGCAGATGACACCCAATTCTACTACTCCTTCCCACCTAAAGCCAAAGAAGCTATCCTGACCCTAAACCAGTGTCTGTCATCAGTAATGGATTGGATGAGGGCAAACAAATAGAAACTTAATCCAGACAAGACAGAGGTGCTCCTGGTGAGTCGGAAAACAGACCAGGGAATAGAAATCCAGCCTGTGCTGAATGGGGTTATACTCCCCATGAAGACACAGGTTTGCAGTTTGGGGGTCCCCCTGGATTCAGCACTGACCTGGAGGCCCAGGTATCTGTGGTGGCCAGGAGGACCTTTGCACAATTAATATTTGTGCACCAAGTGATGGAGGCTTGTTTGGATGGAAAGAAGGCAGGAAAAACATGGGGACTTAACCGTGCAGTTAATTTTGCTTTGCTTTGCTTTCCCTCCTGATGTCCCCGTCCACCTGTATTGCCAGCACCCTCTTCTGGAGAGGCTTTGTGTAAAAGCATGTCATGAAACTAGAACTTGGAGCAATGGGTTCAAATTACAGGAAAGGTGATTCCACCTGAACATTAGGAAGAACTTCCTGACTGTAAGAGCTATTCAGCCGTGGATCTCTCTGCCTCGGAGTGAGGTGGAAGCTCCTTCCTTGGAAGCTTTTAAACAGAGGCTGGATGGCCATCAGGGGTACTTTGATTGTGCTTTTCCTGCATGGCAGGGGATTGAACTAGATGGCCCATGTGGTCTCTTCCAATTCTATTATTCTTTGATTCCATTTTCAATTGATGCCACTTTCTGACAATGCTCCAGTCACTAAACCATCAGATAAGCGGGATTGTCTTACAGTTCTCCATGTTATAAACTGGTAGCAAAATAGACACACATGCTTCACACATGATTTACTAATATGGAGTGCAACAGTCTGTGGTAACCAGAAATCATGAATCCAGGGGGTCCATTTTATCATCCTTCACCACTTGACATACAAAATCAGTTTCAATAACCAAAGCCATTTTTTATTGTAGCATAAGTTACATATGTGTTATGGACAACATTGTGATAAGTTTTGCACATTTATTTCTGCAGAATTCTGGGGTTTGTAGTTTGGTGAGGCCCAAGACATGTCTGGCTGAGCTGTTTAAAGCCCCCCCCCCCCCCCCCCCCCCGCCTAAAGTGGATCCAAGCTCTAATGTGTTTAGGTCCCTACACAGATACTCCAAAATGTGCATACTGTTAAAATGGCAGGACAGCAGCAGAGGTGGTGGCAATCTCCTGCCACCAGACACATCATAAAGTGCACGTTCTTTGGGCTCTGCTGCCTCTGCAGAGCAAACGAGTCACATCAGTCAGCTGGTAGACTCCCTGGAAGCAGGGAAGCCTGAATAATGCATTTCTGGCACTGAGGCTTTCTGCTGCCTTCACTGCCTTAATGCCCTTTTAAATAGGGACTTAATACGCCTCATATTACATTCTCTGTGCAAGCCTTGTGAGTGCCTATTAAAAATGGTGTCGAGCAGAAGTAAATGTGGCAGTAATTCCCAATAGTCTGTCTTGCAAAGAAACCCTACTATCTTGAAAGCAGATTGAGGAGCTCCCCACTGTGGATTCAAATGTATATTGTGCAGAAATGCTCTGCAAGGCATGCTCTTGATGTGATATTTTCAACAGAATAAGAACTTGAAAACTGGAATTGGGAGGGTTCTCTGTAACTCCATTGATGACAGGAGCCATTCTCTTCTGTAAGTGGGGAGGAGTGATCTGTGCAAGAGACTTAGTAAAAGTCAAGGTATTTCTGAGTGTTCTTGAAGAGTTTTGAGGCCAAGCTCTCACTATGGTATGGTCACATGAGCAAGTTTACTGGAGACCAATGGGCTGCAAAACAGGCGTAATAATAGACAATATTAGATTAGAACTCTAAAGTGCAGGTCTCTGTTTCCCAATCGCCCAGTTTGCACCTGCAGAATTCTGGGAAGTGCAGCATAGGGTGATGCCTTTGGAATTCTCAGTCAGAGAGGTCCTCAACTTCCCTAAACTGCATTTCCCAGAATTCTGCAGGAGCAAACCAAGTGATTGAGAAACACAGACCTCCACTTTAGAACTCTATTGTGATATCATCCAATATCTAAAATGCAAGTGGCATAAATATCCCACTGAGGACAGTTAAACAGAAGTGAAAGAACAATGCTTTGCCTACTTTGCGGCAGTATAGCATTGCTTTTTTACTTCATGACATTCTTACATATCTGTCTGGAAAAGCTATTCCAATGATAAATTTATTAAAACAAGAATTAGGTTAGGTAATGATGGAACTCTTAAAAGTTTGCTGTAACAAATTTGCCATGAACTTTGAAGATAAAGTTACTCATATTCATTCAGAATACTTTCTCTCTGATAACAGTTCCAGTGAAGGTGTCCAGAATGTTACGTGGCTTCCTTGTGTGCAGTTGGTTTAGGAAATGGATGGGGATGAAATGTCAGAGTGCTATACTGATTATACATATTCTTCATCCTTGGCTGTTAACAATAATTGAAAAATGGTTGACTGAGTGAGACTTGGGCTAATCTCTCCATAGTCCACATTCCCTTTGCCTTCTACCTGCCGCCACTACTCCAAATGTACATCACACTTTTAGTACTTAGAGAAAAACATTTGTGTCCTTCCTTTCATTGTCATTGCTGTTCTTTTAACAACAGCAAGAGGAACAAAAATGGCAGCAATGATTTAGGACTACAAATCAACTACCAAAGCATGAATTCTGGCAAAGATTACTATGATCTGCCAGAAACTTCAGACTTCATGTTTGGGAATTTAGGGCAGAATTTCAACCTGTCTTATTACCCTTAGACTAGTAATGGATCTAGTCCCAGCCCATCTTTTCACAAGACTGAACAGGTCCTGGAGGTGACACATTGTTGTGACTCAGCTACAGGCTAGCCAGAGTCAGGATGAAGAAGAGGATTCTGGGTTTCAAATACAAGAGCCAGTAGAGTCAGAAGTTGATGGCATGGAAATGCAGGCTGAATCAAAGGCTGGAGAATTACAGTTTGAGCAGAATGAACTGTTGACCCCAGAAACTATAGATAACAGACAGGCTGACATTCCCATGGGAAATAATGAGCGAGAGAACTCTCAAGTCCCAGTTAATGAGCGACAGAGCTCAGTCCCGTCTCAGGTGCATGATAACGATAGTATAAGCATTTATTTATCTAGGGAGGACCGTCTGTTTTGAAGAGGTTCTCAGTTCCGAAGGAGTAAAAGACTGGCGGGAAAGAAAGAGGCCAGTTCTGCAAAAAGAAATTCCTTTCTTGGTTGCTATTAAAAGTGTCCTTTGCAGATAGCTCTTTGTCAAAGCAAATCCTCGCTTCACCTGTGTGGATGTTCTCGTTTCATGCCTAGGAAGAGCGTTCCTGGATCGTTGTACTTTTGGGCCTTGTTTTTGGGATCTACTTACTACTGCCTTGCTTCATGGATTAGAGTTTTTGCTATGGTTTATGGAGTAATGGATTTTTCATGACCTATGATCTATTTGGATTCTTATTGACTCTTTCATTGCAACTTTGAAAACCCTTTTAACTGCCTGCTTTGATTTATATAATTGCTTTGTTTAATAAAACTTTAAAAGACTTTCTTCTGTGTCTGACTGGATATCTATAGCAAGGTGAACTATTCTGAGGTGCGACACACATACAGTATTTTGTTAGATGTTTTTTCAATTTTGTAGCACAGTACAGATTCTACATTGTTTTATGTCCAGTAAACAATCGATTATACTTTCATCTGTTCAGAATTTAAAGACCAGAATTCTTATTCTTAAGGTTATGAGTTCACTGGGGTTGTAAACATGGCCTTCTGTCTAAATGGAAGAATTTTTCTATTCCAAACCCTGCCTTATTTATCATTTGAATGTTGTTTCTAAACTCTGTGTGTGTGTGCATGTGTCTTCAAGTCCCCTGTCAAGTTATGGTGATGAATTTCATGAGGTTTTCGTAGGCAAGGAATGCTCAAAGGTATTTTTGCCAATCCCTTCCCCTGAAATATAGTTCGCAGCAACCTCGGGAATCCCTAGCAGTCATCCATCCAAGTGGAGCCCCCAGTGGCGCTATGGGTTAAATCCATGTGCCAGCAGACTACTGATTTGAATGCTGGTTTGCTGACCTGAAGGTTGCCGGTTCAAATCCAACCCAGGGAGAGCTCCCTCTGTCAGTTCCAGCTCCATGCGGGGACTTGAGAGAAGCCTCCCACAAGGATGGTTAAACATCAAACATCTGGGCATCCCCTGGGCAATATAATTGCAGATGGCCAATTCTCTCACACCAGAAACCACTTGCAGTTTTTCAAATTTCTCCTGACACGAAAAAAAAATCCATCCAAGTACTAACCAGTGCTGAACCATTTTAGCTTCTAAGATAGACAAGGATCTGGTCCCTTCGGAATATTTAGATTTAATATATTCTATATTTATAGTACAATTTATACTATTTGTGTAGTTCCGCCTAAACCTACTGCTACTGTAGATTTAATTCAGTGGGAAAGGGTTCTGAAGCCTTTTGAAGAAAATATATCTCTAAAAGGAAAAACAGTGTTATATCTATCAGTAAAATTCACAATTTGCACTGTCTAGCACAGAGAAAGCAAATCATTGGAGCTACAAGGTATAGTAGTAAGTCTATGACATTTCTATACAGAATTAAATACTTGCAAATGGCAGGGTCACAGAATACCTGTAGTGGGGTAGAAAATCAGAAGTCCAGTTATATTTGATTCCTGAGTTCTCTAATATTTGCAAAAACTTTACATATATTGACTTTTTCCTAAACAAAACATGGAGATTATTAATAGTGTCCAACATGGCATTGTCTTTCTTAAAGCAGCAGCACAGCAGGTCTGCATTTTCATAAAGAATGCTTTCCTGGGTAAACCTTGCCAACTGAGACTCCATCTGCCTTTATGTGGTAGGGGCTGGTGTGGGCCAGCCATAATCTTTTTTTTCTTATTAATGCTTCTATGCAGATCTGTTATTCTGCTTCTGTAACTTTTGCTAACGATTGATAATAGTTAATGCTGAATCAGGTTTCTGATTTCTTTATTTTTACATGTAATAAATCCCTCAATCTGCTTTTCATTTGATACATCCAAATGTCACACAACCTGGTATTGCTTGGTTTAATACCGGCAATCTGTTGTTCATCTAATACAAATAAAGGTCATACTATGTTGGTAGTTCTTTGTTTAATAAAGTACAATACTTTTAGCTTGTACAGTGGGTTTTTGTTGTTTTCACTGTACTGTTGTAAACGACTGCATGAGATGATACTGCCATTATACTAATTTTCTGTTGCACGTATGTGTGTAGTTTCTTATTTCTTTCCAATAATATTTAGCCCAGCATTATTTATTTTATTCCTTTCTGCTTCATACTTATATTAAATAACATAAAACAAAATACCATGCCCATAAGCTGACATATTATGATACAATACCAAAACTATACCTAAAGTACGAGATCTGTTATGTTTTCCAAGATGAATCAATTTTCCTTCTTTCTTACATTGCACTCTTGTAACAAACATACAAAATCAATTTATCATTTAGAGGAAAGGTTCAATGGACGCATAACTGAAATAGTTTTATTGATTCAGATTCACTAATGTTGCCTTTTCAGATCAAAGTGTAGAAAGAATGGATCATTCTGATGTTTATTGCACACAACACAGTATTTGCTTTTCAGTTTTCCACAGTGAAGAAGAATTCAACTATTCTACTGATGATTTTATTGAAACGTGACCCATTATTATAAATCATTGTCAAGGGATGTTTTTTCCCATTTCTGATTTTTAAGCGTAACTCTCCTCATCTATATATGTTCTCTGTGTGGGCAGCTATTTAATGAAGGAAGAAAAATTACCTGTAATTCATTAATTTTCTTAGGAAAGTATTGTCCACATAAAGTCCCACTAATCAGAGCAAAACACCCTCCAGACAATAAAATTTAATTTGGTGAAAAGTATGGATCCATTTATAAGATCTACCACTTCTACATTCTGTACATTCTACAGAGTTTTATTCTATTACATTAATTCTTTTTGATGGGATTTTCTCCACCTAACTTGTAGCCTGTTTTCATGAAAGATGCTGCCCTTATCCCCAATGCAGACTATATGTGGACAAACACCTCAAAGAAAATTAATTACAGGTAAGTGATGTTGTTCTGTGAATACAGGTGGGAGATTGTGATTTTAAAATGCTATGGGGTTTTGAAACCTTTCTCAAATCTCAGAAAACGTTTGCATCTGGGAATGGGCAAAGGTTATGGCCAGTTCTTGTTGTGCTCTAAGCACGTCATCACCCCTAAATTGACCTGCTTTTCCTTGAACCTGGGAGTCAGAAATCCCTTTTTCTCTTCTGTTTTTCTGCTGCAGAAATTCCCAACATTCCCATTTTGTGGGCTCCAGAGAGGGGTAAGCTACATCTTCAATCCCAGCCAATCATTTCTAATCCAGTTCTTTGCTAGTATTTTTGATTTGTTTTCTTTTAAAATCATTTATTAGAAACAATTTTAGATGCATTCACATTTTTTAATTTCCTTGTGGATTCTCATTTTTTTAAAAAAAGTTTATTTATTGGAGGAACCCCGGGCCTCCCTCAGGCACTAGGGCTCAGCTTCATTTCCATTTGTGTGCCGTAATCTTTTGGATGTTCATGATACAGTTACATTGAACTATTGCTGTTATTGGAAGATGAGCATCGAGATTCTGAGGTTCTTCCTCTTGCAATACTCTTAGCTACCTGAAAAATAGTGTCATGTCACTGCCCTGGCAATCTGTTGAGAGCTTTTCTTTCCTCCTTGCCAGCAGCTTTATCTGATTATACATGGGCACGGCCCGCTTTGAATTCTGTATTTTAAAATGATATGGCACTCATTGTTTTCTTTCTACTTTGTCTTCTTGCTGGCTGCCTGGCATTGCAATGCACTGCTTTGCTGCTTGATTGCCTGGAATGGTACTCTTTCCTTACTTGCCTAAGTCAACTCAAGGTACTGCCTGTGCCTTCTTGCTGCCATTTGTATATGACTGCTACCGGTCAGTTACCTCTTGTTGAATTTCTCCCTTCTTTTGGTTACTTAGCATTTGCTCTCTTGCTGCTGTGCGCATCTGCTGATTTCATGGAATTGCTGTACCGATGTTTTGTGCACCTGCTGATTGATACTGGTCTATCAACTTGTTACGTGTCTGTCTTTTCCTTCCTTCTTTGTCTGCTTGACCACTAGTTTACATTAATTCTGCTGTGCCCTTGAAATCTGATTGCACATGAACATTGCCATTTTTATACAATCTTACCCATCTGCTAATTGTTTGCCATTCTTCTTTGTTTTCCTTTACTGCTTACTCTTCCAAACATGCAAGGGAAAATGTGAGGAAGTGAAAAGCGTTCTAATTTGGCTCTCAAAAACACCCTCTGTATGCACCGTACCCTTGGCCAAGCTTACTTATCTGCATTTTGAAAATATATCTCTTTTCTCATTGGAATACACTGTCTTGGCCCCTAGAAAGTTTGTGGGGTTCTGGATTTCATTTATAGCTTTTCTTCATATGATCAAGATACTTTAAAATGTTAGTATATTAGTAACAAGGACTTTACTTCATGTTAATAAACTGGTTCCAATTGTAGTTACCAGAATGCGTTCAGTTTGACTGTATAATATAGTCAACTGTTTGTCCCTATTTACTCATAGCAAAGCAAACACAGGAAAAAATAAGTTTGGATCTTACTTTCTGTTGAAATGAGAATTGCAAGGAGGTTTTTCTGGTCATTGGCTTCTGAGCTTGGCTTTCTGTATCTATGCATTCAGTGTATAGTACATATTTCTTTTTGTAGTTTTTTTCTTCGAGAGTAAAGGAAACATATAATGACTGTTCTATTAATTACAAAAGATAGCATTATCTGCATTCATTCTAGAAAGGTACAGAAGCAGATTCAGGAGATAAAGAGAAATGCTGCTTAACATAGATATAATTAATGTGCTTTCAACATACTATAACATATTCCAGTTGCCCATGACACTCTCTTTATCTTGTTTTTTTACACCAGGATGGAATATTTTAGTCCCTCAAATATAATCCGCACAGTACTAGACTTCCAATGTAGGCGTTGCTGCATTGCGACCTACACAGTTGCAAAAAGTCTTAAAATTTCTGCCATTCCACTTAGAGTGTATATAAAGGGAAATGTAACAACTAATCTATTGATTTTTTTCCACTGGGGAACTTATCAGCAGCAGTCAATGTAACACTTAACTTCCAAAATATAGTTTATGTCATTTTTTAACCTCTGATGTGGCAAAGCAGAATATGAATTAGTTGTCCATATTTGCCCTTTGCCCTGGGAAAATTCAAATTTCTTCTTTTGGGAACATATCGAAATTTATTAAAATTAGGATGTTCACCAAAATATGAAAATGTTTCAGTCTGTCTGGTTTTATTTTATCTTCTGGCTCTGAGTTTTCAGGTGAAACACACTTGATTCTGTGAACACAAATGCTCCCTTAGACCTGGGGCATTTTAATACTTCTTCATCACCCATAATTTTTATTTGGGTCAGAAAATACCCTAGAGCTCACACTGTGCAACACTTTTTGTCTCAGTTCAGGAGGATTTTTTTGGGTAGAATTGAGAAAGAGAGGTACCGCTGAGCAATCTTTTGCATTTTGCTTAAGAAAATTCCAGAAAATCTAGGGAAAGGTAGCAGCCATTCTTGAAAAAGTCTTGCTAGTGAATCTTTTAGCACCAGGAGCCTTCTGAAAAAAGTCTCCCAGCTGCCAAAGTAACTCATTCAATATTGAGATTGTTTATATAATTAAAATCTAAGGCTGATATCTGCTTCTGTTCCATAGACTTAGAATAGACGCTTTGTGTTGCTCGTATTCTTACTTGTGGTATTCCTCACCTTACATGACAGACTCCTGACTCAATAAATACTCCTGCATTCACATTCATCCAAGTGGCAAAGAATAATGCCAGCTGAAACCATTATTCATGGCTTCATACTGAATTAGCTAGCATTTAAATATTGTTGAAATCTGTATTGCTTGTAGAACTGTTTTTTTTTTTATGATAAGGGTGCTTAATGGGGTGCTTGATAGGTTTGGTTTACTGATTCATATCGTGGAATTCCAAAGAACTCAGAGCAATCAGTAATCTACATAAAATACACTATTACCATCACAACTATAATCATATAAAATCTCTATTCACAAATAAATAGCTGAAATTTAATAGCTGAAATCTAGAGTACCATGTTTCGGGGAAAAGGCAGGGTGTAAATGAAGAAGCTGATGATGATGATAAACATTTCAAATAATATTATAAATACAATTAAAGCAACATTGATAAAAGATACATAAAACAGTTTCTGGCTTTCTGATCTGAAATATATATATTCATCCCATTGTTTTTAACTGATACCTGGAATTTAAAAGAGAGACAGAAGAGACGAGATATATAACAAAAGCAGATCCTATAACTGGAATATCTTGGAATTCTGCATAAACCTTTAGGTAACCCGTAGTAAATTTTATGTTGGTTTATTATATCCTTAATGTTCTGTATCAGTCCTCTACACAGTTTTCATCAGTCCTCTGCACAGTTATCCTGTTCCAATCTTCTGTGATGCAACTTTTTCTATATGAGTTTTTCCACATAAAACACCAAATGCCTTAAGTTCTAATTGATCTTTCCATAAGGGTCATCATCAAGGTTCTGTCTGGAGAGCCAAGCAATCTGAATAACGTTTTAACTAATATATATTCAGCTGAACGTTATATGTGTCAATTTATCAAAGCAGGCTTTCTTTACTAAGATATTCTGCATAAGTTGTTGTTGAAGGCTTTCATGTCCAGGATCACAGGGTTGTTGTATGCTTTCCGGGCTGTATGGCCATGTTGGAACATAGCCATACAGCCGGGAAAACATACAACAACCCTATTCTGTGTAAGTCTCCTATTTTAGATTTAGACTTTTTAAAGAAGCATTCCTGGAATTGGCTGGGGGGGGTGTCTAATAGAAACTTTCTGTTGAGCTTGTTCTTCATTGTTCAGTTATGTTGTCCTCTTTTGTCTTCTTTTGCTGTAATTACCAAATATTTGGAAGTGTTTACAGTTATATAGTGTACTACATTTTGGATTTTATTTAATTCTCACTAAGTTTACTAATTAATTTATACCTTTGAAATCAATTTCTAGTTCTTATGTGAGAATTTTCATTTATTCTTGCTGACATACATACCCATTAATGTCATACAAACATTGCAATCTTAATTCTATTAATACTTCACAAGACAAAAGATTTAATATTCCTTATATACAGATTTTTGTAAACCCCCCCCCCTCCCTGGCATATATTTCTAAAAAGAAAAAAGCTCTACTTGAGACTGGTATAATCCTCCTTTCCTATTGGTTTTGCAGTGAATAGGATTATGAAATTAACTAGCTGTTTCTATTGCTGTAATAAGACCATAGAAAGTGTGTGATCATTTATGTAAATTACATGAAATATTGAACAACAAACATAGCTAGAGAGTAAAAGCTTTATATTTTAAAATTGGCTCAATAAAGATTGTTCTTTCCCCTCTAACCAGGTGCATCTAATTTTGCCAAGCCATGAATTCCGGTCTCCCTAGCAATCTGCTGCCTGCAAATTTCATGGTATCAATAGCATGTTAATTCATGTGGTTGTTACTTTGGATATTTTTATTTGTGTGGTGTATATTTTAGACAACATTTAATGCTTTTAAAATTTTAAATGGAGCATGCTTGAAGCTGCTATTATTTACCATTTGGAATCTGTATTGTCTTCAAGCAACTTTTTAAAGACACATTATGATAACAGCATTGGCTTACCTCCAGATCTCTGCCATTTTTCTTGCTCTGATTTCTGGTATTTTCCTGGAACATAGATGACTACTTTTATATTCTATATAAGACTTTGCGTCGTTAATGCAGCTTTATTTTTCCAATGAGGTATGGGAAGTAATGACAAAATAGTACTGTTAAAAGCTTCACTTGAAAGTTGTGTATGAATAATTGCAGAATTAAATGGTATTGAAAGGAGATATTATTGTTGGTGATTCCAGATTACCTACATCTAGAAGTGATGTAATAATCCCTCCTTCTATGTATTTGAACTATATCTTCCCCCCCCCCTGAAAAAAACCACACACATATACATCAAAATACATATTGAGTTGTCTCATCTCTGTAAACTTTGAAAGTTTTGGCTAAAAGTGCTATAATTTGTTACTTTATAATTCTTCAGACTCGTTATCCCTCATAGTTCTTAAATGAAATTGTAAATGAGATTAAGGAACACAAACCGAACTGCTAATTTCTTCAAAAGCCGGTATACCATACCTGTGGATAGCCAGATCAAGGCTATGAAATTAAAAAAAATATCTGCAGACGCTAAAAACAGTCCATGCATCACCACCACCACCCCCAAGTTGGATAATGAAATCTATTTACTAGAGAATACCTAAAGTATTTATTTCACCGAGAAAAGTGACATAATTCATAAGCAATACTGTATTTGCACCCAAGATTCTGCCACGTTAGATATGTTGGCAAAGGTTTTGGGGCCGTTTCATTACAAAATATAAACTATATCACAAGTATAACATATGTGTAGGAATAAAAAATTGATTTTTTCATAGATTGATCACAGAGCAAAAACTGTGAGCAATCACCACATAAGACTTTTTTACACAAGTTATATTTTGGTTCCTTCACAGAAATTGCCTCTATGTGTGAATTCTGTTAAAATTGGAAATATCCCTCAATGTGATTTCAATCTATACTTGAGTAAAATCTCTTGCTGCTTAACTATCAGTCTAGGAGGACAAGAAGTCTGTTTTAAGACTATAAATTGGGGGGATTTCTAACATCCATTTTGAGGGACAAGACTACAGATTTGAGGGTACAAAACAGCAGAGGCTCTGCTCTTTTTTCTTTCTTTCTTTCTTTCTTTCTTTCTTTCTTTCTTTCTTTCTTTCTTTCTTTCTTTGGTTATATTTGAGAATTACCTTACATTTGAATATTTGGTGAATGAATTTAGTCCAGAAATAGAATATTTTAATCTGATTTCTAGTTAAATTACGTACAAGAACATATAATTTTGATATCAGAATACAAATAAGAACAATGTTGAAACAGATATTTTTAGCCAATATTGGCAGTATTTTGTTTTGATTTTTGTTTGTTTGTTTGATTGATTGATTTTATATGTCAGTTTAATCTATGAACTTTTTCTAATGTGCGAGCCTGATCTCTCTTCCTTTTATGAATATAATGCAAAAATCTCCAATTCATTATAGTTTCCTGTTTCATCTGAATTTGGAAAATAGTTATCTCAAGAACAATACATGATCTAAAGTTTGAAGTTGATTTGGTTTTTTGTTAAATTGATATACCATTCTCCCAACATAGCTGTTTAGCCTGGGCTGCTCTAATCACAGATTTAGACTGGGCTAACCTACCTGGTATAGTACGTATTTAGTCCTGAGTGACACAGTTTAATAAGAAAAGGCTAGCAGATGTGGTCTCAGATTTATGTTCATCTATTGTAATAGATGTTTTTAGAACACCATTAAAGCATCGTGGGTTTTGTGAGTTTTATATCACCAAATTGTAGCCTTCAACTTGGAGTGGTGTAAGGGCTTCAAAAGTCCATATAGATTTCTTCTTGGTCCTTTGGTACATGTTACGGACTGCTCCTATTATGGAAAAAATGTATTAGAAAACGTTACCTGGATGTATGGAAATTGAACTGCTTCCATCAAATACAGTTTGATCCAAATCAAAATGCTATCTGTTCCTATCATTAACAATTATTAATATTTAAACTTAGGTATTACTAGAAAAAATCCATTTGATTTGTATTGGCCCTCTTTCCAAAATCAAAAGAAGAAAATTCTGCTAACTTTTAAGATAATTTTTCGGTTTTTTCCAGAAATTAAGTTGATCGTATTTATTCATTGATATTGTATTTTTCGTGCTATCTAGCAGTGGCTGATTTCTCATCATTAAAAAAATTAGCTAACATGACTCCCCCAATTATTATTTCCCTGACTTCTTTTGTTTCTTGTGGCAAACAATTTCAGACAGCACAAATTAAGCCCTTGTTTCTAATCAATAGAACAAGGAAGCTTAAATCCAGCCAATAGCTGTACTACTTACTTAGGAGTAAGACCCATGGTAGGCAAGTATAATTTGTGCTGTGAGCAAATAATATTTTCAGAGAAAAATAATTTTAATAATAGTTCCTAGGCAAAGTGGATTTTTTGTAGAAATTATCATTAGTTTCTGGAAAAACTAAGTGGATTTTTTCATAGATTATAATTACAGTTTTGTTCAAGGTTGGTATATTGAAATCCATAAATGTAATTTTTCTGATCTTTTTTTACATTTCCACATTGTTTTATTTTACACTGCTGTTGTAGTTTTTTCTTTACAAACTGTCTGTCCAATCCCTGTTTCCATATCATGAAAAGTTTCTCTCTTTTTTTTTTTTTGCTTATATATATATATAAAAGTGGAGATGAATTTCATCAGCAAAGTGGTTATGAGTGCAACCCAGAGCTCCAGCTAACTTTATTTAAGTGCTTCAGTTTAAGATAAATAATGCTCCCAGCAATAGTGAACCTTAGGGAGCCTTGCCATGCAATCTCCAATGTACTGATTATTTAACTCCTTGGTTCATGCTTTAGATAAACTCTTGAGGACTAGGGAATCCCTGCAGACTGATTGAAATAAACTGATCCATGGTGTCAGATGGTACAGTAGAGCCTAGGAAAATCAGAAAGGGCGAAACTGCTATAACTTCAACTATTTATTGTTAATTATCTTTATTGTGAATAAAAAGTTATTTGCAAATACAAAACATGGGAGGATAAAACTTATTTACTTTATCCATATAGTCAGTATCATCGTTGTTGTCATCTCTATGAGCCAGTAAGGTAAAGGTAAAGGTTTCCCCTGGCATTAAGTCTAGTTGTGTCCACCTCTGAGGGTTGGTGCGCATCTCCATTAAGGCGTAGAGACCTCCAAGGTTTAACCCGCTGTGCCATCAGGGCTTCCTTTTATGAGATAGTAGTTTACCAAAAAAAAAGGATTAAGAACCATTGTAAGTATAAGTGATAAACTGTGAAACTTTGACTCTTTAAAAAAAGAATTGCCTTTTGAAAAGACACAGGTACTAAAACCAAATTACATTTTTTGTTTCACTGCTTTCTGTATACTGTATGTTGTTCACATAATGCTGAAAAATATGAAGAACATGCTAATATATTTTCATATCTTACTGCAACAAGGTATTTTCTGACAACCTTTCTCATTATTTATTCCTGTTGATAGAAGAAACATTTTACTTAACTTCACATCACAAATGCAGTGGATTTCATGTCAGAGAAAAGGGGAAAATCATAGAAAGGAGTAGTTTTTTTGAAATATTTCTATAGTTTATTGGGGCCTGTCTAGTTCTTCCTCTTAGCGTGATGTATAGAAACAACAAATAAAATCTAAAATTACATAAAACAAGCCAATAACTTAAAAACAAATGAAGAGGACAACGCATGTGCGGACAAAACAAATCCATATATTTATTTATTTATGTATGACATTTCTATCCCGCCTTTCTCCCTGAAGGGGACTCAAAGCGGCTTTACACATAGGCAAATATTCGATGCCTTAAAACAGTGTACAGTTCAAATAGACATTTAATAATTGTAAAATACATTAAAACAATCAAAACATTTAAAACAATACATTCACATTTAATCATGTAATCCAAAAGCATAAACCGGGCCGTTCCAAAAATCATTTCACATCATTCAATATATGTCTATTTCACACATTTTCCAAAGGCTTGGTCACAAAGCCATGTTTTCATTCTCTTATGGAAGATCAGGAGGGAGGGGGCTGATCTGATATCCTGGGGAAGGAATTCCACAGCCGAGGGGCCATCACTGAGAAAGCCCTGTCTCTCATCCCTGCCAATCGTGCCTGCGAAGGACTGAGAACAGTGCCTCCCCATACGATCTTAAACTCCGAGATGGTTCATAGAGGGAGATACGTTCAGACAGGTAAGCTGGCCCAGAACCATTTAGGGCTTTATAGGCTAAAGCCAGCACTTTGAATTGTGCTCGGTAGCAGACTGGCAGCCAGCGGAGCAGGCATAACAAGGGGGTTGTATGCTTCCTTTACCCCACTCCGGTGAGCAACCTGGCTGTCGCCCGTTGGACCATTTGAAGCTTCCCAACAGTCTTCAAAGGCAACCCCATGTAGAGCATGGTGCAGTAGTCTATTTGGGATGTAACCAAACTACTGTGGCAAAATCTGACTTCCCAAGGTAATAGCGCACAAGTTTTAATTGTGCAAATGCTCCCCTGGCCACCGCCAAAACCTGGGCATCCAGGCTCAGCGATGAGTCCAGGAGAACTCCAAAGCTGTAAACCTACATCCAAGCAACATGCACTTTA
Organism: Anolis carolinensis; assembly: GCF_035594765.1. Classification (NCBI taxonomy): domain Eukaryota; kingdom Metazoa; phylum Chordata; class Lepidosauria; order Squamata; family Anolidae; genus Anolis; species Anolis carolinensis. Next base: position 305,450,895 of record NC_085841.1, read on the forward strand.
CATGCTAATTTGAGAAGGCAGCTGATGTTTTAAAAAGATGACCAAAAATAAATGTTATGGAATTTATTGATTTTTAATTAATTAATGTATGTCAAAGTTAAAGATTTAGACCATAGCGAACAGTATTGTTAGATACTATATATTTTTAAATTTCTGATATATCCTATAAAAGCAAAAATTAAAGCACAATATGAATATTGTCATTTACCGGGGGTGCCACCATAAAGCACATCTTCAGATATATTTGGTGGCCACTTAGGTGTATAAGAAACTTGTTGGTTTTGCTTCCTGCCTGGAAGTATTGTGATATGGCGGTGGGAAAGGCTGTAATTTGCAAACAAGTACACTGCTTTAATACAGTACACTGCTGTTATGTGCTGTGAGTAACACGTTATTGTGGACTTGGATTATATATCTTTACAATATAAAGGAGGCAATAATGTGGATTTTCTGGAAAAATTTCCATAAATTTCCATAATGTTCTCCAATTTGTCCTACATAGAACACCAGATTTGGTATGTGTATTTGAGTTTTGTATACTAAACAAAAGCTTTTCATATTCCAACAGACCATAGGTATTTAACTGACTGTACATTAAATTTCCTAATAACCTAACATACACAACAGATCTTAAGCAGACACATTCTTAATCAAAATAGATTTCTGCTTAGTTTTTTGTTAGACTCCTTCTAGTAATATTGTTGCAGCTATCTGTGATCTTGACAACTTGTCAGCAGAAATGTCTGTTTGAACGATGCCCCACATAAAATGCTGTACTTCTACATGGATGGCTCTTAAAATAAATAGGAAAAGAAGAAAGTGTTGTTTCAATGATATATTTTAGGGTGTTTCAAAATGATAGACCCAATTACAAAGCAGTATATTTCACAATGGCAACCTGTTACAACTAAACAAAAAGTTTTAAACCATTTAGAGCCATCAAGTTTATCAAGTTTTATTAACCATTCTGAGCCAGAAACAAATCTTTAAAAGTAACTCTCCAAATGAAGACATCTTCTTAGGTCTTATGTTGTGGGATTGCCATTTTATGAGTGACTGGGGCCAGAGGCTGTTTGTGTGGCAGGAGAAGCATCTAGTGAGAATTATTGGAAACTTTATGGCCCACCCTCTAAACAGGTAAAGGTTCCGTTCATGGTTGCAGAGATATAGCAATTTCAAATCAGGTTCATCTTTTTGAAACACTCAAAACTTTAATCAATCACTAATTCCACCATTCTCTTTTGGTTGCTTTGTGTGTGTGTGTGTGTGTGTGTGTGTGTGTAAAGTATTGAAAAATTAATGATCTGATTTGGGTCATTGAACTTTCAAATTGATAACTACCTTACATAATGTTCTCATATTATAAACTTCCATGTGCTTCTCAGATATCTTATTGAACCCCTGCAGAAAAATTATTATTATTATTATTATTATTATTATTATTATTATTATTATTATTATTAATAATAATAATTACCCGTACAACATAGTTAAAACAGCAAGAACAAAGCACCATTAAAATACATATAACAAATACACTGGTAAATTGAAAATTTACAGATGAAATTCAGGTTAATATTCACACATTAAAATTGATTGCGTATGCCTTCCAGAAAATATAGGTCTTAAGTTGTGTCTTAGCATTTTAAATATTTGCTATGAGGAGCTTCTCAAAATACATAGGGTGATTAAGGAGAAGAATACAACCAAAAGACATGATGTGTACGTATGTAGTCACTTTGTAGCCCTTCTTAGAATTCTACATCCTGTTTCAGAATTGCCTTTATATTTTCATTGCAGTCTATTATTCAGCATTCTATTTTTACCTCTAGATTTGGGGAATATGTGTGGGGGGTTTTTTTAGGACTTTAGTCAATAACTCCTACTATAAATCAGTCTTATATTTAGAATCCTCTTTCTACTCTTGCACTTGATCTGTGTTTCACCTTTTTTCTCAAAGGAATTTATGGCTGCTCTCTGTGGCTTTAAACCTGGCTTCTGTTTTATTCTCTTGGAGTTTTCAATTATCGAAACTAAAAATAGTGAAGTTGTTGTCCTCAGAAGATTTTTGGGCCCTTATGAGTTGTCCTTTGCTCTGTTATCCCTTTCATTTTCTCACTGTAGTTTTCTGTTATTAAAAAGTGTTTGCACAGTTCAGCAAAAAATCTTGTTCTGATTTCTTTCTCTTCCCTGACACCACTTTTACTATAAATAACTTGATTCTTTTGCCTTTTACTTCATGATTATATCTGGTGTAATGTAGATTTTTTTGGATCGTTTAGATGTTATTTTGTTGTTTATAAATGACATTTGCATTTGTGGAAAAGTAAAGATAGAAGGGATATAAGTTATCATTCTATAATAATGTTGTGATAATAATGTAAGTAATTGGATAGTATCATGGCCAGTGTAAACACACCACATTGATGCAACTTCCATAGGCTCAATAAAGCTACATCAGAAATGTGTAGTTTATACTCATTTTAACAAGGTCACTATGCTGTCAACCAAACAAAATGTTATCTCTGCCTTGACAGAAAAAGTATTTATCCAATATATGTAAGGGAAAAAGTCTTAACCCTACATTTGTAGAGTGTTTATTTTTAGTGGCACATTATCACTACTAGCCCCTAGTTGTAACCCTTAACTGTGATGAATAGTTGCAAGTATGTTCATTTACATGCCATACTCATTATAGTTTGTTAGGATTGTACCTCTCTTCTTTTGACCTCATGTTCTCATCTGCGTACAAGTTGATACAGTATATTACAAACTTTGCATAATAATTAGTTGCTAAGCCTTTGAGAAATTACAGTGCAGTAGTTAATCAAATAGAATTTAGCCATCATATTTCAGTTCCTTCTATGCTGGAACAGTATTAACATACCAATTCATATATGCCTTTAGTAGTTTATATGCAGAGGAATAAATGAACCTGCTATTGCTGAAGCTCAGTACAGTTGCGAACGTTTTGTAGACATCTGTGCTCTTTTAAATCCTGAACATTGAATTAGAACAGGAAGTAATAGAAAGAGAGCAGGAAATGTTGGCACAAACCATTCACTGGAATATTACATGTCACTCACTAATCATCAGTTGTTAGAAGGCAGCAGAGTTATAGATTTTTAACATTGGTTTGAATATATTGTCTGGATTGTATTTAATGAATCGCTAACAAGATTTTCTTGTGTCATATAGATAATTATTAGTAAGACAATTTCCAGCTCACCCACTTGTGTATTTGCATTTATTAGATGAAGAATCAGAATATTAATTTATCATACTCCTATATGTTCAGTTAAGTTATCTGTTTTCTCTTTGTGCCAAACAAGTAGTAAGATATCCTTTCTTCCTTCTTGCCTCCCCAATTGTTTTTCTTTCCTTTTTCCTTTCTTTTCCTTTTTTCCCTATTTTTGACAGAGTTCTTTTCTGAAATCCTTATTTGATATCTGATATCCCCTTCCCCTATTTAATATCATTAGCTTTTATTTGCCAAAACTTTTACATTAATTTAGTCAGGAACCGTCTTGGATATTCTGCCCTGTACCTCAAATACCTTAAGGCAATTTAACAAGAACAGGTTGTGTAGCCCTGTGATTGCTAGTCCAGTTTATCAGTTCCGTGCCTGAGAAACTGTTTATTGTGACTGAGAGGTTATTACCAGATGCAATGCTCCTTTTTCTTATACAAAACCTTTGTAAAATAAGGCACAGTTTGTGGGGATAAAATCTTACAATACTGTTTCATTGAAGGCTATAGGAAAAGGTATCATCAACCTTCTTTCAGGGGACTTTCCTATCAGGATGAGCATTATATGATCTGAGACATGCTATATTTAATATCACATATGGAATAAAACCACTAACCTGGGCCTGCTGTCCTTTTCCATTTTGAGTGTTTTATAGCCTGTTACATATTTAATAGTCACACTTCCTGATAACTAAGACTATTTGTCAAAGTTATTTTTCTTCTGAAGTTAAAGAATGGGCTTGAATTCTATTGAAGGGTTCCCTAGGTTGCATGATAGTGGCTTATGGAGCTCTGTTGCATCCTGTCCTATCTTTGAAGTTTTCTCAAAACTAACATCATTTTTAAAATGTCACTCTGTTTAAAGGCAAAGTGAAGGAATCTCAGTACATAAAATGTGGGCAGAACTGTTTTTACAAAACTTAGGAAAGCATCTTATTAGTTTATAGTGCAAGGATGAGATAAGTAAGTAGTGCTTTGTAAGGGCGTAAGGGTGGTCCATGCCTTAGTTACCTCTAGACTGGATTATTGCAATGCGCTCTACGTGGGGCTGCCTTTGAAGACGGCCCAGAAATTACAATTAGTACAACGCTCGAGAGCCAGGCTTCTAACTGGAGCGAATTACAGGGCGCGTTCAACGCCTCTGTTTAAGGAGCTCCACTGGCTCCCGTTTATTTTCCGGGCCCAATTCAAGGTGCAGGTTATCACCTACAAAGCCCTAAACGGTTTGGGACCCACCTACCTTAGAGACCGCATCTCCCCCTATGAACCCACACGTTCTCTTCGCTCATCGGGGGAGGCCCTTCTCTCGCTCCCACCTCCCTCGCAGTCGCGGTTGGTGGGGACGAGAGAGAGGGCCTTCTCCATCGTGGCCCCCCGGCTTTGGAACTCGCTCCCTAGAGAGATCAGGCAGGCCCCTACCCTCCTATCTTTCCGGAAGAGCCTTAAAACCTGGCTCTTCCAAAAGGCCTTTGACGATTAATTGTTGTGGGTTTGATTTATCTGCCCATTCTAAAATAGCTCCATCGTTGATGCTTGCCATCAACGATACATTGCACTTTATTGTCCATTTTAGCTGTGAAACTACCTCTCCCCATTTTGGAATATTCTGCACTTTGGCCTAGATCTGTGTATTAGTCTCCTGTTTTTTAACATTTTATGCTGCATGATGATTTTAATGACTGTTTTATTGATGCTGATGTTTTTATTGCTGGGATAATTGTTTTATTGTTTTGTTGTTGTTATTATATTGTTGTATTGGGCAAGGCCCCATCCCATGTAAGCCGCCCGAGTCCCTTCGGGGAGATGGGGCGGGGTATAAAAATAAAGTTGTTGTTGTTGTTGTGTTTGTGCCATAATTGTAGCCAAAATACAACTGTGCATTATAAATTGTATGTACAGTAGAGTCTCACTTATCAAAGCTTCGCTTATCCAAGCCTCTGGATTATCCAAGCCATTTTTGTAGTCAATGTTTTCAATATATCGTGATATTTTGGTGCTAAATTCGTAAATATAGTAATTATAACATAACATTACTGCATATTGAACTACTTTTTCTGTCAAATTTGTTGCATAACATGATGTTTTAGAGCTTAATTTGTAAAATTATATCCTAATTTGATGTTTAATAGGCTTTTCCTTAATCCCTCATTATCCAAGACATTTGCTTATCCACGCTTCTGCTGGCCCGTTTAGCTTGGATAAGTGAGACTCTACTGTATATTAATGTGCACTTTGAGTCTGATGTGGAAAAATGTTCATATGATGGTTCAGTAGGCTTCATTTTTCCTCTGTACAGAAAATAACAACAACAACAACAACAACAACAACAACTTTATTCTTGTATCCCACCCCATCTTCCCGAAGGGACTCGGGGTGGCTCACATAGGGACCAAGCCCAGACTACACAATAAAATACATCAACATAGGTACATTTAACTTATGACATGTAACGTCATAAAAACATCCAGTAAAATCAAATAAAAGCAACTCAACAATGATAGCTAGGCACAGTGAGTGTATTCAGACACTGGAGGCCGGCAGATATATATATGTGTGTGTGTGTGTGTACAATAACTGGCAGAACACTGATGAGATGGGCCAGAGTAAAGTGCAGTAGCTGGATATAGGTGAAGGCACAGACACTATCAGTTTATACCAAATTAGTCAAAAGTACATTGACATAGCTAGGTTTTCAGATTTTTCCGAAATGTGGCCAGGGTAGGGGCTAGTCTAATATCTCTCGGAAGGGAATTCCAGGGCTGGAGGGCCACCACCGAGAAGGCCCTCTCCCTCATCCCCCCCCCCAACTGTGTTTGGGACGGACGTGGGAACGCAAGGAGGGCCTCCCCGGCCGATCTCAAAGATCCCACAGGTTTGTAGCAGGAAATATGATCACAAAGATAAGCCAGACCTGAACCATTTAGGGCTTTATAGGAAATAACCAGCACCTTGAATTGGGACCAGAATCTTATCGGCAGCCAGTGGAGCTGCTTTAATAGGAGGGTTGTCCGCTCTCTATAATATTAGCATTTAATTACTTATCACAGCATTGGAGAGCTCTTTCTTCTATTGCCCCTTCAAAACTAAGATGTTGTTATTATGGTCAAAATCAAGCATCCAATTGCTAGTGTACAGAAAGTCCCACTGCAGCTCTCAGAGTCACCTAAAAACCAGATCCAACTGAGAGTTTCGCAATTTTCTGAAGCAGGTTTGAGGACTACTCTACAGACCCTATATAGTCATGTAAAAGTCTAAATCTTTTAGTCAAAAATCAATGCTCATCCAATGCTTTTTTAATATCTTCACGAACGATCAGCCACAACCTCCACTCACAAAGAGCTTTATATATGCTGATGACCTTGGCCTTACAACACAAGCAAAAGATTTTGAAACAGTTGAAAAGCAACTCACCAATGCCTTGAAAGATCTCTCCAGCTACTACAAAGAGAACCACCTGAAGCCTAACCCTGCCAAGACACAAGTGTGTGCTTTCCACCTACGTAACCGCGAAGCTAACAGGAAACTGAAAGTTACTTGGCAAGGCCAAGAGCTCGAACACTGTTTCCATCCTAAATACCTTGGTGTCACCTTAGATCAAACACTAACATATAGGAAACACTGCATGAACACCAAGCACAAAGTAGCTGCACGCAATAACATCCTGCGGAAACTGACTGGCAGCGCATGGGGTGCAGACCCACAAGTAGTAAGAACATCAGCCCTGGCCTTGTCTTTCTCAACTGCAGAGTATGCCTGTCCTGTCTAGCAAAAATCTGCCCATGCAAAGCAGGTGGACATAGCACTGAATGAAACATGCAGAATCATCACGGGATGCCTTAAACCTACACCTTTTGATAAACTCTACAAGTTAGCTGGCATTGCCCCTCCTGACGTGCGACGGGAAGTTGCTGCTAATGGTGAGAGAAAAAAGGTCGAACATTGTGAAAGCCACCCACTGCATGACTATCACCCTCCTCCCACCAGACTCAAATCAAGGAAGGGCTTCATGAGAACCACCACTCCTCTTGATGTTTTTCCAGCAGCCGCAAGGGTGTCTCTCTGGGCAGCTAAACCTGGCAATTCTAACTGGATGGCCCCCCGTGAGGGTCTTCCTCCAGGGGCAAACCAAGAATGGGCAACTTGGAAGTCCCTGAACAGACTCAGAAGCGGAGTGGGCAGATCAAAAGACAACTTGGCAAGGTGGCACTACCTGGAGGAATCCTCCACCTTGTGTGACTGTGGAGCTGAACAAACAACTCAGCATATGTATGCTTGCCCACAATGCCCTGCCTCATGTACGGAGGAGTTGTTGTTTAAAGCTACAGACAATGTGGTTGCTGTTGCCTGCTTTTGGTCCAAAACTATTTAGTTGCTTGTGATTCCTTTTTTTTTCTTCTTCCATTATTTGAAATGTACAATGCTTTTGACACGAAATAAATAAATAAATAAATAAATAAATAAATAAATAAATAAATAAATAAAAGTAAAAAATCCATCCAAAAATTCTGGGTTGACTTATCTATGAGTCAATGTGACTACTATACCTTAATCATTATGTTAAAAAAATCTTAACTGAGTAGAGCAGTGAAAGGCAAGAGTTTAGTCGACTTATCCATGGGTCATATCAAAATCCACAATTTTGACCCCAAAACTTGCCCTTGCTTTATACATGAGGTCGACTTACCCATAAGTATACATGGTAAATCTTAATTGTCAAGGGGTGAATTTAAATTTCCCCAAGTTTAAGTTGCAGATCGCTAAATCTATGAGAAGCCCTGTGGTCCTTGATGCTTTAGAGAGTGGCATGAATCAGATATATTGATTGAATTTCACTGTTGATTGTTATTTGCCATCAAGTTGACTGACTTGTGGAGAGCCTATGATTGAGAGACCTCCAAGATGTCATGAAATCCGCTCATCAGGTTTTGCTAATTCAAGCCTGTGACTGTCTTGACAGAACCAATACACCTGTTCGTAGTCTTTATCTTTTCCTATATCATTCTACTTTACTGTGCATCATTGTATTTTCCAATGAGTGACATGTTGTCTTATGAAATGTCCAAAGTATGGCAACCTCAGTTTGGTCATTCTTATAACTTTAATTAGTTATTCTTAATAAAAATACTAGTACAAGCCACTTGAATTATTAAATATATTATACAAATATATTCACTCTTCTTGTTATTTCATTGTGATTTCTGCATATCCCTTGGTAATACCCCTCTGTCTCTCCTATTATTGCTATAAATTGAGTCTGTAGCTGGACATGTTGTTTAGAATATTTCTTTCAGACACAAAATACCAGTTTTGTATAGTAGAATTGGGGCATAAAGAAATGCATTAATAAAGGCTGAAACCTCATATTCAGTATAATCTTGTGCATAGTATAACCTAATATAGAAATAACCTAATATTAAAATAGTGGTGCAAGTGCTGTCTCACAGATTGGTTTCTCTACACTCTGTTTCATTCCTTAAGCACACACAACCATGACTTACATTTTTTTTGTTGATGCATGTTGGTGATGGACCACTATACACTAGTTGAGTTCAACACCTTGTTTGCATGGTTGACTATGCAGCTGTGGAATCCAGTGTAAGTGAAATGGTAAGTAGTCACTCTACCCTAAAAGTGTATAGGATCCTTTCTTTTATACATATGTGATAAAGGAGCAGAAAGGGAGCAGGGGGCATTTTGTGAATAAGCTTCCAAACATAATTAGATGGATGGATGGATGGATGGATGGATGGATGGATGGATGGATGGATGGATGGATGGATGATGTGGGCTGCATGTTGGTAGACATTTGACAGACAACTCAATTTCTGTGATGTGCACAGGGTGGGGAATTTTTGTCATATAGCAGCCCAGCTGATTTGTGTACTGGACACTGTAGAGAAACAAGAGTGTAGAGAAACAAAAATCAGCCTACTCATTCAGTCTCTATTTAATTCCTGGTTGCTTATTGTGACCAGGACAATGCAGTTTCGATTTGTGTAGTGTGTTCTGTGGCTGAAATGAGAGAGGGAGGAAAGAAAGAATATTTCTAATAAGCACCTTGTAGACTGCCTTTATTTTGTATGATCTTGTTAGTGCTCTAATCACAACCACATATTTGTCTATTCAGTATGAGGAAAAATATACAATTCTGTAATGGTGAATAAAAGCTATTGCCACCTGTTTTATAAAGCTTGCAAGTTTTTGTTTTTATTCTTTATATTTTTGTAATAAAATCTAGAATTAAAGTTTCACTGCCTTTTAGTGAGTAAAATACACATAAAATGTTTAAAGGGGATGTTATAACTGTTTAATATTTAGATTCAGATGTGCAATGGTCATGTTCACCATTTGGTCTTCATGTGTTTAACACAGTAAATTAATAATACAGGGATTTTGCAATATTATATATACAAAAGTCCCCCATCCCCCTGTCCCCCAATATGTTAGTTCCAGGGAAAACTATGAATGTCAGATTGTGTTCTGATTTGGGTAATTTAAGTCCAGAAAGGGTAAGTAATGGATTTATAAAATTTAAAATATAAAACAGAAAGAAATCGGATCATATAAAGATTCATTCTTTAAAAGGTGTAACATCTTCTGTGCCATATATTGTAATGTAAAGAATGCATGATGCCTCAGTGGCAATATAATAAAAACAATGTGCCTAGACATTAATATATCTGTGTTTCTCTCTAAGGAGACTATTTTTCTGTAGCTACACGTGTAATAAATAATCTAAAATCGGAGAATTCATATTCTCCAATAGAAATATCCTGAGATTCTAATACTTAAATGGAATGTTAATTCTGCTTGTCTAGATCCTAATGCTAGCCATAGGTTAAACACCCAAGTGGCTAGATGGTGGTAAAAGGGAGATCAGGATTAACTGACCGGAGTGAGGGGCGACATTTGCTTTATGAGTCTCTTTTTCAGGACCACCAGAATAGGATGGTCCAAGGTAGTTTTTGGTCCCACAGATTCATCTCAGCATCTTTTGGTCCTGAATTATTACATTTTTTTTCAGGGTATTACAGGGATGGTATTTGAGTGGGTGATGTATTATCTTGTCATGGGTATATCAATACTGTATCTCATTGGTGTTAGATTTAGCCTTCATAGGAGCACAGGATCATTTAATACAGTGGTTCTCAACCTGGGATCCCCAGATGTTTTTGGCCTTCAACTCCCAGAAATCCTAACAGCTGGTTAACTGGCTTGGATTTCTGGGAGTTGTAGGCCAAAAACATCTGGGGACCCCAGGTTGAGAATCACTGATTTGATACAATCTACCTAGGAAGCTGATGAGGATTTCCTGTCACAGAAGCTGGCATTCCTTTTGGATCACTTGTTGGTCTTTGAAATGGAAAAGTAGCTCAGTTGACATGATTGTTCTTGAATTTCTATTCCTAAATAAGGAGTATAATTAATACCATGGTGATCGGAGCAGCTAAAAGCATGAAAAAGCAAGAAAGATGACATGCAAGGGATCAAGAGTGAAATTTAGAACGTGAAGAACATTGTGGAAAACAGTTGTTCCTGTGTATGTGAAAGAGAAGATGATAGCCCATCATTGGAAAACAAATGAATCTAGTCACCTGGTGTTGAGATTTTCTGTCCAGATTATCATTTGTATTTGTATTTTGCAGAGTGCTCGGGCATGTGGTAATTTCTCTGCTTCGAGTTTATCTGGATGGAACAGAAGATTGGTCTGGCTTTAGGCCTGTTTTGGAGATTGAGATCGTTTTGCTCACCTGCCACAAACCCCTGGGAAATGAATGGTGTGCTGGGAACTGAACCAGGAGGTGTGCCTCCTGGTTGCTTCAGCTGTTATATAGTAATAGGAAAAGCAAAGAGGAAGAGACCAGGCAAAAATGTTATGGAATAATTCCTGGATGAAGGAGAGTGAATAACAGAAAGCAGCCAATCCCAAAACAGAGGGTTCTATGTGTGGTGGAGGCTCCTGATGTCACTCCAGGCCAGGATGACCAGCTTTTGGAGCTTCAAGGATAGACAAAAATTACCAAATGTTTCTTGAATCAAGAGTAAGGTTTATTTTATTTTAGACTAACAGAAAAACCAAAAGACAAAAACCTTGAGCACATGCTCGTGGGTGCCAGCCTATCATGTAGGAGGGACCCAGGGCGTCTTTTAGAATAATGTCTTATGTTCACAGTTCACCTTATTTCTACCAGCTTGCATCATCACCATCATCATTATCACGTGACTCTCCTAGCCAGTGCTGGTCAGGAGGGCATGATCTTTACTTGAACACACCATTTCCTGTTCTCTAAATATGGGTATGTGGGCATTTCATGCAAAAAGCACCTATCAATCATGCACTGGCCACTATTTTGGGCCATCCAATCATAAAGCAAGGAGAAGGAAGGCAGAAGCCTGAGCATTTTTAAAAGCTTGTTTAAATAGTTTTATATAATAATTATTTATGTGTTGATTGTTTTAATTTTGACTTGTTTTAATTCATTATGTCACCCAGTTGTTTTATGTGTCTATTATGTTTTTTATGATTGGAGGCTGCTCTGAGGCTCTTGTTGGGAGATAGGGCAGGGTATAAATAGAAATCTTCTTCTTTGCACAACTCAGCAATTTCTGTACAATGGTGTTTTGAAAAAAACAAATTTCATTTCTGTCTCACACTGTGAGTGTAAGGAGGATTTTTTATAAGAAGGGGGTCAGTTGGTGACAGTTCAGGGAAGACGGTTGTGATAGTCTGAGGAAAATGAAATGTGTACTGGTATCTGAACTAAGTGCAGGATGATATCACTCTGTTTGAATATATTTGAAACTTACACAGTGGGACTTGATAAAGCAACAAGTAATATACCGTATATCTATATCTATGTCTATATATTCCTCTACTCTCATTTCCCCATGAATGTCTGCTACACATTTTTCGTCCTCCTTCACATTTTCCTTCTCCTGCAGAAGAGAAGGCTGAGAGGAGACATGATAGCCATGTACAAATATGTGAAGGGAAGTCATAGGGAAGAGGGAGCAAGCTTGTTTTCTGCTGCCCTGCAGACTAGGACACGGAACAATGGCTTCAAAATACAGGAAAGGAGATTCCACCTGAACATCAGGAAGAACTTCCTCACTGTGAGAGCTGTTCGACAGTGGAACTCTCTCCCCGGGGCTGTGGTGGAGGCTCCTTCCTTGGAGGCTTTTAAGCAGAGGCTGGATGGCCATCTGTCGGGGGTGCTTTGAATGCGATTTCCTGCTTCTTAGCAGGGGGTTGGACTAGATGGCCCATGTGGTCTCTTCCAACTCTACTATTCTATGATTCTATGATTCTATGATCCTTCATCACCAGATCATTGCACGTTCTCCCAAAAATTAGTGAAAATTAGTCAATATAATTTCCTTTGTAATGCTTTGAAATTTTATATCAGATTTGGGAGGGGACTATTGGAATTAAGCTGTCTGTTACCTCTAGTTCTTTCTGTTTCAAATTATTTTTTTATTGTGTTAGAAGTGACTCTCACACCAGAAGCGACTTGCAGTTTCAAATTATAAATTTCTATCTCAATACTTTGCGTTTCCTTCATTTGCTTCTCACATGCTATCTCTCATTTTCAAACCTAGCCAATTCAGTTATTTCTTTCACTTCCCATATTTTCATTCTATTTGTGGTTTCAGGTATAGTGGTGTCTAAATTTTCCATTATTTTCTCACTTCTGTCACAGGGTTTGCCACAGTTGTTTTTCCCTTCTTGAGAAGCATACTGTCACTATTTCCTTACTTTTTCTCTGTTAACTGCCTTGAGTTCTTGTATCTTGAGAAAGATGGGATAAAAATAAAGCAAATAAATACATTTACACAAAACCTTTACCTCAGGAAATACTTCATGAAGCAACAGGCATTCTTCTTGATGCTTGTTTCTTAGCAATTAAGTGATTACCTACTATGTCATAAACATTTACCACAGAAATTATCCATATCTTTTTATTTTAAGGTTTGACAACTTTTTGGTGTTGCAGGAAAGTTCTCTGGGTTCCTGTTTGCAATTGCCAAAATTCAAGGAGGGGTTTAAGCAGTAGCCACAGGGCAGGGTGAAAATGGTGGGCATCTGAGGCCAGGAACTACAGAGCCATCCTGGATAAGCCTTTGACACACTTACCAACTTTGGATACCATCAACCAAGGTATTATTTTGCACTGTCTTGGAACTTAGGGCCATGGTGTTACAGTGGCTTCATTCCTCCTAGAAGGTCAGTCTCAAAATTGGAGACTGGGGGTGCCTTTTCAATGCCTTGGTTGTTGACCTCTAGTGCCCCTCAAGGATCTCCTTTATTGCCTATTCCATTTAATGTATACATGGAATCCTTGTGGGAATTAAAAAATTAAGTATTATGTATTTACCAATATGTGGGTGTCTGACGAGATTACTTCTCCTTTCCAGTTTAGTCAGTGAACCTGTTAAAGCCTTGGGCCATTACCTCAAAGTAGCAGTTGACTGTAAATCGGCTCATTGTAACTCATAAAAGAAAGAGATCATCTTGATTATCCAGGATTACATTTCAACTTTTGTTGAATGGTGTGCTTTTCCCTTAAAAATATAGGCCAACAGTTTATAATTCCTGCTTGATTCCCCTTTGATACAGAAGCAGAAGAACAGTAACCAAGAGGTTAACAGAAACTTAGTACTGTATCCAGTTTCAGCTCCTGAGTGGTAGTCATTTATTCCTATACACATGTACACAGCAAAATTGACTTTAAAATCCACTCCTAAACTGTAATACAAAATTGCAGTTTAAAATATAAACAAGTGGTTCAAAGTGTTATACAGAATTGAAACCATAAATAATCCAGTTATGGTACAATGAACCACAAATTCAAATAACAGTGAAAGGATCAAATAAAATTACAGAGTAGCTGGTGGAAAAACTCGGAAGAAACCATTAAAGGCAATGACTAAAATGTGAGAATATTTTCCTTACCAGTACCATCTTTCTGTATACTGTTGAAGGTTTTCACAGCCGGACTCACTGGAGTGTTGTGTGGTTTCCAGGCTGTATGGCTGTGTTCTAGTAGCATTTTCTCCTGACATTTCACCTGCATCTGTGGCTGGCATCTTCAGAAGATCTGTATTCTGTATGCTGATTCTTGCTTTGATTCTCTAACATGCAAGAACGGGAAACAAGGTTTATAGTTGGTTTTCACATCCTAGTTTGGTAATGAATCCCCGATACAGGATTTCGAAATAAAGCTTAACCCATGTTTTATGTGTCAGGAGAAACCAAATTGGACAGTCTATAAAGCATGCTTGCTTCTTACAAATAAAGCAGAATTTTCAAAGTTGCAGTTTACAGTTTCATAAGAACATTTCTGCTAAGACAAGGTAGAACTGAGGTGTTACAGAAAATAAGGGAGTGGAACACTGTCTGACATTTGTACATGTGAAAAAGCAGAACAGGAGTATAATTTAAGTCCAGTTTTAAAATGGCAATTAATGGTCTGTTTTCTGTTTCTGTAAATTAACAACAAAAGTGGGACACTTAATTAGCTATCCTGTATTCCTCTCCTGCTGGTGCCACAAATTTAACTATGTCTGTGTGCAATAGTTGAGAACATATTGGAAGAGAATAAACAAGTACCCAGATTACAAGCCTTGTGCAGATTAGGAAGAGAAAACGAGATGCAAAGTAAACTCGGCACTTAGACCATTCCAGTACTAAATGTATTTATATATGCTTTTATTTATAAAGCAGAAGCTTGGTCTGTAAAGTTTTAATCACTTTTATTTAAAGATTAGGAGACGATCTGAAAACATCATAATTCAGGGTTGCACAAAGGTTACTGCTTTTTAACCAAAATAGAATATAAGCAGGCTCTGTTGAGAAAGCTCTTTTTTTTTTTACATCAAGTTGTTATAAGGAGAATCTATTATTTGATAGATACTAAAGAAAAGTCAGGATGGATCTGACATGTAAAACTATATGAAGTATAGTAAATTTCCAGATTTTTGAAACTTTTGAAGTTTTCTCATATTCACCAGATTAATAGATAAATTATGATTATTTTCTCTCATACTTTATAAATGTAACTAGCTGTGCCCAGCCACGCATTGCTGTGGTTTATGGGAATCATTTGTTGGCCAGGTGGAATAGCAGTGAACAGCCTTGCAGCCTCGAAGCCTGGCCATTTTCTGGAGTAGCTGGAGTAGCACCCTCAATCAAAGAGTCACTTTGAAGCCTGACTACTTCCTTTGTAGGGGGATAATTGTTTAGCCAGATTGAATTACACTGAATAGTCTTGCAGCTTAAAAGCCTGGCTGCTTTCTACATAGGGCATCCTTGCTAGGCCAGGATGAATGGGGCAGAATAGTCTCGTGGCTTCAAAACCTGGGGATTTTTTTACCTAGGGGAAATCTTGGTTGGCCAGGTTGAAAAGCACTGAATACCCTTGCTGCTTGCAAGCCTGGCCACTTTCTACCTTGCAGAATCATTGACTGGCCAGTTTGAATAGCAATTAATAGTCTCGGTGTGGCAGGTATGAATGCTGCTTTCTGGAATTCCCAATTTCCCTGCTTTCAGAGTGTTGTGCTTTATTTACCGTCCTGGTTTTAGAGATTATATTGTTCTGTATTATTATACCACAGTAATTATTTCATATTATATTTATAATCTTATAAGTGCATCTTATAAGTGGATTATATGAGGCCCCTTCTACACAGCTGTATAAAATCCACACTGAAGTGGATTATATGGCAGTATGGACTCAAGATGATCCAGTTCAAAGCAGATAATATAAGATTATAAATGGGTAATATAGCTGTGTGGAAGGACCTTGAGTCTACACTGCCATATAATCTAGTTCAAATAAGATAATCTGTATTTTATAGGCAGTGTGGATCAGGCCTAAGTGCACTCTGCCTGTGCCCTGGGAGCCATTTTGGCTAGGGAGTTGCTAAATGCAACCGGGGGGGAGGGGGTGGGCTAAAGGCAGCAGAGCCTACCTTTCTAACTGGCAGTTAGGGGGAGAAAGGCACTTCTTCATTTTCTGTAATTTGGACTATTTTTCTAGGTTTATTTGATTGAAAGACATATTTTGGATGACTATGTCTTTGGTTCAGTTGTTTTGTTGTTTACTCCATAGTAAAACAAACATTACATTTATTTATATATATATATATATATATATATATATATATATATAGAGAGAGAGAGAGAGAGAGAGAGAGAGAGAGAGAGAGAGAGAGATTGAGATTGGAGATAGGCAGCATGGTGTAGTGTTTTGAACATTGGATTACAACTCTAGAGTTCAAATCTCTGTTTGGTCATGAAAATCCACTGGGTGACCTTGAACAACCACATTCTTTCAGCATCAGAGGAAGGGAAAAAACAACAACACTTGTGATAGGTTTGTCTTAGGGGATAGGTTGAAGGCAGAGAACCACAATGAGTTGGACTTTTATAGTTGCCTTACTTGGAGGCTGCTCATGCAGTGTGATTTCTTGTCAATTCCTCCTACTTGCACCAAAGGTTTTTTCTTAGAAGACTGGAATGTGAATGGGTGTGTGTAAGAAGGTTGATGTGGGAGAGGAGAAATGGCACACAACCAATTTTCATTCTTTTCCTGTTGAGGATGCACCAGGCAGGGGATAGGAGTTGTGCCAAGGAATTAAATCCAAGAAAATAGGAGTCTGGCTGGTCAAGTTTGAAACACAGAGCAATGGGGCAAATGTTGAAACACTCTTCCAAGTTGAGACCAGGCTAGCTATGCAGGTCAGATTCCAAGAAGGTCAGAGGGAGAAAAATGTGTGAGTAAGCAATATTTCAGGCTATAAACTTCTCTCCCAGATAAACTTCAGAACTGTATTAACCATGGATTGTTTTGTTTCATTTATACAGAGGTGTGCACTTGTCAGGTTGAGGGGCTGCATTGGCCTCCATGAGTCCCCGGAGAACCAGAACAGTTACTATCATCCTTCCACATAGAAACACTTACACACCTCCACACACAAAAACTAAAGAACTACAGTAGAGTCTCATCCAACATAAACAGGCCAGCAGAACGTTGGATAAGCGAATATGTTGGATAATAAGGAGGGATTAAGGAAAAGCCTATTAAACATCAAATTACATTTTGATTTTACAAATTAAGCACCAAAGCATCATGTTTTACAACACATGAAAAAACAGTTCAATACACAGCAATGTTATGTAGTAATTACTGTATTTATGAATTTAGTACCAAAATATCACAATGTATTGAAAAGATTGAATATAAAAACATTGACTACTAAAAGGCAGACTGCGTTGGATAATCCAGAATGTTGGATAAGCAAATGCTGGATAACTGAGACTCTACTGTATATATTATTTGTTAGTCCTGCAAGAGCCATTAGTGCCCCAAGCCTAGCCTGTGGGATGAGTACTGCTGGTCATTTTACCAGTTTTCAATGAATTACACTAAAATCAGCTGACTTGGGCCCAAACCAAATGAGCTAACTTGTAAGTCAGTCTGAACCATTGGTCTCTTACTGAGAGGCTGACAGACACCTGAATAATGACTGGCTGCCCCCCCCCCCCCCAACAAGGCAATGCTGGTGTCCATTTGGGATAACTGCCTTTTGAATTTTGGACAGTCGAGGTGTGAGGACCTTTGGAGTGTCTTACCCAAAAGTCAGCTTTCGTGTTTGCCAACAGGCAGCCAAATAAGATGATCCAACAGGTCTACCTCTGAAGCTTCAGGTGGAGTAATATAGATCTGCTTCATTGGAAGGTTCTGCCATGCTTCATTCCTGAGATAAGCGTGATTTAGCATGTTTATACACTCCTTTCTTCTTTCCAAAACTCATAAGCAGCAAGATGCTGTGGTCTTTCATTGTGTTTCTTCTCTGTAGTCCATAATATTAGAGTCACCTCTGTGCTCAATTCAGAATTGGTGTTTGATATGAAATAATGGAGACTTGTTTAAGAAGTTATAACTATATCCTTTCTTTTAATATTTTGATACATTCAGGTTTGATAAATTCACACTTTTTAAAAAATGTTTACTGTAACAGGAAGTTTAATTTCAATCCTGGAGGCTTCCGACAATGTCTAGTATTTGATATTATTTCTGATATCTTCATGCTCTGACTCTATACTAAATGTTGCTGTCTTCTTCAAAGTATGTGCCAGATAATATCACAGCACCCAGATTTCTTCTTGGTGGAGGTAGAGCATGTCTACAAAGTCAAGCATCACTCAGGATGAGTGGAAAATTTGTCCTTTCTCCATATAAGTAGATGCTTAGAGAGCAATTGTTCTCAAGATTGTTTACGCCATGTCCAGCCATTGACCCAATACAGAGTGCATGTTAGTTGGATTTTCAAGAAAAAATCTACTTGGCCAATGAGACTTGTGCAGATTATATTCGATATTTGCCTATTGAATATGATTTCAGTATTTTGAGGCTGACTGTTGCTAACCACTGGTGAGCCAACTGCCATTTCACTCAGTGAAGCATTCTGATGACTGTGCTTGCCTGTTATTGCATAAACAGAAATGCATTCTGGTGGGGGGTGATTTATGCTTCCACAGGATTAGATGAGTTTGCACAATTCACTACTTGAAACGTATGCTTGGTTGCTTTTCACAAGAAGACAAGAGATTTCACATAGCTTTATATTTATTTTGCTTTCTTTTGTTATTT
The DNA here is from genome assembly GCF_035594765.1 of Anolis carolinensis. Lineage (NCBI taxonomy): Eukaryota > Metazoa > Chordata > Lepidosauria > Squamata > Anolidae > Anolis > Anolis carolinensis. The sequence goes on from NC_085841.1 coordinate 305,469,800, forward strand.
TCACTCAGTCTGCTGTTTAATCTTTGATTACAGGCTACTAAAGAAGTAATAGAACGAGAGGCCCCAGGGATGGCCTTGGCAATGCTGATGGGATCTCTTAATGTTACACCTCTGGGCATGCTCTCTAGGTAAGAATGTTAACAAAAGTAACACAATGAACTATTCTTCTAGAAATATTTAAGGTTATGAAAAGGCTACATTAAGTAGCAGTTTCATTCTTGGCCTGTGCCTAATTTTCTGATAGATACGCAGGCAGGCAGGCGGATAAACAAGACAGATATTTCTACAGTGTAGGTGCACCCACAGAATCATCTGTTACCAGCTCTTCCCTTTTGCTTATAGAAGAATGTAATCACCTCTGAGGACACTACTTTGTATATGTTTGAATTTAATTTTTTGTGTTGTGAGGAACTTTGAGTCTTGTTTAAGAGAAGAAAGCAGGATTTATGTCAATAAATAATATAATATAATAGCTCATAACTATTTTTTTAACGTTTAGCTCTGGCTTGTATTCAAAAGAAAGGAACTGTTTAAGGCTGTTATTTTTATCTTCCTTGCCAAACCCTACATACTGTAACATTGTTTGACATTTACATTGTGCTTTCAAAATACTTTGTAATAGATTTCTTCAATAATCTTACAACTACATTGTATGGGAGGTCAGTATTATTGACTCCATATTGTAGATTAGGATGAGAACTGATTCTGAGAGACAGTGACTTGCCTAAAGCTATTTTGGGCCCTTTCCACACAGCTGAATAAAATCCCACATTGTATGCTTTGAACTGGAATATATGGCAGTGTGGACTCAGATTACCCAGTTCAAAGCAGATATTGTGGGACTTTCTGCCTTGATATTCTGAGTTATATGGCTGTGTGGAAGGGCCCTTAGTCAGTTTGTGGCTGCAAGCAGCTGCCTGGCTTATATGCTATCATTAAAGCAGCTCATATATGTAAAGCAATAGCATTATCATAACCACTAAGGGCCCTTCCACACAGCCATATAACCCAGAATAGCAAGGTAGATAATCCACAATATCTGCTTTGAACTGGGTTATCTGAGTCCACACAGCCGTATAATCCAGTTCAATGTAGATTTTATACAGCTCTGTGGAAGGGGTCATAGTGATAAAAGGATTACTCTAAAGTAGCAGTTTTTAAAGATGGTACAGGGTAATATAAGCCTATCATAAACTCAATAAAGTGTACTCAGTTTATCCGTGTGGAATTCTGTTGCAGGTACCAATGCTAAATTGAGTATATCTGAATTAAAGGTAAATCTTTAACATCTGTGAGTACATCTATGATATTGCATACCTTGAAGAAACTTGCCCATTAGTAGAAACAGAAAGAAAATTCACTAAACTTGACAGTCTTAAAGCAAATAACGCTTTGGCACATCTCAAAATTTGCTGCGAGAAAATGTGCACTTGATTTCAAGTATTCAATATTTCAAGATTCACATGGTGTTTCCAAGAGGTATGCTTTGTACATAGCAATGTGTATGTTTAAGCAGCTAAAATGTACACAGCTGAAAAAACTTCGCAGAAACATATTTAAATCAGTAAGAAAGAAATATATCCATTAGAAAAATTACACATAGAACAACATAAATCAGATAAAATGTATAAAAATAAATTGGGACTATTTTGATTAAGGGAATAAACACAATAGTATATCTCTGGTGCAGACATAAAAACAGAAATTAATATTCCTTTTTAAAAGTCAGATATGATTATGACAAATTATGAAAATAGAAAACCAGTGACATTTTAATTAGGTGGTTATATATAACTTTGAAGATGAATGATAAATGAAGAATATGATAATAAAATATTAGACAGGAATATATTCTGCATCTTATCTGTGAAAATTAGGGGAAAGGTCACCTCATCTTGGTAGACAGGGAATAGTGGCAAAAATATATTTCATTAGAATTTTTACTGTATTAATTGTTTGTTATTAAAACATTTTAATAAAAATTAGAGGAAATAAAAATTGTGGCAAGCCTGTTAACAGATCAATAGCATATCAATTAGGCAATGTATTATTCAAACATTAGTTTATTTTCTTTCTTACTCTGGAAGATAAGACCAAAATATAAATTCAAGTTCATATAGACAGATCTATATATAACTAAAAATAAAAATGTGCCTGTCGGTGCCAGAAATATAGAACAAGGAGTTGTTGGCATATGAGGAAAATATAGAATAAAGTCTCAGACAAAGGAGATTGGCATGGAATAATTATCAAAAGAAAAATGTGATATCAAATAATTATCGTCTTACATAATTGATATCAAATCTTTTCTGAGTTGAGTGTCTAACATTTTAATGCTTAAGAAAGGAGCCATTACATGTATATCTCTGTTTACTTCTGAAAAAGAAACCCTTTATTACAAAGTAAGCAATGCAATAAAGTTTGAACTGGAAAAGAGTGGGATTATATTCTAGCCAATCACAATGTGGCCGTATGTCCCTACAACATGTAAGTAAGCATCAGCTGCTTCTCAAATTTCCTACTGAGGAGATTTTATAGCATGAAAAAGGTGTAAGTCCACAATGGTTTGGAGACCAGAAAGGAGAGTAGAAGCTGGTGAAAGAAAAAGTAACTGCTCTATGTGTTTTGGAAGAAACTTTCAGTTGGTCTCTAGGAAATTCAAAATATTTTCACCTTAGGCAAGACTTAACCTGACTTGTTTCATTTTACACGTGCATATTTATTTATTTATTTATTTATTACAATATTTATATCCCACCCTTCTCACCCAACAGGGCGGCTTACAAAAAACACATATATAAAAATTATTCAGTGCAATATAAATCAGTTAAAATTATTATTAACTTACATCAGTATTGGTAGTATTGAATAAAAGGTTTGTTGAAACATGTTGAATTGCTCTTTTTTGTAGTGTAGATATAGAAAATTTCCAGTTTTTTCAGGTTATTTCCATCTCTGATACCAAATTTCCTGTTAAAGAATGAAAGCCCAGGAACACTTCTGTTTTTTTACTGAAATTCAAAAAAGAATCATGCATAAATAACTGGAAGTCATACAGAAATATCACAGAGAAACAAAAAGACTGTTATGGAAATACAGGTCCAAATTAAATGTGATATCAAAATGTACATTTTAGAAAAACAGCAACAAGCAGATCTCTGCCTATTATGTAGAAAAAGTATTCTGGCATATTTGTTCTGAAGACGAACAATTATTTTGGGAGACAGACTGCATAGAAATTTCCTGTATAAAGAAGACAGATCAATGTTTGAAACATATTTATCTGTAATTATGTCTTCTTTGGGTCAGAGTCTTTTCCACAAAATGACATGTTATTGGAAATTTTTAAAAATTGGGTTGTTATTTTAATTTTCTGTTGCCTTGTTCTATTCTGAAAAGGACATGAATTGCCTCAGAAATGTCAAATAGATTTTCCTTCTTGAATTCCTAATTGTATTAAAGTATGGTGTTAGCTAATATATCTAGCCCAACATTATTTGTTAATGCAGTTTCTCTTTGTGTTTTGTGGCAGAGTCATGCTTTACTTTTGAGGCATGATCACAGGATTGGTTTTAGACCAACCCACCCCCAATAGCAATCTGGAAAGTAGCTCAAATTCACTTTGACTAATTGGAACACTGACTAATTTGACTTGGTCTAGGCCTGAGTCATGGTCCAGTAAACCAAATTTATTGGAATGTCCCATTGACTGTCCTAGAAAATGAATACTTCTTTGTTTATCAGAATTTAAGGAAATGTGGCATTATCAAATTCCAAAAAAGTACAGGGTTTGTATATCATTACCTCTAAATGTTTTTTGGGCTTTATTTGAGATAATGTGATTAAATTTGCAGGCATAGTTGCACATCAAGCCAGCTGAGTCTCAAAGAAATGAGTTCAAAGTTGTTTGGTTTTTAGTTTAGTGTTTTGGATGGTAGTCTTTTTGTTTGTTTGTTAGAGAATTTTACAGTTTGCAGGTTTCTAAGAAGGGATGTTCTTACACACTCCTTGTTTTGTCGATACAGTAGAGTCTCACTTATCCAAGCTAAACGGGCCGGCAGAAGCTTGGATAAGCGAATATGTTGGATAATAAGGAGGGATTAAGGAAAAGCCTATTAAACATCAAATTAGATTATGATTTTACAAATTAAGCACCAAACATCATGTTTTACAACAAATTTGACAGAAAAAGTAATTCAATACGCAGTAATGTTATATTGTATTTATTGTATTTACGAATTTAGCACCAAAATATCATGATATATTGGAAACATTGACTACAAAAATGGCTTGGATAATCCAGAAACTTGGATAAGCGAGGCTTGGATAAGTGAGACTCTACTGTAATTATGAAATACAATGCAATGCATGGCTTTCCAGCTCTTGCTGGACTGAACTGCCACCAGATCTAGCCCACATAGAAAGCTGAATTCCCAGCATATCATGTAGCTAAAGTTTAATGCCTACAAAATTTCAGAAGTATAGGTGCATTTTGTTATTATTTGTTTTGTGTTGTTTTAGGAAGTGGAATGTTTGGTTGGGGAGGTGCTGTGAAAGTGGAATGTTCATCTTCATTTTTCCTTTTGGAAGTAATTTGAATAAAAATTGCATATATCATAGAAGTGTCCTTAAGCAAAACCAGCAAATTAAAGGTGGTTAGATATGTAGGGATTAGGAAATGTATGAAGCTAGAGTTTTATTTTCCAGTTTGTAGCAACATTAGAGAAAATAACATAAAATGGGAGAGGCAAAAGGACTTTGATATGCATAATTTTCACTGTAATGATACAAAGCTAGAGATATAAAATGTTCAGAAATAGCAAGAGGATTTATTTCCTCTAGACTTTCATGAAACAAGGGAAAGTTAAATTTATTCCTTCTGGATAGAATTGAAATAATAAAAGGTATTGTTTTGCCAAAACATTTTTTCTATTTCAAATGAATCCTCTTACAAGAAGTGGAATATCTTTTGTGGAATGGCAGAAAATTTCCAGATTTGTCTGGCAGGCAAAGAAACCCAGAATAAAATTTAAAACATTGCATGAGCCGAAGAAAAGAGGCTGCTAATATCAAATCATATTCTGAGACTTGTTGTTTTGTATGACTGAAGGAATGAAGAATTGTGAGACTCTTGAAACTTGAAGATCACAATTAAAGATTTGGGTTGCATTATGTATTGTACAATAACGTTAAAGACATGCTGAATTTAAAAATCACTGTAAGAAATGTGGGTTTCCTATAAGCACAGACCTTTTCCTAAATTAATATTAGCTTTGTCATTGCAGGAAGCCTTTTTAAAAAAGGAAATAATGGGTTAAAATTAGAGATAGTTGCCCAATGAAGATCTTTTGTATTTTGAACAAGATAGTTCAAATCAATAGAGGTTATTTCTAAGGAAGGTAAAGGTCTTAATAGGTTTACTTATATGCATCTTAAGGACAGATTAGATTAACATAAGAGAAATGCAATCAAAGTTGTTGAAGAAAATTAATTTTGCTCAGAGTTGTGCAAAGATGATGTCAATTTAAAAACATGTATACATGCCTTTTGAAAAGAGATACAGAAAATGAACTTGTCAAAAAGAGTACATGATTAAGTGGGCCCAAATACTTGGGAATGATATCCGTATGGATATATGTAGGAAAATGTGCTCCAAAGAAATAACATTTTCTTTGTGTAGTAATTTAAAAGAAAACTTGTATGAGATTATGTACAGATCACATTTAACCCCCAATCAACTGTGAAAAATGTTGCAGAATGTTTCAAACCAATGCTTTTGGATTGTCAAGATAAGGAGGGCTCCTTTTATAAAGGTGGTGGACAGCAAACAAAACGTTACTAATTTAAAATTAATACGTTAATCTAAAAATAAAATAAAATTAGATTTTGTAATGTTACCAGGAATTTTTTGTTGGGCATTGTGGATCAATCAATAAATACTGATTACTTCTTCAGTATATGACAACATCAGCAAGGATATTGTTGAAGAAAAATGGACCATATTCTTGTTTTGCAGATTCAAAGTCATATTGTTTCTTTAGGTACATACAGTCACAACATTATCATATTTAGCCACAGTAAAGTTAAGAATTCAAAAAGCCATGGTGAGATTTTGAAATTCAGAAATATTTCATAATCCAAAAAGAATTTTCAGAAGAAAAAGGTCCTTGATGGAAAAGATGGCTATTCATCTCTATTCAATGCTTCCCTACTCCCAGAGATTTCACAAAAACAATTTTAACACTATCTCTGTGTCCTTGTGGATCAAAATCACACCCCATGTTCCTCCATGTGATTCTTGTTCTTGAACATGATTGTAATCCGCCCTGAGTCCCCTTCGGGGTGAGAAGGGTGGAATATAAATACTGTAAATAAATAAATAAATAAATAATACCAAATCCACCTACATTGACAAGTTGTGCATATATGGCTATTGGGAGAATTTCTCCTCTCCCATATGGTGTAGTGTACTACTGTGATCTGTTTACTGTTTTGGGTTTATGTTTAGTTGTTTCCATCTGCTGATTCTATAAATAGTTTTGATAAGCAACAGAATTGTCAATGGATGTGATCTTGAATATCCCTTGTACCTTCTTTAGATAATACTCAGTCCCAACCAATAGAAAATAATAACAATTTATGCAAATACCTAGGCTCAAGAAGTATACAATATTTGAAAAAGAGCTTCATCTTACATTTTCACGTGAAGTAACAGAAGAGCAGGGTTTTGCAAGCTAGGTGCCTAGGTGCTAGGTGCAATAGACTGTGTGCCTAGTCAGATAGCATTTCTGAAATGCTATTTTGGTTGAATTTTCCTCTCCAAATGATGCTTCTCAATAATAATAATAATAATAATAATAATAATAATAATAATAACAACAACAACAACAACAACAACAACAGCTTCTCAGTAATAATAATAACAACAACAGCAACAACACTTTATTTATATTCCGTCCTATCTCCCCAAGGGGACTCAGGATGGATCACAGTACACATACACGGCAAACATTCAATGCCGTTTGGACAGACACGACAGGACAGAACAGATGGAAAGGAGGTATGTTGTCTCAAAGTCCAGTTTCGATGCTTTGGAGGTTGAGTTTGGATTCAATCACAGGGGCGTGCTGTTGCTTCATTCTCTATGACGAAGAGTAATCAGGACTTCCTCCTTCCACCTTCCTTTTTTTGTCATCGCAAATCTGGTCTTGTTCTTTATGGTGTTGTAAAATACCTCCCTCACTAATTAGTGATACCTAATTTCTCTACTTACAGCTCTAGGCTGTTTTTGAACTGCTTGGGCAAATAGTGAGCTGGGCTTGACGGTCGAGTGCTCACCCTGACCAAGCTTCGAACTGGCCACCTTTTGGTTGGTAGATCTTATTACTGCTGGAGATTTACCAGCTATGCCACAGCCTAGTATCATAGTTCTTTAAGGATCTTGGGATGATTGTTGATCATAAATTGAACATGAGCCAGAAGTATGATGCTGCAGCAAAGGAAGTGAATGCTCTCTTAGTCTGCATGAATGGAAGCATAGTTTCAAAGTTGAAGGAACAGTCCCACTATATTCTGTTCTGGTCAGCCCTCATCTGTAGTGTTAGGAACAAAGAGGGGAGGGAGAGATAAGGAAATCATGTCAATAGGATTGGATTTCATGTTAATTATTCTTTAATCTTGAAACCTTGAAGGATGCCATTAAGCCTTAAGATTCCTTTCAGTTACATAGCAAACACAATACATCGATTATTGCACGTGAAAACTGTTTTATTTATAATCTGGAAAATAACTGCTCAGAAGGGAGATACGACAACGTGAGGGAGATGAGTTCTACCACCAGATATTCTTTGAGGATTACTTTTCCTCAGGTTGCTAGGTAACACTATCCAATTTAGTTTCTGTTAACTTCTTTACTTAGTGAACCATCCAAAAGTAATGTCTTTGGTTAAAAAATAATTGTTCAATTTCTCTTTACTTTGCCCGTCAAGAAGCTTGTGAGCTTACAAATCTAAATAACTAGTTGTTGTTTTTTAGTGAGGGAATTCAACAATACATTTTTATTTGTCCTAACAGTTGTAGGTATTGTTTAAACTCTTTGTAATAAGTAAAGCTTTATCCATGTAAATATGCATATCTACCTATTACATTGCTTCATATAGTACATTCAAAGACTCTGCTCATGACTTCAGTATCAACTTTTTCCCCACCAGGTTTTATGAAATATCTTGTCTGCCTGATGTGGAAATCTCAAAGGTGTGCACTCACAGTGATATACACCTTTTGTTGATCCTAGTAAATGCATTACCTGACCACAGATTTTAGAACTTTTATTATAGATGGAGACAAAGATGTTGTTTGGTGCTCAGTGTATCTCTGATTGACTTGGAAGAGACAGAAAAATGTAATATAAAAACAATAAATAATGGAAATCACAATAAAACAAGTTACTGGTGATAACAGAATTTGCCAAAATGACTGCTAAGGCTCCTCAAAAACTTAGGCAAGTTTTTTTAATCACTTTGTGTGTAAAAGAAAACCATGGAGGCATGGGCACATTTCTCTAATGAGAAAATATAAATACTGGCATAACAGAAGAATATAAAAGGTTCTGCGTGAAATCATTACTTGCATTACCTGAGAAGATGGCAAGGCTTTGAGGAATGTTCTTAACATTACATTAATGCTAGAAGAAGTAGTCCTTCAAGTAACCTAATCCCATGTAATTTTAAGACTCATGTTAAAATCAGCAGCTTGAAAGTATGTAGGAAGTGAACTGGAAGGACTTTGATAGTTTGGAGATCTGGGCAAAAACAAACAGAATTAATTTCAGTGAGAATAAATGTAGGGTATTACACCTAGGCAGGAAAAATGAAATGTAGAAATATGGGATGGATGACACCTGGCTTGATAGCAGTAGATGTGAAAAGGATGTAAGGAGTTGTAATATACCACAAGCTTAGCGTGAGCCAACATTATGATAGAGCTGTCAAAAAGGCCAGTGCAGTTCTGAGCTGTATCAGCAAAAGCATAGTGCCCGGATCAAGGGATGTGATAGTACCACTTTCTTCAGCTTTGGACAGATTTCCAGTTCTAGGTACCACAATCCAGAATGGATGTTGACAAGCTATAACATGTTCAGAGGAGAGTGACTAAAATTGTAAGTTGTCTGGAAATCGTATCTTATGCAGAACCACTTAGAGAACTGGAAATTTTCACTTGGAAGGGGGGATTATGACAGGCATATTTGAAGGGATGCCATAATGAAAATGGAGCAGCTGAGAACAAGCTGAAACTAGAACATGATTAAAATGGCATGAAAAGAGAGGCACCCTAAACATTAGAAAGAACATCCTTAAACTAATAGCTCTTTCACAGTGGAACAGACCATCTCGAAGAGTGTCTTCTTCATTGCAGATCTTTAAACAGAGGTTAGGGTTATTTCCTCCCGGAAGTACTTTCACAGTGTGCCTACATAGCTGGGGTTGGACTAGATGGTCCTTGTGATCTCTTCCAGCTCTATTATTCTATGATTATTATTCTATGATTCTATTATTTGAGTCACACAGTTCTGGACCTGATGTTAAGCCGACTATGAGAAATAAGCCGCAAAATTCACATACTGTCTTCTACTTCTCCCAGTGTTTGTTGTGTGGATTCCCTCTGTACTCTTATCTCAGAATTACATATGACTTTCCATCTCATATATTATCTCTAAATTCTGAACCCAGTCTACTATGGAGTCCCTTTTGTTCTTCAGGCATTGCTGTTCTGTGATTCAAATGGCATTGCTACTCAGCATCCACAAATTAATGAGTATTGTGCTTCATTTTGTATTCCACAATTCCACATCAAATGATATTGTCCTGTATGAGAGTTACATGCAAAATGGGTGGTTGTTTTCAGGTTATATATACTGTTTCTTGGGTCACTTTTTCTTTCTGACTACTTGGAAAGGATTGATAGAATAACAGCAATTCTTTCAGCTGCTCTCTCTATATATTTCCCAACTGTGGTGCTTTGCTGTGACTTCCATGTTACTCCCTTAGAATTTCAGAGCTAGTTTGTTGTTCTAGCCACTTTGTTTTACTTTTCTGTAGCTGAGGAGCAACAGAGTTCTCGGTTGCTTTGAATTAGTTTCATCATCCCATTTTTTCAGTGTCCATGTCTGATTCTCTTTTTTTCTACCATCAGAAATAACATTTTACCCTCACTCCAAATCAGCAGGCAAATCTTTCCTATTCTGTCCCAGTTGTTATGGTTCAAACGCACTACCTTCTTCTTCACTACTTACCCAGAAATAACTTTGAAAGTCATTTGGCTTACTTCTGAGTAGAACTGCATATTTGTATGACCATATATAGTTTTGTTATAGTAATCTGAGATATTAGAATGAAAGAGAGAAGATAGCTTGACTTTATTTCCTTCAGTAGGACAGAGGAAACAAACGTTTAGTTTTATGTTTATGTTTATTTGTTTTATCAAATGTATGCTATTTGGTACAGACCTCTCTCACAAGACAGGTTTGAACAGTATTCCCTCTCTCAGTGGGACAGGAAGGTTGGTAGTCGCACATAGCCTTCTCCCAGTAGGAGAGTTTTGAGCCAGTTTTTTGGACAGCTATGCATCCAGAGCAGTTGTCCACTTGATGCCTTCGTCTGTAAATCCCTGTACAAGGTAATAGAGTGGTCACAGGCAGGTTCTCCATAGTTCCCTGCTGCCCCATTTCCTTCTATAAAAGAAGAGCTGTCTTTCCATAGAGGCTAGCAATGTGTATTACTGTTACTCTGGAAAAGAATCCTCTACTTTGAAATCCTGTTTAAATATAAGTTTTCCATGGAAATCTAGATGCATAACTCACAGAAAAATCTAATATCCAGAATGATATTGCTTTTCTTCTCAAGTATATTTTTCTATAGCAGAAATAGCAGCACAGTAACTGAAATTATTCCTTCTTCCACTCTTTTAGTATGGAGAGAACAAGCTGATTCTGCTGATATGATGCTGCAGCTATATATTTTAAAAAGAGACATTGCAATATTTCATTTGACTCATGGAGACAGGGTCCATAAACATCCCTCTAGCTCTGATAAAGAGTGCTTGTGTTCAAGCATTTTCTTGATTTAGATTCCCTTTCAATGGGAGCACTGCCTAAGTCCTAGAGAACCAATGTAGTAATCTGGTTTCAGTTTTGGACTTGGACTGCAGGAGACAAAGATTTAAATTCTCACTCAACTATAGAAACATTCTGTGCAACCCTGGGCAAGTCACATTCTCTCAGTCTGAGATGAAGACAAAGTCAATCCAAACCCTAAATAGATATGGTCAAAAATGGCATATGATTTGATTGCCATTTGTTGGGGTCGATCAGTCCATCACTCTTACTGCATATTTTTCAGTATAATAACACAAGTACACTGGGATCCATTAAGTCATTTCTATTGAACATATGCTTTCTCCTGCTTTAACCATTAGACAATTATGTCCGATTAACCATTCTTGGTTAATGTTGCTATTTCCCATGCATTGACTTTCAGTACTCTTTCTCTTTCTCTCTTTTCAGACCTGTATGTGGAATCAGAGGGAAGACTCTCATAATTAATCTCCCAGGTAGCAAGAAAGGGTCACAGGTGAGCAATATACTGCAGCAAAGCAATGAAATATTATGATACTATGGGTGATGAATAATGTTGTTTGCGTTATTTCTTCTGTGACTTAAAACAGTTATTAATAAAATGGGAAAATGGAAAAGAAGGGATGAGCCATATTTTAATGAGCAATTGTGTTAAACCTTGTGAAAGTGCAGCATCCTACTTCAGGTTATCAAGAGAAGGTACTGTACATTTCTGGTTTTTTCCCTTAAGAATCTGTTAATCATAGACTTAAACCTTCTTAAAATGAGAGATGAAGCTATTCTGTACAGGCAGATTCTTTTGTGTGCATCAAATATCTTGTATGAGGAACAGATGGCTGGATTAAGGAACGTCTTTTAATTGACATTATTTGGTTTATATGCAATATGTCAGGGCCGAATTATACATTACCTGAAATCCAATTTCATTATGCATGTTTCTTAAACACTAATAAGATGTATAGTGTGTGATGGTTCAACATTAGGAATTCTGTGTGCTAGAAACTGGTCTGCCTTGTGCTGTTTCTGGCTTAGTCCCTGAACAAGAGATAATGGGGAGATAAACTTGGGATAAAGACCGGCCAAGCTTCCAAGCTCTAGAGGTGTATAATAATAGTAATAATAACTTTATTTTTATACCCTACGTCTATCTCCCCGAAGGGACTTGGAGCAGCTTACACGGGGCCAATCCAAAGTAGTTACAGTTTGTAATAAGACATATTACATTGTAATAAGACATATTGGAGTAAAAACTTATCAATAAAACATAGTAAAACACACCAAAAATAAACATGAATTGGATAAAAACATGAAAGCGCATAAAAATGACTGGGCCATAAAGTGCATACAGTGAGGAATGTAAACTAAAAAGAAGTAGGTAACCTGAGACTGTTATCATTGGTAGGGGCTAGGGATGAGGTAAACATGGGAACTATTTCTGACTGAAGGAGTAGAATAAAATGCAACAGAGGTATTAATGATCACCCGGACGAGTCCTAACATGAGGGCAAAGATCATTCACCAAAGCCCTATTGGAAGAGCCAAGTTTTTAGGGTCTTCCTAAAGATTAGAAGGGTAGGGGCTTGCCTAATCTCCCTAGGGAGTGAGTTCCAGAGCTGGAGGGCCACCATGAAGAAGGCCCTCTCCCTCGTCGCCACCAACTGCGATTGTGAAGGTGGTGGGAGTGAGAGGTGGGCCTCCCCTGATGATCAAAGAGACTGTGCAGGTTCATGGGGGGTGGATCCTGAACCGTTTAGGGGTTTTAGGTAATAACCTGCACCTTGAATTGGGCTCGGAAAATAAACAGCAGCCAGTGGAGCTCGTTGAGCAGGGGGGTAGACTGCTCCCTGTAATTCGCTCCAGTTAATAATCTGGCTGTCTAACGCTGGACCAGCTGTAGTTTCCGGGCCATCTTCAAGGGCAGCCCCATGTAGAGAGCGTTGCAATAGTCCAATCTGGAGGTAACCAAGACATAGACCAACATGGCCAGATCCGACTTCACGAGGTACGGTCACAGCTGGCGCATGAGTTTTAGTTGTGCAAAGCCACCGCCGACACCTGAGCATTAAGCGTCAGTCCAGGAGGACCCCCAAGCTGCGGACCTCTGTCTTCAGGGGGAGTGTGACCCCGTCGAGCACAGGTTGCCACCCTATACGTCGGTCAGACGTTCGACTGACCTGAAGGACCTCTGTCTTTTTAGATTTGAGCTTCAGCTTGTTTGTTGTCATCCAGGCCAACACAGCAGCCAGACACTGGTCCAGTATCCGAGGGGCTTCCTTGGATTTCGATGGAAAAGAGTAGTAGAGTTGAGTGTCATCTGCGTAGAGATGGCACCAAACTCCAAAACTCCGGATGACCTCACTTGGGCCTCAAACTGTTATGGGATATGTGGATGCTTTTTTGCCCATGCACCTACTGACAGCAGCATTTAAGCCAAGTACATTTATTTATTTAAAGTATTTATACCCTGGCCTTCTCACCACAAAGGGAACTCAGAGCAGCTTTCAGGACACACATACGGCAAACATTCAATGCAGATTATATAATTAACAAGGACAGACAACACAACAGAAGTAAAGGCAATTTTTCCCATATTATTTCTGGCATCTTGGAAGCTGTGCTTGACTCTGCCCGGGAAGGGGGATGCTGTTGCTCTGTCTTCCATGCCAAGAAGCTTTCCTTCAATCGATGTCATTAAGGGTGCTTTTATTACCTCCCTGCTAAAAGCTTACGACTCACTAGGTGGGCAGGTGAGGTGAGGCTAACAGCAGGTGCTCAACCCCAAACCAGAACCAAACTGCTGACCTTTTGATTGGCAGGATTTTTCTGCAGCGCAGTGGTTTAGCCTGCAGTGCTAAACTCTCATCTGTGAGTTTTCTGCTGCAGATAGCCTTGGCATAACTTTTCCTGAAAAGGTGAATACTCCAGTAGTGCTAGAACTTAAGGCTTTCCTCTTGGTTCTGTCTAGGTTAGTAATCACAGGAAAATTGGATTAACCATTTATCCCATGCAACAGTCCATTGGTACCAGTTTCTAGATAAGTACGTGTTAGATAGCAACTTCAGACGTAAATTTCATCAGAACGCACGACCATGATGTAGGTAAGAGGAAGGAGTTCTAAAAAGAAAACCTCACTGATCCTGATTCTAATTTATTCTGTTCTCCATCACCAAATGCCCCATTGGCTTTCTATTCGAAGTTTGAAAACCAGTGACACGTCACATTTTAAATAATATGATCCTCCATTATTAAGCTATTAACGCTCTAGCAACATTCCAGATTTTATGTTTTCCCATTCTTCTTTGGGGTCTCTGACTCACACATATCGGTCATTTGACTACATTCATGAGGAATACAATTCACGTATATTCCATTTTCACTCTACTTCTCTGCTTAGCTCAACAGAACATTTGCTGGTTTATCCAACTATTTTGCTGTGCTTACATATTGGCGATCTGTGTTCTAAGCAAATCTTCTAAATCAGGGGTATGCTTTGTTATTGCTTTGCAACTTGGTATGGATTAATTACTTAAGACACAATTTGATGATTCTGGTATCTCAGTAAACTGAAGCAGGGGATATGAAAGATGGAGGGAACATGTCCTGCCCTTCCATGTGCTGCTGTGATAGCAAAGTGCCCAGGTTGGGCCCACTGGTATTAACATCTGCTTAGGCTCCAGTGGCACTTATCCCTGCTTTAGTCTTGCCTACCCATGTCGTGAATGTAGCCTTTTTCTGACAGTAATAGCTATCCACCAACCACTAAATCCAGCCACCAACCATTTTAATTGTTTCAGTCTGTCTTGGAAGTGTGTCATAGAATCGTAGAGTTGGGAGAGACCTCACGGGCCATCCAGTCCAACCCCCTGCAAGAAGCAGGAAAATCTCATTCAAAGCACCCCCGACAGATGGCCATCCAGCCTCTGCTTAAAAGCCTCAAAAGAAGAAGTCACCACCACACTCCGTGGCAGAGAGTTCCATTGCCAAACAGCTCTCACAGTAAGGAAGTTCTTCCTAATGTTCAGGTGGAATCTCCTGAACATTGTTATAGAGTGTTAGTGTAGAGCAGAGGTCCCCAAACTAAGGCCCGGGGGCCGGATGTGGCCCTCCAAGGTAATTTACCTGGCCCCCGCCCTCATTTATAATATAATATTTTTATATCAGTTTTAATAATATAATATATTATATATACATATGATATTGATAATATTATCATGTTATACAATGTAATACTAATAATAATACCATATAATAATATTAATTACATGTTATATATTACATATAATATTACAGTATAGTGGTATAGTTCAATATAGTAATATATAATGCTAATATTGTGCTATGCTAATAATATAATATATTGTATGTACATACAGCTGCTCTGAGTTCCCTTCGGGGTGAGAAGGGTGGGATATAAATGTAGTAAATAAATGTAGTAAATGAATGAATAAATAATTTTAGACTTTGGCTCGCCCACTTGACTTGAAGGCACACCACCACAACAACAACAACAACAATCCTAATTAACTTGACTATCTCATTGGCCTGATAGGTTTATGTTGGTTAAAATTGTTTTCATTTTAAAATATTTTATTGTTCTTTCATTGTTGTTGTTGTTTTGCACTACAAATAAGACATGTGCAGTGTGCATAGGGATTTGTTTGTATTTCTTTTTCAAATGATAATTTGGCCCCTCAACAGTCTGAAGGATTGTGGACCGGCCCCCTGCTTAAAAAGTTTGAGGACCCCTGGTGTAGAGTATTGAGGGAAATTTTAAATGAGCAGTTTCCTAGCCTGTTGGTAGATCCACAACCACATTGACTCTCTAAAGAAAAGGGAACAGAACCTTTCACAAACCTGGAGCCAGATTTAGAGGACTCAAAACTGTGACACTGATATGCTGCCATTCTTGTGGAGAAGAACACCTGTCATTTAGACAGTATTTTTGTAATCCCTTTTTATCTCTGCCTTTCTCTTTTATGGGTATTTCAACTCTTCTCCCTATTTTTCATATGAGATGCTACAGAAAATTGGCTTTTAGCAAAGATAATTAGTACAAAAAACATCTGTTCTCAAGACTGACATGCACCTAAAGACTATATAAAGATAATTTTCTTTTTTTAATGTGAGTTGCACAGCTTTATGTCCCTATAATTTTGTTATTGAATTAAATAAGTAAACAAGTTTTAGAATCAATATAGTCTTAATTATCACAAGATAATAAAATTGTATTGCATTTGATATGTCAGCATGAACACCAAATTAACATAGTTACAACATTTTGCATCACTGGTGGATTTGTATGCATATCTCCCATACAAGCATTTACAGATTGATTTGGTGTGTGCATACTTGTTTTATGTTAGGTTATAACTGTAACTAATACATGTATATCTAGAGTCAGGCAAACATAATGATGCAGAAAATGAGGGATTTTGTTTATTTAAAGTACAAGTAAATCTCAAGTCAGAAACACCTACATAGGTATCTGTCTATATATATATATATATATATATAGAGAGAGAGAGAGAGAGAGAGAGAGAGAGAGAGAGAGAGAGAGAGAGAGAGAGAGAGATATTTGTGACACAATATCACAGTACAGGCAGTCTCCAAGTTATAAACATTCAGTTTACAAATGACTCATAGTTAAGAATGAGGGTGAGACAACAGGAAGTGAGAGAAATCTACCCCTAGGAAGGGAAATTCATTGCATGGGAAAAGGTGTCTCTGCTGAAGCCTTATCACCAACATTTGTTTCCACAACAAGCCGAAATTTTCAATATCCAATTTTCACAGGAACAGAAAGTGTGGTGAAACGTTCTGAATAGGTGCACAGACTCCAAAGTGAACACCACAGACATGTTAACCCTTCCCTATGCTATCCAAAGCTGTATATATGTACCCTGTTTTCCCCGAAAATAAAACATCTCCGGAAAATAAGACCTAGTAGAGGTTTTGCTGAATTGCTAAATATAAGGCCTCCCCTGAAAATAAGACGTAGCAAAGTTTTTGTTTGGAAGCATGCCCAGCGCCTGCCAAACAGAACACCAAAGCATGCATACCAGTTGTACATGGAAATAATGGTAGTAACAAGAAATTCTTGATAGGATTCACAGTTTGTCTGGCTATGTTGGTTTGTGATGACAACTACTGTATAGTATATAGTAAATGTTCATTTTTTTTGTTTAACAATAAATGTGAATTCTTCTTCATTGAAAAATAAGACATCCCCTGAAAATAAAATCTCGCACATCTTTGGGAGCAAAAATTAATTTAAGACACTGTCATATTTTTCGGGAAAGACAGTATATGGCTAGAGTTACACTTTAAAATGTACCTGTTCCATCTTACAAATTCAACTTCAGAACAAAGCTACAGAACCTATCTTGTTCATAACTTGGGAATGCCTATATCTGTTTCCAGTGTAATCAGTTGTTGATACTTATCTAAGACGTTGTGGTATTGTATACTTGTAACTTATCAATAATTTGGATAGTATAACGTAATAGAGTTTTTAGATACTAAAAGTCTGAAAGACTATATGTTTGTGTATGAATTGATATAAGAATGGAATGTATTTTATTCCTTATTATTAATGAAGATGTTTATAATAGTTCCAATTGCCAGAGTCAATTTTATTTTGTTTAATTGCGTGTATTTTCCTGTATTTATTGAAAATGTATTGCATTTATTATGGAGACCTTGCATCCTAACCCTGGGAGAAAGAGAGAACGTACTTCAAATAGCTAAATAAATAAATATAAAATAGAACTATTTCTGGAACAAAAGAAAATCTGTTTTATATCACAATGGTTACAACATATTTGTCATCTCTTCTTTTGAAACAGTGTAATATTTTATTTATTTTTGTTTCTTGGAGTAGCACAAGGTATAACAACTAGAGTTGTGAATCAGAAAGAAAAGCATGAAATAATATTCAATGGCTTGGACTGAATTGCTTTTCATTAATATCAATTTGAGTTTGTATATTATGTGCTTGTGATGTACATGTGTTTACATAATATTCTGCAAATGTACTCATAATTGGGAGGCCCTTATTTTTAAATGGTGCCAACTTTACGATTGCGTCTGTTTTTGCAGTAAAGTGTGAACTATTCATTTCCATACAATTGCATGGCTCCTTTCAGAGTTTCTGAAGTAGAGCTCCCCTCAGCTATTTTGCTCATTCTGTTTTTGGACAGATCCTATCAAGCATTTTGCTGATACAATTCAATTACACCACTGGTTGTACTTTCAACAACTTTGCGTATGGAATGATCTAGTATCTCCTTATGGAAGTAGTTCCCAAAAATGCAACATAGCTCCACTACCACCCACTGATTGTCCTGCAGGATGCACCAGGGAGTTACCAGGCAGAAGTTTGAACTGGCCATGCCACCAACAGGCATGGCTGTTTCCAACATTTTTTCTAGTTTTTCATAAAAGCTCTGGTTGAGCTTTCTTCTCCACAGGCACACAGTAGAACCTCAGAAAATCTTCAACTTGAAGAACTAGTGAAATTTAAGTTTTGAGACATGATTCTTTGTTTCCTATGTTTCATCTTTTGTCCTGGCTAGGTACAAATCTTTAAAGTTTTTTCTCAGTTTCTTTGTATTACCCATTGAACAATATGTTCAACAATAATCTATACTCTTAGGATTTCAAAAGACCTCTGAGGCTCAAGAGCTCAGAGTTGACAAAAATCTTTGGAAAGAGATATAAATGAGTGTCTATACTGCCTGTTACCCGATGGATTCATTTATTATTATGGTTCAATCCAGGTGTGCAGTCTCTTGGGAATTAATGTTCAGCCTAGAGGAGCTCAAGCCTCAGGGGCTACATTTGCCAAAAGTGTTGATATGAACTATATTTCTAAGATAACATTGCAGTAGAAACCATCTGTCATAAAGGTATTTCTCATTGAGTTAATGAAGGAAGGGAAACAGCTGTAAAACTTATGAGAAGTGCCAGCTTTCCTCTTAAGAAGTTCCAACACTAGGCTTTAATTGTGTGACTGCACCAAAACATAAAATACACACAACCAGAGTTACACTTATTTGTAATTTATTTTTAAGTGGCTCTCTGTGTAGTCACACAGCCTATCAAAGTTTTTTTTTGTGTTCTGTGCAGGCAGACTATGGAAACTGGCTCCATTTTTGAGCAATCCACTGTAAAACAGGGTAGTTTTTCTAACCCTGGCCTAAGGGGAGAGCTCCCAAGTTTTGTGCATACCTCAGAGATACAAGCAAATATTTTCTTCTCATTTTTATTTTGAACAATTCCAACACAGGACTGTAGAGAACTCTCTAGAGTTCTAGCAGTTTTTTTTCGACTTGCTTTTATTTGTGTTTGCAAGTCATCCTGTCTTCTCTCTGGAGGCAACTGTTGTGTATGGTGCTGCACATTGCATTCAAAAGGTTCATGGCAGGAAAGGAGAAACTATTGTCTTGATCAGCAGTACTGTTGTTTCTTTTTTTCTTTTTTGTAGAGATGTATAAAAGGATTTACTCTTAAATTCAATACATGAAAATTACAAAGCCTCCCTCCTGAAATCAAAGTTCAAATTCAAACGGACATGTCTTGCCTATTTTAGAGACAAAGGCTGGTATCTTGTTAGGCACTTATACCATAGAAAATTGACTTACAATCATATAAAGATGTGATGCTGTGCAAAACCCATGTTCTGGGGGAGGAAGGACAGAGTTAGTTTTGTCTCCAGGACCTTGGCACAAATCATGTCAACAGTGTGACTTTTGTTCAACTGTTTCAGTGCACAACAGGACACATTGCTAATCATCACATGTTATGCATTTGAGCTCCCATTGCACAACAGGACATTGGTGACACATTGTGCCCCATTGCAATTTATTGGCATGACTGCCTATCCTGTCAATGACTTAACTCCATCATCAGAAAGTTACACGTTATAGCCTATGATGTAGTAGCCAATATCTGCAACTGTTCTTGTTTCACAGGTTTCCAGAGCAAGCATTGATGCTATCTTCTTTAACACCATCCTCATTCAAAGCAGGAACTGATAAAAACTTCCTTCTAAAGCTGATTGCTTAAACTACAACACTCTTCCCAATACCCTGAAGCCCTTTCATATTTTTATAATGTAGCTCCCATCTTCTCTGACCAGCTTGCTGAAGGCTTGCCTATAACATCCTCAACTGGAAACAGCTTACTGTTTTCCCCCCAGGTCTAACTCCCAGGAAATCTTAGATGGAGGTTCCCCTTTGGTTTCCAAGAAGAAATAAAAGGAGATAAGAAGAATAATTGTTCACATGTCGTAGTGCTCAGTGAGGTGCCATCATTTATTCCACCATAGTGAATATCATGTAGATTGTAGAGAAAAGCTATTTTTCCTCAGGTTTTCTAGCAGAGAAATAACAAAGAAACAAGATGGGTTGTTTGATTCTAAGTTATATTTTCAGGAATACTTTTGTGTAGTTTCATGACCTTAAACTTTTTTCTGTATTGTAGTTTTCTAGCTTGATTGTTTGACGTGTGCCAGTTAAGTAACTAGGTAAAATTATTTTTGGCCACCTCTAAAATATGCACATAACATGAGTGATTATATGTAGACCTTGAGGCATGTATCTATAATGCTGTAGATGTTTTCTAAACTGTATACATTTCCCATTTTTATTTATTGCAACTACCAGAAATCCCAGCCAGTTTTCCAGCTGTTAGGATTTCTGGCAGTTGAAGGCCAAAAACGTCTGGGGACCCCAGGTTGAGAACCACTTCTCTAAAAGATCTTTCCTTCCCTTCATGTGCTATCTTTGGGTGGAACAATGTAATAGTAGTTAACCTGGAGCAACTAACATGTGCAATATATTTAATAGAATCATCAATTTAGAAGGACCATTTACCTTAACATCCAGTTCAAGAAATAGACAATGTAAGCACTCCTGAGAGGTGGCCATCCAAACTCTTGTTTACAAACTTCTAAAGACAGCATATTTGGGATAGCATAAGGAGCATGTCAACCCAAGTGGCAGGTGCCTACATCCTTTTTCCATTAGTACCGTTAGGTCTCCCACCTTCTCCTTCAGTTTATCTTCTGCTCTAATAACCTGATGTGTTTTACCTTTCTCTGGTTTAGAATCAGTACAGCAAGGATATAGTGGAAGGAAAGTGGGATATAGTGGAAGAAAAGTTAGAAGTTCATTACTGAGACAATGACAAATGAATTCATTCAATCTCCCTGATGGCAGAAAAGCCAGTTGAGGAATACGAGAAAATGAGTAAATCTGCTACCCAGATTACCACTGCCCAGCATGTCTCAGGAGTCACACTTAAGGATGATTTAAGGATTTTTAAATGACATCCAATGAAAGCAAAGCAGAGGAAATTATTAACAGGCTCAAAGAGTGGAGATGAGTTTGAGAGGGGAAAAGGTAGTAAAGTAAATGGCTTAGTAAGCACAGATTGAAAAGCTAAAAGGATAAAAGTAAAGCGCTTTATATGTTATCTACGAAGATAAACACCTTGAATGGCACTAAATCTTGAAACCATCATAGTTGGCCACATAAATGTAAAGACTTCAAAGGCTGGAAAAAACAGCCATGCAGGAGGTGAAATTAATAAAAAGAGTTATGGGCACCTCCATGAATTGGAGGGCTTGAAGCCAGAGAGCTGGGTTGTGTCAGAACATAGCTCCACTAGTGAAACAAAGGCAGAGGAGCATCAGAGCAAGACTTAAGTACTGTCAGTTATAATTAACACGTTCTGTGCTTTGCTGGAGAAACAAAGGAAGATGCAATTTAAAACCCAAGATTGCATGCCAGCCCAGCATATGACGCTACAGTTTATGCAATCCCTGCAATCCATGTTTGTAAAGAATATAGATGAGGGGCATAGGCAGACATCAAGATATACTCTAATGCCCATCCAGGGTATGAAAATGGTTTGGAGAGATGTCTCAATTGTGACATCTTCTAAAGCAGTTTCTAATAATACTAATCAGCAAATAAATATTATTCCTGATTTGCAAACTGATTAGAGAAGTGAGCATAGAAATACATTCATTATTTACCAACTGTAACAATCAATCACATTTGATGGAAATTAATTATAAAGCAGTAAAGAATCATTCAGATTTAAGAAGAATGGATTCATCATACATAATTAATTTAGATAGCAATGAATTATAGAAATAATTTGTACAGTATATACTAATGAATTGAACAGCAATAGGAAATAGAAAATGCGCAAGGAAAACTAAACAGTCATACATTGTGGAAGAAGAAGATTGGCATGATGAAATTATAGAAGCGTAAGTCTCAGAAAGATAATGAGATACTTCAGATGAAGAACAGGAAATAAAATTAAATACAGATAGGCTTTTTCAAACTGAATCTTTTAAGGGCTTACTGAATACATTAGGACTACAGTTCTTCTAATTCTCTTTCTCAGTATAGTAAGGTGAAGGGAGACAGCAGTTTCAGTGCTAAGGAAACATATTTAGGGAGTAGAGATCCTGGTGCCTGGCATGTTTAAGGAAACTGATAAGTGATTGGGAACCTTCCTTAAATACAAAGAGATTGTTAGGTCAAAAACTATATATTCTGGAATGGAAAGAGATTCGGTTATTAAAACATCTGCTTATTAATGGTCCAGTTGAAGCTCTTTTCCTGGGCCCAATGGTGCCCCATAGAGGAGACACAACAGTAAAGGTGGGCTTCCACCATTGAACAGCTCTTCCCAATGATTATGTGGGACTGTCTTAAAAACTTGAATCCAGTGGTTTATGTCATAGTCACTGAAGTGCTTTGCTGCATGTTATCCTTTCCAATTTAAAAGATAGCTGTCCTATCTCCTTTCAGACTTTTCTTCTCCACGGTAAATATACCCATTTCCCTAATCCATTCCTTACAGGACTTGGCTTCAAAACCTTTAAACATCTTGGTTGTCCTACTGTGAAGATCATAATATGATCATAGAGTTGAAAGACACCACATGGGTCATCCAGTCCAACTCCCTGCCATGCAGGACACACAATCAAAGCACTCCCAATAGATGGTCATCCAGCGTCTATTTAAAAATCTTCAGAAAAGAAGATTCCACCATGCTCTGGGGCATCATAATCCATTGTTGGAATTTTTCTTTTTAACTTTAGTGACCAGAACTTGATATAGTATTCTAGGTAAGATCTGATCAATGCAGTATAGAGTAGTACTTCTACGCCCCTTCATCTAGTCAATATACTTCTGTTGATGTAGTTTAGAATTGCATTGGCCTTATTTAGCTACCTCATCACACTATTGACTCATGTTTAGTTTGAGTATGCTAAGTTCCCTAGATCCTAGTGGGGTTTCTCTGGGATTTTGTGTCAGTATTTGTTTGTTTACGGAGGCATTGAATGTTTGCCATTGTATGTTGGAATCCGCCCTGAGTCCCCTTGGGGAGATAGGGTGGAATACAAATAAAGTTTTATTTATTTATTTTATCCTTTCAAAACAGGTATCGCCCATCCTATGTTTATTCATTTCATTTTGCATGGCTAGATGTAATAATTCACATTTATTCCTACAGAATTCCTTTAGTTAGTTTTCACCCAATTCTCCAATCTGTTAATGTCATTTTGAATTCTGAGCTTGCCCTCTGAAAAATTTGAAAAAATAAATTGGAAAATTGTATGTAGGTTATGGCAGATATACAGATAATCAAGTATTTAACATAAAGATTTATTGTGTAATAACTCAGAGGAAAATAAATGAATTACTGAAAAATGCAACCATTAAATGAAAAACTTATATTCCTAGGCAACTAGCTTATGTTGAGGCAGAAAGATTGCTCTCTGTTCCCAGGGATAGATCTCTGAACGCTCAGGGGAAGGTACATTGTTAGGTGTCCAAGAAAATTCCAAATGTAAAGATTATTCAAGGAAGAAAAGAAAGTGATATGTTAAATGATGTCCCAGTGGAAAACCTTTAAAAAGGTAAATTAAGTAAACCTTTAAAAAGGTAAATTAAGTAAAACAAGGTTAATTTTGAACTTCCACAAAGACAAAAATACAGCTGTATCATTGGGATGTGCACATTTTTATTAGTTGTCATAAGTCAGATCAAATTAGTTAAATTACTACTTACGATGTGATATCAGAGACATTGGTGTGGCCTGTGTCAAAAACTTAAGAAGAAAAAAATACCCAATACTTTTTCATTTGAATTTTGTAAACCTCAGAAGCCTCCCAAAGTCAGTTTCATTTTCAGCACAAGCAAAACAAAGCCAAAAAGGCTGCAACTCCTCTTTAAATTAATGGCCTTTTGCCATTATGAGAGGGAAGCAGCAGGGAGAAAGCAGAATTTACTGGGGAAGAGACAGAAAAAGCACAGAATTCTGGGAAATGCAGTTTGGGAAGATGAGGAGCCCTATGCCAGAGAATTCAAAAGGCCCTTTCACACTGTATTTCAGGAGCCTTTTGCACAGTAAAAGACATCATTTTTTGCACACAAAAAAAGATGGTATATAGCAAAGAGGACAAGCTAAAGCTGTGATAAAATCCAGTGAACTCTCTCAGACAAAATCCAGAACTCTCGCTAAGATCCAGACACTCTAAGCCAAACAGAAAATGGTAACAAAATATGAAGATAAACAAAATGTAAAATGAATGAAAAGAGAAGAGAAGAAAGCAACAGATCCTTCTCCAGGGGTGCAGCTGTTTCTTAATCCACTACTCTCCCTAATTTCCCTGTATTCTCATTAGTCTCTTTGACCTCATAACTAAAATTTGGTCCTGTTTTGAAAGATAGCAAGGTGAAGAGAAACATTCCTCATCTGATGAGAAATAACATGATGCTGGGTGATTTTTGGTTGAATGCTAGACATAAATCAGTCGAAAGTATTCAAATTGGAGTTTTTCTACATAATTATAGTCTCTTCTCCCTCCCCTATCCTTTACACACAGAAAAACATGGTGTGAATTAATTGATAATTAATTGAAGGCAGGTGAAAGAACGGCTTCACACAGGAAATACAATTCCCCTTCTGTAAGATTTGGAAATAGCCACTGACCCAGATTGCTTTAAAGAAGGATTGGATAAAATCAAGGAAGTTGTATCTGTCAGCGTATGTCAATCAGGATTCTGGACTAGATGGTGTTTATCTAAATCAGACAATTATGGTGCTCTTTCATGCCTCTCTTAACAGATAGTGAGATTGGAGGAGGCTAATAGTAAATGGAGTTGGAGTACTTGTACAGTAGTTGAGCACTTCCCAAGAACAAAGTGGCATTGGAAGGCTATTAGATTATTATTCCAAATATATATTTCTTCCTTTTCTTAAGAATCCTAGGAATCATGCAAGTATTATACAGACAAATATAGGTAGGAAAATATAGGCAGGAAAACAAAATCTTGGTATATTTTTTTTTATACACTACACCTTTTATACAATTACTCTGTGTAACACTTTCTGTAACCTTTCTGGTTTCAAAATGTTTCAAGTGATTAGGAGAAAACCATATGAAAAGAAAGCCTAGCAGCTAAAACTTGTGGTACAGATATTGTAACGGCAATAGAAACATTTAAATAACTTCAGTGAATTCAAAATGTGCATGCTGCACACATAAAACCACATAATCAGATTTTTAGTTCACTTTAATATTAAAACTGCTCAGTAGCTTTGATCCTTTTTAGGTAAGTCTTCATTGTCATTTTTCTCATTATGCACAGGAATGTTTTCAGTTTATACTGCCAGCCCTACCTCATGCCATTGACCTTTTGCGGGATGCCATTGTAAAAGTAAAAGAGGTGCATGATGAACTTGAAGATCTACCTTCACCGCCACCACCTCTTTCTCCTCCTCCAACCATCAGCCCACACAAGCAAACAGAAGACAAAGGTGTACAGTGTGAGGAAGAGGAGGAAGAGAAAAAAGATAGTGGAGTTGCTTCAACAGAGGATAGTTCCTCCTCTCATATAACTGCTGCAGCCATTGCAGCTAAGGTGAGTTGAGGTCCTGTGCAAAGAGGCACATGAGTTTCTGTCTCAGGTACTTTCTCTGAACAGCTTGTTACCTTTCAGGAACACACATGATTTTCATCATTCTGTAAATATAATGGTAAAAGAGCTTGGTATTTAAGCACAATTCTGTTTTCTCTATCATGTGTATTTTCTTTCATTTCTTCCACTTTATATCAAGCATGACAATAAATACTAAGACAAGAGGGATGCATTTCTGCTCAAACAAAGGCCGTCTCTCATTTCTGTCAGTTCTGCTCTGCACCGGCAGCATCCATGCTGCATCAAACACAAAACCAGAGGCCTATTCAGTCATCAGGAATTACCTTTCAGTTGGTTCCAAGGGCTATAGTAAAGCGAAAGTAGACAGGAAGTCTCTCTCATCAAAATTCAAACCAACATTTTATTTCTAAGAACCCACCATTTTGCAATATAATAGTTCCTTTAAGTGCTAATGTTAAAATCTTTAAACACTCAGATCTCTTGGACTATGTGTTCCATGATCTGTCACCATTTGCCACACTAGCTGGGGCTTCTAGAAACAGAAGTAAAGTGTCTGGAACCCTTACATTTCTCTTTTCAGTTGCAGAAATGCAACATTATTTTCTAATACAGATGGCATAGAAATATTTCCAGAGCCACTATACCCTCCACACTGCTCTAATCTTTTAATCTTGGTTAAAAAAAAAGTTGAGGCTTCCTTTAATATAGCTGCTGCTTGTACATACTTGCTTTCAAATGAGTCCAGAACACTGGGTGTCATTCTGTTGGTAATAGCATTCCTTTGCTATCTCTGTGAGGAAATATTTGTAAATGTTGGCATTAATACATAGTCTGAGCCAAACTTTGAGAGACCTGAGCCTCAACAACCTAGAATTGAATTCTATATTCTACAACCAGAGTTTATAACTATAACACTATGTAACATAATGTTTGGTCCTGGGTTATAAATGTTATTTCCTAATTCTATCATAAAAACATGGAAAAGGTTTATTAAACTGCAAAAACTTTGTTTTTGAGGGATATCCTGCTGCACATTTTACTATAGTTTTTCAATGAATATCTCGTAGAGTTGCAACCAATTCAAGAGAATTTGTGGCAGCCACAAAAACAAAGTTTCAGGAGTATAAAAACTACTTTAAAAATAAGTACCACACAATTAAACAGGAAATAACACTTTCAAACCAAGAACAGATTTTTTTTTCAAATTTTGTTACATAGTGTAATTCTATGAATATCTACTCAGAAGTAAATAACAGAGATGTGAGTTCAATAAGACATATGTGAAGTTAAGCATAAGATTTCAGATTTCAGAAGCTATGTAGGGTCAGGTTAGGCATTCCCTGAGGGTATAACGTGGATCTCCAACTAAGGCTAAGAAATAGTCCTTTCTGTCAAACAATGAGAAGTAGATTCTACTGGACTGTTTTGTGTGGTGGCTTGTCTCTGTATATGGCCTCTTTATCTACTTCTGTGCTTTGCCAGTGAATGTAGAATCAAGTGTGCTTTAACCTCCTTCTGTGGAGACAGGTGGAGATAGGACACTGCAATACCTAGCTGGGGCTACTGTAATGTTAGCCATTTTCTCTCCTGGAATGTTTCAAAATATACATGAAAAACATTAAAAACAGAAAATACCTGAGGTTTAAACTGGCTGTGCTCATTTGAACACTGGACATTTAGGTATTCCACCTGTTTTCACCCATGTTTCCTCTGTGTCATTTTGCTTGTTTAGTTTCATGTTGTCCAGTCACCATATTCATAGTTGTTATGTATTGTACGTTAGAAGCATCCATCCTACATCGGTTCTGCTGCTTTCATGGCATATGGTGAACATCCCATTCCTGGTCTCATCTGTTATTCCCATCACTCAGCAGGCAGTGCAGGAGAACCGGTAAGACACACCTACCAGAAGATTTTGCATGAATATCTGCCAACATGCTGGCTGCCTTCTCTCTCTGTATAACAAGAAAATATAACTGTTTGTTTTATTCCCACTGTATTTATCTGTTTTCTGAGCAAACAAGTCCCAAATTACTATTCTATACACTTTTCTCAATTATGTAGCATATAAGATTATTTCTTATAGGTGTGAAATAGTAATTTAAAGGTTTCTGTTGCTACTAGGTTGAAGCCTTGTGTTACAGGCAGATATTTCTGGTAGATGCTGTTACTGATTATCCATCACTAATATTTCCTTCCCACTTACTAATCCTTTTCTAGTTCTGCTTGTGGGGTTTTGTTTTGTTTTTTGGTTTTTTGCTTGCTTGCTTTTACACACTATTTTCTTTTGTATGTTTGGCAGCACCCCCTCCTAAATAAACAGTGTATTAAAGTGTTAAATATTATGAACATTTTCATTTAGTCATGTATAAAAATCCCCATGCTGCAGCAAATAATAATTTCATCACATTACTATTGGAATCTAAATAATACATATAATCCATTTAACCTGGAAAATGGGTATCTAATGGTATTATGAAGCATCTCCTTGTATCCACTATCTACTTCCTATATCTATATGGTAAGATATAATGTGATGGAAGAAAGTAGGGGGCTTCCTTCGATTTGTCCATTCCCTTTATACTTCATATATTCCAAGATGTCTGAGAGAAGAAAGCAAATTGCCTTTCCCCTCATGGGCTTCTGGAAGGGATATGACTGAATAAAGGAGAAAAAGGGGAGGAAGGGAAGCCTTTCATTCCCAGAACTAGACCTAGAGATATGGGGAGGGGAATTCAGATGCAAGGTATAGCAAAAGTGTCTTCTTTGCTCTCCTTTCTCAGCTATGCACCAATTTTCCCTTGGGCTGGTATGCAGCAGGATAAAGTTAGCTAGAAAAATTCCCATGGTAACACAAGTGCGATATTCCTATTCTTCTTTTACCTGCTTGCTCATTCAGCCAACAAACTTAATCAAGTGCAGGGTTCTTCTGCCTGCTTTTTTCTGTGGAGTAGAGATAAATTGTTTTCAGTGTAGTACAGCTCTAGTTTTTCTATACTTACATTTCGTTATGATTTCCATATTCCCAAAGCAATGGAATTAACTGCTTTGTTTGACTTTAAGCAAGTTGAGAAATACTACAAAAACCAGAGGAATACAGAATGTGCTCCATTGATTTTCTCTTCCTCACACCTCTCTTTTCTCTTCTTCCTTAGCCTGTATTCACCTTCCCATCCTTCCTTTGGTTCTATCTCTTAGATTGCTGACCCTTTCTCCTTCCTTTCATTAATTCCTCTTTTTACTGCTCCTTGAACACATCTGACCATTTAGGTCACTATGTAACAAAATTTATTTTTTCTGGTTTGGAAGTGTTATTTCTTGTTTAACTGTGCAGTACTTACTTTGAAAGTAGTTGTTATACTCCAGAAACCTCATTTTTGTGGCTTCCACAAAGTATGTTGAATTAGTTTAGAATCTATGAGATATTCATTGAAAAATGATAGCAAAATGGACTGTGGGATGTCCCGCAAAAACAAAGTTTTTGCACTTAATAACTCTTTAATGTGTTTTTATGATAGAACCAATTAGAAAGTTACATTTATAATCCAGGGACAAAAATCACGCTATACAATACAAGAGGCCACAAAACACACATGGGCTGATTTGGTTTAACCTGGGGAAAGCCGTTTGATGTGGCTGCACTCCAGGTTAGAATAACCTGAGACATAAACTCAAATCCTCTTCCCAAATTATGGCAATCCTAAACAGAAACAACACCCAGATTGTGCAAACACAGGCTTTACTGAAAGCAGTAACTTAAACGTTTAGTCTCTTCAGTGCCCAATTACAAAACATAAAAAGTGTGATGACCCATGGGCCTTGTAGTCCTGCTCAGGACACTGTAATTCCTGATGAAGATGAAAACTTGGGTTTTTTACCTTCCCAGTCTGAACTGGAATCTTCTCAGCCAGATCTTTCCCAGGCAGATCTGGGAACCTTGCACCTGCAAGAAAGTTGTCTCCCAGAAGTATGTCAAACAAGCCCAGAGCCTACTTCTCCCGTGTTCTTGCGCCGGGAGTTTTGTAAACAACAGAGAAGTTTGGAATCAGCTTCGCGCAGGAGTGCAAGAATTGCAGCTAAGAATGTAGCCAATTAAGACTGCTTCTCGTGAGAATCTTTAAGGAGTTTAGCATCTGGTCTCAGAGTTTAGCTTTCGTTTCTGTTTCCCAGAGAACGGCTTCGGTGGGAAAGTTAGACTCTATATAGGTGTTTTAACCGCGTAGTAACTTCGCGGAGTCAATTCGTCAGCCTACGGAGCGAGTTGTGTCTGGACAGCGCGCTCCGACTCAAGCCTCGCTCCTGCTCAAGCCTTGCCCTGCTTTCCAGCTTTCGCCTTGCTTCCAGCCTTTGTTTACCTACGGACTTTGCCTGGTTTCCCAGGACCAATCCTTGCCTTGTACCACGGATTTTATCAAGTTATTCCACGGACCTTGTTCTTGTTCCTAGTTACCTTGTTCCACGTTCAAGCCTTGTTTCAAGTATCAAGTTATTTCCTAGCCTCGCTCAAGTTATGGACTAAAGGACCTTGTCAATTCCCCTCACTTTGCCTGGCAAAGTGAGTGTTTCGGTTATTGGATTACAACTTTGGACCATAATATTTCTTATTGGACATTGCTTTTTTGGACTAATTTTGACCTTCCCTGAAAGGTCTATTTCTGGACTAACTTTTACATTTGCTTTTACTAACTTTATATATTTCCTTAATAAAGATATTAGATAGAATCTGGCCTCAGCGTATGGTTATTGGTGCTCTGTAGCCTGGGTCGTGACAGTTTGACTCCGCCCCCCTAAGCACCAATTAACCTCGGCCAGAATGTCTACCGGAGTCGTACCTGGGCCGAGCGGCCAGCCGATTACCTACACCATCGACAAGGATGAGGTGGACCGAATCCGTGATAAGCTCAATGCACAGGATGGAGAAATAAAGGGTTTGAAGGAACGCGGAATTCGTCTTCCGGCCATGGCGTTGCCAACCAAGTTTACTGGAGAAGCTTCTAAGGTTCATGTTTTCCGTCGCCAATGTCAAGCTTATCTAGAGGCCCGTGCTGCCGAGTTTCCCCAAGAAGACATCAAAGTGGCATGGGTTTACAGTCTTCTAGACGGGCCAGCGGCCAACTGGGCGACGGCACTGTTCGACCAAGCCTCTCCACACCTAAGATCAGCGCAACACTTCTTGGACCACCTCAAGGAGACTTGGGGAATCGAGGACAATTTGGAGGCAGCCGGTCACAAACTCCGTCGCCTTTTCCAAGGAGACAGACCTATGTCCCAGTATATAGCCGAGTTCCGAGTGCTGGCCCACAACACCGGCTGGAACGATGTAGCCCTCAGAGGACAATTCCGGGAGGGTCTCAACATTGAAATGCTGGAAGAAATCTCCAAGGTGGATCCTCCCCAGACCCTCGAGGCACTCATTGATCAATGTTTACGGGCTGAAGTCATGATTGCCAACAGGAAACAGTGGGTTCGAGGCCAGGGCGGTAGAGCCGGGGCAAAACCCCCCGCTCCCGCCAGCGTTCAGCCACGTCCAGTGTGGAGACCCCCACCACCATCCCCATACCCCAGAGGGAGCGAGGAGGTGCCGATGCAGTTGGGCAATGTGCGTCCCAGATTAGATGCCGCCGAGAAGGCCCGTCGTCAACGCTTAAACCTCTGTTGGTACTGCGGGAATGGGGGCCACTTCGCCAGAGAGTGCCCAGCCAAAGGGAAGCCTGCCGCCCGTCTTGCGGCGGCGTCCTCCACGGAGACGAAGGCGTCTGAGCCGACTGGCACACAGCCGGCGGGGGAAGCCAACGACCGGGTGTAGAGAGGCTCGCCAACCCGGTCAAAAAATCCATTCAAGAGCCGCCAACCGGGGTCCTGTTCCTTCTCGTGGTCACATTATGGTCAGCAAAAAGGGGACCCGTCATGATCCACGCCATGATAGACTCTGGAGCTACCAACAATTTCATTGATAGAGAGTATGCCGACTCTCTGGGATTACAATATCATGATTTCAAGAATGCCCGTGTGGTGCAAGCCATAGACGGCCGCCCCCTCAAGACGGGCCCCGTTAGCCAGTGGTCGGAACCCACCAGGATGTGGATAAGGGAACATATGGAAGAGATTTCCTTCTTTGTTACCGAGGTTCCCCATTTCCCTGTGATCTTGGGAATTCCATGGCTGACTCTCCACGACCCTAACATCTCCTGGTCCAACAGAGAACTACAGTTTGCTTCACAATACTGCCAAAACCATTGCCTTGTAGCCAAGGTCTGCCATGCCACAGACACCGAGCCCATCATCACCCTGCCCAAGAAGTACTCCGAGTATTGGGATGTATTCAATGAAAAGGAAGCCGAGAAATTACCCCCACATAGACCTTATGACTGTGCCATTGACCTGGTGGAGGGGGCCCCGATCCCGCGAGGGCATCTATACTCCCTGACTGAACCAGAGCAAGAAGCTCTCAGGGAATTTATAGAGACAAACCTTCGTAAGGGATTCATTAGACCCTCTCAATCCCCAGCCGCCTCCCCAGTGATGTTTGTGAAGAAGAAAACAGGGGAACTACGCTTGGTGGTGGACTACAGAGCATTGAACAATATCACCAAGCGGAGCAGCTATCCCCTGCCCTTAATCTCGGATCTACTGGATCGGCTTCGAGGAGCCAAGGTTTACACCAAGCTGGATCTTCGGGGGGCTTACAACTTAGTTCGCATCAGGGAAGGGGACGAGTGGAAGACCGCCTTCCAGACCAAATTCGGATTATTCGAGTCCCGAGTTATGAATTTCGGATTATGCGGAGCTCCCGCAACGTTCCAGCATTTTGTCAATGACATTTTTCAGGACTATCTAGACAGGTTCTTGATAATCTACCTGGACGATTTTTTGGTGTTTTCTAGATCACAATCAGAACATGAGAACCACGTCAAAATGGTGTTACAACGATTGCGGGATCATGGACTTTATGCCAAGCTGGAAAAATGCGCCTTTGATCTACAAGAGGTAGATTTCCTTGGTTACCGCATCTCGCCTCTAGGGCTTTCCATGGATCCAGCCAAGGTCTCAGCAGTATTGGAATGGCGGGCGCCAACTAACAAGAAAGAGGTACAGCGTTTCTTGGGGTTCGCGAACTATTACCGCAAGTTCATTCCAGATTTTGCCCGCTGGTCTGACCCCATCACTAGCTGCATCCGAGGAAAACAGCCCTTCCGCTGGACTGATCAAGCAGAGAAAGGGTTCCAGCAACTAAAGAAACTATTCACGTCCCAGCCAATTCTACAGCACCCAAATCCTGGAACCCCTTTTATTGTGCAAGCGGACGCCTCTGATGTGGCAATTGGGGCAGTACTCTTACAACCGGTGGGAGATCACCTCCATCCCTGTGCCTTTTACTCTCGTCAACTAACCACACCAGAGAGAAATTACACCATTTGGGAAAAAGAACTACTGGCCATTAAGGCAGCCTTTGAAACTTGGAGACATTGGCTAGAAGGGGCCAAATTCCCCATTGAAGTCCACACTGATCATCGTAATCTAGAACATCTAAGAACTGCCCGCAAGCTAAATCAGAGGCAGCAACGTTGGGCTTTATTCTTCGAACGTTTCAACTTCCAGATTCATTATGTGACCCCAGCCCAGACCAAGCAAGCAGACGCCCTGTCACGTAAACCGGAATACGCTGCAGGACGCAAGGAGACCTTTGAATCCCAACTATTACAACCCGAGAACTTTGCCACGCTCACGGTGGGGAACACCAAATCCATTCCCATTGGTTCAACTTCCCCTACTCCAGGACCCATCTGTGCTCAAGAAATCAGGGCTAGTCAGCAAGCAGATGCCTGGGCGCAGGACCAACTTCGCCAAGGTCTGCATTTTCCCTTTTCGCTTAAAGATGGGCTGCTCTGCTATAGAAATCATGTTTATATCCCACCCGGACCGGGCAGGGAAAAAGCGCTTCGTCTGTGTCATGACTGCAAACCAGCAGGACACTTCGGACTATTTAAAACTATGCATTTGATCCTAAGGGATTTTTGGTGGCCCAAGATCCGCAAGGATGTGGAAAAATATGTCAACACCTGCCCAGTATGCCAGCGCTCCAAGATACGAAGGGAGAAGCCCTCAGGGCTTTTACACCCCCTTCCTACCCCATCTCGCCCATGGGAAATAATTTCCGCGGATTTCATCACTGACCTACCACCTTCCTGTGGATTCACCACGATCTTAGTGGTGGTGGACCTTTTCACCAAGTTAGCCCATTTCATTCCCTGCGAAGGCCTCCCCACGGCCAAAGAAACTGCGGATCTATTTCTTCAACATGTTTTCAGACTACATGGATTGCCCAAGAGTTTAGTCACAGACCGTGGATCTCAATTCACCTCTCGTTTTTGGAAGGCACTACAAAAACTATTGGGCATAGACTCTCGCTTATCTTCAGCTCATCATCCCCAAACGGATGGGCAAACGGAGCGCACCAATGCCACTTTGGAGCAGTATCTTCGCTGTTATGTAAACTACCAACAGGACAATTGGGCTTCTCTGTTACCACTGTCTGAGTTTGCCTACAACAATGGAGTTCAAGCTTCTACAAAAGAAACGCCGTTCTTTGCAAACTACGGCTTCCATCCACGTTTCTTCCCCCCTGTCATTGAAACTTCAGAAGTTCCCGCAGCAGAGGATTGGCTGCAGGAACTCACAGCGGTGCAACAACTTTTGCTCCAGCAACTGGACCAAGCCAAGGAGGACTATAAACGCCACGCTGACAAACATCGCCAGCCGGGCCCCGAAATCAAGGTAGGAGATCGGGTTTTTCTGTCCACTCGCTTCCTGCCCTCCCACCGCCCTTGCCGGAAGTTAGATGCCCGTTTCATTGGCCCTTATCCAGTGGTGGCACAATTAAACCCCGTGACTTTCAAACTCCAACTTCCGCGTTCATTGCGCATTCACCCAGTGTTTCACCGTTCCCTGCTCCTTCCGGCGGATGGTGTGCGTCCTGATACAGACCAACCGGCCCCCCCTCCTGTTTTGATGAATGGGGAGGAGGAGTTCGAGGTTGAGGACATTTTGGATTCTCGCTTTCACCGCCGCCGCCTACAATATCTCATTGACTGGGTGGGTTTTGGCCCTGAGGAACGCTCTTGGGAAGACGCCTCCACAGTCCATGCTCCTGATCTAACCCGTCGCTTTCATCAGACCTATCCCGCCAAGCCACGACCTCGCACCTCGGGGAGAGGGCCCCAGTTTGGGAGGGGCCTTGAGGAGGGGGATAGTGTGATGACCCATGGGCCTTGTAGTCCTGCTCAGGACACTGTAATTCCTGATGAAGATGAAAACTTGGGTTTTTTACCTTCCCAGTCTGAACTGGAATCTTCTCAGCCAGATCTTTCCCAGGCAGATCTGGGAACCTTGCACCTGCAAGAAAGTTGTCTCCCAGAAGTATGTCAAACAAGCCCAGAGCCTACTTCTCCCGTGTTCTTGCGCCGGGAGTTTTGTAAACAACAGAGAAGTTTGGAATCAGCTTCGCGCAGGAGTGCAAGAATTGCAGCTAAGAATGTAGCCAATTAAGACTGCTTCTCGTGAGAATCTTTAAGGAGTTTAGCATCTGGTCTCAGAGTTTAGCTTTCGTTTCTGTTTCCCAGAGAACGGCTTCGGTGGGAAAGTTAGACTCTATATAGGTGTTTTAACCGCGTAGTAACTTCGCGGAGTCAATTCGTCAGCCTACGGAGCGAGTTGTGTCTGGACAGCGCGCTCCGACTCAAGCCTCGCTCCTGCTCAAGCCTTGCCCTGCTTTCCAGCTTTCGCCTTGCTTCCAGCCTTTGTTTACCTACGGACTTTGCCTTGTTTCCCAGGACCAATCCTTGCCTTGTACCACGGATTTTATCAAGTTATTCCACGGACCTTGTTCTTGTTCCTAGTTACCTTGTTCCACGTTCAAGCCTTGTTTCAAGTATCAAGTTATTTCCTAGCCTCGCTCAAGTTATGGACTAAAGGACCTTGTCAATTCCCCTCACTTTGCCTGGCAAAGTGAGTGTTTCGGTTATTGGATTACAACTTTGGACCATAATATTTCTTATTGGACATTGCTTTTTTGGACTAATTTTGACCTTCCCTGAAAGGTCTATTTCTGGACTAACTTTTACATTTGCTTTTACTAACTTTATATATTTCCTTAATAAAGATATTAGATAGAATCTGGCCTCAGCGTATGGTTATTGGTGCTCTGTAGCCTGGGTCGTGACAAAAATATACATGGCTGAAGCAAAGTCCCAAGTTCAGTGGCACGAGCAAAGTTTGCAAAATAATGTTAAGTAATCCAGGAAAAATAAAACCATTTATTCAGAAGCTCAAACTGTTTTTGCAATCCAAGAATCACACCAAAGAGTCAGTCCACATCCAAACATAAGGTTTCAGGTCAGCCAGCACACAGCCAAGTTCCAGGATTCATCAAGGCACAAAACAAGATCTTGGGAATCAGTCCTGGTCATCAAGATTCATCTCAGGGGAAACAGCCAGAATATCCATCCCTTAGTATGACAAGATCCCATATCAGTCCTTCCCAAATAATCTCTGCAGCCTGTGAACTATTACTTGGAAGGGAAGGTAAACTTAAATTCTTGCAAACCGGAGAGAGAGTAACCCTTTCCAAGCATCCAAATCGCTGGTCATGACAGTAGCCTATCTTACTCTGGGGACCTCATCCCTTCCCTCCATGTCTTATGACTCCCAAAAGCAGAGGAATGAGAGGGGGCTTTCTCTCCTCCCTCATCCAATTATCTGTCAAGAATCACAAGACAAGGAAGGAGGAAGAATAATCCCCCAGAGTAAGTAAGGTAGGTCACAGTGTCGCTGTTGTAGTCACCAGTGAAACAAGTGGAGGTAGTTGGGCCCTTGCCCAGCGAGGCTGAACCTGACCACAGTGGGCTGAAATTGATATCTTGGATGCCAGTGTAGAACTAGCCCTTGTATCTTATTAGTTGCCCTCCAGGTCTATCTTTATCACGCTTCTCCACTTGCTCTGTTTCCTATTTACTGCCCTATCTTTTTCCTCGCCACTTTTTCCTATCACTTCTACATGTAACTTTCTCCATTGTGCTTCAGTGTAGCAGAAGGAATCATCCAAGCTGAAGGTTACAGAACTGGGTGGAGTTTTTTAAGAGATAGACATAGTGCAATATTAAATAATATATTTTGGGGAAGGATGTTTTCTTTCCAACACTCTGTTGGGAAGGGTATGAGAAAATGAGGTTGTGCATCCCAAAAAATAAAGCAAAAAAAAAAAAGTATTGGTCTCTTTGAAACCAAACCCAATTCCCAGTTACTGATTTAGAGATTTAACACATTTGTGTGTGCTTAGTCAATCTCATCAATTAAATTCTTCCTGTTGTGATGGCACATGGAGAAATACAAAATATATTTCCAGCAGTAAGAAAATCAAAGGTTCTCAGATGCATTAGAAACTTAAATTATGTGAATTTTGTTAAAATTTAGAGATTATTGGCAAACACATGACTCAGTACCCTCAATATTTAAGAGTATATGTGAACATTTCTTGTCCTAAGAAATAAAAGAATAGAGCTGTGTGGATTTCATTTTATGGATTTTTTTGGTATCCTAATCAGCAGATTCCCTGCATTTAAATAATAAAATTCCTGAACCACCTACCATATTTCATCACATAATAGTCTCACTTCCCTCCCCCTTTTTAAAAGGGAGGTGCTACTATTATGCATTGGCGACTAATATGTAGTGAAAAAATACTGCTATGAGACTTGTCTTGGTTGCTAGCTGAGGCAAGCCCCATAGCTTGGAGGAGAGAGTCAGGTTAGTGGGTGAAGCCCTGTAGCTCCAAGAGGCAGGCACAAAGGCCGGGGGGGGGGGGGGGGAGGGGGGCGAGGATAGGTTGCGACTATTATGCAAGGAACATCAAAAATACAAATTTTGGCACCCCAAAAATGGGTGTGCGACTTATATGCAGTGCGGCTATTATGCAATGTAATTCAATATTCAAAATTTTTAAGATGATGCCAATTTGTATGTTACCACAATGACAGTATTGATATATCAGTGGGTGGAAATCTGAAGATAGAGAGGTTGTCAGAAGACCAATCATTTTGCTTCGAGTGAGAATACAGTACGGACGACCATAAACATTTTTTGAAATGTAGCTAAATAGTTTATCAGCAATAGTCTTAAATACACATGGAGTGAACTTCATCACCTAAGAAGTGAAATTGATATATTAGAGGGGACCAAATGTGCTAGGGACATTTCTACTAAAGAAATTTCTACCCATATGCTACTATTGTTTCTTTCTTTCGTGGAAATGTGATGCAAATCAGCAGCTGGTGATAGTCCATGGGCCATGATTTTGAGTAGCACTGTTCTAAATGAATTCCTGTGTGCTTACATAGTTCTTTTGGATAGTAGATTCTACATGTGAAATAGAAGTAACATTAGCTTTTTTCTTCTTCTTTTTTTAGTTTTCATGCAATAGGACTTGCTTCCTCTATGAATTCCAAAGATTTTTCCCTTAGGAAGTCATGAAGCTTGACTATGATAAATAATCTCCCAGCTCTCCAAGCAGTCTGTCTCCCTTTATTTACATAGATTTTCTGCCACAATATTATTTCATGCTATATAATCATATTTTGTTGTTGTTCTGCTCTGTTTGTTCTTGCCATCTTTTATATATCTACTGAGCAGGGACCTTATGACCTCAAAACTCAGTGGAGAATATACCCATTAGTGGGAAAGAGGGGGAAAGGTAATGAGGAAGAAGAAAGGGGAATGCTAGGCTTCTCCATCACCCTGGGCACTGTACCAAATAAGCGTATAGAATAGAAGAGGGGGGGGGGATGAAGCTCCCATAAGAAAAAAACTGTAGACACCAGTTCCTTTCATGATCTAATAGACCGTTTTGGAGGCTTTTATAGTGAAGTATGTGATTTGCTACTATTGAGCAAATAAACCTGAAATGTTCCTTCTTCTCCGTTCATTTGTATTAATCTGATGTCTTACATATCTTCTTGCCCCTAAGGCTTAAAGAATGCATTCCTTTACGTCTGTTTCCCTGTTTATAGCATTGTGCCCATTTCTTCCAGTTATCAGCACATAACTCTGCTGAGGTGCACTGAGCCCACTTTCTGAATTTTACTTCTGAAGTTTCTCTAGTTAACCTTACTCTTTAGTTGATGGTGGAAGTAAAACTTTGGGTTTGAAAGATTATTAATAACAATTGCATTATTATATATCTCTACTTTAATAAATAAAAAACAGTGGTGGCAACAATGGAAAAATCAAATATATAGGAAAAGTGTTAAAGAGAGTTCACACATTAAGGAATATATATAAACATCTGTATCATATATAATTAAAGTAATTGAGGGTCCAAGCAATACAGTGTGTATGTGAAATAAAAAAACTACATAGTGTAGTTTTACGTAGTCTGTGTTACAGTAGTTTTAATTATGTTTATCTATAGTTTAATGTGAAATTTGTAATATAAATTGTGCAGTACTCCCCACTATGCAGTGTTACAGCATCCAGATGTTATAAGCAAATAATTTACCACTGCTACTATTATTGGTACTACTACTATTGTAAATGCTTTATTCATAAAACTGTGTAAGTTGTGTTCTGCTTATCTCATATTAATTTACAAACAGTCTGTGTTCATTTCTCCATACTCGATAATTATGAGGCATCCTCACAGTTGGGAAAATAGTCCAGTTGTCAGCGTTGATTCTCTTACATTTACATAAACATTTTTGGCAAGCCCAAGTAACTTCCTTGATGTTGGGAGGAGGGCGTCTTCTGAATGCAATTATCTTGGATAATACTTCAGAACAGCTTCTTTAGGAAAAATGTGAAAAGGGTTGCAGAGAAGGCTGTTGA
Source organism: Anolis carolinensis (assembly GCF_035594765.1). Classification (NCBI taxonomy): domain Eukaryota; kingdom Metazoa; phylum Chordata; class Lepidosauria; order Squamata; family Anolidae; genus Anolis; species Anolis carolinensis. The sequence goes on from NC_085841.1 coordinate 305,509,778, forward strand.
AAACCTTCCTCCAGAAAAATGAGTGCAGGTGGACAAATGGGAACCAGCCAACACAGAGATTCCTTGGGAAAAGAGGATCCCCCTCAGGAGCTGGCCTTTTGCCCCTTCTCCTCAGCAGTCTTTCCAGACATATCTCCTTGAAACAGGATTTGGATAAGAAATATATGTCAACTAAATTTGAATTCAGGGCCCCCAATATTGTTTTCACCTCTCCAAAACAAATATGTTTATAAATCTCTGTTCCAAATCCCAGCCTAGTGAAATTTTGGGCTGCCTTCCCATCAATAAATAAATAAATGCTGATTGAATTTTGGACTCTGAGATTTTCCTGGTGCTTTATATTTACAGGAAATGACAAATATTATTATAATGAATGATTTCACTATACTATTTAAAGGGAATTAACATTTGATTCATATTAATATGTTTTTCCATGCTGTAGCGTTAGACTATATTTCTGAGGGGCGATAGTAATGCAAATATTTATTCTGAAGGCTTTAGATGTTATTACGGCTGCTTGGTAATTTGAGCTGATGCTCTAATAATGATGATGATGATGATGATGATGATAATAATAATAATAATAATAATAATAACAACAACAACAACAACAACAACAGTAATAATAATAAAATAATAAGAAAAACTTTATTTATACCCCGCCATCATCTCCCCGCGGGGACTCAGGGCGGCTCACATGGGGCAAAGCCCGATCAGCATAGTTTACAAAAACAACAGCATAAATACATTACACAATATACAAAAGATAAAACACAATAAGGCAATAAAACAAGAGTTAATACAACTGAAATAATATCAATCAGCCACCAAGTACACAATCACCATTGTGATCAGAGAAAAGGACAGCCAGGAAGAGAGAAAAGCCAGGAGTTCTTCAATTGTATGGTTGTGATATGGTTGAAGGGGAGAATCCCAACCATATAATTGAAGAACTCCTGGCTTTTCTTATTGCCAAGGGGACATTGATGACAGTTATGAAAGGATAATGGTATACACAGTACTATTCTATTCCTTTGGCCTTAGATATTACTTTGCTGCTGGTGATTTCCTGAATGCTGGATTTAATTTACACAGGTTAAAAAGTCTTAGAACTGATCTGAAGGATCATTTTTTTCCTCTTCTTATTTTTCCTTGAGATGATCTTTTGAACCTTTATTCACTTTTTCTTTCCTCGTAAGGCTAGGCTAGGCAGTTGCGAATCAGCAACAGGACTTAGGAATAGATGGAAGAGTGAAGGGGGAATTACATTTTAATGTACTTTAGGTCTGCTTATATAGATACTTAGTTAATTTATCAATCATTGTGATTTATAGGTGAAATGACTATATTTTTGTATTTAGATTCCAGATTCCATCATATCTCGTGGTGTTCAGGTGCTTCCACGAGACACAGCTTCACTTAGCACTACCCCTTCAGAATCTCCTCGTGCCCAGGCCACTTCTCGCCTCTCCACTGCTTCCTGTCCAACACCAAAAGTAAGTCCAGTGTCTGGTCAACACTCAGAGGTGGGATGTCTAATCTGCCTGATAAATGCTTTCTGATACTGAAGTCACATGCAATGTTATACAGTTGACAGTGAGAGGTAATATAGTTGGCTTGTACATTTATTGCTATCTAAGCAACAGTGTGATAAAGAAAAGAGCAGGAAAGGTTTGCTCTTCTGTTGAAGCAGTGCAGCTCTTCTATTGAACTACTTCTGTTAAGCTTGCCAGTCTATATATGTATCTAAAGTTTCTTATATGTGAACCTCAACTTTATTTACATATTGATAATGAGAATCTGAATCCCTTGTGATGCTTTATTAACACAGGAAAGTTGAGATAATCCTGCCCCAGAATAATAGAACTGGACTAATACTGATAAGCAAACATCGGTGGCTCTGAACTGTGACATTTTTCTGACTTAGTCATATATTAACATTTTAAAACATTTTCAAGCCAAATAGTTTTACCTTATTTTGGATATTTGCTGCCTTCTCTTTGGAAATTCTAAATTACATAGAAAGAAAGTTTTAATGCCAACCTTTGAGACATTAGTCAGGAATTTAGATACTATTTAACAGCTAATATTTTTAATGCAGGTGATCCAGTACGTTTGGTATAATAATCACCATGACTGTATTTTTATAACAAATAAGGAAAGTTAGGAAAGTATGATTTTTCAGAACATGAATTTTCAATCTGTGTTTAACTGGTGCTTTTGTTATCACAAAGCTTTTGTTCTAGAATGTTTGGTATTACTATGTTTAAAGGAAAACAAAGGTAGAAAAATCAGTGTTTGCTTACTTAATAGAGTGTTTGGTTTCTTGAAATGATTACCAGTGTCAAGTTATTAATTTTTAGAATATTTCATTAATTTTCTCTCAAAAACATAATAATAATCTGCAGTTTAGCCATTGACTATCTTTGCTTAAATGTCGTTCCATTTATTATGTATTATATGTCTTGACTATAACAGACCAGCAGTATTGCTAAAATATATTTCGTATGTTCTCTTGATGAACACTTTAGTTAAATATTTAAATTCTGTTTGTATCATTGTGTATTTCCTGAAAAAGAATTTGCATACTTAAAGATACTATCATTTGATAGCAAGCCTAGAGATTTATCAAATGTGAATGTATACGATTAGTAAGAACTAGATGTAGGCTCAGTTCTTGAAGTCTGTGCCTTAATTTCTCTGTGTAGAAAATGTTTATAGAAGCAAAGTTTAAGCATAATGTTAGTGTTTCTATTTTTTAATTACTATTATTAAAAGAAAAGAAGATCAAAGAGAAAGGTTGAAATTGTGTATTTGCAGGTGGTTAATGGCAAAGAGGATTCCATAAGGAAAGTACTTGAAACTAAAGTTTTGAAAAAGAACTTTGGATGCCTTCTAGACTAGTATACATATTCTAGAGAGAAATAATATCCATCCTTTTATTTCTGGGGATTAATTTCTGCAAATAAGATAAATTATTGGGTGGTTGAATAAGAAATTTATTCCTAATCGTCTTGTACGAATATTATTTCTCACTATATTACCAACCAAGAGTGTTTCAAAATAGTTTAAAATAGTTACTCTCAAGGATTTTTAAAACTTATGAATGCTTTTCCATTTGTTTAATCAAACATATATTTTTTCCTAATGCATATATACTATTTAGTCCACATACAGAACTATCTTAGGCCAAATTCTACCACTGTTCTAGACAGCCTGTTAACAGACAGACCTCTTCAGTTCCTCACTTCCTTCCATTGTTCAGTTGACACTGGATCCTGGGCACAGTTTTGGATGGTCTAAATATAAAGCTTATACGATTGTTGGACTGAGGCCCCTCACATTTTGAGAGTCCCATTTTTCCTTCTCTCCAGTTTTCCAGTTAACTTCAACTATATATGCTGTTTTCATGTACCAGCCACTTATGAAAGTTCCCATATCTTTACAATACGCAGCCAGCTGTCATGACATCGCCATACATCCTGATCTAGTTTAAAACCCTTATGCATATGTAAATGCACAAGCCAGAGTGCAATGCAAGTAGGATTAGTCAACAATGAGTGAGTGGCTATTAAATGTTGCCTTCTGTGACTTGAAAGTGGGAGAATGGGTATAGCATCTTTAGTCTTTAGTGCAAGAATATCTATTTTCATATTGTAAAAATGTAAAATTAGAATTGGTGTGAATAAATCACCCCACGCTTTTTCTGGTAGTGGTTTGAATATCCACAAAACTATTTGTCTTGGACATTTGTAAATTACTGAGATAGAGCTGTGAATTCCTTGTATAATATAGTTTATCATAGTGAATTGATATTGTGTCTTTTGTAGTTTCCCTGCTTCATTGGCAGTTAATAAAGGGGCTTCAGTGCAAGATCCAAAAATCTCAGCAGTTATTAATTATAGACGTTAAAATACACCCTAAACCTTCATTGGTTAAAAGTGGTTTCTTCTGACAAGCCTGGGATAAGTTTTTAATTCTTTTGAAAGCCTCAGTGGTTTAGACTTATTACTGTTCAACTCTGAATGCCTGGTATTGGTGGGCTTACTTATTCTCTCTCTCTGACGAGTACTTAATTATCATTAGGTGCATCAGCACTGTAACACGGTGCTTAAGTTTGGGGTAAAAGGAAGTAACCCAAAGAAATCATGAACTTGTGAATTCTATGAAGTACTTCTGGGGTGTTAGAATATTCCTCTTTCTAACTCATGCTGAACTTCGAATAGATAGGTCTCATGTTCTTGTAAATGCAATTTTGTTCATTAAAATTTAAATAACATGCTGACTGAATGTATACAAAATTATTATATCAGCAAGGTTTGAACTTTTCTTTAGACTTTCATGCTCTTTTTTCATAGAAAAGATGTTTAGTAAAATGTAATGCTTTCAATTTCAACAATGTACAGCTGTTTACAGTATAAAAACTGAGAAAATGAACTGTTTCTTGACACATAGCACAATATATGTAACTTTATATTTTTGTTATACTATTTCTTCAAGATCACATCTTTTGGTATTTTTTCATATTGTATATTATAGAACTCTATTTGTAGTTAAATCACATAGCATTTATCTTTTAACAAAATCTTATCCTTCCTAGCAATTTATAATTCTGTGCTATAAAAAGATGGAATTCATCTTCATTATTTAAAGAAATAAGCTTGCTTTTAGGTATATTGACTTGTTAATTTCACTATGCTAAATTATTGAGTTTTGTTTTATATTTCATATACTACAGTAGGAATTGCATCATTAGTAATTTAAAGGCCACTCATGCAAAGTGGCAGCAATCCCTGCTTATTGCCCATAGATGAAAGATCACATGGAAAAAATCCAGGATGAACTAGGATGTAAATATATATAGCCAACAGCAGATAGCAATAATTTTAACAACCGTGACAGGTGTTTTTCTAATGAACAGTATTATAGAATTAACTGTTCATCGCTGCTACTTGTATCTGTTTATAGCTCAGTTTACATGGGTTTCCCTCTCTATTATCTTTTTCTACACTTTGCAATTGATACAGACAACCTATGTGGATCAAAACAAAATACTAGATAACTTTCATGTAAAAGTCGATGCTAATGTTAAGTTAAACTGGGTGAAACTGCCTTTAAAAGGCATCCTTAAAATACATGTAAATATAATAAAATGAGCACTGAAATAAAATTGCATATTACAGTGGTAGCTATCATCAAGAAATGTTTTCTAGGACATAGTTATAATAAAATATCATTTATAATAAAGATTCTGGTTTTCCCTTCTGTTTACACCACTTTTAAGTCAATATAACTATACTTCAGTGAAACTAAGAAAAAAGAAAGAATAATGCTCATTATAACTAAGCCTTTTTCTTTACTGTTAAATATTTGCACTATAGCTTACTTATCTAATCCAAATGCTGTATCTAATTCTCATTTCAGCAAACATGATGTGGAATTTAATTTGCAAAAAATTAAATTTCACATTTTGTTGCTATCCTAATTTGTGGAGTTTGATAATAAAAATCAGTAACTAGGTCAAAAATTTCAGACATTTTAAAAGGGACTTCTTGTTAGTCATGCAGCATAATTATTTACTGGACACAAAGAGATGACCAGACAAGCAGCTGTACCATTGTGTACAAGCAGAGAAAGAAGTGGTTTGTAGAAAAGAACTCTGTGCAAGGAATTCCAGTGATGTAAGCTGTATATAGAAAGGGCTGTCTACTGAATGGTCACTTTTCTTGCCCATTCTTCTTTCCAAAGTGTGTCCCCCCCCCCCCCCCAAGTGGGTCTACATTCATAAAGGTGATCATTTGTATTAGTCCTTCTGAGCAACTCTGCCAGTAGCTTTCTAGATCTGTAATAAGTTTGTGGCTACAATAAAGAACATGAGAATCAGTTAAAGGCAAAAAAGCTCACGGCAGCACTTTGCAATCTTAATGAAGAAGAATGCACTAGACCAATGATTCTCAACCTGTGGGTCCCCCAGATGTTTTGGCCTTCAAGTCCCAGAAATCCCAACAGCTGGTAAACTGGCTGGGATTTCTGGGTGTTGTAGGCCAAAACACCTGGGGAGCCACAGGTTGAGAACCACTGCACTAGACATTAAGACTGAAACTGTGCTACCTAGCATGTGTATTATTTACTTGCTATTAATTAAAATTATTTTTGCTGCTTTTATGAGTAAAACCTTTCATGTGTGTTAGTTAAAATTAATACTTTTCAACAACATAGTCCAAATTCCTTCTTGATTTTTTTAAGCCTATCTATATTATATATGATTAAAATGTGTGTGAAATCTGTATGACAATAAGAATTTCTACAGCTTACGGTTATATGATTGTTAAAAACTATCCAATTATGTTTATGCCTTTGTGAACTGTGTCCATATCATGTACAAGCCATTCTGTGTTACACCATGCAAAAGTAGCTACACATACATACCACCTTATATTTAAAAGATAGTTAGGTTTTTGTCTGCCTGGTGTTAAGTGAAGGATTTTGAAGTCACCTGTTGTTGACCTTACCCATTGTAGGCAGGCACATGTGGCTGCCATAGGGCCAGCTAAAATAGAATTCTGTGGTTTTCCAGTTCGAGATTTATTGCACTGTTTATTATTAGACATGCTCCAGCAACTCAACATGGAGAGTCTCCAGCTCATCTTCATCACACTCCCCAGGATCATATTGCTAAAAATCTCCAACTGGAAAAGTATTGGGTGTCCATAAAAATACTTTGTCCAAAGAAGCTTCTTTGTCAGAGACTTGTTAATTGAATTCTGCCTATATTGCTTCTTTAAAGCCTGTAGAGAAGGCTTTCCATAATCCACTTTGAAATATCGCACTTGAGTAACAGAACCTACTCAAAGCTATATCATGGGACAAAACAGTTGTTTTTTAAGGTGCACAAACCAATGCTTTTGAGTCAAGAAATTTAAATATTTAGCGCGCTTTGGTAACTGTAAATAAGGACAAGCAGAATTCTTTCCTAGCCCTTTCTGAAGATTATAGATATTCCCTGATGGCTGCACATCCATATACAAGTATAACCCAGGTTCAATCCTGCTTAGCTTTCAAAATCAGAAAAGATTGGGCATGCTCATGGTGACATGGTAGATACCAAGATATTAATGGCATATCAAGCACAAACAAGCTTAAAAATGCTTCCATATTTCTCTGTTTACTCTTCATTCTATACAGACACTGAACCAGCAGAATTTATATCTGTTTTATAGTGTTGGAAGGAACATTGTTTTCCCCTCTGTAATTCAAACTTGACATGACTAACAATATTGCTTTTTATTTATCTTGATACATTGTTGTTTTCATCTAATTATATTTTTCTCCTAATCACTAGTTTTGTAGGCTTGTTGCTTAGAGTCTAAGTTTTCTTGAATAAATATAATTTAAAACAAATATTTTTTAAAGTTGCTATGAGAGCTGGCATCTGAAGCATTAGAAATGAGGCTGGTTCAAAATCTAATTTCAACTTTTAGATATAAAACCATAAATGAAAAATAGTATTTTCAAACTTTGCATATCATGTTGCACAGATATTCTCAGAGGCAATTCAGCATACACACAATTCACTCATAGTCTAAACAGATTCAGAATCTTATTAGATGTATTTGTCTTAAAAGACCTAACCATTTCATTGAGGCTCAGGGCTTGACCTGCTTATTAAAGTTTTTATAATATCTAGGATTGATAACTTCAATGTGCTTTATAATAAGCTGCCCTTGAAGAGAATAACCTGCCTTCTGATTAATTTTAGGAGGTGAAAGCATAATCAACCAGTTCTACTGCAACAGCTCTCCCTTCTTAGTTTCCTGCTTTACAGTGCTATTGCTTAACCTTGCAATCATTTTTCACCCATACTGCTTATAGATTAGGTCTTATGTTGCATATCTTTGGTAAATGATATAGAAATTACTGTGAGAGTCACAGAATAAATTTGAGATCTGAATTCTCAGCATGTTATTGTGCATCTTGATTTTTTTCCAATTTTCAATCCCTTTTAGGTAATGGTGATAGTGATGTTCACTAAACAGGTTCTAAAAGTGTTTGCTAATAAAAAAAGGAATCCATCCCACTATCATGGGAAATGAACTGACATACTTTATTTTGGTGTGCTGTAGCCATGAAAACGTTCCTGTGCACCATGGCAAAACAAATGATGTCATCCTTGCTGTGCCTGAAAGCATTGATTCAGTAATATGTGCATTTAAATGCATATGCCAGTACCTATCTATCTAAATGCCTATATATCTAAATGGATACCTGGTAAAGAGAACAAACTCCCATTTAGCGAAAGTAAACATTTGGCACTCCTTGACCTTTTGTACTGTTATGATGGTTTTATTGTACATAGGAACACAGAGCAACCACATCCTCACACTTCTGAGGCAACCAGTCAACAGTCTTCTGCCTTTCTGTGTTGTGCTACAAAGAAGGTAGTCAAACATTGTCATAGTGCAGAAGAACAGAATGTATTCTACTTGGGATTGTCTCCAACAAGCCCAACTCAATGAATAGCACTAAAGTTTGTGACACCCTGCATTATCTTCTACATGAACAAAATTGTTCTTCATCTGCACAAGCATTCTCTTTCTTTTCTACATGTCACATTATTAATACATTTTACATTGTTTATCAGTATTTTACTTTTTTGCAGACTAAATATAAGTTTTCTGGAAAAGGCATTGGATGCTACATTTTACTGTGCATTGTAGATTTTGGTATTCGGGTAGTCATATTTCCCTCACATTCTATTAGTGTACATTCCATGAGAAATATTTTTAGGAAATATGATCTACAAGAAAATACAGTCTTAAGGGCATGGCAAATATTGTGTGTTTGCTTTAGATTTCAAAGGAGTTTAGAATAGAAGATCTGCATTCCTTGTTCCAGGGTCAATTATTCTGCCGACTTCTGGAATTGTGCTATTTTCATTCTTCTCAAGACTGCTAGTGAAAATGAGGGCTATCCACTGTTTCCCAACAAGCCAGTGCTTTGAATTCCCATCAGTGTAGTTTTTCTTGAGTAGTCCCATCAATAGCTTTCATATTCCCATCTTTCCCCTTATCAGAACTAGTCATCCTAGTAGAAGTTTCAAAAGAACAGAGAGACAAGAGGGGATCTTATTTGGGTTGTACTAATTCAAGCTACTGACATTCAAGAAGAAAATTATTCTGGCTTTCTGGTGCAGACTGGATGCATGTCACACAATGTAGCAAATCAAAGGCCAAGGATTCTGTCTTACAGGTAAGCAACAATATGCTTATTTTTTTCAGTTCCGTTGTTCAGTATTGTCTGCTCGTATTGCCTATATGTGAACCACAAGCCTTTAAGAGCACATACATTATAGAATTGTTAATTCTGGCTCAGTTCAATCTGTAGAGCTGTAGAAAGGAACAAATATGTGCAAGAGCCCACAGTTTAAGGAAATTCCACTCTCCTTTTTTTCTTTCTTTGTCTCTCACTGCAATGAAAAGAAGATGGTAGATTTAATATGTCTGATACTTAAGGATAGTCACAGTAAGTAAAACTAGATTACAACTAGGCAAGGAGAAGTGTTGTTATTATTACGTATGGGGACAAGGGCAGGAAATGCTTCTCTTGGGGAACTAAACCTAACTAAGGCAGATAGTTAGGAGATCAAAGAGGTGTTGGTAGGATGTTTCAAATTTACATGCTGGGTTAAATGGACAGATAGTCCTTTGGCTGGGGAAAATAAAATCTACAGTAGAAAGAAAAAGCATTTTTTAGCGATAAGTCTCCTCGTTTTTTGTACTTATTTATTTATTTTGTGTCAAAAGCATTGTACAACGAATACATTTCAAATAATGGAAATTAAAAAAAAGAAGAAATCACAAGCAACTAAATAGTTTTGGACCAAAAGCGGGCAACAGCAACCGCATTGTCTGTAGCTTTAAACAACTCCTCCTCCGTGCATGAGGCAGGGCATTGTGGGCAAGCATACATATGCAGAGTTGTTTGTTCAGCTCCACAGTCACACAAGGTGGATGATTCCTCCAGGTAGTGCCACCTTGCCAAGTTGTCTTTTGATCTGCCCACTCCACTTCTGAGTCTGTTCAGGGACTTCCAAGTTGCCCATTCTTGGTTTGCCCCTGGAGGAAGACCCTCTTGGGGGGTCATCCAGTTAGAATTGCCAGGTTTAGCTGTCCAGAGGGACACCCTTGCTATTGCTGGAGGAACATCAAGAGAAGTGGTGGTTCTCATGAAGCCCTTCCTTGATTTGAGTCTGGTGGGAGGAGGGTGATAGCTATGCAGTGGGTGGCTTTCACAATGTTCGACCTTTTTTGTACTTATATTTGCTGTTATCAATAGAGAAAGAATTTTAATATAATCTTTTAGTACTTTATGATTACAGAGATTTTTATATTTACTGTTGCATTGTGCCTCCAAACTGATTTAATGTCACTTTCAAATAAAAAATATGAGGCTAACATGCTACTCTACTTGGAAATATGTCCCAGCAATAGTGTGTATTATCAGGTAAGTGGCAAACAATAACATAAATGAATAACATTCTCTGCCCTTGCATGGAGATATGTATTTAAACTTCATTTCGTGTTCATTGCTTTTTCCTGTTAGCTCTGATCTCTTTACCCCTTTCCCAGATCTTACCCCCTTTCTTTGCTTTACAGTCCTATTTTTTATTATTCCAGGATACTATGCTAAATTGTTTGTTATAGGTTATTACTTGACTTTCATGTTCCCTTTTATGGCTTTCTTAATTTCTGTATCTAGGCACTTAACAAACATACCGTCTGAAATTTTTTTGAAAGCAAAATAATACAGTAACCCTTTTAACTTCTGTATTATACTCATTTTCTCTTTTATCTGCTTCCACTTATCCACATAGTACTAATTTTTAACTGGAACATTTGTACAATATTCCAGTTTTAAACATGAGGAATTAAGGCACAGGTTTAAGGGTTCTGAAAAAATCCATATTACATTGTTATATTGGAAGACCAGAGTCCACAGCTAATTATGTATTATTAGAAAATAAAAGCAACTACCTGACTGGGTCAACCTTTTACTCATTAAAAAATAATGTTAATTTCAATTTCAGTTAATTGGAATTTTTTATGCTGCCAAAATCTCTTAGACTTTAAGATAAAGCTGTCACAATTACGATATCAGTCAGAAACTATTTTATTTGTTATCTTTCTCCTTCAAGTAGGAGTTTTTTCTCATTCTCTGCCTGGTTCAAAATCTACGTCATCTGGACTTCTGGCATATCCAATACATACAAATCTTTGGACACAATTCTGTTTCCTAGGTTGATTTATGGTGCTTAGCAAAACCAAAATGATAAAATACAGATCCTGTGTTGTAGTATAGTATAAGCTTTAGCAGTGTACTCTTAGACTTTCTTCCTAGCAGTATGCAAGCTTGATAAGCAGAACTGTTTCTTTGTTCTTTTTACACAGCACAGATTTATCTTGATGTAAGCAAGGAAAATTAAAAGCAGGATACATAGTATTGAAATCAGATCTAAGACATGTCTTGGCTACTGTTAAGATGCTGTTGGTATGGCATTAAAATTTTCTGGCTGGGCAGCAAAATTATTTAATTGGCAACTATGGTCAGGGACAGTTATGATGAGTTTTTCTCACATGGGGCATCTGTATATAATTCCAACAGTTATCACCGGTGACCTGAGAGTTCAGTTTTTAATACATGTCTCTAATATATGTGCTTCATATTTTTTAACTGTAGTGCACATTTATATCGTTGACCTGGCCAAAGGAAGAGACATCTGTCTTAATTTTGTGTCAAGACATCATTCTTAATGAAGCGGGTCCATATTAGGAGAATGTACTGTGGTACCTCTACTGTAAAAAACATGCTTTCAGTGCCGTATCTTTGATATAACAAAGAGAAGAATTCAGAAAACTAATCATGATGTGATCCAGAAATGAGAGTCTGTGTCCTTGTTCCCTAGAAGTGTGTCAGAAATTAATGTCTTGCATGCACTGCTAACTGACTGTGTGGAAATTTTTTTAAGTTCACTTTTTTCTTTATTCTTCTGTCTTTTTTACCCATCTTCCCCCCATTGTAGCAAATTAGACGCCCGGATGAAAGCAAAGGAGTTGCTAGTAGAGTTGGATCCCTCAAAGTAAATATGTTTCTAACTTTTATTTTGCAAGTTTTCTTCTATAGCCTACACTTTTCTTTGGGAGGGAGTGGGGAGGGGAGGCAATGGGTGGGGCTTTTACATTTTTCACCATTTCATTGTTTTTAGTTCAGTGTTTTTATCACCGTTGGATCACACTTTGTTTGTTTCTGTGCTACACAAGTGCCACCATAATGCAGTTAGCTGAAAGCAAGTTGCCGAGTGATTGGCTCTGAATGTTTCCACTTATTCTGAATAGATTTATACCTTAAGGTGCCTATAATTATTAATATTTCTCTGACAGATGGTAGTGTAGTGTGAATTTATCTTTTTGCTACATAGACAAGAAATCTGAAGCATGGTCTACTCAAACATAGTTAATTGTTCTAAAGATGGCTTATTTTCATTTCTTAAAATAGGATTAAGGGTACAAATATTTGGCTTTAAGTGGCGTTTGAAAGAATTTACATAAAAACATTATTTTCTCGTTTCAAACAAATTATTTATTTTTTTTTGTAGTCCTCTCAGATTTCACTTTATTCTTTAAAATATTGCATAGGTAAATAATCAACTGAATTTATTATGTTTACATTTCCAAAAGAACTTAGAGAGGGACAAGAAAACAAAAGATTTGTGAGATTTTTCTAAATAAATGCACTGTTAGAAATCAATAGCAGCCCCCTTTATAGCTTTCTTTATTAACTCAAAGAACTGTACACGTGTCTAATGTTTTAGCCTAGGCATGGGCAAACTTTGGCCCTCCAGATGTTTTGAACTTCAACTCCCACAATTTATAACAGCCTAGGGCTGTTAGGAATTGTGACGAAGTCCAAAACACCAGGAAGGCCAAAGTTTGCCCATGTCAGTTTTATCCAAACCAGTCAGCTGTCTAGGCCAGGGACCATTTCCTGTAGTCTGTCATGTTTGAATGAGACTTTAATCTATCCCTTCAAATACAGTCTACTATACCAAAACAGTAAAATATGTGGCATCACGTAACTTACACAGTAAATATGTAGCAGTAATTGTGGCCTCTCACTTCTAATCTTTGCTGTATTTTTTTTCACTTCAGTTCCCTTTTGCACCACATAGATCTTGATTCCTTTTGTTTTCTGCCTTTTCCTTGCCAATCCCGCCTTCTCAGTTTTTAAAAAAATAATTATTTTATTTGTGTGTATGTGTGTGCGTGTGTCACTTTTATTCCAGGACAAGCCATCCTCTTTTTTCTCTTATTATTGATATATGTAGCTGCTTTGTGTGAAAGTGAGCATAAACAAGGGGAACATGGAAAGTGTCATTGTGCACCTATTTCCCATATACGATTCCAAACAATTGGTTTCATAATAGAAAAAAGTTTTCTTTTATGTTTATGCCAATGATACTGAAACCCCCCTACTGAATTCCTCACTGTCTTTCTGTGAGGCTTAGTTATTCTGCCTGTAATTGTATTACAGTTGAGTGATACATTGTGACAGTACAAGTTTCAATCCATTATAAAGGAAAAATAAATATGAAATATGTCCTGGGTAGGGGATGCCGCTGAATTTGCTATCAATCTGTATTGCTAAAAGGAGTTCCTCTTCACCATAAGATGTATGCAACTTTTTGAAATGCATAGTTTAATAAATATAGTCCTTTTGAACTCAGTGACTTATAAGTGAATGGACGATATTGAACAGAAGGAAAGTTTAGGATCTTTCTCCTTCTGCATCTGTCTGAGCGCTCTCAGCAACCTCAGGGTTCTTTCTGAGCAAATGGTTGAAGAGCAGATATGGGGGAAGGGATTAGCCAAAAACAGAGTATTCACAAACATTTCTGCTCAATTTTGATGATTCTATCCTCCTCCAGCAATCTCCTTGTGGACCATTCCCCTATGAGTCTTTTCAGGGGCAGAGTTGCAGCAGGGAGGATGGAATGGTTAACTTTCCTTTTGTTAGCTTCCACTCCGTTATCTTAAGATCCAAGCCAAGTTACACTTTACAGCAGGCATGAGCAAACTTCAGCATTCTGGGTGTTTGGACGTCAACTCCCACAATTCCTGGCCTCAGGCCCCTTCCTTTTTCCCCTCAGCCTCTTAAGCTTAAGTGGCTGAGGGGGGAAAGGAAGGGACTTGAGGCCAGAAATTGTGGGAGTTGACGTCCAAAACACCCAGAGGGCTGAAGTTTGCCCATGCCTGCTTTACAGCATGAATTAAATATTGGGGGGGGGATTACAATTTGGGTAAAAGATAGGTTTTTTTCTTGTTGGAGTTTGTGGATTATATATTTGTATTGTAAAAATGTTAGATATACTGTATTAAGAAGGCAGTGAAAAATGTCTTACACTATAATCTTACCCTTTTTTATCTTAAAACAATTGAAACAAAGAACATGAAAGAGACCAGGTTGCTTTTTCAATTCATTTTCTGATGTTTATATGTAGCTCCATCGAAAGCTGGAGGAGCTCAGAGATCACCTAGAAGGAAATGTGAAAGGATGCTCTCTCCGAGTAAATGTACGATTTCACTCGGTGATTTGTTTTTTTAAAATATTCTGTTGGCTGGTAACACACAATACAATTGGTTTATCCTGTCATTGTCATCCTTTTTCTCCTCTTTCTTTCCTTTCCCCTCCTCTTCTTTTTCTAGTTGAAGTTTCATGCCAACAATCATTGGGGGAATTAATAAGTTTAATGTAAACATGGTAGTATGTATAATGTTTTACCAAAATTTGAACAATTTGTAGACTTACCACCAGCCCAAAACATTCCTTTCTGAATAAAACCCATCACCTGCAATCACTTCCTAATTACAAAACAAATCTCCTTCTGTAATACAGTAGCTTTAGTGGAAAACACAGATAATATTAAATATCTTTGATCTAGATTTCACCTTGTACACATTATGTTTTGAGACTCGTTTTTTTTTTATTCTTTGAGTTGCAGTATATAACGAATAGATAAATGTATCGTTCAGATATGTTTCTTTTCCCTTCTTTGTACATCTGTTTGCTTAAAAGCAGGAAAGCATTTTTCAGAATGTTGTTATGCACATTCGAACACAGGCAAAAGGATTCAGTCAGGCTTTCCTCCACTGTTGTTTGCATCAAGTCCACTTCAATTTTTTTATATAGAGCGTATGAGTGAATGACTTCCAAGGGCCCAATCATCAGTTATCCCGCTCAGGACTTGCAAACTCAAGGATGTGGCTTCCTTCATTAAACCAGTTCACTTGTAGTGCACTCCCCTTCTTTTTCCTGCTCTCATTTCCACCAGTCATTTCATATTTTCCAATGAGTCATGTCTTCTTGTGATATGTCCAATGTGAAATAGACTTGTTTTTCAGTCAGATAGGCAATAAGCTATTAAAGAATAGAAGCATACAAATACATGCAATATGTGGTTTTCCCCTAATTCAGAGCATAGGAATCACAAAGGACAGGGTAAATTCCAATTGGGACTACAGTGGAGGCAAAAGTCTCTTCACCGCACACAGTGGTCCTGTTCTTTCACCCCAGCAATCATTTTTTCTTGTTAAAGAAAAGCCTACTGTGCAGTGGCAAACTACACATCAAACATATAATCTAGTTGGGATCCTAATTAACATGACATTTGCAATGTGAAAAATACACCATGTTCTGAAAAGGGGATAAAAATGTGTTGTAGACAAGCTGTATCTTAGATTATACATCTCCCCTATCACTTTACAGTGAGAGTCACATACCTTTTATCAGTTAATGGATCACTGTACCACAAATTTGATACAAAATCCAACTGATAATGTTATTGAAAGGAAACGCTACTAAATTCAGATATTTTCACATACAGTTTTTTCATTCTCTTATCTCATGATTTGTGGGCAGTGCCAGGTTTACTATTGTGTTTAGGTGTGCTGAAGCACAGGACCCCATTGGCCAGGAGGGGCAGTCTTCCTGCCAAAAAAAATTACAATTGATTTTGCTGGTGTGGTGCAATTCTAAATTTGAAGGCATTTTGTTTCGGAGCGAATCCAGACTTAATGATAGAGTTGATAGTCTATGGAAGTGTGCCACAAAGCAGGCAGTGTAGGCCTACTGGGCTTACATATTTCAGGGCTCTTCAAAACAAAGGATACCCAGCCCAGCCGGAGGGAGACTTGCGAGGGGGGGGGATCTAAGACTTCAGCAATGAGGGCCAGATCCCTTTCCCATCCCACCCTTACCCGAGCTCCTCCTCTTTCTCCTCTTCTTTGAGAATTGACATCCCTCCACCCCCTCTTCGCCTCCTGTCCGGGACGTGGGACATTGTCAAAATAAAAGAGACTGTCCCTTAAAACCCAGGACACCTGGCAAGCCTGAAGTAAGGGGCCTCATAACTTAACTAGCACAGGGCCTCATTTGTCCTAAATCGGAACTGTTTGTGTGGATAAAATTAGAGTGCAAACATACCACTCTGGGTATCTTTTTCTATCAGCTGTAGTCCAATGGAAGTGAAAGGAATAATTTCCTTTTCCCACTGCATGCCTTCAATGTATGTGAAGTCATCTATATTTTTTGTAAAAACAGAATAAAGAAATGGTATCAGTTGCAGGACGGGCAGTATCCAAACAGCCTCTGTTTTTTTGAATCAACTCATTTTATGAAGTAAATGTGAGGCTATTACACATTTCCATGTTTCAGTGTCCATTCACAAACAGAAAATACATATATCGAGCCTGATTTTGGGCAGTTGTTCCAACCCTGAATCTTCCCAGAATTGTTTGGCAGAGTTGTAAAAGTTGTAATTTTTACATAAACTATTCATACATTGATGTGATAGTTCTCGGTTGAGGTACTCAAATTGTTTTCTTTCATGCTACAAAATTTAAAACCATACAATTGTATAGCAGTAGTAGAGGAACCGTTATGGTGTTATGGTGTTCAGATTCAGAGCTCCTCACCTCTTGTCAACGTAGATACTGCTGTATTCAAACATCTACAGGGCCACACGTTCCCTGCCCCTGTTTTATTAAGTGAAGGAAGTTGCAAGAGATTTACAGATTTTACAAATAACCATGTGGTGATAGGGACCTACTTAAGATGCCACTTAGAAAGTGAACACAAAATATTTTGCTTGTGACTTGAGCTATGGTATGAAAGGAAAAGTAATATGTATGCTATCAGTCCCAAAAATCATTTAGTATTTACTAAATTATTATAGATGAGATTTGAAATTAATTTACCTGTTTGTTAACCTTGTTGTTGAAATTTAATACAGGAGGACAGTTTAATTGAGCTTTAAGAGTCTGGTCTGATAATTATTATGATAAATAAAAAACTAAAGCTGCTTCATAATTATGTGCCTTTCTGTTAATTCAAAATTGAAATCCACTGTCAGAATGACCTGAGTCCATAAACATCAAGAATGAATTTCCATTATCTCCTTTTTCAGTATATTCTTTCCAGTAATATTTATGAAAACTGAAAAATAAATTAAAAGTCCAAGAAGTTAATCTGATACTTGCAGCATTTCAATACTACATTAAATAGGCATCCTTCTTGAATGTGAGATTTTTTTATCATATTACATATCCAATTCTTATTCCTAGTTTTGTGTAAAGTACAAGGTGCATCTTCCTAAACAGTACATTACATTTTTAGTAACAGGATGATTAAATACATTTCATACTAAAGTCTAAGATGTAAGCAGTTTAAGCTGATTGCTATTTTATATCTCAACATTCAATCAAATAAGTTAAATATTTATATAATAGATTTGCACATAATGAATCCATGGCATTATTTCAGTGATTACTTAGTATGTGTAACATTTATATATTCGAGAATATATTTTTAACATGTATGTTGCCAAAGATATCTTAATCCATTTGTTAGACCCAATGGAGGTTAACCCACTGAATTGATGAGAACTTGTAAAATCAGTGTTTCTGTAAGATTATTGATTCAATGACTCATTTGGTTGACACACATAGATCTGCTTTGGTTCCATTTATCTCTCAACTTACTACAATGATGGATTCCGGCACTAGGTCTGCCAATCTAAATAGCATTGATCTGTTACGTTTTGTATATCCATTTTCTTTTGTATTGAAATTAAGAGGCTATCTACAAGTGCCAGAAATAGTGATGCTGACCCAAAGTGGAGTACTCTGGATCAGCACTTCCAAAGTCCATACAGCCAGCTGCTGAGCCAGTTCAGGGTCCAGTGGTGTCTGCAGTATGTGGCAACGAGTCAGCCCAGTAGCTGGATGGCATCAACATGGCCCAGCAGCATCAGAACCGGTTTGATGATGCTGGACTCCCCCCTGTCATTCTGGTCACCACTGCACACAAAACAGATGGTTGTGATTGCTCGGCACTTGAACGGATTGTAGGAGGAGTGACAAAGCACTGAGAGGAGAGGGGGGAAAGAGAAATTGCTCCCTTCCTCAATTGTTTTGTTGCTCTGGTTAGTTTACAGTTTTGTGTCTTGTGGTCACTAAAAGGAGAGGGAAAGTGCCATCCACTGTCTCTGGGCTGCCTGAACCCAGGAGAGCAGTGTGAATTGCTGCAGCAATTTCCAAATAGGAAGCACCCCAACTGTTTACAACAGGCATGGGCAGACTAAGGCCTAGAGGCTGGATGCGGCCCCCTGGGTGCTTACCTCAAGCCCTCTTCATTTTCCCTGTCCTCTTGCAGAAGGACACAGATGCCCACTGTGTCCTTATGCCAAAAAGATGGGGGAGGAAGGCACATAGCAGCTGAGAACCCTCTGGAGTGCTCTCAGCCACTGTGTGCCATGCCCTCCCCCAGCATAAGGACGGTGTGGGTTGCCCCATTCTTATGCCAGGAGGACGGCTCAAGGAAATTGGCTCTGTGGTTGTACTTCCATATATTGTTCTTTCCCAGCCCTGAATTGCACCATATACATTGTATTTTCCTTGATATCTTTGGCCACCAAGTCTTAAACTGCTTATATGAAGCCAGTCTCTCAATGTGAAAATGATAATTCTGTATGGTCTACTCTTTATCCTGAGAATTGCTTGGCTACATACCTTTTATCTTTCTACACAAAGAACACACCTGAAACTTCTCCATTTTCTAAGAACATAGTATTTAATATTATCTACAGTACTGTATCATGGTTTATAATTAAGTATATTTTCTGCTATGACTGTTAACTTAAGCATTTTGGGTTGTTACCCATCTGCTGTTTAGCCAATTAAATGATTAAAGCATTACGTTTAAATAAATATGACAGAAACTATGAAATGTGTATAAAATGATATTGGATTTATGAAACAAAAGCAAGTTATTAAACAAGCTTTCATTTTTATAACTTATTAAGACACACAGAAAAAGTAATGCTTATTCTTTTATCAAGTAGTTATAATTTATTTATTTTGAAATACCGTTCTTATAGTTATTTCTAGCTTGTTTTTTAGGGCAAGTGTTCAGAAGTTGAATAACAGCAAAAATAGTGATGTATAATTAAAAAAGAAAATCAGATAGCATTGTATATGTAGTGCAATCCATAAAATCAATAAAAAGTGTTGCAATGTAAAAATTGTCTACAGGGCAGTCAAATAGATGAGTTGGAAATAATTTTACAAGTGTACAGTCACCACTGAAAATGCCCTTTTCTAAGTGTCTCTCAACATAGTAACAAGACTGAAAGTAGGGCATTTGAGGACAGTCTTAGCATCTGGGAAGAGTTCTGTGACTGTATGTGGTTCAAAACTATTAAAGACTTAGTACCAGCAGTCCAAACCACCCTCAGAAACTGATAATCAAAGAAACTAATGCAGTATTGGGATAATATGATCAAACATACATAGAGCTTACACTTCTATACTATTTTAAAGGCAGCTATAGTATGCCTACATGGCCCAAATTGCTAGTAATTTTCCAGTAATACTTGATTGACGAAATCTTGTAAAAAGTATGATGAACTACATGAATCTTATTATGTTCTAACAAGCATTTATTATGTTCTTAAGGAAGTATGCATAAAACATACATCAGGGATCAAAGTATTTCCAGCTTTTGGGGATAAAGCTATCAATGAATGAAGTCAGCATATTGAACAATATAGATGTTTTAAGTCAGTGAGCTGAAGCACAGGTGAGACAACCCCAATGAATAGGACAGACAGACTGAGATCCTGTATTGAGAGATGTATCATAATATTCTAACCAGGCTGAATTGTGGTGATGTATCACTTCCTACAGGATTCACTTTCCTTTTGTGGGAGTCACCCCATCTACAGCTGTTTAGTGGCCAAAAGAAAGCAAAGAGTATCTGAAAGGCTATATTCTTACAGTCAAACTCAGAAGGATGGTGTTATCCTCTGGAACCTCGAGAGGATCCCAGGACATCTAGATACTTGTCCAACCCCCCTCCTCCACTCTTCACCAGCAACTAAATGGTCACACAGGAGGCCCACACAAGAGTAGGGTGAGTCCTACACAGGACAATCATTGCAAGAGGGAGATGATGAATTTCTCTCTATACAATAACCATAAGATATGCAAGCATAAACTGAATGGCATCTACAGTATTTTTTTCCTAATGCATCTCAGCTTTACATCCTTGGGGTCTTCTATGAGTAGAGTAAGATTTTTTTTGAAACTTACATTGAATAGTTTATGAACAACTTAGACAAGTGACCATAAGCATACTTGTCGAGCGGTGGATTTCACTGAATTGAATAGAATTTACCTTTGCATAACATGCTTATGATCATACTATAGAATTTAATTTAATTAATTGTAAACTTACCATTATTTTCCCATACTGAGATTACTAATATTCAAGATGAGAACGTGAAGGATCTCCTACAATTTTTAGTAATATCATGGATTTCTGAGCAGATCAAAATAATAAGTCACTCCAAAAGAATGCTTTTTTATTAATACAAACTGGAAGCTCAATATTATTTAACACTTCTGTATTTTTGCGGAGCCCAAGCTTATCTATGGAATTCAACATTGAGTTTTAAATATCCGTATTCTGCCTTCTAAAAAGTTCATATTCATGGTGTTTATTTTGAAAACTTAAAATTCAATCATCGTTCAGAAATATTTGTTCATCTGTCGCTGAACTCCTTTAATGCTTGTTTTTAAACTTCTATCTTACATGGCCTAATATAGAAAATATTTGCATATGAAATAATCTGGTTTAGGGATGAAATGAATCCTCCACTCTATCTCAGTGCTGGAACCACCTAAATAGAAAACCTTCTGAGACCCTTACTGTTCCACCATTTCTTTTTTAACAGTGTTTTCTTTTCCCCGCTGCACAACCAGGCTCGGCTCCCTTCGTGCTCATCCACCTATAGTGTTTCTGAGGTATACTTTGCACGTGTTCTGTCAAAGTCAAAATACTCACTCATCACCCTTTTATTTATTTATTTATTTATTTTGGTCTTGCACCATGCAGAAAGTGAGGAAAAATAAGTTTGTGGAATTGACTCTGCATGCTCACCATTGAATAATGTACAGCATGGTTTAGTAGCACCATAGCAGTTTGAAACCACCTAGTGTAATACCAACCAACCATTTATTCCTTAGCACCATGACTTTATTCAGCATTGCCTTTAACAATTTATTTGTAATCAAATTGTGTCATGAATACACAGAAACATAAAGTGCAGTACAGCTTTAAAACTCTATGTTACCCAGAAGGTCTGGTGATAGGAGAACCATTCAGAAATTGATAATGTACAAAGATTAATAATTGTATTTTTCATGTATGAATTGCTTTGAGGATATATATCTTCAAAGCTAAATCCCTTGTTCACTGTAATGTAGCCTTGCTCGGTCAGATTTCCCAGATAAACCTTTTAGGAACATGACTGAAGATTTATTATCTATCTGTTCCTTTAAGAAATGATTGAAAAAGGCCTTAGGTATAATATTTGTTCTGTGCAAAATTGGACTAAGAAATTGGTCATGCATGCTTGCTATTGAAGCACCATCTGAACATAATAGCTATGGTATACATGCTCTACCACCACCCACCCTGTATGTGCAGAGGCGTTTTGTATGCAGCTTTGTGAACAAAAGAAACTATCCATTGTGTTCAGGTCTCCTATTCTATCCATGCTAGATGTGCTGCTGCTAACATATTGTAATGCACCTAGCCACATCCTAATAAATGTCACAGTTATTCACCAATTTATTTAGTACCTATAACCACGTTTACTTATTTTCTAAAAATGGGCTTCACAGAAAAGGTCTACTGGATAACTGTACTAGAAAATAAAATGGCCAAATTTGTTGCAGTGCAACCAACAGTGTCAGCAGGCCTAGCTGTTGTCTATTGTGGTGACAGGTAGACTTATTCAAATATGCCTTATTCAGATATCTATGAAGTTATATGGGAAGGGATTGATCAGGTTAGTGTTAGCAATAGATGTAAATATATCAGTGGGAGAAAATAGGCTGCAGTTTGAGATGTGAGCAAAATCTGGACTTGTAGTTCAAATACTACTAACTCTAATGTTTGTGGCAATGGCTATGTTTTTCCCCCATTTCAAAAGAGATGTGTAAATAGTGATTTTGATCCCTGAAGCTAAAGCAGCATTTGGTGCCTGGCAAATGATGCTATACTTCCATCATTCCTTAACATGCTTACAAACAGAGGAGCAATGTTGCCCCAGCACTGGTGCACCAATGATGCTATGGCATCGTATTGAATGTCCATAACAAACTGCTGCAGTGCTGTGCATGAGGAAAGTAGCAGCATGTCTATCCTGTTCTAGAACTGAAATGTGCAGCCAGGTCCCAGCACTGATATGGGAGGTCCCATCGATCTTTCTTCCAAACACTAAAACATGCCTGATATGCGTGATATCCAAAATTTCATAGAGGAAGACAATTTACTAATGATTTTCTGAACACTGATAACATATTGTGGATTCTTTATCTGAAAAATGCATGCAATGTTCACAGTATTCAATACATTGTAGTATTCAGAGAATCTTTTTATGCCATTGTTTATAAATTATAATAATCCAAAAGGCAGTTTGAGAACTTACTCAGATAAGATTTTAACTCCCCCTTCCCCATCATACACACAGCATCAAGCTTTCTTTATTTTTCTTTAAGAAGCCAGAGATTTGTTGTCAACTATTGTCATCCCAGCCAGTTCAAAATTAAAAGCCATAGTTGATGAGCTAATTTCATTTCTTGTGGGGAAGACTGTTTCATTATGAGGACTAATAGGGCCATCCAGTGTTTCCTGTATCCTCATGTTTCCAAGAAAGTTCTTTCATTCTTAAGGTTCTTTCATGCTTGTGGCTTTTCATTCAAATGCTAGGAGCCCTCAGTAGCGCATTGGGTTAAACCCTTGTCCTGGCAGGACTGATGACTTGAAGGTTGGGTTGCTGACCTGAAGGTTGCCGGTTCAAATCCAACCCGAAGAGAACGCGGATGAGCTCCCTCTATCAGCTCCAGCTCCATGCGAGGACATGAGAGAAGCCTCCCACAAGGATGGTAAAAACATCAAAAAAGATCCGGGTGTCCCCAGGGTAACATCTTTTCAGACAGCAAATTCTCTCACACAAGAAGCGACTTACAGTTTCTCAAGTCGCTCCTGCCACACAAAAAAATTCAAATGCTTTCTTTTTTTCCCCTTTTTGGTGTATCTTTACCAGTCAAAACAAAAAAATACTATCAAGGAATGAAACTCAATGTGTGTGTATTCATGCATGTGTGAACACACAGATATATACATAATTTCAAAGAGATGAACAAAGTACAGCCTACTGGTTTTTAGAATTTAAGAAAAAATACTGATTTTTTTTTCTCGTGTCCTGTGAAAGGGTAATTTTGTCACATGCCAGGGCCAACTATTTCAGGGTGAGAAGGGACCTTTTCCCAAATTTCTGGGGTTAAAATAGATGACAAGTTTTAAAATCACACACATGCATACAACCCGGGGGTCTAGAAAATGAAGGGGGGAGGTAGCAAAATATGTTTATTTTTTTATTTTTTTAAAAAAATATATTCAGAAATCTAAAAGTTACAAACAATTTGGGATGTGGGGGCCAATTGTGGCAGTGCTCTGTGCTGCTCCTCAATCTGAGTTAGTTTTCCAACTGTGTTAGACAAGGTAGAAAATTTATTCATGACCAGCAGCTGACAACTGTTGTGGCTAGAAGGTGACATCGCTGTCATGCCACCAACAGAGGAGGGTGAACCTTTTTACCGCCAAATGCCCCCCAATTCCTCTAGACCCATGGGGACATTTCCACTGTGTTTTAGCCTCCTCCTGCTATTTTTGGAGCAGGAGAGACTAAGTGTACATATATACCTTAGAATTAATGCAGATTGACATCATTTTAACTGCCATGACTCAGTGCTATGGAACAAGTACAAGTTTTTAATCTCTGCCAGAGTGTTGGTGCCTCACCAAACAACAAATCCCATAGTTTCATAACTTTGCGCTATGGCATTTAAAGGGGTGTCAAACTTCATTAATTCTACTGTGTAATTGCATCCTGAGAGGGAAAAAATTTCTCCCCCAGGCCTAAAATAGGACACAACTTCCCAATGTGTGACAAATGATCCCCTCACACATCCTTGAGGGTATTTGGTGGCAATATATTGGCCATAGAGACCACAAACATTCTCTGTGATCAGTTCTGCTCTCTAAGACATAGTTTTCCCACCTTTGTTCTAGAAACTCAGACCTCTTCTACACTGCCATATAATCCAGATGATCAAAGTAGATAATCCACATTATCTGTTTAGAACTGGATTATATGAGTATATGCTGCCATATAATCCAGTTCAAAGCAGATAATCTAGATTTTATATGGCAGTGTAGAAGGCGCCTCAATTTATTTATTTATTTACAACATTTATATTCCGCCCTTCTCACCCTGAAGGGAACTCAGGGTGGATCACATTGCACACATAAAGGCAAACATTCAATACCATAACATAGAACAGAGACAGAGACAAGACACAGGCACAGGCTGGCCTCGAACTCATGACCTCTTGGTCAGAGTGATTTGTTGCACCTGGCTTGCTTTCCAGCCTGCGCCACATCCCAGCCTAGGACAAATCCTAGGATCTTCTAAGATCTCTGTGACATATTCTGCCAATTTTTGCCTTTTGTGATGTACATTAGTGAATACAGGAAGTGTTCTGAATACCACAAACTGGTTATGAACAGGGAAAAATCACACATGACATGCCCTGTATGATAAACAGAATCTGACTAGCACCACAAGAACAATGTGCAAATACATGGGGTATTAATACAGAGATTCAGCTGAATTTTAGATTATCCAGAATACTAGCTGTATATATCTATATATATATAAAACACTAGCTGTGCCCGGCCACGCGTTGCTGTGGCAAAATATGGTGGTATGGGAAATAAAGTATTGAGGAACTGGTGGTAGTTAAGGTAAAGGGTAAACGCTTTCCCCTGACATTAAGTCCAGTCATGTCTGACTCAGAGTGTTGGTGCTCATCTCCATTTCTAAGCCAAAGAGCCAGCGTTGTCCATAGACTCCTCCAAGGTCATGTGGGATGACTGCATAGAGAGGCGTTACCTTCCCGCCAGAGCAGTACCTATTGATGCACTCACATTTGCATGTTTTTGAACTTCTGGGTTGGCAGAAGCTGGGGCTAACAGTGGGGGCTCTCCGCTCCCCCAATTCAAACCTGCAGCCTTTCAGTCCAGAAGTTCAGCAGCTCAGCGCTTTAACACGCTGTGCCATCAGGGGATATTATTTCCTAAAGGTTGTGAATATACAATATTTCTGATTGGTTTTTTTTGTCTGTTGGAGGCAAGTATGAATGCTGCAATTAGGAAAAATGATTAGGATGTAATGGCCTTGCAACTTTAAAGCCTGGCTGCTTCCTCCCTGAGTGAATTTTTTGTTAGGAGGTGTTAGCTGGCCCTGATTGTTTCCTGTCTGGAATTCCCTTGTTTTCAGAGTGGTGTTGTTTGCCATATTTTATGTGCTTCTACTGTCTGTGGCCCTGAGAAAACAGAGGATTTGCCAGACTTTGATGATGGGAATACTTTGTTGGGAGGTGTTAGCTGGCCCTGATTGTTTCCTGTGTGAAATTCCCCTGTTTATTTACTGTCCTGGTTTTAGAGATTATATTGTTCTGCATTATTCTATCCCAGTAATTATTTCATATTAAAGTAGAATCTCACTTATCCAACACTCACGTATATAATGTTCTGGATTATCCAACGCAGTCTGCCTCTTCATAATCAATGTTTTTGTAGTCAGTGTTTTAAATTCATTGTGATATTGTAGTGGTAAATTTGTAAATACAGTACAGTAGAGTCTCACTTATCCAACATAAACGGGCCGGCAGAACGTTGGATAAGCGAATATGTTGGATAATGAGGCATTAAGGATAAGCCTTTTAAACATCAAATTAGGTTATGATTTTACAAATGAAGCACCAAAATATCATCTTAGACAACAAATTTGGCAGAAAAAGTAGTTCAATACACAGTAATGCTATGTAGTAATTACTGTATTTATGAATTTAGCACCAAAATATCACAATATATTGAAAACATTGACTACAAAAATGCATTGGATAATCCAGAACATTGGATAAGCGAGTGTTGGATAAGTGAGACTCTACTGTAATTACTACATAGCATTACTGCGCATGGAACTACTTTTTCTGTCAAATTTGTTGTATAACATGATGTTTTGGTGCTTAATTTGTAAAACGATTACCTAATTTGATGTTTAATCGGCTTTTCCTGAATCCCTTCTTATTATCCAACATATTCACTTATCCTGCCGGCCTGTTTATGTTGGATAAGTGAGACTCTACTGTATATTGATAATCTTAAATTATCTGCTTAGAACTGGATTATATGAGGCCCTTTCTTCACAGCTGTATAAAATGCACACTGAAGTGGATTATATGGCAGTGTGGAGTCAAGATAATCCAGTGCAAAGCAGATAATGTAAGATTATAAATGGGTTATAGAGCTGTGTAGAAGGGCCTTGAGTCTACACTGCCATATAATCCAGTTAAAATCAGATAATCTGTGGAAGAAGCCTAAGTGAGGCCTAAATCTGCCTGTCCCCTAACTGAAGCCTGGCTGTCCCTTGGCTGGTTGCTAGGCAACCAAGTGGGCAGAGATTAGCCCTCTAAACTGGCAGCAATTGGATAAAAAAATTATTGCTCTCCCTCTAATTAGGACTTTATTTTTCTTTTCTTTTTGTTGTATCAACCTGGAGGCATGGATGATGGGTTGTGTTGTCAAATTTCGAGGTTGCGGGGCCTGTACTTTTGTTGTTTTGTCCACTGCCCTGATGCCATCACTCTTTTATATATATAGATTCTGATAGTTTTTCCCTTAACTTAAACAACAAAAGTACACAAACAAAACACACCAAATTTGGCCACAAAAGACATGGTCATCCGGACTGTGTTTTTACATTTAAAAAAACCAAGAAAAATAAAGTCCTAATTACAGGAAGAGGAATAACTGTTTCTTTCCCATTGCTTCCAGTTAGAAGGCTAAGTGCCGCCCACTTTGTCTCCTAGCAACCCACTCAACCATTTAATGGCGCACAGGACCTTTTCAATCAGGCCTCTTCCACACTGCCTATAAAATACAGATTATCTGATTTGAACTGGATTATATGGCAGTGTAGACTCAAGGCCCTTCCACATGGCTATATTACCCATTTATAATCTTATATTATCTGCTTTGAACTGGATTATCTTGAGTCCACACTGCCATATAATCCACTTCAGTGTGCATTTTATACAGCTGTGTGGAAGGAGCCTCATATAATCCAGTTCTAAGCAGATAATATAAGATTATAAATATACAGTAGAATCTCACTTATCCAACATAAACACCCCGGAAGAACGTTGGATAAGCGAATATGTTGGATAATAAGAAGAGATTAAGGAAAAGTCTATTGAACATCAAATTACATTATGATTTTACAAATTGAGCACCAAAACATCGTGTTATATAACAAATTTGACAGAAAAAGTAGTTCAGTATGCGGTAATGCTATGTAGAATTACTGTATTTACTTATTTAGCACCAAAAACATCACAATGTATTGAAAACATTAACTACAAAAACATTGACTACTAAAAGGCCAACTGTGTTGGCTAATCCAGAACATTGGATAAGCGAATGTTGGATAAGTGAGACTCTACTGTAATATGAAATACTTACTGTGGTATAAAAATAGAGAACAGTATAATCTCTAAAACCAGGACAGTAAATAAAGAACAGCACTCTGAAAGCAGGGAAACTGGGAGTTCCAGAAAGGAAACAATCGGGGCCAGCTAACACTTCCCAACAAATAATTCTCCCAGGCAGAAAGCAAACAGGCTTTGAAGCTGCAAGGCCATTAAATGCTAATTAAGGTGGCTAATTGCAGCATTCATACCCTCCACACTGAGACTATTAATTGCTATTCAAACTGGCCAACCAAGGATTCCGCAAGGTAGAAAGTGGCCAGGCTTGCAAGCAGCAAGGCTATTCAATGCTATTCAACCTGCCCAACTAAGATTTCCCCTAGATAGAAAATCCCAAGCTCAGAATCCACAAGGCTACTCTGTCCCATACAATCAGACCTAGAAAGGATTCCCTATGTAGAAAGCGGCCAGGCTTTTAAGCTGCAAGACTATTCAGTACAGTTCAAGATGGCCAAACAAGGATTCCTCTACTAAGGAAGTAGCGGGCTTCAAAGCGGCTCTTTGATTGAGGGTGCTACTCCAGCTACTCCAGAAAACGGCCAGGCTTTGAAGCTGCAAGGCTGTTCACTGCTATTCCACCTGGTCAACAAATGGTTCCCATAAGCCACAACAACGCAAGGCCAGGCAAAGCTAGTCTAACATAAAATCTTTTCTATGTGAATGCTAATAATCTGATTAATCACTATACCCAAATCCATCTTATGTTTCACATCTCAAATCATAGAATCATAGAATAGTAGAGTTGGAAGAGACCTCATGGGCCATCCAGTCCAACCCCCTGCCAAGAAGCAGGAAATCGCATTCAAAGCACCCCCGACAGATGGCCATCTAGCCTCTGCTTAAAAGCCTCCAAAGAAGGAGCCTCCACCACAGTCCGGGGGAGAGAGTTCCACTGCTGAACAGCTCTCACAGTGAGGAAGTTCTTCCTGATGTTCAAGACCTAGCATTGTCTTCAAGATAACATTAAAGCAATGTGAAGCCAGTAACATATGTGAAATGTGAAACTCTTTATATGATTTCCTGAAAATGAAAGCTCAAGAGGAAAAACAGAATATTCCAAAAAGCACAAATGAGATTTTTTCTTCTTTGAACTAGAAGAGAAAGCTAATGAATTTTTGTTGTTCTTTTGCATACATTCATTATGTATTGCAAACTCATCCAAATAGTATACCTTGCTTTCTACAGACATCTGGTGATACATATGTTCTTTCTTTGGGATTTTTTTTTCAGTTAAACACTATTTAAGGTTTAAAAAACATATTTTAATTGAAATAAACCCCTATTGGATACTCTCTTCCTCTTTACATTTTAAAGAATCACTTCTACATGTCTTTCTTTAAAAAAACATTGAGATCTTTTGAATTGTCCAACCTATATATTATGTATTGTAAATATTTGATGCTAGTAAAACATATTGAAAGATAAGTTCACCAACATCATTTAAGGAAAATAAGTAGAAACTATGTCCAGAAGTCTTGCATTTACAGAACATGTATTCTTTATAGTTTTTATAATATTTTCTACATGTACAAATACTTTCATAATTTGTCAGTTTAATGTACTTAGTTGAGGATCTCTGCAAAGATTTGCTATATAAATTCCTTCAAAGAAATATGAAGCTGTTAGATGAATGGGAGCAGCAGTTTCTAATGCATGTATTCCTAGTGGTGGTGTATAAGAGGAATTTCTGTTGCAGTGCATCTACAAAACAGCAGCCTGTCTTTGGATGATGTTAGCACTAATAGACAGACAGCTCTGATTTAGACATTTGCCCTTGAGAAATCAGGACTGCAGGAGGAAAACAGGAAAGTGAGAAAAATGGCAAGATTCATAGATTTGGAACTTATCCCAAACCTTGAACTAATTCTGAATGGCTGCAACCAAATTGCATAGTCGTTAGAATGATCAATCATTTTTGAAATCTCTTTTCATCATACTCTTGCTTACTCTTTTCAAGATTTCTAGGCATTATAAATTAGTTGTATTAGACAGAGTAGGATTTATTTGCAATAAGATGGCAATAAAATCATAGAACATTAAAGTTTTGCTTCTTGAGTTGATATTTCATAGTATTCAGGGAATTCTCAGACATCATGAGATTCAGAATCTCCTACAGCCGTTTAAAAGTTATCTATATTATCTTTGTGTTTATTGTGATAGTAGAAGGTTATACTCTAACAACGTGATCACCTTTGGTCAACATTGTCTTATGTTTAAGGAGTTGAAGTTCCTCTGGTCATAGAAACCTCAATTCATTAGGACTTTTTAAATGACACCACCACCATCTACTGTAAGACATTTCTATAATTAATATGTAATTGGATAGGCCAAGGTATGCTTGTATATGAAACATGGCATAGATAGTTTTCACTAGTCATGTTTTAATTCACTGTTTTCCACAGCCATACTTCATACTTCAAAATGTTGTACTTCTCTCTTCTATTTTTGTGACTTTCTTCATCCTTGGCTCTGGCTTCTTCATGTGCTCTGTTTGAAAAATACTGAAAGAAAACAATGAAGGGCACAGCAGTCCTTCAAGGCATGGTAGCAGTCAAATAGATCAATAAAATATTCTTTTTCATTTTGAAGATTATTTAGTTTAATTAACAAAAGTGAATGCAAATGAGTAAAGTTTTCCCTCTAGTAGACTGATTTCTCCCATGTGATGAGGGAAAATGTATTACAGAAATTGTGTACAGGTAGCCAAGTTTTTCATTTGGAAATATATCCATAAATATGCTTTGCTTATTGAAAGTATAACACAGAAGGATAAATCAGTTATTTGTAAAACCTGCAAAACAAATACATTATTATAACAAAGGTTCCAGTTTATTAAATATGATGATTATGGCTTAGGTTCAAGTAAAATTTTATAATTTGTCATTTAACCATCACTCTTTCGTGTCGTGTGAAGCAATGTTTAATTCTACTCTATAATTTGAAATGCACCAAAAAGAATGTGGCTCACCAGCAATATATCCATCAGAATGTGAGATCAGTTATAATGATTGTCATGAAAGAAGGTGGACTCAACATTAGATTACTGTTTTCAATGACATCTCCATATTTTGTAACATTTAATTCTGAACTTGAAAGCTGTCCTGGTGGATTTAATGAAAAGAGACGCTTTTTAAAGATTATATTAGCTCTACTGTCGTTTACAGATATGCCCATTTTAGCTCACACATCTACTGTGGTAGGAACCTTTGCTTTTTTAAAGTAGATGCTAATATCTCAAAATAAAAATTACTGTTCTTGGATACCAGTATGAGAGATGAACACCACACCATACACAACTCCCCATGCTTTCCTCAATATCTGATCCAGAGGCTGGAAAATTCCTCCAGGGTAATTTCAAATTGTATATAAAGGATTTTATTTTAAAAATAAGGTTTTGAACAGTGGCAACTTTAGCAACCTAGTTAAATTTTGTCTACCGCCACAATTATCCAAACATAACAGTGGCAAAATGCAAAGCAGAAGTTAGAAATTGGAGACATTGATGGCATGCAGGCAGAAAACATATAAGATATAGCCAATAATTTGAATATATGTTTGGTATTTATGTGAGTATAAAAATAATTAGGATCTAAATTAATGTAGGTTGAGTCCTTGACTAGAAATGTCAAATTGAACACCCTCAAAACAGGGCACACACAGTTTCCTACACTGGATAAGGCCTTTCAAAATTAATTAGAATACTCAAAATAGTTACATATACTATTCAAGTCATATTGATTACTAGAAATAATGCATCTCTCTCTCAAAAAAGTGACCAGCTCTAATGTGAGCAAAGTAATTTGAGCCAAACTTGTAAGCTGAAATTTGGTATCCATGTTTTCCAAGTCACCATGACACATCCAACTGAACATGAAAATCAATGATCAAATGAATGACATGAAAACTGTCAGCTGACTTCCATTTTTGCTAAATAGCTGAAATGTGATCAGCTAAGACGTACTGACTGATTATCCGAAAATAAGATAAATTATTTTTTTCAAAAAGTATGTTGAAGGTGATTTTGAATAACAACCAAAATATGTAGTATACAAGTATACAGGCAGAATGTCTTTTGCATCGCTGCATGTATTCTGCTGCTTTAATTCAAATTCTGATTTGTTCCCAACAAATTGCCACATATCAACCTGAATGAAACCAAGAACAGCTTCCTATGTGAGATTTGAAACCATTTCCCCCATATTTAAGTGTAATGGAGATTTCCAGTTATTTCCTCCCTCTGTCAACAGATTTTTTATCTTTATAGGAGCTCGCGTATTGTATTTCCTTCTATAAAGTATCCTTCAATAGAGATATTTATTGTCTTAAAAGTAGTGGATAGTATATGATCTGTGAGATGTAGCATGTGGACTTCTGGATTGGAATCCCAAGCACTACATTGGAATCCTAGATTAGAATTCTAAGCACTAAACCCAGTGTTCCATAATGGTTTCCCCAGGAACTTTGTTCTCTCCATTTCCTAGAGCCCTTTTTTCTATCTGGAAACTGGTTTTGGGAGTGTGTTTGGGGTATGCATGAGGGGTTGTGGTGGAGATGGAATTGTCCTCACCTGATTCTACTGGAATCTGAAATTCTGTGGACAGTGTTGGGTGCAATTGCAGTGGAGGATTTTCAGGGACCTCATATGGGCTTTTAAAAACCAAAGGAAACTCATGGCAATTTGTCATGCATTTTTAGTTGTTCTATATTATTAATCTAGACACATTCCAACATAAACGTGGGGATGTCTCCTTGGAAGCATGGCTCAGAGTGCTTCGTGGGACTTAAGTCTTATAACCTTTCAGAGAAGGTTTCAGAGAAGGAGAAGAATCTTGCAGTGACCAGTATTTTAGGTTAGTAATAATTGTCTGTTTCTATTTGAAGAAGTTCAGTCATATCTTTTTTATTGTGCATGCAGTGGTAATGACTGGAATCCAAAGTTCTATGGCAGACATGTAGAAAGATTTTGGTAGAATTTTACTTATTGGAATAATATAACTTTTTAATCTCTCTTCAGTTTCTAAAAAGGATATATTCTGTCTGAAACACAGGAGACTAAACCTGTTTTCCCAGCATGGTCTGACTGCACATGGCCCAATAGAATACAGACTTCAGCACAATGGAAACCTGCCCTGTAGCAATCATAGCTGTAAAAAAAAATCTTCTCTGTCACCACTACATTGACATAGAACATTTCAGATGAGCTGTCTCATGTGGTCAAGAGCCCGTAATGCTCTGGCCCATGAAAATGGACCCCACATTTTTGCAGCCAGAATTGCTCAGATTTGCTCTGAGATAACTCTTGAAGTTCCCATCAGTTATGAACATTAAGTGGACATAGCTTTGGCCCTGCTTGTCCTCTGTTACAAGATACATGTCTGTGTCTGTACAAATGTGAAAGGCATTCTTGGCGGTGAGAGCTATTGTGCACATGTTGGATCCCTACTCTTCCTGATTCATAAACGCTGCTGGAGGATATTTACTGAGGTGCTGAGGTGACCAAGAAGTGCTTCTTTACGGGGGGCCTTATCAGAACCTCAATATACCAGCTGGTTAACAGCCAGACCTAAATATTCTATTCCTAAGCAAAATACTAGATCATGTAGTGGCTTCACAGCACCAGAGATTCTTCGATGAATTTAATCTTGAACTATTTCAATTTGGTTTAAGAACTGCATTGGTGGACAACCTATGCTGGGAATCAAAGGGGACAACGTGTCTTTATTAGTTCTTCTGAATATCTCAGCAACTAAGATACCATTAGCTATGATTCTTGGAGGCATGGGTTGGCTTGACTGAACTGTCTGGACTACATTCCCAACACTGCTATTAAATCCGAGGCCCGTTAAAAGCAGCAATGTTCTGGACCTGACCTGTCTAGGATTTAGCTGACCAAGTGCATGAGCCCTAAGTATAGAAGAAATTCCTTACCAGCTAGCAATTATATATGAATATACATGTGCTATAATATTTCCAGTTTCCTTCACTGAAGTAAAACACTGTTTAATGGCCTATCTAATACTTTTCTGTTGATGAAAAAGAATATGCTCTCATTTTGCTTTTCTTGGGATTCTTGGGATCTTTTTAGAGATGGGACCCAAGTCTAAACATGAATTTATTTGTCATATATATGTTACTAGCTGTGCCCGGCCACGCGTTGCTGTGGCGAAGTCTGGTGTTATGGGAAATAAAGTATTGAGGAATTGGTGGTAGTTAAGGTAAAAGGGTCAAGGTTTTCCCCTGACATTAAGTCCAGTCGTGTCCGACTCTGGGGGTTGGTGCTCATCTCCATTTCTAAGCCGAAGAGCCGGCGTTGTCCGTAGACTCCTCCAAGGTCATGTGGGATGACTGCATGGAGCGGTGTTACCTTCCCACCAGAGCAGTACCTATTGATGCACTCACATTTGCATGTTTTTGAACTTCTGGGTTGGCAGAAGCTGGGGCTAACAGTGGGGGCTCTCTCCGCTCCCCCAATTCAAACTTGCGGCCTTTCGGTCCAGAAGTTCAGCAGCTCAGCACTTTAACACGCTGCGCCATCAGGGGATATTATTTCCTAAAGGTTGTGAATATACAATATTTCTGATTGGTTTTTTTTTGTCTGTTGGAGGCAAGTATGAATGCTGCAATTAGGAAAAATGATTAGGATGTAATGACCTTGTAGCTTTAAAGCCTGGCTGTTTCCTCCCCGAGTAATTTTTTTGTTGGGAGGTGTTGGCTGGCCCTGATTGTTTCCTGTCTGGAATTCCCTTGTTTTCAGAGTGGTGTTGTTTGCGATATTTTATGTGCTTCTACTGTCTGTGGCCCTGAGAAAACAGAGGATTTGCCAGACTTTGATGATGGGAATATTTTGTTGGGAGGTGTTAGCTGGCCCTGATTGTTTCCTGTGTGCAATTCCCCTGTTTTCAGAGTGTTGTTCTTTATTTAGTGTTCTGATTTTAGAGATTGTATTGTTCTGTTTTATTATACCACATTAATTTTTATATATTCTGATTTTAGTGTTTTTGAATACTTGGAACCAGATTGTATTCATTTTCACGGTTGACCGCAACACAATAATAATAATAATAATAATGATAGTAATGATAGTAATAATAATGACTTTGGTAATACACAGTGCTTCACTCCCTTCTCATCTTCCTTTCTGGAAGAATCCTTTCTTGGGAGGTGTTAGCTGGCCATGATTGTTTCCTTTGCGGAATTTCGAATTTTCCTGCTTTCAGACTGTTGGTCTTTATTTACTGTCCTGGTTTTAGAGATTATATTGTTCTGCATTATTCTATCCCAGTAATTATTTCATATTAAAGTAGAATCTCACTTATCCAACATTCGCTTATACAATGTTCTGGATTATCCAACGCAGTCTGCCTTTTCATAAGCAATGTTTTTGTAGTCAGTGTTTTAAATTCATTGTGATATTTTAGTGGTAAATTTGTAAATACAGTACAGTAGAGTCTCACTTATCCAACATAAATGGGCCGGCAGAATGTTGGATAAGCGAATATGTTGGATAATAAGAGGTATTAAGGAAAAGCCTATTAAACATCAAATTAAGTTATGATTTTACAAATGAAGCACCAAAACATCATGTTAGACAACTAATTTGGTAGAAAAAGTAGTTCAATACACAGTAATGCTATGTAGTAATTACTGTATTTATGAATTTAGCAGCAAAATATCACGATATATTGAAACACATTGACTACAAAAATGTGTTGGATAATCCAGAACATTGGATAAGCGAGTGTTGGATAAGTGAGACTCTACTGTAATTACAACATAGTATTATTGAGCATTGAACTACTTTTTCTGTCAAATTTGTTGTATAATATGATGTTTTGATGCTTAATTTGTATAACGATTACCTAATTTGATGTTTAATTGGCTTTTCCTAAATCCCTTCTTATTATCCAACATATTCACTTATCCTGCTGGCCTGTTTATGTTGGATAAGTGAGACTCTACTGCATATTGATAATCTTCTATTATCTGCTTAGAACTGGATTATATGAGGCCCCTTCTTCACAGCTGTATAAAATGCACACTGAAATGGATTGTATGGTAGTGTGGACTCAAGATAATCCAGTGCAAAGCAGATAATATAATATTATTTATAATATTATAAATGGGTTATATAGTTGTGTGGAAGGGCTTTGAGTCTACACTGCCATATAATCCAGTGCAAATTAGATAATGTGTGGAAGAAGCCTAAGTGAGGCCTAAATCTGCCTGTCCCCTAACTGAACCCTGGCTGTGCTTGGCTGAGTTGGTTGCTAGGAGACGAAGTGGGCAGAGATTAGCCCTCTAAACTGACAGCAATTGGATAAAAACAATTATTGCTCTCCCTCTAATTAGGACTTTATTTTTCTTTTCTTTTTTTTGTATCTTACTGGAGCCGTGGATGATGGGTTGTGTTGTCAAATTTCGAGGTTGGGCGGCCTGTAGTTTTTTTGTTTTGTGGGTTGCCCTGATGCCATCACTCTTTTATATATATAGATATACATTTTATGCAATATTTGTAATACTTTTTAACATGAATCAAAATTTGTGTACATTGAACCATCGGAAAACCACACATGTGAACAATTTTGGATTTTGGGGTATTTCAGGTTTTGGAATTCTGGATAAGCAATGCTTAATCAGTATTTTATATTTCCTTTGGTATATCCCAGCCTATGGGAGCATACAAACCAATTACAACAGGCTTTCCCTAAAATAGCTTGCTTGTTCATCACTGCCATTTCAAATATAGTGCCAAGTATTCATATCATATGTTTTTGCATGCAGCGGATTTTAGGATCTTTAATTATGATCTCTACATTTTCCACATGCCAAGCACTTATCTGTATTCATACCATGTCTGCCATAGAATAGGTTCCTTTGAACTTAATTTCCTTGTAAATATTATTG
This sequence comes from Anolis carolinensis, assembly GCF_035594765.1. Classification (NCBI taxonomy): domain Eukaryota; kingdom Metazoa; phylum Chordata; class Lepidosauria; order Squamata; family Anolidae; genus Anolis; species Anolis carolinensis. Next base: position 305,546,977 of record NC_085841.1, read on the forward strand.
TTATTGTACAATGTAGGAATGCTGAAAGTTGAGGGGGCTTGTGTTACGTTAAGATGGACTTTGCCATAGGATGTTTTTTAATTCCTAGTTTCTGCCTTGCTTCTTGATAATATATCAAATGTAGTAGTCAAAGTATCACAGAAGACATCAAGAACATGATATTTACACATTAAGCAGCATTCCAAATAAAGGCCAAAATAATGTACAACATGCAACCTTTCTCCTTTTCCATTTCCATCCTGAATAAAATTGCCATTTTAAAAAGTAGATATTAATACTAAAGAATTTATTTTCCAGAAAAAAGTGCTATAAAACATTGGAAACGTCTTCCTCTTTGGTGGATTAGATAATCCATCCTGTGATTGGACCACATGATGCATTGGCTCCCTTACAACAAGATGAAAACTCTCAGTATTGAAACATTCAAAGCCTTTGTTTCAATGAAAGTGTTATTAGAACTTTTAAAAACTCAAAATTATCCTATACACTATAGATTTCTTCTAAAAGATAGACCAGTAGGAAGCTATTACTGCTTGTAGACAGAAAGGATTCATGTGCTACCTGGGAAGGAGCTAATTTGATTCCATCATTTACTATAACTTCTAAGCGTGGAAAATAAACACATGCTCTTTTAATTCTTGATTAATATACATAAGCCCGGTTTGTCCAATATTTGTTTCTTTGTTTTCCTTCTCTGTGTCAGAAAAGGGGGTTATTTTATCTTTTGGGGGGTTACTTTCTGCTAACATTAAATTTGACAGAGATTGTATAACTTTCTGTCCGTTGAAAACTGCATGATATGCCTAGAGGTTTCCAAGACTATAACTAGTTTCTGGCATTTTATCAATGATAAATGTATGTAAATGTAGGCATAGTTTTTCTCAGCTACCATTTAATAAAAGAAAATATTGTTCCATTTCATTTTTATGACTGAAGTTTCTGTATTCTTAGAAACTCTTTGCCATGATTAAATAACGTACAGACTCTTCTTTGTCTACATATTCTTGGGTTAGTGAACAGTGCTACACTTAATGTGATAATTAGCATTAATCCTTTATATCACAATGATTTCTCTTTTTAAGTTTCTGATTTTAGATCCCACTCTAACTTCTTCAAATAGATTTTCACAGCTCATTCCATTTAACAGGATTATTCTAAATCTATCCAATACTTGACACAGTTAGCAGCCCAGTTTCACCATCTAAGACATTCCTTAATTGTATCAAATGGTAAACTATAGCAGTCCTGTTTCTCGTTCCCGCCTCAACTTTCCATTCTTCAGTATTTATTCCTGTACCTCCTTTTGTTAAAGATGTATTCTCTACTAACTGAAGTTTTTTTATCACATTCAATCTGAGGCTTTTAGTCTGAAAAACATTTCTAAATAGACACATAGAATCTTAAAATAGATTCCCATGACATCTGATATCTATTAAAACTTTCCCCTCCATAACAATAATTCAGGCTGAACTATATCTAAATGAAATCGTGGAACATACACTTTTTATATGGCACCAAATAAATCTCCATGATGCATGGTTGTCCAACAGAAAAAAGAGAAATGTGACTTACCTTTCTGTCAATGTCTGAGTAGTGGCATAGGTCCTTACTTCTATGAACATGATTGATATAGGAGGAGAATTAAGGCTTTTATATTCCAGTTTGCTTAGTGAGAAATGTCTGTCTATCTGTATTATTCAGGAGGGTAACATGATAGGATAGTATTATAAATCACAGTCATAAATTATCTTTTTGGAAGAAAATAACCTGTTCAAAATAAAATGAGAGATTATTGTGTAACTTCTATTCATTACATTTTACTTACTAAATTATCCCTTGGTCACTATTTCGTCACTTTACCCATTAAATATTGGCTTTACTTTCAAAAAAAGTATTAGTTTTTCCACTGTACATATCTTTTCTTTTAGACTTACCGTATATACTCGAGTATAACCTGACCCTAATATAAGCCGAGGCACCTAATTTTACCACAAAAAACTGGGGAAACTTATTGACTCGAGTATAAGCCGAGGGTGGAAAATGCAGCAGCTACTGGTAAATTTCAAAATGAAAATAGATCCCAATGAAATTATATTGAGGCATCAGTAAGTTAAAGGTTTTTGAATATTTACCGTATTTCAAAGAAAAACAATAAACTAGCTCTGTAAGTGAAAAAGTAGGGTAAAAAAACAATATGGTATTAACAATAACATCATAATAATAATAATAATAATAATAATAACAACAACAACAACAACAACAACAACAACAACAACTTCATTTGTACCCGGCCCTATCTCCCCATGGGGACTCAGTCCAACTTCCAACATAGTAACAGGCAAACATTCAATGCCTACATAAACAATGCAGAGCTAGATATAGATCTATAATTATATATACTAATTTTACATATGCATTTCCCCCTGAAACATTTGTAAATCCTCTATATATGTGTGTGTGTGTGCATTTCCCTCCTGCAATATTTGCAAGCCCTATATATGTATATTCATTTATAGACATCTCTCTATATATAGATAATTATATTTGTATAGGATTTGCAAAGACTTGCAAACATGTGAGGTGAAAATTAATATATAAAAATAATGTATACACATAGATACAGATATACAGGTACATGGAAATCTCTAGATATCTATATGTATATAAGATTTGCAAAGACCTGCAAACATATGAGAGGGAAATTCATATATAAAATTAATGTCTATAGATAGATACAAATATAAAGGAACATAGGGACAATGCTTTTATAAGAGTAATGGGTTAGGGTTATATACAGTAGAGTCTCACTTATCCAAGCCTCGCTTATCCAAGCTTCTGGATTATCCAAGCCATTTTTATAGTCAATGTTTTCAATATGTCGTGATATTTTGGTGCTAAATTCGTAAATACAGTAATTACAACATAACATTACTGCGTATTGAACTACTTTTTCTGTCAAATTTGTTGTATAACATGATGTTGTGATGCTTAATTTGTAAAATCATAACCTAATTTGATGTTTAATAGGCTTTTCCTTAATCCCTCCTTGTTATCCAAGATATTCACTTATCCAAGCTTCTGCCGGCCCGTTTAGCTTGGATAAGTGAGACTCTACTGTGTGTGTGTGTGTGTGTGTGTGTGTGTGTATATATATATATTCTTCTTCCTGACTTGCAAGGGCTTCTTTCCCTTTTGGAAAAATGAACACTGATAAGGGAGGGTAAGATGAGAGATAAATATATCATATATTGCAAGCAACAGCCTCCACGCTCCACTGCCGGCTTGACCTTGACCCGATTATAAGCCGGGGGAGGCTTTTTCAGCTCATAAAAAGGGCTGAAAACTCGGCTTATCTTCGAGTATATACGGTATACTTATTCTTGGAATGATGCTATTAATGGGGAAATACATATGTTTGCTTGTTTAAAAGTAAAACATCTGTACATTTTTGGCACTTCTTAGTGTGCTGCTGTTCACCTAAATCACTTTTGAATACTTTTTTTTAAAAATGAAGCTTATATGTAAGCTTTCAAGTTTCATAGATGGGGCCAGGGCAGAGTCAGGGTCCCCACTGAAGCATACTGTAACTTCATCCTTCTGTTTTTCCCATCAATCCTCTATGTGCACATAATTGCTAGAGCTCCAGTACTGTACCTGGGTGTTGTAATAAACGAGGACCAGTAAACCTAAGATGAATCCTGATAAAATGCAGAATCGGTAGGTTAGTGGTTTTTAGGTCCAGGAATTAGGTAGGCAACCTGCTCTGAATACAGATTGCACTCCCCCTGCAGGAGTAGGTCTTTTTGCTTGGCAGTACTTTCAGACCCATCTTTGTCAGGTGGATTCCTTGTCCTGTGATGTTTTATGCTAGTTTCAATGATTATGTAACCTTTCACAGACAATGATAATTTACTGATATCTTCCTGATTACATTATTGAAAATTCAAAGATAGTTCAGGAACTGTGGGTAGTGGTAAAATGCAGCAGACTGCTCACTGAAACATTATACAGAAACCATATAACATTGATTTTAAAACAATTCCACAAGCTGCAAATATGCTTCCTGTCTACATTCAGGATGTTGCTAACAGCATTGGGACTTGGAGACTTGAAGGACCATCTTTCCTTTCTGAGGTCTGATGTCAGGGTCCCTGCTTTGTATCTCAACATCCAGGGCAATGTGCATGGAAGAGGGGCTTATCTGTTGTGACACCCCAGTTATGGAATACCATCCTCCCCCATAGAGGCCCAATTGGTATCTACATTGCTGTCTTTTTGGAACCAACTGAAAATACGAAAATTTAACAAAGCCTTTTGGAGTCTTAACTGGTTTATACAGATCAACTCATTTCAATCTTATTGAATTATTTAATATGTTTTTGGCCTTTTAAAATTATTTGTTTATATTATTTGAACGTGTTGACTATATTGTATGCTACCCCAGTATCCTTAAACAAGAGGGTGGGATATAAATATAGTAATAAAATCAGTTTATATAAGGAATGACTAAATTAAACAATGTGGTATGCTACTAATGAGTTGCAACTCTGTTCTATTATCTTATTAATCATTAATATACAGGGTGTTTGAAAAAGAACTCCCTAGTTTTAAGTATAAATACAATAAAACTAGGGAGTTATTTTTCAAACACCCTGTGTAATGAAGAAAAGGTATAGCTTTGATTCAGAGAACTTGACATTATGTAAGAAGAAAGGGTAGTTTTATAGCCCCAAAATCAGTAAATTCATAAATAGTGTTTTTCAGTAGTTTTGCTTCTTGATGTGCTTTTAAAAAAAGAACTGTCATTTCTCAGTGAATTATTATTCTTTAGTGAGTAAAGTACAAACTTTCCAATCAGATTTTTGTCCTTTTCCAAGATTTTTACAGTTGAACTTTCAGGAGAAGTTTCAATGGGCAAAATCGGGTTAGTGTGTGAAAAACTCTTAAATGTAAATGTCATGACCTTTTTACATGTTTTAATCATTTAAAATGAATTAGTCTGCCCTTCATGAAATAAAAGTCTTATGGAGCTGCCTTGCAAGGTATATAATGCATAAAATAATGCTTTTAGTGATTGCAACACATTTTCTAATTAACTGTATTCAGGTAAAATCACTGTAAAGGCCAAGAGGACAAAAACATGATGATAGTCATAGGATAAATAATTTGCAGAGATTTCAGGGCAGAAGTTTTTAAATAAATATTGACAGAAAGAGAACTTAATGCTTGTTTTAGAGATCGTCTCTAAACCATGAAATACTCTAATAATATCTTTGTGACGGCCAGAGGAAACTCAGTATTATTCATATCTAGATTTACATAAAAATGGAATTTACTACAACACATACAATCCTAGACACAGGCCTGTGTTCATAGTGTGCTGGATCCTGGCTGTCCCCATGACGTTCTGCCACTTCTGGTGGTTATTGCTGGGTAAACCACATTAACCCAGCTTAGCCCCAGCTTTGACACAATGTGGACAGCAGGTCTGGGTCCAATTCAGACCAGTATGTTGTCCACACAGGCCATCGCCTCCATCCTTTTCCCCCTGCACTTATCAGAGCAGGGAAAAGGGCTATTGGCTTACGTTGCTGCTGCTACACAGCCACAGAGCCCTTTGAAAGCTCCTGGCTATTGCAGGAAGCTCTGCTGATGTCAGCACAAGGTGCCTTTGGGGAACATGGGGTTTTAAAGAGCTCTGCAAGTGTCTGTCAGTGGCAAGGTCTCTGCCTGCCTGGACTCTGACCTGACAATACCCCGCGTTTGGGATAGTGTTTGTGGCCCCTCTGGGGTTAGTCCAAACTATTTCTGTTCTGAACTGGCCCAGAATTAACAGACCAATATAGATAAGGCCTTAGAGAACAATTCTGCATTGCAAGATCTGGAATTGAGATTTATAAGCCGGCTGTTCATGAAATATTGTTACAATACACATAGTTCTACATTTTTGTATTTCTCCAAACTTACAATCTGTCTCAACTGTTACAAAAACAATATTGTCAGTTTGAATTTGCAGTAATGTCTTAATTCAACTTTTTTTTCTTGTAAATGTTAGCAGGGAATTTGGATAAGGAAGATTATCTATCTATCTATCTATCTATCTATCTATCTATCTATCTATCTATCTATCTATGAGAGAGAGAGAGAGAGAGAGAGAGAGAGAGAGAGAGAGAGAGAGAGAGAGAGAGAGAGAGAGAGAGAGAATGAGAATCTGTGGACATTCCTCTGCACATTTTACGAAAAGCACTATTGGCTGGAAAGAAAGAAAAGAATGAACACACACATTCAGATGGCAGGACTCTAAAAGCATCTCTTAGATGGTGTTTGCAAGAGAAGGCACCCAAGTGTCATCGTATACTGTACCTTGAATTTTGCTGAAGTATTGTATATCAATTGTGTTCAAATGAAGTATGCTAAATTAAAGAAAACATTGACCATAGCTTTTAGTTCAGACATCACGTCTCAGGATAGTTACTTTCCTTTCTCCATTTTAGTTCACTGCTCATTGAAAAAGAAATCGAAAGAACTTTGTAGGAGACTAAAATGGATCTCTTTTGCCACCATATTGTAAGAATGGTTAAAGGTTATAGAAGTTCTACATTAATGCAGTGTTGTAAGCTACTGTGTACTATGCAGCACTGGAGTATATCTTGCTTCTGGCATTTGCAGGACAGTTAGAAGACAATAGCTCTCACATCATTGTGGCTGCTGTGCTTTGCTTATGTTGCTTCTTCCATTTTAATTTAGCTAATCCATTGCTCTTTCCTGTACTTTAGTCAATGTTATATGTGCATATGTTTACCAGTTTGGTTTTCTGGTGGTGGTTACACATGCTGCATGCCCCTATGATCGTGAATTATAAATTCTCCCATAACTTGTAGAGATTATGGATTTGCTTCCCACTGTTCCTTTTGTGGAGGGGAACACTTCTCTGGCAGTGGCAGTATTGTGCTTTGATATCTGTGGTCTCTGTGCAGCATTAAACATAAGATAAAATGTTTGATAAGAATGTAGCTTTCCTTGTGCAATTGTTAATTGTTCCTTGACTCTTGGTTTTTGATTGTACCTATTCTATGCTAATCTTATTATGATCTGTAAAAGGTAAGTGATGTCTTCCAATTTTTCTAAAGGTTATAGTCACATTTCAAGATTTCTCTCTGCTTCCTTCTTATATTATGGTTTGGCGCAGCTGGTTATACTTTTAATTGATCATGTCTAGCATGGATATTTCATATGATTTCTTGTGTTGTATTAGCCTGAGACACACCATAAAATATAAAACAATTAACACTAAAAACCTAATATTTGTTGTTGTCAGCAATTTAGGAGTCTTGTAATCCATAGTTTATAGCTATGTTAGCATGTGACACTGATTCATCAAAGTCTGTATTAATTTAAGTGCTATATTTTGACTGTAATTCCCATTTTGGAGTTAGAAGGGTACTCGGCAGCATGAATTTAAATTCAAAATAATGAAAGCATATGTTCTGCATTTTAATATTGACTTTTAAGTGAGTGCAGAATAATATGGGTTGTAACTCCATTTTATTCTTTTGCCAGACTGAATTCTGAATAAAGGAAATCAAATCCAAAATATTATATCTTTTTACATAACTGGAAGCAGAAGCAAGGTCCACTGCATGATGTGATACTTACTCCTAGTAACATTTTAGATTTCATCCAGCAGTGTAACAATATGAAAAGTCTCAGTTTGCATATGTCTACACCAGCATTTGGGAAAGTATGGCCCATGGGCTTCATGCGCCCTTAGAATCCACTTTTGCAAACCCTGAAGCCCCTTGCCAGTTTTGTCCCTGTAAACCTCATGCTAAATTTGAAATTTTGTGTAATGTTGACCCAGTTTTCGTCTGAAAATTGTGCAGGGCTTCAAGCGTTCATTCATGTATAAAAGTACTCCTAACCACACCCACAGAAAATCACTATTACCTTCACAAATTGCAACTATGGTAAAATTGGTATAACATCACTTGCCATTTGGGCAAGGACACAAAACCAGAGTATTTTGATGCAGTACTTGAGTGAGTCAGGCCTTTGAGAGAGAGGAATTGATTCCTGGTCTCTGCCTAGTTGCCTACCCCTAATCTATAGAGACAGACACAAGTATGGGAGGTAACCACATCTGTTTAATTGATCATCTAATCATTTGCCACCACAAAGTTGCAGAATAATGCAGTTCAAAGTAACTTTTAACTTATCAGTTTAAATAATTTGTTTACACACAAAAGCAAAATAATGCCACTCACCCACCATTTCAGTAATGTAGAAATCAGGCTTTGTAGTAGAATCATATAATCATAGAATAATACAGTTGAAAGAGACCTCATGGGCCATCCAGTCCAACCCCCTGCCAAGAAGCAGGAAATTGCATTCAAAGCACCCCCGACAGATGACCATCCAGCCTCTGCTTAAAAGCCTCCAAAGAAGGAGCCTCCACCACAGTCCGGGGGAGAGAGTTCCACTGCCAAACAGCCCTCACAGTGAGAAAGTTCTTCCTGATGTTCAGGTGGAATCTCCTTTCCTGTAGTTTAAAGCCATTGTTCTGAGTCCTGGTCTCCAGGGCAGCAGAAAACAAGCTTGCTCCCTCCTCCCTATGACTTCCCCTCACATATTTATACATGGCTATCATGTTTCCTCATCCTTCTCTTCTGCAGGCTAAACATGCCCAGCTCTTTAACATGCTCCTCATAGGGCTTGTTCTCCAGACCTTTGATCATTTTAGTTGCCCTCCTCTAGACACATTCCAGCTTGTCAACATCTCCTTTCAATTGCAGTGCCCAGTAGCTGTAAATATTTCAGAAACAAGATAGCAGGAAGTAGACTATTGCCTTGCTTTCTGATCCCTATATTTGTTTATGTCACAAAAATAATTTTGCTTTGTAACTCAGCGTAAGATATACAAGGATTCCCAGCATCAAGAAAATGCAGCTGGAAATATAAAAATGGACTTATTTGGAGAAATGTGAAGAAACATCTGCAGGGCATTGCTATCCCTGTTTTAATGAGTTGCTGCTAATTCCATTCTTCATTAGACACGGCTGATTTGGAAAATATGAACTTCCTTAACTTATAACTATCAGTTTAAGAATATAAGATATCGACATACATCTTCCAGAAATGAATGTACAAATATCTGATTAATATGTGAGTGCATTACTTGTGTCCATCTAGATACCTTATTTGTAACTGGATCTCATGTAGGAAACAGCCAAATGTAAATTTAATGTCATTTTCATCTCACACAATACTTCACCATCACTGATTGTATAATTAATAGAAAGCAAATAATTTTCTGTAATATACAGTGAAACCTTGACTTACAAGTGAACCAACTTACAAGTTTTTGAGATATGAGCCATCGCTCAGTCGGTTTTTTGATTTGACATGCGAGCCGAGATTTGAGTTGTCAGCTAATGCGAGAGTATGCCACCCATCATCTTAAACACCATCTTAAGGGAGCAGCCAGGAAAGCTCCTTGCTCTTGTCCTTGCTGTTATTATAAGAAAATAAAGATGAAGTGAAGTCTGATCTTTAAGGAAAATACATACATACACACTTAATAAATCCAGTTTACTTCTTTACATTCTCTTTTATTATGTATTATTATTTTTATACATTATAAATAACAAATAATGTATAAAAATAATACATAATAACAGAGAATGTAAAGAAGTAAACTGGATTTACATTTTTCTTATTTAAAAACACGTAACAAAAATTGGTGTAGTTTTGGGGGGCTGGAACAGATTAATAGCATTTCAATTCATTTCAATGGGGAAATATGATTTGACATAAGAGCCATCTGAGTTAAGAACTAATTAAACATAAGAGCCATTTAAGTCACAGAACGAATAAAATTTGGAAGTGAGAGTACCACTGTATTTTGTTATCTATATGAATAATTCACTTCCTGTCTACAATGAAACCCTCCAATACATTCTTATACAAAGGAATATCCTTCTCAGAGCTGCTTTGAAACCAGGGGTCTATTTTTTGCTGCTTCCTTTTTAGTAGTCCAAGAGTCTCAGAGCCTTTTTAAAATAGTAGATGTCAACCTACAAATCTCAGCTGCCTTGTTCATTATAATTTCTTGTTTTTGTCCATACACTAGCTTCACTATAAATTGGAAGGGCTTAAAGATGAACTCAGAAGGAATAGAGGCTACGACTTGAGAGTAACTATTGCTACTCAAAGGAGCTGTTTTCCATTTGCAAGCATTGCTTTGCACTATGGTTTGGGGCTCCTTCTGTTTCTACACTTGTTGTAGATTTTCTTGACTTTAGTATTGTCTTTTAACATCCCTTCCCTCTTATCTGTTCCCTATGGTTCATACTTATTTTTAGATTTGTAGTTCTTTAGATTGTCTGTGTTTGTATTTTGTTGTTGTCCTCCTCCCATCTTTTAAATTTATGTGGTTCAGTTACTTTTGCTCATTGTCTATGTATTGTTTTTCCACCTATGATTTCTTTTGCATACCACTTTGTTCCCAGTTCAACTCAATTTTCTCTTATACACATACACATAAAAACGAACAGAAAGTGCATATACATGTATCATTTTATCTTTTTGGTCCAGAATTGATTATATTAGATCCAGGAAACAATTTCTTCTTCTATAACTGCTTTTATTTGTTTTGTTCAGTAATTGCGATGAATCGGAGAAAAGCAACTCTGGGCCAAAATGTGGCATCTATGATTTTTTTTAAAGTATAACTGTGCAGCAATTTTTAGTGGGGGTAGAATGGTTTTGTTTTGATTTGATTTGTTTTGGCTTTGTTTTTAAACATAACCTTTTTTCCAGAGAAGGACAACCATAAACCACTCTAAGTTGCAACATTATTATCATAAGTTATTCCATTGCAATAAATAGACTTGTGTAAATGATGTAGACTCCAATCCGTGTAGTTGTGTTTGGGGCAAGCTTCTGTGGAACAGAAGAAAGAGGTTTTGAAATAAATTACATTTCAGTAATTATGTGGTTCAAATGTAAAATATTATTGTGTTCTCAAAACTAATTGTACTGGTCTCCCATTTACTCTGCTCAGTAATCTCCATATCAGATATGCTCCACCTACAAGTAAAGCTAGAACTGTGATGTGGAACCTAGTTTTCAATAATACTTTTTCTTTCCTTCTCCAGTGTTAATACATATTTTGAAAGGCAAACTGTACCATTAGTAGCTCATAAGAAACTTTCTAATCCAGAGGTTAATACTTGCTCAAATACATAGATTTTCACATATGTAAAATACAGCTCTGGAGTAATTGTTTCTCCCATGAAGAATTCATTCCTAAATTAGTTTCTTCCATTGAAATGGGGCAAGAGGGACAAGTATCTGACGTTTGTAAGGGTTTTTTTTTCCCTCATTGGCCCTAGGAGGGAAATCCAATATTCACTTGTACTCACATTTAACTTGTACTCTTCCTCTAGTGGTGTTACCAATGTTAACAGATATGAAAATAGCAGGAAGCTATTATAATTATAATTCTAAAATAATTGTGTGTATAACAATGCAAGCAATTTCATCTGATTTGCAAAAACATAAAAATACTTTCAGGTTGTAATCAAAATGCTATTTTAGTGGTTGCTTCTATATATACATGTACTGGTACCATGCATTATCTGCTCATTAAACATTGCCCTCTGGGTTTCTAGATTCATCCAACCAGTGGACATCTTCACTTACAGTACCAAATCATGGCTTAGTGTCACCTCTGAGAGTGATGGGAAGCCTTAGGCTTGTGTTCTTCCCTCTCTATCTACAGTATTCCAAAGGAAATGGTAGCATGTGTTTCTATTGCCACAGTAACCAGAATCTGTGCAATTTGGTTAATTAATATATGGGTTACTGAGCAAGCTATGGGCATACTTTTAATTTAATTTCAAGTTGTCAGAGAGAAAGACAGAGAACTTTCTAGATCCTATAAATTCTACCTATGTTGGATCTGGCACCACTTATAACCTGTGACCTAAGATTTACTTTTCTTATACATCAACAGCCATTTTAAAAGCTCCTCATCCAATGCCCTGGTCATGGGTAGACAGGCTCTGATAGCAAAGTCCAGCACTACAGTTCCGAAGTCGGTACAGATGAAAAAACAAACCCAAATACAGTCCAGACAGGAAGAAGCAACCAGCAGTTTCAATAGTCAAAGAAAGGTGAAATAACCACATTTTGCCAAAGAACAGTCAGTCCTAAACAAAAGTAAGATCAGGCAGTCAGAAATCAAAGTAGGAGCAGGACAAATGGATAATAAGAGAAGAAAGTACAACACAGTCCAAGATCAACCTCCAAATAAAGCAGTTCAAAGAATGCTGGAATGGTTAACAAGAAGAGACTTTGGTGGAGGCCAAGCAAACTCCTGGTAAGGTTCCTGTAATAATTATATTTAATTTATTTCCTGCCTCTCCTTGTGGCTCAAGGCGGGGTACAACATAGTTAAAACAGTGAAGTAAAACAAACTAAAATACACACAAGCAAAATGCAAGTTGAAAATTAGCAATAAAATGCAAGTTAAATTCACAAGTTAAAATTGACTTGAGTAGGCCTGCCAGAAGAGATAGGTCTTAAGTTATGTCTTAAATTCCAACAGTTCATTTAGCTGTTGGAGCTCTTCTGGCAGGTCATTCCACAGTCATGGGGCGACCAATGAAAAGGCCCTCTGGGTGACAATTGCCAGTTGGGCTCTGGATGGTTAGTGGACCTAAATGTTAGGGGCAGATTGTACAGGAGACGGTGATCCTGTAGGTAACCTTGACCCAAACCATGTAGGGTCTTAAAGGTCAAAACCAACACTTGAAGTTACCAGCATGTGCACTACCATCTTTAGGTCCTCCAGTTCTAGAAAGGGGTGCAGCTAGCATATCAGCCGAAGCTCCTAGTAAGCATTCCTGTACTGCCTCAGGTTTTAGATCCAAAGACACAATTGGCATGTCACCATCCTCAAATTTAGGATGGCAGCTTCAGTTCCTCCTCATTGTCTGAAACTAACCAGAATTCCCCAAATAGAGATATAAAAAGGAATTCTAAATCAGAACAAAATATTTTTAGTTCATGTGAACCAAGAAGGGTAAGGGGGACTGCAGAAAACTAAAGCATGCCACAGTTTGTGCATGTAACACTAAATTATGGTTTGGCTTTTCATCCATACCCAACTCAGTATGTGCATGAGCAAAGCAAAGTCCTTGTTTCATGATGGTCCCATACATACTACTTCATTGCCCAGAGAATGACTAGAGGCTGATCATGTTATAAATTTAACAAGTGCCACTTTATCGTGACATTCTTAGTGTAAAACAATCCTGGTTAAGCATATTATTTCTTCAAAGTAATTTTAAAGTATATGAATAATGGGAAATCTATTGTCTCCAAGGAGAATTATGAAACAGTTGGATTACCAGAATGACGAATTTCTTCAGAACATGTTCAACTTATTTTTGGTATCTTTAACAAAAGGAGCTCATGCATTTTTCAACACTACACTAATCTTTTGTGCATTTTTTTGTATTTTGAATATAATCATTAAACCTAATTTTCTTTGTTATCTACATTATGTTTGTAAATGAAGATAGAATCAAAGTTTCTCATTGAACTTTAATATGCACTTTTTATTATTCTGACAATTTTAACTAAAATGTATTCAGTAGGCTGGCTTATGTTTCAATATTTGCAGTTGATTTAGATTGTCAACCACCAATATTTTGAAAATGTATTGTGTAACAGAAATAATTGCTATTAGGAAAAAGAGCCTCTATCTCCAGGTCCCAGGAGCTTGCCCATTAAATTTCCATGGTCACTTTTACCGGTTTGCTCTGCTTCATCAGCTCTTTGATTCTCTCTACAGGTCCAATCCAGGTGCAGCAGTAAGGAGAACATCCTCAGAGCCAGTAAGTATTGCATCCTTATGTGTTTATTTGTAAAGGATAATTCCTATTTCAGCTATAACTCTAATTGTATACAGTATAAGCAGAAATTCTCTGTAAACACAATCAAAGCACAGGATGTAATACAAAACTGAGGTGATCAGCTTTATTTTTAAAGCATGTTTCTAAACTTGGTATGGTTGCAAAGTATGCTTGAAAATGCCTGAGATCTCAATTGAGAGTATCCAAATTATGTGTTCTGTTGCACCCCAAGGCAGCTTGAACACTGGAAACTAAACAGAGACCAATAATCATATAATATCTTTATTAAAACAATAATAAATTCAGGAAAGAATAAGTGGAAAAGATGAGTGAGCAATAGTCCTTTAAGGAATGGTATGAATTAGTCCAAAGCATTGAAGAGATATGTCCAATATTATTGTCCAAAGTCCAGAAACCGAAATACGCTCAAAACTGATGAAAAGTTATTGAGTGGGGAAACAACAAGAAAGCAGGAGTAAATAACAAAGTCCAAAGTCACTAGAAAGTCTTGGATTTCAAGTCAGGCAAAAGACAAAGCTAAAAGCAATCTGGATTCAGGAACAAGGCAAGGACGTGAATTCACTCCGGATTAAAACGGGAGTCACGGCTCGGCTTGGCCGCCAGGAAGCATGAGACTCGGCTTGAAAATCAGGGAACTGGAAACGGTGAAGTCGCTACGTTGACACCACAACTGGCTCACAGTGCAAGACACTTTTATAGAAGTTAGATCTAATAACAGCAAAGGGAACCCAACTCCCCAAAGTTCCCAAAACAATCTGCTATCCAGTATCCCCTCTAGACGCCAGTCGTTGACTCCTGCGAAGCTGCTGTGTCTGGGATCTTTGTTGCTGCAAAAACTGTCTTCTGTTAAAGGATACATTCCCTGGGGAGCTTGGAACATCTGGTTCTTCCACGGGAGTAATGTTATCAGTATCTCTCCCAATTAAGGAAGCCTCGGAGCTATCCACAGCTGGGGTCTGTAATTGGAAGGAACTCGGAGGAGAACTGGGTGAAAAGTCAGTGTAAGCTTCATCCTGGTCAAAGTTCATTTCTGAACCAGGTTCAGAATCCAAAGACGGCTGGGATATAACATGTTCACTGGTCACTGGGTTTTTGCAGATTTCTTTCTATGATTAGACAGAAAAAAAACAAAATACAAAGTAAACAACAAGAAGCGTTTTCACCAGTCCAGTGGCAAGATCAATTTCTAGGAGAGAGTAAGAGATCAAAATGTCATTCTTGTTGACTACATTCAGATATAGTTATAAACTATAATTTATTGTTATATGAACAGCCCTTAGGCTCATACACTCCCCTCCAAGACAGCTATAATCAGAAAGGTTTGCTTCTGTTTTCAGTTATTTACTTTGAGTTTGTTATGAGCTAACTTTATATATCACAATTTGAAGTGGGTTGACTTTAGAAACCATAGTACTGGCCTTACATTTTTAATATCTAAAACTATTCTTTTTCCCAAATATTATTTATTTGCTAGGAAAGTAGGGGATGGGGGGGACAAGGGAAGGAAGAATAAAAATTTGGGGATAATAGATTAATTATTCTTTAAAGGAAGAAGAAAAACTGTGTGCAGGACAAGAAGGCTTGGAGTGTTACCTACTTCTTAAGTTAAACTTTTACCTTGACTGGGATGAAACGCTCACAGACCCTGGCACCATTGCCACTGGACCATGAAACAAAAATAATAGACTCTGTGGTTCTGAAGGTCCTGCAAACCATGGGAAAGAGGTAGCAGCACTCTTCTGGTAGTCACAGTAATTTGCCAGCATAAGCTGCAAAACAAGCAGCAAATGATTAAACAGCTGGGTGGATCTCATATAAGTCGAGGAAAGGTTTTGGAGCAAAAAACTATGGATAAACTGAGGGTGATTTTGAGGAGAAGGAAAAGCACGAACACCACCTTGGGGACCAACTGTTCTTAGACACTTCTACCACCATTTTCCCACCCAGGCATTCAAAAAGTCTTCATATAATGCTAGTTATTTATTACTACTGTTGTTTTACATGTGTCTTTGCTGCTGCTTTTCTCTTGCGACAGACTAAAATCCTTCTTTTATGTGCTGCTTAAAGCACCCATGAGTAACCAAGTGGAAGATCACTCTCCCTCCCTTCCTTAGCCCAGGCTGCCTCCCGCTTCCCCGGTTGTAGTTGTGGCAAGGTCCCATGTTCGCTCTCCTATTCCGTCTGCCATCTACTGCCTCTGAGTAGGCCAGAAAGGAATGAGCTTAGTCCATCCTCTCTACCATAACATGGGAGCGCCAAAGAACAGCAATCACCACTATTTTTGAGCAGGCATTACAAAAGATCAGAAGAAGCAACATGGCAAACATAGCAAATAGAGGTAGCACCTGAATATGTCAACCCAGCTTTTTGGATATCAAGTTTAAAAAAAAAAACCAAGCAGGTCATACACAGATACATACAATATTTTTGAAGACTTTCTACTAGAGAGAGAATTGGTATTCATTCATCTGAGCCAATAAGATGTTAGAAGGCAGAATGGAGAGCCAGAAAAGGACATTGGAACAGTGGAGGCAGGAGCTGGAAGCAAGTGAACTGAGCAATCAAGATTACCCAATAACAATTTAAAAATCAAAACACAATGGATGTCCTAATATTAATCCTAAAGAGCATTCATTGTGTCCGTCAGGTTAGCACTTGAAGAAGACTTCATAGAAGACAACTATAGAAGACAACAAATCCAATGGGATTTTGGTCTGCATAAATAGGGGCATAGTGTCTAGATCCAGGGAAGTCATGCTACCCCTCTGTTCTGCCTTGGTCAGACCACACCTGCAATACTGTGTCCAATTCTGGGCACCACAATTGAATAAGGAAATCTGTTCCTGGCTTGAAAGTCTTATTTCCCATTTCACAGGGCTTTTTGGGGCCAAGAGTTTGTGACTTGAACCCTGAGCGCTTGAACCCAAAGAAGGATTCAGCCATGGCTGGGGTCCCCAAACTTAGGGAATCCATTCCAGCAGAGAGGGTTTCTGGAAATGAGTCCCACGCAGTGCTTTGCGGAGGCCAAACAAACAAACACACACAAAGCAAGAGAGGCAAGAGTTTTGTTTGAACCCAGAGTAACTTTGCAGGGCGCTCCAGACTTGAGTGCGCCCAGCTAATTTGGGATCTGGGAGCGATGGGACTTACAATCAAACAAACCAACACTCACAAAGCAAGAGAGGCAAAGGCTTTGTTTGAACCCAGAGTAACTTTGCAGGGCGCCCCAGACTTGAGAGCGCCCAGCTAATTTGGATTCTAAGAGCAATGGGACTTGCAATCAAACAAACCAACACTCACCAAGAGAGGCAAGGGCTTTGTTTGAACCCTGAGTAACTTTGCAGGGCGCTCCAGACTTGAGTGTGCCCAGCTAATTGGGGATCTGGGAGCGATGGGAGTTGCAATCAAACAAACCAACACACACAAAGCAAGAGAGGCAAGGGCTTTGTTTGAAGCCAGAGTAACAATGCAGGGCGCCCCAGACTTGAGAGCGCCCAGCTAATTTGGGTTCTGAGAGGGATGGGACTTGCAATCAAACAAACCAACACTTACAAAGCAAGAGAGACAGAGTAACTTGGCCTTGGAGTGCCTTGAGGAGCTAGGGCCAACAAACAACCAAAAAATACGCCCTTTCCCCTAGTAACAACAAGATACCACCCCCAATTTTTATCCCAAAAAAAAGCTTCTTGTAGCTGCTTGCTTAATGCTTGAATTTGAAATAAAATGCGTCACTAGTTTCGCCTTCCCAACCCCCACCTTTTTTCACAAAAATAAAACATTACTTCTTCTTCATTTTATAATTTTAAAAGAAAAAAAAGTACCCCCTTTCCCACCCTTTTCTTCGGAGTTCTTCTTTCAATGCCTGCCCTGCCCTTGCCAGGGCAATCTGAGTCACAGGCAGCAAAAGATAAAGAGTCCACCTGGCACCCAAAGCATTTGCAAAGCCAACCTCCTTCTCCAACCTCCCAGCCCAGAATGTAGCCTCGTGGCTTGCACAGGCACTTTTCAGGGAGGAGATGCTTCAAAAATGCATTTTTATTTCAGAACAAATAACGAGCCCATTACAAGAATGGGCTCAAACACGTTGAAATCGCGCATTTAATCCAAAGCGCTAAACCGCATCAGAACCCCGTTTGCAAATCGATATGCAGTAGAGTCACTTATCCAACACTCGCTTATCCAACGTTGTGGATTATCCAAAGCATTTTTGTAGTCAATGTTTTCAATACATCGTGATATTTTGGTGCTAAATTCATAAATACAGTAATTACTACTTAGCATTACTGCATATTGAACAACTTTTTCTGTCAAATTTGTTGTATAACATGATGTTTTGGTGCTTAATTTGTAAAATCATAGCATAATTTGATGTTTAATAGGCTTTTTCTTAATCCCTCCTTATTATCCAACATATTCGCTTATCCTACGTTCTGCCGGCCCGTTTATGTTGGATGTGAGACTCTACTGTATATACAATTTTATTCCGACTTTTGACGATTCCGATAAATTCGCCCTTGCCTAATAGCCATGTATAAATATGTGAAGGGAAGTCATAGGAGGGAGAAAGCTTGTTTTCTGCTGCCTAGGACGCGGAACAATGGCTTCAAACCACAGGAAAGGAGATTCCACCTGAACATTAGGAATAACTTCCTAACAGTGAGGGCTGTTCAGCAGTAGAACTCTCTGCTGCAAAGTGTGGTGGAGGCTCCTTCTTTGGATGCTTTTAAACAGAGACTGGATGGCCATCTGTCAGGGGTGCTTTGAATGCAATTTTCCTGCTTCTTGGCAGGGGGTTGGATTGGATGGCCCACAAACTCTCTTGCAACACTACGATTCTCTGATTCTCTGATTGCGTTTTGTGATTATGTATCTGTGGCGCCCCTGAAGTCAAAAACTTGAACCACACTTTGCATAATTGTAACCTATATGAAAAAGAAAGGAAACAATACTTATGGCCTTTTATTTGTAATAAAACGAACTGGGATATTACGGCCAAAACTTCATTTTTGTTGGCCGGCTATAACCCCACTCTGACAACAGATGTGGCCCTGTATTTGTTTAAAGCTGCTAAAATATCTGTATTTTATTTTAAGTGAACTGGTTAAAGAAGCCAGAGGGGGGTTGGTCGAGTGGGTAAGAGTGGTGGTGAACGCCTCCTTCTGGGAAGGCAGACTCCCAGCCGGCCTCAAACAAGCCATAATAAAACCGCTGTTGAAGAAGCCATCACTTGACCCCACTAACTGGAATAACTTTCGGCCTGTTTCCAATCTTCCCTTTTGGGGCAAGGTCGTAGAACACGTGGTTGCCTCACAACTCTAGGGATTCTTGGTCGAAACTGATTATCTGGATTCAGCACAGTCTGGCTTCAGACCGGGGCATGGAACTGAGACGGCCTTGGTCTCTTTGGTGGATGATCTCCGCAGAGAGCTGGACAGGGGGAGTGTGTCCCTGCTGGTTCTCCTGGATCTCTCAGTGGCCTTCGATATTGTAGACCACAGTATCCTTTTGGGTCGCCTCACGGGAATGGGCCTTGGGGGTACTGCGTTGCAGTGGCTCCAGTCCTTCCTTGAAGACCGTACCCAGAAGGTGTTGATAGGGGACAGCTGTTCAACCCCACAACCATTGTCTTGTGGAGTCCCACAGGGTTTAGTACTGTCCCCTTTGTTGTTTAACATCTACATGAAGCTGCTGGGTGAGATCATCCAGAGTTTTTGAGTTCAGTGTCATCTGTACGTGGATGATGTCCAACTCTATCACTCCTTTTCTCCAGCTTCCAAGGAGGCCGTCCAGATCCTGAACCAGTGCCTGGCTGCTGTGTTGGACTGAGTGAGGGTGAACAAATTGAAGTTGAATCCAGACAAGACAGTCGTAAGGCCAAACAGTCGTATAGGGTTACAGCCTGTGCTGGATGGGGTCGCACTGCCCCTGGAGGCGCAGGTTCGCAGTTTGGGTGTCCTCCTGGACTCATCGCAGAGCCTGGAACCCCAATTCAAACTTGTGCGCCAACTGCACCCGTACCTTGGGAAGCCTCACATGGCCACACTGGTCCACGCTCTTGTTACATCTCGTTTGGACTATTGCAATGCGCTCTATGTGGGGTTGCCTTCAAAGACTGTTCGGAAGCTGGAACTAGCCAATGTTCCGCAGCCAGGTTATTAACTGGAGGGCCATTCTGGGAGCAAACAACTCCTCCTCTGTTGAAGCAGCTCCACTGGCTGCCTGTTAGCTTCCGGGCACAATTTAAAGTGCTGGCTTTGGCCTACAAAACTTTAAACAGCTCTGGTCCAACTTACCTCTCCGAACGTATCTCCCCCTATGAGCCGCCCCGCAGATTGAGATCTTTGAGTGAAGCCCTGCTCTCGGTCCTGCCGCCGTCACAAGTGCGGTTGGCGGGGACGAGAGACAGGGATTTTTCAGTGGTGGCTCCACAGCTTTGGAACTCCTTGCCAAGGGAGATTAGGGAAGTCCCCTCACTCATCTTTTTTAGGAAGCAGCTGAAGACCTGGATGTGGGCCCAAGCTTTTGGCCCATTCTAGGATATGAGTTGATATAACCTGTTGTATTCGTTGGATTAATGTGAAGTTGAATACAGACTGGCTCTGACTTTTGACCCAATGCTACTGGCCCTGTTGTAACCATCACACAGTGTTTTATTGTTTTAATTGGGTATGATATTGGTTTTTAAGTGTGTTTCATGATTGTTGGTTTTTACTATATTTTGTATTATATGTGGCATTAATCTTGCCATTATGTAAGACCGCTCTGGGTCCCCCTGGGAGAGAAGAGCAGTATATTAAATAAATAAATAAATAAATAATATAGCTTTTTGATCAAATCAGAGCCATTTTATCAAAATAGATTCAGGCATATTCCCGATAACACAAAGCCATGGTATAAATGTTTTTTTTTAAAGAAAATTAGGTGTTGCATGTATCCAGCAAGTATTCACAGCAGAAAGAATCTACTTCCCCACACTAACAGCTGAATCCCAACAAGGGAGTGTTTTGCTATATGAAAATATAATAGCATTATATAGACACTTATATGTTTTTTCTTTGAAAAAATATTTTAAAAGCTAATATATTTTCTTAAAGAAAATTTGCAAACTGTGGGAGGTTTTATGAGAGTCTTTTATTTGTTTAATCTTTTCACAGACACTGTAATTGTTCTACTATTACTGCTACTGCTACTATAATTTGGATGCCATAGGCATATTTGTTAAGCGGGATCCAGAACTGCAGTTAATGAAGTTTCATTGTCTACCAGAGGAAGGAATTACCATGACTTCCCCGCAGTTCCACCTTTCTCTTATAGCTCAGAGTGATACCTTCCATGCTGCTCCAGAAAGTTGTGAGATCCTTCAAAACAGCATGGGAGGTGATACTGGAAGACTGGCTGAGGAAGAAGAAATCTGACAAATATGACATCTACCTTTTGTTGCTATATGTGTCCATGGTGGTGCAGCTATTGAAAACTCTTCAGTTACATATGATGTTGGTGGCAACCAGTTTAGAAAAGTATGAAGTATTAGCTCATAAATGTAATTAAACACACTGGAATGCATCAAGCCTTGTACTCAACAGCATTCCACTCAAACTGATGCAAGGTCATGGAAGGATTTCTTGCTGATTCCTTTTGCTCCTTGTAGCCCCATGAAGACCAGCTCTCATTGAGCACCGGATCACTTTCAAAGTGATGGTACTTATCTTTAAGGCCTTACATGGTCTAGGGCCGATGTACCTGAGGGACCGCCTCACTCCCTACAAACCCCAGAGATCCCTCCGTTCTGAGGACCAAGACCTGGTGGAAGTCCCCAGTTTTAAGGCCTTGCGTCTAACAGCAACTAGACGCAGAGCCTTTTCAGCAGTGGCGCCATCTCTCTGGAACACCTTGCCACCTGAAGTCCGTGCCTTGCGGGACTTGTCGGCTTTCCGCAGGGCATGTAAGACACACTTGTTTCGGCAGGCCTTTGAGTTCTGTTAGATGTTTTAAAAGGTGCTTTTAGGATGTTTTAAAGATGTTTTTAAAGATGTTTTAAAGATGTTTTAAGATGTTTTAAGATGTTTTAAAATTGTTGATTTTAGCCAGTTCTTGTAAGCCGCCCCGAGCCCTAGGGGAGTGGCGGCATATAAGTTTGAAAAATAAATAAATAAATAAATATGCTGGAGGACTCTCCAGAACAGTGTGGACTGTTATGTTGTGGGGCTGTGGGGGGGGGGGGGGGAGGAATCAGAAAACAGTACTGCTCTACTTTTCGTTATTAGAAGTAATTGATAGATCATATTCTCTTTGTTAAGTGAAGCCCCCTTTCTTTTCCTGAATAAAGGTGTCTAGGTCTAGCCCATTGTCAACCTGTAACCTCTGACTGATACAGTTTACAATATTTTAGCAATAACCTAACTTGATTCTCACTTCCCCATTATTCAGTCAAGTTACACATCATCAACCTGTGCAAGGGGCATGGGTGGTTAGGATATGGATGTAGAGGATTATGGTTGACCACAATTATACTGCAGTCAGGAACAGAATTGAAATTGCTTTCAGAGTCAGGAGCCATTAACACGCTGCACATCCCCTTAAGGAGCTTGAGAGTACTGTTGGATCACTGAAGGTCTAATTGGTTTTTGTGGCTCAAAGTGCCACAAAGGGTTAGATTTGACTGGCCTACCACCCATGTCATTTCCTGAGAAAGGATAGCCTGACCACATGGACACTGAACATGAATATTGTAATATTTTAGCAGATAACGTGGAAGCTGCAGCCAGTACAATAAGCCATTGCCAGACTGCTAGAATGTTACAGAGTGTGGCTGCTAGTATCCTTCTGGCCTGAGTTCAAGGTGCAGGTAGTACTGCTGAAAGCCATTCAGTACTTGAGGGAGCCTCTCTCCTTAGATATTTCTAACTGATCATTGAGATACTTGGGTAGATATTTTTTCTAAAGGACCCTTCCTGTGCATATCACTAGTGGGACCAATACAGACAACCTTCCACATTCGTAGGATTTAGGGGCACAGGATCTCTGCAAAAGTATTTTTTAAATGACCCCCCCCCCCAACATGCATCAACAGCACTCATTCATCACTCTATAACTTGTAGCCTTGGTTGGTGCTGTTAGGTAGATAGGTGATTGAAAAGAGAGGATTGGGAAGAAGCATGAGGTGATGGGTTGGAAAGGGGCAAGTTAAAACTTGGCTATTAAAATTTCAAGGCATAGAAATTGTACCCTGATGCGATTTGTTTGTTTGTTTGTTTTTACTTTTGCAATGATATTTGAACAAAGAGATGCAAGAAAGATAAGAGAACTTCATTTTCTAAGAAAGAAAAATAAACATTCAGTGTTGCTAATGTTGTTGGTTTCGTGAAATTCAGATTAGGTACACATGGTTTCTACTTGTTTTAAATAGTTTTTGTTTGAAATTGTCACATGGATTTACATTATTTAAAATATACATTTTCTATAAACCTTTGATATAATGTGAAATAGAAATATTTTCATTAATTGGTAAATGCATATAATCAGTTACATTCAGTATTGTCAGAAATAGAAAACAATGAAAAGTTTGTGTACATTACATGAGCAAAGACATGAGGTAGTTGTACTTCTACCAGATTTTGTTTAAGAAATTAAATTGCTTGGAAGCAATTTGTCTTTCAGACAGAAGTGTCTGTGTTAATGTTATTTACCTATTGGATATTCAGAATATGGCATTTCATTGTTTTGAACGTGGGAGTAATTTAAGAATCTTCAGTGATGAAGACCCATCTTCTGAAAATTCCAATCTTGGGTCTATAACATGTTAATATATATTTTGAGGCAGGGGATGAAGATATGTAATTTAGATATTCTGTCTCATTTGCCTTACAAATAAAAAATGTTCAGTGGCCAATAAAATCTCTAATAGAAGTTTAGGAAAAATAGTAACTTCAACATTTTAACATGTGCAGATTTGGTGATTGCAAGATTTATTCCAACTTGTCCCCATTTTTCTTTAGTGCAGTATGTTTTAAATCAGTTCACCTAAATTGATAACATAACTTATTTAAATCACATTTGAATTATCTAGTAACTTTATTTTTTTGTATACTGCCTCCATTTCCCCGAAGACACTCGGTGTGGCTTACATGGGGACAAGCCCAATCAGACAGATTAAAAACACAGCTCAATAACATTTAAAACAACATCATAACAACATAAAAACAACATCATCAAACAACTAATAGCCTGAACAGTAATACATACTGACAAATAAATACTTAACTAGATATACTGGATAGTTTATTTGCTGCATTGATGGAAAAACATCTGTTACTATGGAAAAAGAACATATGTATATTAAAATGATAGATATTTTTCTGATTTTCATACTGCTGTTTTGCAGGTCATAGTGCTGTAGACATCACAAAGGTAGCAAGAAGACACCGTATGTCTCCATTTCCATTGACATCTATGGACAAAGCCTTCATCACAGTGCTGGAGATGACCCCAGTGCTTGGAACAGAAATAATAAATTATCGAGGTATTTCATATGACTTAAGACATTTTGAGAAGTTGGAAGGAGTTTTTTATTTTTCATTTGGTATGTTATTCTGTGTTCAATCTTTCTAAAGTGTTTAGCAAGGCACTCTTTGGATGGAATGAATATGCAAACAGAGGTATCAGACCTGTGAAGGACTCAAAGGTGAAATTTAATCTGGGGATGTCTGATTTATTCTTCATTCTTCTACACCAGACAGTTTGGTAGCAATCACTGATTCGTGGCTGAAAGATAAAAGTTTAAAATATGTTAAAAGAAATATATTGTAACATCACTCAGTAAGATAACATTAAAGGGTGTTGTTGTTATTATTATTATTATTTATTTATTTACCACATTTGTAGCCCGCCTTTCTCAACCCCAAAGAGGACTCAAGGCAGCTTACCACAGGCACTTGTTCAGTACTTACAAAGCACATATCCAGCATATATTAAAAATATACAGAAATTAAGGTTAAACAATAACATTAAAAACTTAACAATCAATTATGTCCGAGAGACATAGTCAAAGCCGTTCCATGGTCATTGCACAAATATAAATATATTATTGCACTGCGTTCTTTACCAAAGGCTTGATCCCAGAGCCAGGACTTCACTTTCTTCCTGAAGGCTAGGAGAGAGAGGGCCAATCTTATATCGCTAGGGAGGGAGTTCCCAGCCAAGGGGCCACCACCAAGAAGGCCCTGTCTCTCGTCCCCACCAGCCGCGCTTGCAAAATAGGCGAGACCGAGAGCAGGGCCTCCCCAGATGATCTTAATCTTTGAAGAGGTTCATAAGGGAATATATGTTTGGACATGTAAGCTGGGCCAGCCCCGTTTAGAGCTTTATAGGCTAAAGCCAGCACTTTGAATTGTGCTCTGTAGCAGACTGGCAGCCAATGGAGCTGGCGTAACAAGGTAATTGTGTTTTCAAAGGCCATCCCACATAGAGCGCGTTGCAGTAATCTATACGGGGTGTAACCAGAGCGTGGACCACCGTGGCCAAGTCAGACATCCCAAGGTACAGGCGCAACTGGTGCACAAGTTTTAGTTGTGCAAAAGCTCCCCGGCCACTGCCGAAACGTGGTGTTCCAGGCTCAACGACGAATCCAAGAGAGCCCCCAAGCTGCGAACCTGCGTCTTCAGGGGAGTGCAACCCCAACCAACACAGGCTGTAACCCTATGCCCTGTTCGGCCTTACGACTGACCAGGAGGATCTCTGTTTTGTCTGGATTCAATTTCAATTTGTTCGCCCTCATCCAGTCCGACACAGCTGCCAAGTACCGGTTCAGGACCTGAACAGCCCCCTTAGTAATAGGTGGGAAGGAGTGGCAGAGTTGGATATCATCTGCATACAAATGACACTACCCTAAAACTCCGGATGATCTCTCCCAACAGCTTCATGTAAATGTTAAACAATATGTGGGACAGAACTGATCCCTGCTGGACTCCACAAGACAACGGTTGTGGGGCCGAGTAGGTGTCCCCCAGCAACACCTGGGAACAACCCTCCAGAAAGGACTGGAGCCACTGCAGAGCAGTACCTCCAAGCCCCTTACCTGCGAGGCGTCCCAGAAGGATACTGTGGTCTTGAAGGCCGCTAAAGGCTGCTGAAAGGTCCAGCAGAACCAACAGGGACACACTCCCCCTGTTCAGTTCCTTGCGTAGATCATCTACTAAGGCAACCAAAGCTGTTTCGGTTCTATGTGCCGGCCTAAAGCCAGACAGCGAGGGATCCAGATAATTGGTGTTTTCCAAGAATCCCTGGGGTTGCGAAGCCACCACACGTTCCAAGACTGCCCAGAAAGAGGAGACTGGAAATTGGCTTGAAGTTTCCAAATTGAATGAGATGGTGTTTTCAACAGCGGTTTGATCACAGCCATTTTTAGGCTCACTGGAAATTTGCCTTCCTGAAGGGAGGCATTCACCCCCACCTTCACCCACTCTGCCAAACCCCTTCTGGCCTCCTTCACCAGCGAGGATGGGCAGGGGTCTAGGATACATGTGGTGGGCCTCGCCTCTCCAAGAATCTTGTCCACGTCCTCGAGCTGCACTAATTGAAAAGAAGCCATCAAAATAGTAGGTGTTCATGTTACATCCTCAGAGACTGCCATTAACATGGTGTCAAAGTCAGAGTGAATCAAAGTGACTTTGTCCACAAAGAACCAAGAAAATGCTTCACAGCGAGCTACCAAGTTATCAGGGATCCCATCGTGGGAGACAGGGTTTAACAGCTCTCTGACTACTCGGAACAGCTCTGCCAGACGGTTCTTTGCTGATGCAATATTAGCCGTAAAGAAAGCTTTCTTTGCAACGTCTATTGCCATGGCATATGCAGATAGGAATACAGCCGTGTTCAGTTTGACTCGCTTGGCTTTAAGCGCCACACACACTCTAGACTCCTCTTCTTTCATTTCATCGCTGCCAGCTCCTCGTTGAACCAAGAAGCTGGTTTAGCTCGGCTACTTAAGAGGGGACGTTCTGGAGCAATGGTGTCAATTGCTCTGGTCATCTCCCAGAGAGAGACCAGAGCATCAACAGGATCACCTACCGAGGTAGTGGAAAATTCTCCAAGAGCCATCAGGTATCCATCTGGATCCATAAGCCTCTTGGGGTGGACCATTTTAATAGGTCTTCCATCTGTGCAGAGGTTAGGGGGTGCAGTAAGCCTAAACCTGATCAGGTGATGGTCAGTCCATGGCAACGGAGCAATAGACAGCTCCTCCACACCGTTACTTTCTTCCCATCCCTGGCAGAAAACCAAATCAAGTGTGTGTCCCGCTCTGTGGGTCGAACCAGATACCTGTTGGGACAGCCCCATGGTTGCCATGGTGGCCATGAAGTCCTGGGCTGCTCCAGAAAGGGTGCTCTCAGTGTGAATGTTGAAGTCCCCCAGCACAATGAGCCGTTGGGACTCCACCACCAGGCCGGAGATCACCCCCGCTAGCTCAGGTAGGGAGACTTAGTGCAGCAGGGTGGTTGGTACCCTAGCAGAATCCCTATTCTGTCCCGATCACCAACCCTCAGGTGGACACATTCAAAAGTGGTTGACTGTGGCACCTGGTCAGGGAGATGAAATCCCTATAGACCACTGCGACCCTGCCTCCCCGCCCTCCAGATCTTGGTTGGAGCACAGAGCTGGGAGAGATTACACCCCCCCCCCCCCCAAGCCTCATCCAGCCAGGTCTCCGTTATGCATGCCAGATCTTGCCCGCTCATGTAGAATTAGTTCTTGGATGGTTGCTGGTTTTCCATTGACAAACCTAGCGTTCAACAACACCACCTTTAGTCTGGAGGGACCGCCATCTTGGGTACTCAGTTTTCACCTTGTCAGGAGACCGTTTTGGAACTACAAGAACTCGCTCGCAAACCCTAGGCCAAATTCATGGTTTCCCTTTCCCATATCTTCCCCTCCTCAATATTACTCTTATGGGGGTCCCTCGACTATCGAAACTCCCCCTTCTCCCAACCCTGCTTTTTTCTCAGAATGGAGACCTAAAGCAGCTCATATTTTGAGCTGTACTCGAAATTTGAACTGGAGCTATAGGGGAATGTTTTAAAAGTGCTTTTTAAAGAAGCCCTCAGTTATATACTACTATAGCCTACATTATGGTATTGTGAGGGAAAGACATGTAGAGAAAAGAAGTCTGAACACCACCGCAAGCTCTTTGAAGGAAAATCGGGGCAAACATCTTACCTATTCACTCTTCTGTTATCTAACCTTGCTCTCAGCATTGTATGTTTTGTTCATTGCATCTGTTACAGTTTTATTGTAAATTGCTGGCTGGCTGGACTATATCTTTTAACTCTGAGTTTCTCTTACCATTTCCTGACTGGTTTCAATAACGAATTGAAAGTTTGCTTTATGAAATGTGTTGTGCAAATATGAACCTAATCTTTTGGTAACTTTCTACAGTTTGAATTTGCTAACAAAGATTCATTCATCCTCCAACTCCTTCCCCTTCTGTCTCTTCATATATCAGATGGAATGGGCAGAGTCCTTGCTCAAGAAGTTTATGCAAAAGACAACCTACCACCCTTCCCAGCTTCAGTAAAAGATGGCTATGCTGTCAGAGGTAAATGCTACTAACTTTGACCCTGAACTGACATTTCAGAAAGTTTAGCTTCACAACAGATTGCATGCTGATATATGATCAATAAATTAGTCTTTGCCTTGCTTAAATTGATTCAAGGTGGTCTCTAAACATTTATTTTGTATAACGGATTAAACATACATTCATTTGAGACACCAAACTTGCTGCCATCCACAATGTTCCTTTAAGGGCTTAAATCCTGCTTCTGCTGTTCTGTAGAAAATGTGTATTTATTTATGGCTGACACATGTAAAAATAGCTCAGGTCTATTTATTCTCATTTCCATCCGTTTCATATATAATTGCATTTAATGTAATCTGTGTATCGTGCTGTAAATAAATCAGTGTTGATTTTTTTAGCATTTTAGTTCTGTTAGTGTCATCACTGCCATCCTGGAATCCACTGGAATGTCAAAGTGTAAAAAATGTTCAGGGGCATTATTTTATAGGGATACATCAAACATGTTTTTGTAGTGGGCAACTGCCAGTGGTTGGGGAGAGCTGTGAGACTTTGGAGAACTATATTCATTCCTCTATCATACTTTTCAACCTTACAATAAAAAAATCTAATCTCAGCTGTTTGGGGCCCTAGAGAGTTCTTTTTTCAAACCAGTAACTATACTGATTTACTTCCTGACTTTAAAAACCTCTTTCCAAAACCTTAAACTAAGTAGGGGAGAGGAAGACTGTGGAAACACTGCATGTTTATTATTACGTAGAATAATGTTGTATTGTGCATGTTATAGAATAGTTATAAAGCTGCTTTGGCATTCCAGCTGTATCACAGTTGTGCAAATCAGTGTATATATACAAGATGTGCCCTTCTATATTTGCAAGTTGAACTGTTCTGAGATTCCCTTGGGTTTTCTTCAGCTTTATATGCAGATAAAGAGTCATCATCATCGGCAATCACTCACGTCCACGTATGATTGTCTTCCAAGTGTAGTGTTTTGGTGGTGGGTAACTGTAGAAACATATTCTTGATCCTCATGTTCTTCCATGGTGAGGACATGGATTTCCAGGTGGAAGGCAGTCCCGGTCAGGATTGGCTTGGCGTGCCTTTCTCTTGACACATTTCTCCCTTTCACTCTCCATTCATGCCTCTTCGATTTCCACAGCACTTTTGGTCACAGCTGACCTCCAGTTAGAATGCTCAAGGGCCAGAGCTTCCCAGTTCTCTGTGTCGATACCTCAGTTTTTAAGGTTACATTTAAGCTCCTCTTTAAATCTCTTTTCCTTCCCCCCCCCCAAGGGAATTTTTTATTAATCATTATTATTTTATAATACACTAGCTGTGCCCGGCCACACGTTGCTGTGGCGAAGTTTGGTGGTATGGGAAATAAAGTATTGAGGAATTGGTGGTAGTTAAGGTAAAGGGTCAAGGTTTTCCCCTGACGTTAAGTCCAGTCATGTCTTAGTCTGAGGGTTGGTGGTCATCTCCATTTCTAAGCTGAAGAGCCAGCGTTGTCCATAGACTCCTCCAAGGTCATGTGGGATGACTGCATGGAGCGGCGTTACCTTCCCGCCGGAGTAGTACCTATTGATGCACTCACATTTGCATGTTTTTGAATTTCTGGGTTGGCAGAAGCTGGGGCTAACAGTGGGCGCTCTCTCCGCTCCAATTCAAACCTGTGGCCTTTCGGTCCAGAAGTTCAGCAGCTCAGCACTTTAACACGCTGCGCCATCAGGGGATATTATTTCCTAAAGGTTGTGAATATACAATATTTCTGATTGGTTTTTTTTGTCTGTTGGAGGCAAGTATGAATGCTGCAATTAGGGAAAATGATTAGGATGTAATGGCCTTGCAGCTTTAAAGCCTGGCTGTTTCCTCTGTCAGTGAATTTTTTGTTGGGAGGTGTTAGCTGGCCCTGATTGTTTCCTGTCTGGAATTCCCTTGTTTTCAGAGTTGTGTTGTTTGCAATATTTTATGTGCTTCTACTGTCTGTGGCCCTGAAAAAACAGAGGATTTGCCAGACTTTGATGATGGGAATATTTTGTTGGGAGGTGTTAGCTGGCCCTGATTGTTTCCTGTGTGGAATTCCCCTGTTTTCAGAGTGTTGTTCTTTATTTAGTGTTCTGATTTTAGAGATTGTATTGTTCTGTTTTATTATACCACCTTAATTTTTATATATTCTGATTTTAGTGTTTTTGAATACTTGGAGCCAGATTGTATTCATTTTCACGGTTGACCGCAACACAATAATAATAATAATAATAATAATAATAATAATAATAATAATAATAGTACATTAGAGTCTCACTTATCCAACATAAACGGGGGAGCAGAACATTGGATAAGTGAATATGTATATGCTATGTAGTAATTACTGTATTTATGAATTTAGCACCAAAATATCACGATATATTGAAAACATTGACTACAAAAATGCGTTGGATAATCCAGAACATTGGATAAGCGAGTGTTGGATAAGTGAGACTCTACTGTAATTACAACATAGCTTTTTCTTCGTGTACTCTGTGAATGCACACTAATGGAGAACGCTGCGCCTGCGCAGGCTCCAACGGATACTCTTCCAAGCTAAAGTTTGAAATTTGGCGGTAACCCCGCCCCTCTCCCCAGAGGGTATAAAGGGTGCCCTCCGCGCCCGCTCTCCAGTTCCTTTTTTTCCGCCGCAAAGCTCACTTTGGACTCTTCGTTCTTATGTCAACCACGCGTTTTAAGCGGTGCACTCAGTGTGCCGCTAAGATTCCAGATTCCGACGGACACGCTAAATGCCTTTTCTGTCTCGGCGAAAGCCACGTCGTCGGTACCTGCCGTTTTTGCCTGGCCTTTACAGCTCAGGCCCGAAGAAATAGAGCTGCAAGACTTCGCGCAGCTCTTTACGAAAAAACTCTTGCTCCTGAGGCTTCTACTTCCACCTCGGCCTCGATGGCGTCCAGGCCTGCTCCGTCGGTATCATCTAAAACCTCGAAAACTTCGAGACCGCAACCGACCAAACCGCCCTGCACGGTGACCACCGCTACGGTATCCACCCGGTCGGGCAAAATGGGCCCTTCATCAACTTCAAGTTCGGTGGCTTCGGCCATTTCCACTCGATCCCGCCTGGCTTCGCCGCCATCTTCTTCCGCCATGAAGATTGCCTTCAAGAGGGCTCAGGAGGAATCCAGACGGGCTCAACCTGACTCGGCAGCTGTGTGCCCGATCCCCCCGATGCCAGGAAAATCGCTGAGGGTCGCGTCGAAGCAACCCCCAGCAAAGAAACGAATGATCCAGAGGTCGTCCTCCTCAGCGTCTTCGAAGAAGGACGTCCCCTCCTCTGGGCCTTCCTCTAGGAGATCCTCTCCTATCCAACCAGCACAACGCCTCCACTCCTCTTCCTCTCCTCATGGTCAGTCCTCGGATGCGGACGCTCAAGCCTCCCCCGACCGGTCGGTCAGGACAGTTATTAAGGCTCCCCAGCCGGCACCATCTCGTCTTCCGGCTCGACAAGAACTCTTTCCCCCGGCTCAAACACCTGAGAGGGGTAGACAGATGACGCGTTTAGCCCGTGCCGCCCAGGCCTCCGCGTCCAAGGGCGTTCCTCCACAGCCGGCTCCCGCTGCTCCTGAGGTGATACCTCATCAGGACTCTGTGCTTGTTTCTCCTCCCCGGTCCCCTCAAGGGCCCGAGGAGGATGACCCCGATATCGAACGCCCCGAGTCGATACTCTCCGCCTCCGTTGTCTCTCTCGGTCTCGACCTCTCCCCGCCTCACGACGCCTACGAGGTCGACCCACCTTCCCCGACGGATAATATTCGGGCTTTCTCCGACCAGATGGTCAGAATGGCAGACGCCCTGGGGATGGAAATTAAACAAACCTCAAAGGCTGTTACCGACCCCGTTTTCAAGAGGGTTCAAGCCCAAGCCCCGCCAGCCACCTTGCTGCTTTTTCTTCCATACCTCCTGGACGTAATCCAGGCATCTTGGAAGACTCCATCTTCGATACCTCCAACCTCTAAGAAAATAGAGGCCTGGTACCGAACCGATGACGAAGCCTTGGAATGGCTCAAGCATCACCCTGACCCAAACTCCATGGTGGTAAAGGCCTCCCAATCGTCGGGTCGACACTCCAACTCCCCTGCCGACAGGGAGGGTAAACGATTCGATGCGGTAGGCCGCAAGCTGTACTCCGGCGCTCTCCTCCTTTGCCGTATGGCGAACTACGGGGCCTGCATGGGCGCTTATCAACAGATCCTCTGGGAGAAAGCCCAACCTTTCTTCGCCAAACTTTCTGACGAAGACCGGTCAGTCCTTTCGACCCTCCAACAGGAGGCGGACTCTCTCGCACACCACCAAATTCAAATGGCTAAGCATACCGGTGATACCGCCGGAAAAATGATTGCCCACGCAGTCGCGATCAGACGGCATGCATGGCTTCGGTCCTCAGGACTCTCTTCTTCCTCTCGACAGGTGATCGAAGACCTTCCTTTCGACACCCAGGGCCTTTTCAATTCTGGTACTGATGACAAACTGAAGTCCAATCATGACTTCAAGATTCTCGCAACAAAGTGCGGGATCGATCAGCCTCAGACTCAGCGGACCCGATGGTTCCCGCAACAGTACCGTCGCTACCCTCAGCCTTTTCGTCACCAGCCGTTTCGACGCTCGTCCAGCTCGAGTCACCACAGTCATCAGCAACAACCTCGCCGCCAGCACCAGGTCCCGAAAGGTCGGGGCAAGGGTGCTGCAGCTATGCCACAACCCCAGCAACGGGCCTGACGCCCACTTTCTCGGGGACTTTTCTACCTTCACTACTACTGCCACTGCCATGCCGTTCCTAGGCCCCGACCAGATCCTTCCTCTCTGCTCTTTCCTCGATCGCCTAGCTCCTTTCTACCGCGAATGGGAGTCTATAACCTCAGATGCCTGGGTTCTTCGCATTGTCAGAGACGGCTATGCCTTGGAATTCGAAACTTTGCCCCCCACGGGTCGCATTCTCCACACCGACCCTTCACCGGAAATATGCTCCGAGGTCGACTCCCTTCTGGCGAAGGGCGCAATCCAGCCTTCTCCTTCCGAGCAGGACACTCGAGGTTTCTTCTCGAGATACTTTACGGTTCCCAAACAGGGCGGAGGTCTTCGGCCTATCCTCGACCTGCGGGCCCTAAACCTCTTCATTCTGCCTTCAAAATTTCGAATGGTTTCGGTGGCCTCCATTCTCCCGATGCTCCGACACGGAGACTACTTTGCCTCTATAGACTTACGCGACGCGTATTTCCACGTCTCGGTGCGTCGATCCCACAGACGCTTCCTTTCCTTCAAGCTCCTGGGACAGTCTTACCAGTTCACAGTTTTCCCTTTCAGCCTCGTCACGGCCCCAAGGGTCTTTACGAAGGTGGTCGCCGTGGTGGCAGCGCACCTCAGAAAACAGGGCATAATGGTCTTTCCTTATCTGGACGATTGGATGATTGTCGCGTCCGACCCCTCATCCCTTCAAAACCACGTCTCTCAAGCTCTTTCTCTTCTGCAACGGCTGGGCCTTCAGTTGAATGTCTCAAAGTCTCAACTCCTCCCAACCACAGAGATCCGCTTCATCGGAGCTCTCTTCAACTC
Source organism: Anolis carolinensis (assembly GCF_035594765.1). Classification (NCBI taxonomy): domain Eukaryota; kingdom Metazoa; phylum Chordata; class Lepidosauria; order Squamata; family Anolidae; genus Anolis; species Anolis carolinensis. Next base: position 305,581,081 of record NC_085841.1, read on the forward strand.
CATCACGGAAACCGCCTCCCTACCGAAGGACAGGTTCCTAGCCCTTCAACAACACCTTTCTCTCCTCCTCCGCAACCGCAGTATCCGAGCCCACTCTGTCCAAGTTCTTCTGGGTCACATGGCCTCCACGGTCATGGTTACTCCTTTCGCCAGACTATGTCTCAGACCTCTCCAAAGATGGTTTATAGACTCTTTCAAACCCCATCGGCATCCGAGCTCAATGTTTCTCATGGTACCGAACCACGTTCGCCTCTCCCTTCGTTGGTGGCAGGACCCAGCGAACGTTTGTGTGGGACTTCCCTTCCATCCCTCCCTCCCGTCAGTCACCATCACGACCGACGCCTCCAATTTTGCGTGGGGAGCCCACATGTCAAACCTCACCGTCAGGGACCTTTGGTCCATCCAAGAAAAGTCTCACCACATAAACTTCCTAGAACTGTTATCAATCTTCAAAGCCCACCGGGCGTTTGCTCGCTTTCTTCCCCACAAGACTGTTCTGATACAAACAGACAACGTAGTAGCTATGTACTACATCAACAAACAAGGGGGTACGGGCTCGAGAAAACTGATGACTCTCTCGATGGACATTTGGCTGTGGTGCATAGCGAGACACATAACCCTGTCAGCGGTTCACCTCCCGGGGGCTCAAAACACCCTAGCAGACTCTTTAAGCAGAATGACAACCTCCGCCCACGAGTGGCGTCTCGATCCCAAAATCCTGAAATCCGTCTTCGACGATTGGGGCTGGCCAGCTCTGGACCTTTTTGCCTCCCCCTCGAACGCTCAACTTCCTCGCTTCGGAGCGAGACTACCTCCAAACGCGACTCCGGGCTGTCTCGGAGATGCGTTTCTCCTCGACTGGACCCTCGAGCCCGTCTATCTTTTTCCTCCCTTCCCTCTCATCTCGAGGGTAATAGAGAGACTCTATCTAACGCCGACATCGGCCATCCTGATCGCCCCTGCATGGCCACGCCAGCCGTGGTACCCAACTCTACTCCGGATGTGTGCGGATCCTCCCCGCACTCTCCCAACTCTCCCTCATCTACTATCTTCACAGAAGGGACAGGTCCTCCACCCCGACGTCCCGTCCCTACACCTGACTGCCTGGAGGATACTTCCTTAAATTCTCTCCACCCAGACCTGCAGGCGATCCTTCGTGCCGCCCATAAGACGGCCACGTCAAGAGCCTATGCTTACAAGCTTGCAAAATTCCAAACTTTCCTTCGGGACCGACACGTCGATCCCGCCTCTACTTCGATCCCGCTGGTCCTGGACTTCCTACTTTCTCTTGCGGATCGTCAACTCTCTCTGGCCTCGATAAAATCCTATCTCGCTGCTCTCTCCTGGCATTTCCAGCGTCAGGGACAACCCTCTCTTTTTTCTAACAATCTCATTAAGACCTTTCTTCGAGGTTACAACAACCTGCACCCTCCAGTTCAACCTCCAACTCCCGGATGGAGCCTCGAACTCGTCCTTTCTCAACTAGCTTCAGTTCCCTTTGAACCTATGGCCTCGGCAGACCTTCACCTTCTCTCTTGGAAGACTGCCTTCCTAATCGCTATCACCTCTGCGCGCAGGCCTTCGGAACTCGCTGCTCTTCGGGTGGACGAACCCTACCTCCGTTTCCACCACGACAGGGCTGTTCTTCGCCCGGACATCACCTTCCAACCTAAGGTGGTCTCTGCTTTTCACCTGAACCAGGACATAATACTTCCTGCTTTCTTCCCTAATCCTTCCTCTTCTTTGGAACGGAAACTTCATCTCCTGGATGTCAGGAGAGCCCTCCTTTTCTACAAGGACAGGACTAAGGACATACGTAAGTCACCTAGATTGTTTGTGGCTTACGCTACCCATAAGCTGGGCGAACCGCTTTCTTCTCAAAGACTCTCACACTGGATTGCTCAGACTATCGAACTCGCTTACCAGCTGGCTAAACGCCAACCCCCCTCTTCGATCCGCCCTAGATCAACGAGGGGCCTTTCCACCTCTACGGCCTTCCTGAGGGGCGTCCCTCTCGACTCCATCTGTCGAGCGGCTATCTGGTCCACTCCATCCACCTTTGTTTCACACTACAGGATGGACTCAAAGAACCTCAAGGACTCGGCCTTTGCCAGGTCTATCCTTTCCTCCTGCCTTGCCTAATGTTGTTGCCTTACTCAAAACCAGTTTTCGTGGTTTATCCTTCTTACAAGCTGACCGCTGTCATCCACCCTTTATGTACTCGATGTGTTCAGGGGTTCATTAACGTAGTGCTTGTGTACTATACTTACCCACTGCACTGAAATGTACTTCATGAATACCTCTACCTCTGTTTTCAGGAAATGGTTCTATACTTACCTCTGTATTTTCTTACAGACTATCGCTCACATACAATGTTGTGATTGTGTTCTGGGTCCTAATAACAAGGATCGGTTTTTTTGCACTATACGCTGTTGCATCGTCTTCTTTGACTGTTGCACTTGCTTGTTTTTGCACCTTGTGCTCAATAAATGTGTTGTTTGGACACTAGACTGGTTATCGGGTTTGCTATCCCACCTACCTACACCTCAGCTTGCTAGTCTCCATTAGTGTGCATTCACAGAGTACACGAAGAAAAAGGACAGGTTCACACAATCCCGCCCTTCCTTCCCCACATGCAAACCTCTCCCTTTCTCGCTGCCTTTGCGGCGTAGGAACTGGAGAGCGGGCGCGGAGGGCGCCCTTTATACCCTCTGGGGAGAGGGGCGGGGTTACTGCCAAATTTCAAACTTTAGCTTGGAAGAGTATCCGTTGGAGCCTGCGCAGGCGCAGCGTTCTCCATTAGTGTGAATTCACAGAGTACACTCGAAGAAACACGGTTACAGGTAAGCAACCTGTCCATTATTGAGCATTGAACTACTTTTTCTGTCAAATTTGTTGTATAATATGATGTTTTGATGCTTAATTTGTATAACGATTACCTAATTTGATGTTTAATTGGCTTTTCCTAAATCCCTTCTTATTATCCAACATATTCACTTATACTGCCGGCCTGTTTATGTTGGATAAGTGAGACTCTACTGTATATTGATAATCTTATATTATCTGCTTAGAACTGGATTATATGAGGCCCCTTCCTCACAGCTGTATAAAATGCCCACTGAAGTGGATTATATGGTAGTGTGGACTCAAGATAATCCAGTGCAAAACAGATAATATAAGTTTATAAATGAGTTATATAGCTGTGTAGAAGGGCCTTGAGTCTACACTACCATATAATCCAGTGCTAATTAGATAATCTGTGGAAGAAGCCTAAGTGCGGCCTAAATCTGCCTGTCCCCTAACTGAACCCTGGCTGTCCCTTGGTTGCTAGGAGACCAAGTGGGCAGAGATTAGCCCTCTAAACTGGCAGCAGTTGGATAAAAAAAAATTATTGCTGTCCCTCTTATTAGGACTTTATTTTTCTTTTCTTTTTATTGTATCAACCTAGAGGCGTGGATGATGGGTTGTGATGTCAAATTTCGAGGTTGGGGGGCCTGTAGTTTTGTTGTTTTGTGGGTCGCCGTGATGCCATTACTCATTTATATATATAGATAATCATAGTTACAATACATTTTCCTTTTCCATTCCCTTTTCCCTCCCCACACCCACCCCACCCCTTTCCCTGTTGACAACTGTTTTTTCTTGTTACATGAGCCTTCTTTCCATTCTATCCAATTTTTTCTTCCAGCTTTTGTCATATGGTTTAACAATCTGTAGCCATCTGCTAAATGAAGTCCATATTTCTTTAATTTTATTCTGTTTGTCTGACCATGGGGTTTTTTGTTTCTTATAATGTCCATAATATCCAATTGTATTTGATCCCACATATATTCATACAATTTTTCAAGTGTCCATTTCTTTTTATCCTTCCATCCTCACGCTATTACTGTGTATGCAGCTCTAAACATTATCATTATTAATTCTTGGTTTTGGTCCTTAATTCTTCTATCCCCATATATCCCTATTAACAAAATTTGTATATTTATTTTTTATTTTATTTATTTATTTCCAACATTTATATCCCGCCCTTCTCACCCGAAGGGACTCAGGGCGGCGTACAAAATTGGCAACAATTCGATGCCTACACATAATTAAAACAGCAATAAAAATCCAATAAAACAATTAAAACAATATAAAGATATAAAACATATTATTAAAATCCATTCTTCCAAAATCCTCGTGCTGTAGTATATTTATATCAAATTTTGTTTTAGTATGTAATTCAACCTGGGTTAGAATTTGGTTCCAATTTTTTTTTATCTCTTCACATTTCCACCATAAATGTGAGTTCCATGCCAACATTTGGGATTTAAACCCTGAACCATGTGTGCCAGCTGAATTGGTGTTTTGTACCATTTTGTAATTATTTTCAGTTCTAATTACTTATATCTTTCTATTTTTATTTTATTTAAACCATTGATTATCTTTTCTATCTTTTCTTTTCCTAGGCCCCATTCCTTCTCCCACTTATTTTCCATGATTCTATACATAGATTCCTTATTTTCTATCATTCTTCCATATGTTTTATTTAATCCTTTTTGCCACCAAGTCTCTCTTTTAATATCTTGTATATTATATTTTCTCCCTCATTACTTTCTTCCTTCTTGATTTGTTCCCAAATTCCTCTTAGTGTTAACTAATTTATCCCACCCACTAATCTTTCCAATTGTTTGCATTCCATTAATTCCTTATTTTCATTATATAAATCTTTAATTTTACTATATCCCATTTGTTTCAATTTTTTAATAATACTCCTGTCCTCATTATTTCTTAAACTACCTATCGGGGCTTCTTTTGATAAGTATGGCATCCATTTCTCTTTCCATTTCCCCCATATTTTTAATGCTAATTTCCTTGGGCCTATTGTTTTTTCTATTCTCTCTTTTAATTTTTTTGTAAATATTCCAGTCTCCTTGGCTTTTATTTACTTATATTCTTATATACTTTTATATACTTATATTCTTATCCACTTCTCTTGCTTCTCCTCAACCAATTCTAACAACGGTTTCAGCTGGAATGCTTCATAGCATTCTTGTAACTTTTGTATTCCCCATCCTATTTATTTATTGGATCTATACAACTTCTTATTACTTATTATCGATTTTTTCCCTCCAAATATCTACTTTAAATCTCTTTTCCTGTCCTCCAACATTCCGTTTTCCATTCTTGAGTTGGGAGAATAGTAACTGCTTTGAGAAACAGTGATCAAACAACGTGGCCAGTCCAGCAAAGTTGATGGTGAAGGATCATCGCTTCAGTGCTGGTGGTCTTTGTTTATTCCAGCATGCTGACACTTGTCCACCTATCTTCCCAAGAGATTTGCAGGGTTTTTCAGGCAAAGCTAATGAAATCATTTCAGGGGTTGAGTGTGATGTCTGTAGACAGTCCACGTTTTGCAGGCGTATAACAGAGTTAGAAGGACAGTAGCTTTATAAACAAGCATCTTGGTTTCCATACGAATGTCCCAATCCTCAAACACTCTTTGCTTCATTCAGAAAAATACTGCACTCACAGAATTCAGATAGTGTTGTATTTCAGTGTTAATGTTTACTTTTGTGGAGAGGTGGCTGCCAAAGTAGCGGAAATAATCAACATTTTCTAATATTATACCATTAAGCTGTATTTCTGGCATTGCAGAGGGATTGGCTGGTGCCTGGTGAAAGAATACTTTGGTTTTCTCAATGTTCAGTGAGAGGCCGAATTTTTCATATGTTTCTGTAAGGATGTTTAGAGTAACTTCTGTAAGTCTTCTTATGAATGAGCACAGATTACATTATCATCAGCATATTGGAGTTCTATAACAGATATTGTTACCTTGGTTTTGGCTTTCAGTCTGCTAAGGTTAAATAGCTTGCCATCTGTCCGATAGATTATTTCCATGCCGGTAGGAAGTTTCCATCAACAAGGTTCAGTATCATAGCGATGAAGATGGAGAATAAGGTTGGGACAATAATACATCCCTGTTTGACACATGATTCCACCTTAAATGGGTCACTTTGGGAGCCACTCCTGTCCAATACTGTTGCCATCATGGAGGAGCTTCAAGATGTTCATAAATTTGTCAGGGCATCCGATTTTTTTGGAGGATGTTCCAAACAGCACTACAATTCACTGTGTTGAATGCCTTTATAATATCAATGAATGCCATGTAGAGGCTGATTTTCTTCCCTGCATTTTTCTTGGAGCTGTCGTGCAGTCAAGATCATATCCACTGTTCCTATGGAAGGGCGGAGGCCTTTCTGGGAGGATGTCTTCTGAAATAAATAGAAGGCTGTTTGCAAGGATTCTTGTGAGGATTTTTCCAGCAGAGGTTAGAAGGGAGATACTGTGAAGGTTTCCACAGTCTGTTCTTTCCCCCTTTTTGAAAAGGGTGGTGATTATGGCATCTTTGAACTCTGCTGGGATTTTCTTGGTCACCCATAGTTTTTCAATGAGCTAACGAAGTTGTTGTGTCAGCTCAGGTCCACCCTCTTTAAAGATTTCAGCAGGGATCCCATTGAGTCTTCTGGCTTTGTTATTTTTTAGTTGGCTGATGGCTTCACTGACTTCCTCCAAAGTACACAGTGCTGCAAGCTCATCCCTGGTTTGTTGTTGCGGGACTTGTGAGAGAACCTTTTCAGCCATGTTGGACCTGTGGTTTAGGAGGTTGTGGTAGTGTTCTTTCCAACGTAGTGGATTTTTTTATCCTTCATAAGTTTGGTTCCATCTGATGAGAGTAGAGATGTATGCCACAATTTCTTGGTCCATATATGGCCTTTGTGGCGTTAAAGAATCCCCATGCATCATGGACATCTGCAAGGTGTTGGATTTCTTAAGCCTTTTTTATCTACCAGATGTTCTTGCATTCTCTGGTCCTTCTTTGGACCTCAGCTTTTGCACTGGTATAGATTTTTTTTTCTTAACAGCACAGTTGGTGTCACCCTGCCATATTTATAAGACTTGCATTTTCTTATCAATTAACTGTTGGATCTCATTATCGTTTTCATCAAACCAGTCTTGATGTTTCTTAGTTTGGTATCCAATGGTTTCTTCACAGGCTGTGATGATGGAGGTCTTCAGTTTATTCCAATGTTCCTCAATGTTTTCAGGGTGTTCTATGGGTAGATGATCCTTGAGTGCTGTTTGGAGAAGGGGTCATTTAGAGGTCTCTTGAAGGGCTTGGGTATTCATTTTATGCCTTATCTTTCTTCCTTGGAGTCTGAGTTTGGAGACGATCTTGATGGCCATCGTGGATCGAGATAAAGATTAACCACACTCCAATGGAAGATTAAAAAATTTAATTAAGGATAATTTGCTCAGTTTGAACAGCAGAATGGCCTTCTGTTTCTGGCTGTGAGCTATGCTGATGCCATAATCCAGAGTGATGGATGTGTGATACTTGCATTCATTTCTATGTTTATGAAAGATTACTGCCAACAGCTCCACAGATCCCAGCCTACCAATTCTTCTCCAGGTCTCCTGAGAATTTTTAAAAACTTGGGGAATTTGACATTTAATTCTTTTCTTGCAAATTTGGGGGTACTTAGAGGACAATGTTGAAATAGAAACATTTGATATTTTCTGCTGTCTTTTCTTTTAACTGCTAATGGGAATTTGAGAACTTAACATCCTGTGGGGTTCAGTTTTAAGAAGAAATTGCAGGAAAATTAAGAGCTTTTCTAATGTCTCTTCTTCTTTATAATGTTTTCTTATTCATTATGGTTTATATTGGAAGAAAAACATGTGCTTATGAAAGGCGAAGGTACCATATATTGTATCTTATGATTTTGATCATTTTTGTACACACACAAAAACCAACCACGTTGTTTCATATAGCGAGCAATGCAGATATAATAATATTAGTAAATAGTAACAATCCTATTAACATCTGGTTTATCTGTCATCTTGCTTTGGTATGAATCTACAGCTGCTGATGGACCTGGGGATCGTTTCATCATTGGGGAATCCCAAGCTGGTGAGCAAGTGAGTGCAGTATGGTTTCCTTTCCTATTTCCTATCAGGTTTCTCATACATTTGTTGACAACAGAATGACATTGTATAAGATGTGTATGTTTAGCTTGCTACTTTTTACAGAAGGGTATAAAATTATTTGTGATTTGTAAATGATCTAATCTAATGAGTATGCATCTGAACAAAAATATCTGAGAATTGCTGCTTCCTCGTGTTTAGAAATACAGATATTAAAAAGAAATACCTGCTGAATTATCATGCTGTAAGAGTATCTACTCTTAGAAAATATCCCCAACTAATTTTTGGGTTTCTCCCCTTTTCTGCCATCACCTCCATGTCAAAATCAGATCTAGTAAGCATGAACACCAGCTCTTGGGAGAAGATTGGAGTCATTTTTTCTATCTGGATCCATAGTATATATTCCCACTCAGGCATGTATACTATAACTGAGAACTTACATGTGTATGTAATTCCGCACATGCATGTCTTTGACCTCCCATGACCCAGCAGCTGTTAAATTCCAGAAAGAGCTCCTGCTGCTTTCCCTTATAAGGGTGGGAGTGAACTATATGAAAAGTTCAAGTAGATGCAGCCATTCTCAGTGCAATTGGGGGGTGAAGAAATGAGAGAGCAGTCTCAGATCGAGATTATCCACATTGCCCTTCCCTCAAGTGCCCAGAGACAGCAGATCTTCATGATCTGAGTTATCTCCTCCCTTTCTCTCTGGTAAAAAGGACCAGCAAGGACCCTTCCTAGGCTCAGGAGCTATTGGGTGGTGAGTGGGTACTGAATGGAGCACAGGGGTAAGAGAATAGTTTTTTACATCATATTCAAAATGGGATTTATGCACACAGGGCTGTAGCCAGGGGGGGAGGGGTTAAGAATTCAACCCCGCCCACCCGCCCCCCCCCCCCCCCCAAATACCTGGCTTTCTCATGAATTTTAACTGGTTAACCAATTTATAAGTAAACCAGATTTTTTTAACCTAACAAATTTCAGGATTTTTTTCAACTTTTAATCCCCCCCCCCCCGCTATGTCCCTGTATGTACATGTAAGGAGCACTTAAATATGTGTCATAGGATAGCAGCCCATGTATGCTTACGATGTTACTGGTGAAAACATATCATGGAGAGTTAACAGATCTGTTTGTGCTTAGGCACAGTAATTCACACATTTCAGTTTTGTCAAATAAGAGCTATGTTGTTGGGCCTATGTGAATTGAATTATATATGCATAATCCACATGATTTATAATATTGAGTTTGGCTGGGGTGGGCATTTTTGAGCCTAGGCCCTGTGGACCTTGTCCAGCACATGCACAAGGCTTAATGAAAATTAGCTAAGAAAGTAAGAAGTCAGTGAAAGTTTTTAAAAAATATCTTCAACATATAGGAGCCCTCAGATTTCTTAATTAAGACAATGTATTGACAAGTCTTGGTGTTTTTCAGCCTACTCAGACAGTAATGCCTGGTCAGGTAATGCGAGTTACAACTGGTGCTCCAATACCCTGTGGTGCTGATGCTGTGGTGCAAGTGGAAGACACAGAACTCATCAGGGAATCAGATGATGTGAGTAATGACTGAAACATGGGTTCTTATTTTTAGCCAGTATGATGTAATAGCTTCAACATTGGACTATAACTCTGGAGGCCAGGGTTTGAATCCCAACTCAGCTGTGAAAACTCACTGGGTGACCTTCGGCAAGTCCAAACACTCTTAGCTTCAGAGGCAAATCCCCTCTGAACAAATCTTGTCAAGAACACCCATGATAGGTTTGTTTTACGGTTACCATAAATCAGAAATGACTTGAAGATCACAAACAGCAGCAACAGTGTGGTTTCAGATAATCATTTGACTGCCTGAATCCAATATCTAGCCTCAGCCAGAGTAGATGCATTAATTGCTGAATGGTAATTGAACACCTGTAAATCCACTGATTTATAGTGCCTGTTCCAGTTGGAACTACCACTTGGTTATGGTCTATAATCCTATAATTATATCTGTATGTACTCAGGAAACAAATTTGAATTAAATAATAGTTAATGCAGTTTTATAGCCTGTGTAACTGATTTTGCCTAAACTGGATGTAAAAATTATCCTGGTATTTGTATTCATTGAAGTGAGAACGGCAGTGATTAGGAATTATAGGGAAGAGAAGAAACAAAAAATGAAGTTTGGGAGCTTTAAAAGAAATTTAGATGATTGCCTTAAAATCTGTCCCTTTTGTCGATTTGGCAACGTGTACATGTTTTAAAAATTGATGTGGCTATTAATATAGGTCAACCTACAGGCCAAATGTGGATCTCCAGGTTCTCAAATACCAGCCCATCATCTAGGTTCTGAATACCGTTTGCTCCATCCTATAGAATGTTTTAACTATAAACTTGAAGAAATTCAGGAAAGGAAAATGTCAGGATACAAATCACTTTCCCCCTCCTCTTTTATTACTAAACAAAGGTCATGATTAAATCTGGCCAGCCTATCCATTCACTGATGGAATGGGGAATCTGGTGGGCTTTGATAATAAAGGTAATAAAGATCTTGATTGGAAGAATGCACGTAATCCTGGAAATAACCAAAATAACTCTAGGCTTTTAGAAGAGTCAGTTGGTATCCCAGAAAGGAGTAGTAGTAGAAGAGAGATGCTCATTGGACCTTATTCCTCATGATTACAGGGCACTTTTGAATTTGGATCTTTATTCTTGAACACACCCTCTTTCTCTCTATTACAATGGTGGATTGTGTTGTTTCTTCTAAAAAGTAAATAAAGTGCATATCACTTTTCTCTGGTGTAAAAACTCCCAATCTTCAAAGGGATTGTAGATTTTAAAAAAATCTAGGCTATTTTTGGTTCATATAACCTTAATTCTGCAATCAGATATTTATATAACATAAATTGAGATATAATCACATATGCTACAAAAATAAAGAAGATGTTCATTTACAATTTGAAGAAGATGGACCTATTTACCATTATTTGTTAAATGCAGGGCACTGAAGAACTTGAGGTACGCATTCTGGTGCAGGCTCGACCAGGTCAAGATATCAGGTCAGTTAATTGCTTGTCTTCACAGCTGCATATTAAAAGCAGAAACACAGGTGTCCGTTCAGTCCCCTTTTAATATAAAAAGCTTTTGAAAATAATTGCTCCTTGTTGACTTGAATTCATTTTTTTCCCTTTTATCCTTTCTGGATCTGTGTTCAGACCTATAGGACATGACATTAAAAGAGGTGAATGCGTTCTGGCCAAGGGAACCCACATGGGTCCATCAGAGATAGGCCTCCTAGCAACTGTTGGAGTAACAGAAGTGGAAGTTAACAAGTTTCCAGTAGTTGCAGTAATGTCAACAGGGAATGAAGTAAGGAGTTATTTACAAATCATTTTTTCCTAAATGCACAGTGATTGTATTCTGATTATTTTTTCCACCATCGGTTCAATGCCTGTTTTCAATATTAATGATTTTAAAAAAACAGTAAAAGGTTTGCATGCTTTCACAGAAGGAATCTGTAAATATTGGCATGTTAAGCATGTAATTCAGTACAAAAGTTAACGTTAGCCACCATCACCATCTCAAATCTTATAGATGGGGAATTGTATCTGGTATGAGAACCATATCACTTCCTTGACACCTCTCAGAGATCAAATGGTTTCAGTGATCTCCTGTCTTGGAGTTACTGCCCCTTAAGGACTAATTTTCCTTACTATATGTAAAGACAGAATTATCATTAGAGAGAACTCTCATGCTAAAATATAGTTTTCATTATGTGTAGATATTTCTCTACACAAAGAAAAAGAAAGGAATAACACAGAGAAAGGTACTAAATAGCAGGAGTAAAGTCCAGGTGAACGTCTTCAGGAGAAACCTCAGCCCAGGCTTGGTGGACAATGTGACAATCCAGCGAGGGAGCTGAACTCAATAGGGAGATGTCATGGGCTGCATCCAGCCTATAAGACAGATGTTTCCCAGCTTGGTGATATATAGTTATCTTCTAAAGACCTATCTGCTCACCAGGTCAAAGACTGTTATTATGCTAGCCAAAATGGTATATCTTAATATGATGAAGTGCAGTGGTCCCACTGTGTGGTTCCAGGACCATCCTCACTCCATGGATACCGAAGTCTTTGGATGCTCAAGTAGCATTACAGTAGAGTCTCACTTATCCAAGCTAAATGGGCCGGCAGAAGCTTGGATAAGTGAATATCTTGGATAATAAGGAGGGATTAAGGAAAGGCCTATTAAACATCAAATTAGGTTATGATTTTACAAATTAAGCACCAAAACATCATGTTATACAACAAATTTGACAGAAAAAGTTGTTCAATACGCAGTAATGTTATGTTGTAATTACTGTATTTACGAATTTAGCACCAAAATATGATATATTGAAGACATTGACTACAAAAATGGCTTGGATAATCCAGAAGCTTGAATAAGCGAGGCTTGGATAAGTGAGACTCTACTGTATATACAATGGCATAATAAAATGTATATAAAATGGCAAACAACCAGAGATGCCAGAGATAGTTATTGATTATCAGCAGAATCAAGGTTTGCAATTTGGGTAAATATATATATATTGAAGATATGGTGTGTTGAATGTGTAGAGCAGATAAAGAAGGCCAACTGTAATTATTTCTGTCTAATTTGCATATACAGGTTGAACCTTCCTTATCCAAAATACTTGGGACAGGAGATTTTTGGACTTCATATGTTTCCAGTTTATTAAATATTTGCATTTACATAATAAACAAGGGATGGGGAAGGGGGAAAGGGATTAGTAGCTACACATTCATCATCTGCTGATATTTTCATCAGAAGCTCTCATCCTATCATTTCAGAAAAATTTTTGGGAGAGGGAAATGGGGAGAGGATTTACACAAAACCCCTGTAAAAAGCAAGTGTCAGGGGAGGGGAATGTCTACATGTGACTGCCATAGGTTTGGAGGATGTTGGAAAGGTCTAGCTGCCTGGCCAATCCATGTTGCACTCACCCGTCACAGCCCATTTCCAGAGTTCCCACACCACCATTAGCAGGGCAGAAGGAGAGAGGGGTATAGAAAGCCAAAGCTTCCCAGTATTCCCCAAACCTATGACAGCTACATACATTTAGACATTATGGTTCCCTAATGTCCGATTTTTCCAGACTCTTTGTGTAAGTCAAGTCACAGGACCAAGAGTCCTCCCTGTTTCACTTTCCCCTAACACATTTCTGACAGTGGTGGACCAAGAGCTCCATGAGAAAATCTCAGTGAGTGCTGTATGTGTACTTAGCCCCTTTTTCTCAAAGATGGAAGTGGAGGCAGCAGCAAAAAAAAAAACTTTCTGGAAAAAGGTGACCCAACTTATAATACTAAACCATGATTTTGGAGTACATATGCCAGCAGGAATAAACTCAAGCAAGATGCAGGATCACACATTTTCTCCTCCCTACCTTTCTTCCTATGCTGCTATGAAATGGACTTCAGCTACACTTACTTTCAGTTTCCCTGAAATTAAGTATACTAGTACATGCAACTGATGCTTGTTATTTATCACAAACTAGTTAACATTAAAAGCCAAATTGAAACACCTTGAGTTGAAGTCACTTCTTAAATTATGTTCTTATAGCTATTGAATCCAGAAGATGACCTCTTACCAGGAAAGATCAGAGACAGTAATCGTTCGACTCTTCTAGCAACAATTCAAGAACATGGATATCCAACAATCAACTTAGGGATTGTGGGAGATAAGTATGTACTGCTTGTTAACAACACTTTGTTTAATACACTGTAGTAGTAATATATATATATATATATATATATATATATATATATATATATATAGAGAGAGAGAGAGAGAGAGAGAGAGAGAGAGAGAGAGAGAGAGAGAGAGAGGCAGTAATCTCACCTTTTGTTCTTTGATGAAGCTATTCTACTGTTGTTTTTGTTGAAATACATTGTTAGCAGTTCTCTCCTTGAGCAACTACAGTAGTTATATATGTAGCAGCATTTGCCGCTTGTGAAAATCCGTTCTTTTTTTATTACAGATCTTCTCAACTAGCAGCTATCGTTATAGTTGTTAAATCTGGATATATGGGAAAATTTCATTGCTTCTTTACTATTTTTTTAAATCTCCATTATTGCAACTTCGGCTAATAAGCCACATAATGAATTCAAAAGCACCACAAGGCTGCATGCATGAATGTTGGGACACAAGTGCCTTAGGAATCCTTCTTCCACCTTCCTGGTCATGAGATCTGCTGATCATTATTATTTCAATCTTGCCGAAATTCAGTTTACTTGCTGTCTCATGTAGTGCAGCAAGCACTAGACCCTGGCAAAGGCTCGGGATCAACAGCCACAGTGCTAGCTTTAGGTACTTGCTTGCTTTCATGCTTGCTTTCAGAAGAAATGTGCTGTCTTTGTGCGGACTGTTTTTCAGGTGACTATTATGCTTCTCCAGGCCATTTTCTTTCGTAGCTTTTCAGGCTGGGAAAATCAGCAGATGAAGCAGCAGCCGCTGGTTGTATCATCAATCTCTAAGAAGAAAATAGGCAATAGAGACTAAGGGATATAGGAAGTAGTAGGCAGCAAGTGGTGCTTTTCTCATTATTAGGCCATAACAGTATCCTTCAGGATCCATAGTTTGCTGTATTCTGGTTTTTACCTGGTAGCTATTATGGACAGTCTCCACAACCTGCAGGGAATATAATCTATATTCTGCAGGAAAGTAGGCTATGTGTTCATTCAACTATGAAGATTTCTTTATATAGCCTGAGAATAATATGTGTACACTTCTTGTTGAGCCTCTTCATTTTGGTAAGCTTGGGAAGAGAATGAAATGTCTTTGGAGCTGCAAGGTCAGTAAGTTCTCTGTTATTAATAACAAACTTCTTATTCATTGTCATGCCTCACAAAATATGGCAAACTTTTAAAATATGTGTTTGTGACAGTTCACATAAGTGTTAATCTAATTATAGCTGGACTATCATTCCTCTATTTGCTTCTTCAATATTTGTTGCATAGTAGGACTGTTTTTTATTTCATTTTTTCTAGATATATTGAACCTTGGTTATTAGTATCTAGGTACCCTTGGAAGTAGAAGTGGACTAGATGTCATTGGAACAGATGTTTTCATTAGTTTCCAAGTCCTTAACTACCTCTTCTGAAGATGTCTCTCATTTTTATATTGCCCTTACTTATTTGCATGTGGAGATTTATCACTTTATGCATCCTCTTAAAAACAGCATTTACCTTAGCTTCAGGTTTCTTTCTTGATTACTAAATTTGGTTTTAACCTGATGTTATGTACATTTTATAATGAACTAATATCTACAGACATAAATATGAAATACAATATTTTGAACTACAGCTTCTTTTAAATAATCAAAGTCAAAAAGAGGCCTCTTGTTCCTTTACAATAGGAGATGACTCATCTTAATTTTTTCACATTAGGGCAATTATTTCCACATTGATTATACAATATCCATTATGATACACTGAGACATTTATCTTTCAATGTGGAAATCTTTTTTTAAACACTAATATTGTTATAACAATACCATTATTATTCCAAAAGCCTGAAGAAAGATTATATATATATATTTAAAATCTTTTTATCACATTGGTTTTGTCATTGGCTTTCAGAAAGACATCAAGAATCAGATGTGTGTGTGTGTGTGTGTGTGTCTACAAACAGAATAATTGCAATCATAATTCACAGCAAACCAGATAATTATTTTACTAAATATTTGCTCATTATCTACTTTAGATTATAATTCCCCAAAATTAAACAGATTTTTTAAAAACAGACTAAAAATGGCACAAATACACACAAAATGCAGTTTGTGGTTACAAAAACTGTCCCTGTTTCTAGAGATTCTGAATAGGAGCTCGGAATCATAGCCAAAGTGTGCTCAGGTCTGTGACTGCAAGCGTGAAGGAGCAGACAGCATATCATCCAAATGCATTCCTGTCTGTTTTGTGAGGGCCCTGCCTGCTTCCCACAGCAACAAAAAGTGTGATTTCTCTTTAAAATGAAATACATTGATAAAAATGCACCAAGTTCTCCAAGTGAATCACACTTCAGGAAATATAATTCAGCTGTAAAAGAAGACACACTTCCTGAGTGTATTATTTTAAAGAGAAAAGAAAAGGAAGTACTCCTGCTGCCACCCAGCCATTTGGTTGGAAGCCTCTCTCAATGGAAACTGTGTGGCTTACACACACATACTGCCCACACTGTTTCCCACATGTACCTGGAGGTAAGTATTGTGATGCAATGAGGCTTATTTCTGAGTAGATGTAAACAGAATGACATCAAAAAGTTGCAACATTAAACACTTCGGAGTCAGTAACATTGAACAGAGTGACTGAGACCTTCTTCTTTATTCGTTCAGTCGTTTCCGACTCTTCGTGATCTCATGGACCAGTTCACGCCAGAGATCCCTGTTGGCCATTAGACCAGTGGTTCCCAAACCTTTTTGATCATGAAACTTTTCAAAAGACCTTTTTTTCCTGCGGAACACTAGCCCAGACCCCAATTTTCCCATGAGACCCAAACACTCTTCCTATTTATTTATTTATTTATTTATTTATTTATTGCAAGCATTTATATCCCACCCTCCTCACCCCCAAGGGGGACTCAGGGTGGCCTTACAATACTTTCTAAGCATTGTAACACACAAAGCCCTTCCTCCTTTCATCTACTTCTATTGCCTGAGTGTTTTGAATAATGTAGCAGGTTTGGAAATAGAGATAACATATTTTAAATATAACCACAAACCTTTATTTTGGTACATGGAAATGCTAGATTCACATCTAAAATGATGGATGAAATTGTTTCATTTTTGTACTTAAAATTATTTTGAAATTGGGCTTGATGTCTGACAGCTGAATACGGAAATCCCATGGGAGCATTCAACTTACTCCTAAATTTGTTTTGGGTATAAGCGTAAGCAAAAAAGCCCGATTCACATTGAAGTGGACATGAAGGGGAGCATTGCTCAGATAGCCTTTCTGGCTACTGATAGCAATATATCTATCAGTTCTATCCAATAGTCATTCAGTAGCACAGATTCAAACTTTGTTTTTAAAGCAATTTCAATAAGATATTTATACTCTTGCATGGACTTTTACAAAATATTTAAAGATTTTTTTGTGGGACCTTTTTTCCAGAACCCTAGGGTTCCACCGAATGCAGTTTGGGAACCGTTGACTTAAGAGTGATAATTGCCCCAGTTTCTCCAGTTGATGGAGAGTACTGTTGAGAAGAGAGAGATATCCACTCTGAACACGCCAATTACATACTTGGCAGATATGAATTTATTCTAGGCATTCTGTATGCACCTGTAAAACCTGAAAGGAAGTATTTCTAGTTCCAGATGTGGCATTAATCTCACTCACTCCATTCCCTTGTAGGCTTGTGTCATAGACACATACCAGGTTCAGGGTATTTTCTCTTTCATTGATTATGAAAGGTACAAAATGGAGAACTGCTATTTTTAAAAGGCAATATATATTAAGAGGTCAGGATATTGGATCGCCATATTTAAAATGGAATATAAAAAGTTATATATAATATCTTGCACCTCCTTTGACTTGCCCACATTTAATTTCCACAATATAGTATTCCACAACCTGGAATTGAAATTGATTTATTTTGCATTGTTATCACTTGATATTCACAAAATGATCAACAATGTGGAGATATAAAATATTGTTATAGTGGCACAATAATTAAGCAAAAACACAAACAAGCAGGCACTTTTTCTATAAATATTCACACACACACATAAGTCTGCACTTGGTAGAAGATCCAAAGCAGCAATTATAGCTGCGAGTCTTCTTGGGCAACATCCTATCAGCTTTCTACATCTGTATCCTGTAATTTCTGCCCAGTCTTTGTGGCAAAAATCATTCCATCTGGATCCAGACCTACTGAAAGTTAGAATACACACACTGAAACCATTTATACTTACATCGGTCTTGACTAGCTCATCCCATTGATTCAGTTGTTTCTGCTCCAAGTATTTTATTTCACCTATACCTTCTTTTCCTGACATGGACCCCAAAGTGGTTGACAATAATGTAAAACAAAATCAAGCAATAACTTCATTTCATGTAAGTGAAAAATGATTGTCTTAAAAATCACAGTATAAAGAGCATTTCAAACATGTAGTCAGCCTTCCACATTTGCTGAAATTAGGGAACTTAGATCCCTCATGAAAGTGGGAAAACACAGAGTCAAAACCCCCACTTTTTTAACCTGAGAAAACTGTTCTCAAAGGTCCCTTCTACACTGCCATATAAAATCCAGATTATCTGCTTTGATTATATGGATTATATGGCAGTGTAGAAAGGTCCATAGGGAGAACTGTTTTAATTAACACTGCAAATAATCCAGTTTGCATCAGTCAAACCCACAAATGTGGAGGGTCAACTATAATTGAACATGATAAAAGCACAGCATTGCACTTTCAGATGTATGTCACTTTAAAAGCAGTACTAAAACTGATCTAAGTCTCTCCTGTGACACAGTTATAACACTTTGATACTACTTTTATTTCCATGCCTGTGCCCTATGGCAGGCCTGCACAACCTGCCGCTGTCCAGGCGTTTGTGCCCCCAACTCCCAGAAGACCTAGCCAGCTTGTCCCATGGTCTAGAATTCTGGGAGCTGAAGTCCTAAGCACCTGGAGGGCCAAAGGTTGTGCAGGCCTGCTGTATGGAATGCATGTTTTATTTATTAGCCTATCGACTGTATTAAAACATTTGACAAACATATTTAGCACATACAACATACACATTGCAACCAAAGATAAAATAAACAAAAAGCTGTTAGCAACAAGGGGTCAAGATCCTGAACTAGATTGCACAACGAATATTGGATATAGAAGTTCAGAAAGATATTGCTATACTCAGTAAAGCTGACTCATTAGAATGGCTAAGTCATTTTAAACATACTTTTCGAACAGCCCAATATCTAAAGACAGAAATGCCTAAACACCTCCGAAGGGTATTTACCAGAACTAGATTTGAGCAGCTGGATACAATGGTCAAACATGGAAGATTTAACCAAGTTCCATATAATGAACCATTTTGTATCTGTGGATCAACAGAAGTAGAAGATATCACACATGTACTGTTTAGTTGTAATTTGTACAAGAAGGAGAAAAACCAATACCTCGGGCCATACTATATACAAAAGGCCTGCTGTATGTGGTGCTGAGCTTTATAATGTCTTTGCTGTGTTTAGAACTATTTGCCACAAAGCTCCAGTGTCTCAACCAAAAGCAAATCCTGTAGGATATAACAATAGTAGAGATATCCAAGTGCTATATTCGTGCAGTGGAAAGAAGACCTTACCGGAGGAATGGGATTTACTTGTTAGCATTAAACACTGGGTTATAGATACTAAAAATGCCATCCTCAAGGTGACCTCCCTTCCTCTAAGACAAGCCAGCACAACCTATGTCTCTAGGTGTTTCAGACTTCAGTTCCCAGAATTCCTGACCATTGGACAAGCGAGCTAACGTTTCTGGGAGTTGGAGTCCCAAACATCTAGAGAGCCACAGGTTGTTTAGACCTGCTGTATGTATTAACACAACCTGACTATGTTATGATGCCATTGCCTCTGCAGCACTCCTCTATTGATTGCACAGTTCATATTTGCTTTCAAATTCTCCCCTTCCCCTTTCTAATGTTTGCAGCAAAAACAATGTTTATCACAATGTTTTCCTTCTTTCATTTTTATATCAGCAAAATTGAGCTGTTAGTTTCAGGCCAAAACAAGAAAATTCCAGTCATACATCAAACCCAATCTTTTCTTTCCATCCTTTATTCACGTTGTGAATATGTGTCTCTAGGCATTTAACATTTCTGAAGACAATATCCAATGCAATATCTGCATCAAAGACAAGCCGCCGCTGTCTCCTTCAGGCTCTTCAATAGTTTCTGAGTACATGACTAATGTAGACATGGCACTAATTTTGCCTTTTTGCTAAACTTGACCTCCTTAAATAGTGTAACATAATTGCACTAAGTGCATTAATTTGTTTTGGAGAATGGTTGACATGGAGCATATTAACTGTATCTGAAAAAGAATTGGAAGTGAATAGAAAGCAGTGATTAGAATGGATTTGTTGGAAATGAACACTGTTCCCGACTGTGGATGGAGATAGTTTGTGAAGCAGGAAGGACAAAGGCCTTTTCTACTTGCCAGATGAGAGCTTGTTCTCACCTCTTCTTCTGATTCACATACTTAAGTAGACAATGGGACAATTGAAATGATCATTTATATTGACATTAAAATGAGAATAAAGAGTAAAACCTTGGGGAAAGAAGGTAAGAAATAAAATGTATTATTATTATTATAAAGCAGGGATAAGGATTTTATGACCCTATCAATTTTGTCGTGCTGCTATTCCCAGCAACCCCTATTCGATACAGCTGTTGGTGAATCATGCCAGAATATGGAGGGTCACACAGCGTCCATTTCTGGAATAGACAAGTGCTTAATATTCATTACTTCATACAAAGGATTGAATGAAATGATGAAGAAAAAATGCACAGATCTGTTCCTATCTCTTTTCTCAAACTTCCTAGTTCAATATATTAAAAATATTATTTATTTATATACTTACTTGCTTAGGCTGAACTAGCATTAGCAATTTAATCTGGTTTAGTATTGTACCATATCTTCTTCAATGAAGGTTGCATGTACTATGGTTAGATTAGAAGAATGATTCCTGCAATTTGTCTAATTGAGAAACCACTATTTTAGTTTTTCATCATTGGAACTGTATTGTTCTGTTTTGATTTTGGTACCTTCCTTGGGATGTCATTTTAACATCTCTTAATTAAAACAATTAATTAATTAATTAATTAATTGACATGCAGCCTGGCACTACTTTTGACTGCCATGGCTCATTCTATGAAATCACAGGAGTTGTAGTTATTTAAGGTCTTCAACCTTTTCTTCCAAACATGGCTCCCAGGGTCAGAGGCGGTCCAACCATAAGGCGAAATAGGCATTTGCCTGTGGCGCCATCGTCCCGGGGGCACCATCGTCCTGGGAGGAGGGCACCACTCTCCACCTCCTTCTCTTTCGGGCCTTCCAGCGGCCGCGCTGGGCCTTCCGGCCAGCGCAGACCCACCTTCGCACCATGCAAGCCCACCTTTGGGGCCTTCAGAGATTGTGAGGTCTGTAGGAACTTGGAAGCTAGGTATGTGGGGTTTATATATCTGTAGAAGGTCCAGGGTGGGAGAAAGAACTTTTCTTTGAAGCAGGTGTGAATGTTGTAATTAATCACCTTGATTAGCATTTAATGGCCCTGTGGCTTCAAGGCCTGGCTTCTTCTTGCCTGGGAGAATCTTTTTTTGGGAGGAGTTAGCTGTCCCTGATTGTTTACTGTCTGGATTTCTTCTGTTTTCAGAGTGTTGTTCTTTATTTATTGTCCTGATTTTAGAGGTTTTTTTTTTAATACTGAGGGCTATCTGGGTTATCTAAGTCCACACTGCCCTATATCCCTGTTCAATGTTTAGTGCTAAATTTGCAAATATAGTAATTCCTACATAACATTACCATGTATTGAACTGCTTTTTCTATTGATTTGTTGTAAAACATGATGTTTTGGTGCTTAATTTTTAAAATCATAATGTAATTTGATGTTTTATAGGCTTTTCCTTTATACTTCCTTATTATCCAACATTTTTGCTTATCCAACGCTTTTATTTTTCAGTGATTGGTTTGGGGGGGCGCCAAAATTCTGTTTGCCTACACTTGAAAAATACCTAGGGCCGGCTCTGCCCAGGGTTCCGTATTACTGGGCCATGGCAGTTAAAGTGGTGTCAAACTGTATTATTTCTACCCTTTCAGGTTTTTGTTCTGTCCATGTACATAATTCCTAGGTAGACAATAGTGTGACCTGCTGTAATTATCCTATGCTTTGCTCCACTCTTGCTAGTGAAAGCAATGCTGCAAGAGTAAGCTTGCGGAAAAATAAAGTGCAGTGGTATGATATCAAAAATTATTTACTTAGGTAGCAAAAAGAAGAGCAGGAAAGAAAAAAGAGTGTCAGTAACTTTTTTAGACCCATTGAGTTAAAATCTTGATTTAGGTTTCGAACAGGTGACATGACCAACGCCCCAAGATGGATGTTCATAACCAAGTAAAGGCTTGATTTGTTGTCGAAGGCTTTCATGGCTGAAAATCACAGGGTTGTTCTGTGTTTACTGGGCTGTATGGCCATGTTCCAGAAGTATTCTCTCCTGACCTTTCGCACATATCTATGGCAGGGGTTGTCAGAGGTTGTCAGGTATATAGGAAAAATAAGAAAGGAAGGTTTATATATCTGTAGAAGGTCCAGGATGGGAGAAGAACTCTTGTCAGTTGGAGGCCAGTGTGAATGTTGTGATTAATCACCTTAATTAGCATTGAATATCTTCATCTCCTGGCTTCTTCCTGCCTGGGGGAATTCTTTGTTCAGAGTCGTTATCTGCCCCTGATTGATTCATGTCTGGAATTCCTCTGTTTTTAGAGTGTTGTTTCTTATTTACTGTTCTGATTTTAGAGTTTTTTAAATATTGGTAGCCAGATGTTCATGGTTTCCTCCTTTCATTGAATTGAATTCAATGGTTTCTCTGTGTAGTCTGACATGATAGTTGTTAGAGTGGTCCAGCATTTCTGTGTTCTCAGATAATATACTGTGTCCAGGTTGGTTCATCAAGTGCTCTGCTATGGCTATCTTCTCTGGTTGAGTTAGTCTGCAGTGCCTTTCATGTTCCTTGATTTGTGTTTGGGTGCTGCGTTTGATGGTCCCTATGTATACTTGTCCACAGCTGCATGGTATACGGTAGACTCCTGCAGTGGTGAGAGGATCCCTTTTGTCCTTGGCTGAATGTAGCATTTGTTGGATTTTCTTAGTAGGTCTGTAGATAGTTTGTAGGTTGTGTTTCTTCATCAGCTTGCCTATGCGGTCAGTGTTCCCTTGATATATGGCAAGAACACTTTTCCTCTGGGTTGATCTTTGTCTTTACTCTCATGGCTTGTTCTTGGCCTTGCAGCTCTTCTGATGTCTGCCCAGTAGTAGCAAATTTTTACATGGAACACTTTGAAAAACAAGCCCTAGAAACAGCACCAAAATAGCCAACTATCTTCACTTCACTTCACTTTATTTCTTAATTAGTCACTCTCCACCAGAGTGCTCCGAGCGACTTACAATTTAAAATATCATTCCACAACATAAAAACATTCAACAGTGACTATTTGGCAAATTAGATCTGATTAACTTAAATGCACAACCAAACTGCCAAGTCTTGAGCGCTTTTACAAAAGGTTGCAACTTCGACATTGCTCTAATATATGGAGGCAATGAGTTCCACAGAATTGGAGCATAGGTCGAAAAGGCTCTACGCCTTGTAGCTTCCAGGTGTACCTCCCTAGGGCCCGGTACGTATAAGAGATTTTCCTGGGAGGATCGAGGTGACCACTGATGGAAAAAAGGAATGAGGCGATCCCTAAGATATAATGGTCCTTGGCCATTTCGAGCTCTAAATGCCAGGATCAGTATCTTGTAAGAGATCCGATGTTCTGTTGGTAGCCCATGCAGTTGTTTCAGAATCGGTGTAATATGGCATCTTATAGATGATCCCGCTAGCAGCCTGGCCGCCGCATTTTGGACCATTTGGATCTTCTGGGTTTTTATCTTCGGAAGGCCGGCATATAAAGC
Organism: Anolis carolinensis; assembly: GCF_035594765.1. NCBI lineage: Eukaryota > Metazoa > Chordata > Lepidosauria > Squamata > Anolidae > Anolis > Anolis carolinensis. The sequence continues at coordinate 305,604,741 of NC_085841.1, forward strand.
GTTACAATAATCCAACCTAGTGGTGACTGTTGCCTGGATTACCGTTGCCAATGCTTCTGTCAAAAGGTAGGATGCCAATTTCCTTGCCTGGCTAAGATGAAAAAAGGCCTGCTTACTTATGGCAGTGATCTGGGCCTCCATCGTCAGCGATGAGTCCAACACAACCCCAAGGCTTTTAACAGTAGCAGACGGAACCAGAACTTCCCCATCGAGATCAGGCAGTGACTGGATTAACTCTGGTGGCTGGCCAGGCCAGAGTATCTCAGTTTTTGCGGGATTCACTTTTAGTCTACTCGCTCGCAGCCAACTCATCACTGCTTCTAAACACAGCTTAAAATTCTCAGGAATCATGGTTGTCCCAGGTTCGAGACGCAAGAGTAGCTGGGTATCATCTGCATACTGGTAGCACTCTATGCCAAAGCTCTGCACTAGTCCAGCAAGTAGTCGGATGTAGATGTTAAATAACAGGGGTGAAAGGATAGCACCCTGGGGAACTCCACAGCAAAGGCAGGAGCTCTCAGAGATTTGGCCTGACCACTCCACCCTCTGTCTTCGGTCGCAAAGAAATGAATTGAACTATTTGAGAGCTAAACCTCGTACACCAGACATAGCCAATCGATGGATCAGCAAGTCATGGTCCACGGTGTCAAATGCAGCTGTAAGGTCCAAGAGTACTCGGTCTAACTGACGACGAATTTCGTCAGTAATAGCTACCAAGACAGTCTCTGTCCCATGACCTGAACGAAAGCCTGATTGAAAGGGGTCTAAGCCTGCAGTCTCATCTAAGAATTGCTGTAGTTGTCCTGCCACTGTCCGTTCAATCACCTTGCTCAAAAACGGAAGGTTTGAAACTGGGCGATAGTTATTAGGTATGGCAGCGTCTAGACTTGGTTTTTTCAGAAGAGGGTGAACCACTGCTTCTTTAAGACACTCTGGGAAAATTCCTTGTTCCAATGAGCTGTTAATGATGTTCCTTAAGGGATCTCGTAGTCCCTCCCAGCACTGCTTAACCAATCAGGAGGGGCAAGGGGCAAGTGAGCAGGTAGTTGATCTTGCTGCAGCTATAGTCTTTTCCAGATCTTCCATTTCTAATGGCACAAAGAGTTCTAGGAGTTTATCACTAGATGGCCAGAAAGCCTCTAGTTCCCTCGATGTGTCCTCTGTGGGAGGTAGCCCTTCACGAAGCAGATTGATCTTATTTATGAAGTAGCTCTGAAAGGCCTCTGATGTGATATCTTGACTGGCCATATCTTTGGCTGGATGGGTTGGATTTATGATGTTACGAACAATTTTAAATATTTGAGCAGGTCGAGATCTGGCGGAAGCTATCAGTGAGGAATTATATTCTTTTTTGGCCTCTCTGGTGGCTGCTTCGTAGATTTTCTGATGTATTTCGAGAGCCGATTTCGATGTTTCATCAGGTTTCTTGCACCATTTACATTCTAATCTCTTCCGCTCAAGTTTCATCTGACGTAATGCATCCGGGGAACCAATGGATACTTCACCGCAGACATCAGAAGAGCTGTATCCAATCTTAGATGAGCTGCAACATTGGTGGGACAATCTGTGAGGCTGGAGACCTAAATAGACACAAAACATCACACTGTTAGCAAAAACAAACAAACAAACTACAGTATTTTGCTTTAAAACAAGGCATGTGTGATATATAAGCCTTTCATGCTGAACTGCACTTTTGTGAACATGGATAAGATTAGAAGCGAGGAGCATATTTCCATGTTCTCCTTTGTTTTGAAGTAAATTACATAGGAGTATTTATTTCTGCACTACACAAATTTGACAGTATAATACCTAATTTTGTAATCAGGCAAATGTGGTTGGCTCAGTAACAAACTCCCATGTATTTTTGCTTCAAACCAGAGAATGTGAGAACATACCCCTCAGTTTTATGCAAAATCATGTATCCATTCACGCAGTTCAGCTTTAAAAACAAGCAAAAATATGTAGGGTATTTCCTTAAAATCATGCATCTTGTTTGAAAGTAAAGTACACTGGAATACTGTCCAGTCCATGTATATGAAGTTGGGACACTGTTCATTATAGTGTAAAGTAGCTAATTGCAGGGATCTCTTGCTGTAGGTGATAGGAAAAATTCCCAAAAGCTTTCTTTTGAGCACTGAAACATTGACTTGTAAGAGCTCTAACTGGTATATTAAACAGTATGAGTCATTATGAGTTGTTTTGAAATATTAATAACAACTTGCAGTAATTGGGAGAATCAGCTAGGTGAAAAGATTAGTTGGAAGGACGACGCTGTAGACGTGATCCAGGGATTCCTTTATGATCTATAGAAAATTGAATTGGAACAGTGCTGTAATAATTCAGTCTCCTGTGTTCAATCCTGTCATGCTATTTTGGCTAATTTCAGCTTCCTATTAACTGTGCATTTCAAAGTGATGATATAATAAGAGGGTTAACAGTGATGGTTGCTAGTTTTAATGAACAAGTTATGGAAAATTTTTCATAAGGGATTGAGAACTTACATCAACAAAACTGAGTAGTCCAGAAGGGAGAGGTATTAAAATGAAGGTCAAATAAAACACAGCTCAAAATGCAGTTAAAACAGCCGCTTTGGTGCTTGTTGGTTTATTACATGAGAACTTTGAAAGTTTTACTTTTAATCACATTGTCGCAGGACTCTCATTTTCATTGAGATAGTATAATTATGTCTGAACTGCACTGTTTCAGGCTATAAGTGTGAGTTATGATTCAATGTTCATTTTTTAAAAACACATGGGAAATAAATATCATGAGAAAAATAGACTGAAACACGTTCTACATGGAGAAGCATTTCATTTTTTTGTTTGTTTTGTTTTGTTACAGAGGCATAATTAATCATGTGAGTCCCTACCTCCAGTCAGGAGTGACACAGCTGAAAAAAAGAAAATACTATTTCAGTCCAACTAATTAAATAATGTGTGCGGTCTAATATGTTAGGCACTGATGGTTTTCTAGCCAGCATACTATTTGCAGCCCAGCACAGATTTTGACTATTTTAATGCTGCTCATATCATCAGCTAGTAATCAGTTAGTAATCAATGTCCTCATTACGAGCTTTATGTCTCATGTCAATCTTAAGGGCAAAATTAAAGTTAAAATACAAATCCAAATGGAGGAGTACAACCTAATAGAATATGTCTTCCAGGCTGAAAGAATAAAAATGTATTTTCAGTCTTAAATAAGCTTGTGATATTTCACAGAATCATAAGGAAGGAACTTTGCAAGACCTCAAGTCTAACCTTCTGCTCCATGCTGGCTCTGAAATGAAGGTTGCAACAATGTCCTTCTTCAAATATGACTTCTGTTCAAACCTTTCCAGTGAAAAAGTCTACTACCCTGCTGAGGCAGACTGTTCTGCTGTTCAACAGCATTTACTGTTTGGAAGTTTGGCCTGATATTTGTTTAAGATCTATTTCCTAGCACTTTTCGCCATTGGTTCTAGTTCTGTTCTCTGGGTCATCAAATAAAAGATCTGCTCTATCTTTTGTGTGACAGTCCTTGGAGACAGCTATGATCTTGTCATCTCTTGGCTATGACTGATGTTACTGTAGCAAGGTTTTTGGTTTGTTTGCATGGATGCACGTTGCAATAATGTTAATTAATACCATTAGTTCTTGGTAATAATATCTACAAACTAAGGATAGTAGAGTGGGGCAATTAAACAAGTGCTCTCATTCTTTGAGTGGCAAAGGGAACAGAAATCATAGTACATTCAGAAAAAGCTTATCTCCACTTAATTGTTCCATTTCATGAGAAACAGCCATCTTGTCAATGTCTGATTGTCAAGATAATTGTACCTATGATGTAAAAAATATAGTAGCATACCTAACCTTAGGGGGCAACTCAGACATTACCCTTTTGAAGAGAAACATGTTTATTTACATTATCTGTATGGCATATGGACTATAAAAGAAGCTGACTCCATTCCTTGCATGAAGCAGGTGGAACTGTCTTGGGAAACTTGAGGAGGCAGCTTTCTCCTTGTTTTATCTGATGTTCTGAAAAGCAGGACTGCTTTGCCCGGCAATTGCTACACATCCATACCCAACAAAAGTTGTTGCCACCAAGAGTGCAAAACGGGCAGTGTGTGGCAGCAACTTCCCTGCCCCAGGGAAAGCAAGGAAAAACAAAGGGGTGATGGTCTTAAAGTTGTTCTAACCCCATCTTTCTATATGGACAGCAGATGAAGGAAGGCACAGAAATGTATACAAATACTTTAAATACTGAAGTATTTTTATTCCAGAACTGTTCTACTATGTGAATCTTCATCAGATATAGACAGGAGGTATCTCAGGTTCAATATATATCTCTGAAGAAAATGCACAGATATGAATTATCTGTCACATTAGATTCCATGGGATAAAAAGAAATGGGTAGCAATTTGGAATGCATCTAAAGGGAGAGGAATCTATCCCCAATAAACTAAAAGTGTCAAGGGATGGATTCAGTACTTTACTTTAGTATCAGCCATGCTTGAGTGCATGATCTATGTGAATGGTTGCATTTCATTCTACTGGCGAAAAGTAAAGCCTTTGGGAATAATTTTGTAGTAACAGGAAACACTTAGCTTTTATAGGAGGAGTGCAACACCATGCATTTCCCAGAAATTTTAGCCACAGGGCTCCATCGAGTTTGGATTCAGATTTGGTTTTGTGGCCTTAGAATCATAGAGTTGGAAGAGACCACAAGGGCCATCCAATCCAACCCTATTCTGCCATGCAGAACCATCCAGTCAAAGCACTCCTAACAAATGGCCACCTATGCTCTGCTGAAAAACCTCCAGAGAGGAGACTCCACCATACTCCCAGGGAGTATATTCCACTGTTGAACAGCCTTGAATGTCAGAGAATTGCCCCGTATATTGAGGTGTTATCTCTTTGCCAGTACTTTGAATCTGTTTTCTGTTTCCAAGTCTCTGGAGCAGCAAAAAGCACGCCTGCTTCAATATGGCATCCTTTCAGATATTTAAAAATAGCTCTCATGTCCTCTCTTAAGCATCTCTTCTCTAGGCTAAACATACCCAGCTCTCTAAGCCACTTCTAATACGGTTTGGTTCCAGACCTTTAATCATTTTGCTCACTCTTCTCCAGCTTGTCAATATCCTTGAATTGTAGTGCCCAGAATGAATACAGTATTCCAGGTGAGGGCTGACAGAAGCAGAATACAGTGGGATTGTTACTTCCCTCGAACTTGACACTATATTCATATTGATGCAGCTTAAAATCGCATTGGCTTTTTTAGCTGCTGCATCACAGTGCTGAGTCATGTTCAGCTTGCAGTCTACTAAATCCCTTTCACGTGTACTGTTTTCAAGAAGGTAAATTTATCTTTTATTCTTTATCTCAGCATTTCATTTTTAATATATGTGTGTGTGTGTGTGTGTGTGTATGTATTGCCTAACTGTAGTGCCTTACATTTCTCCATGTTAAAATTCATTTTGTTAGTTTTGGCCCAATTCTCTAACTTGTCTTCCCAAAGGGACTCGGAGTGGCTTGCAAGCACTCCAAAGCGCCACACATAAAATAACCAAACATAGAACTGAAAACGATAACAACATAAAGTTATAGGTAGGAATTACCCATAATATCACTGTACATTTGATACCTATAGAGTTGTTCTAGTAAAATAACATGGTCAAGCTCAGAGAGTAGCAGCAGTCACTTGCGCACCAGCAGAAGCCTTCTATTAGGGTGATTAAAGCCATGTCAGTACCCAGCCTCATCCTGTGGTCACTTTGGATACACCTGAGCCAAAATGTAAACCAGGGCTCTACTGAGTTGTTTGGGTACAATGTCCACGTTGATGGTTTCCCTACTCATAACACCTGCTGCTACAGTTGCTATTTTAAATGTAGAGCTTTTGACTTTTATTCCTATAGAAGCAAAATCTTTGAGGAAATGCACAGATAATTCTTTCAGTGCGTATAACTTATTTTTCTGGATTTTCCTTTCTGGCATATTGTATATAACATGATGAACTCAATGTGGTAAAGGACAAGAATCCACCCATCCCCTATGTACTGGAGCAAACAGGATTTACAGTTGAATTTTCATTTAAGAGTGGTGGAAAGGAGACTATCCTTCGCTGGATTTGAGACAGCTGTCAAATATAACGGGATTCAGGGGGGCTATATGACAAATTCACCTTTAACAGAAGAGAATAGCCACTAGGCTACTGCCCTCCAGCATCTCCTGTCAGAGATTGTGAACTCATACAACCTAGTGCGTTGCCCTGTGTTGTATTATATTACATAATGAAGTCCAAGACCAAGAAATTCCATGGCAATCATGTATCAGTGCAGGTGTTTGCTATGCGGAGGCCCTGGGAAAAATTATCCTGGTGGTTCCATGTCTTGAATAGGTTGTTAGTACAGCAATTCCTCCCAATCTGCTTGTTTTTTCCCTCTGAGTCAAAACCATGCACATTTCCATAGAGAAAGAAAGAATGGTGAGTGGAGAATTCAGTTCCAGCTCCTTACTCAAGTAACTCCTTGCATCCCGAGGGAAGGGTGAGAGCAAGGAGAAGGAACGAGAATGTGATAAGACAGTGGTTTCGCAGTAGGCCCCAGTTAAGATCTTGATGATGCCAGTTCCTCACTATTTCCATGAACAGTTATATCAAAGCAGCTGCAGCTGGGAGATGTGCTGTTGTAAGAATGAAAACCCAGGAATCCTGGACAATGGTTCTTCTTTTCTTCTTAACCATTCCTTTTTTCAACAATTCAAAATGAAGTGGTGCCTTTTTTGGTAATTTATAATGAATTCCTGAGAGTAAGGGAATTTATTTATTTTTTCGTGTCAGAAGCAACTGGAGTTGCTTCTGGAGTGAGAGAATTGCAAGGACGTTGCCCAGGGGACGCCCGAATGTTTTTGATGTTTTTACCATCCTTGTGGGAGGCTTCTCTCATGTCCCCGTATGGAGCTGGAGCTGATAGAGGGAGCTTATCCACACTCTCCCCAGGTGGGATTTGAACCTGGCAGCTTTCAGGTCACCAACCCAACCTTCAAGTCACTTAGTCCACTACACCATCTGGGGGCTCCAATAAGGGAATAAAAGGGTTTTTTAAAGGAAAGATGGGGTTATCATTAACTCTGAAAGGTATGAGGTTACTATAATTTCTTATTTTTGCGCTTCTTTTCTAATCACTGCCCATCAGCTTACTTTATTATGATGCAATATTTGAGGTAGTATGTTAATATCATAATATTCAGAGCCAGTCTGTAGCTTATGGCATGAGATCCCATAAGCACTCAGTTATCATTTTCAGTATGCAGACCAAACACTATGCCTACTTCTACACCTTCTCAGGAGTTTTTGCCATCCTGGAAATAATGTTGTGACTGGTCAGGGACATGTGTTTGCATTTGGATGATTTTAGCAGATAACATGAATTTTCTTTGTGAAATGCATACAATTTTAGAACTGCATTAACCTATTTATCTTTTTTATATTATAGTCCGGATGATTTACTAAATGCCTTGAATGAGGGAATCAGTCGTGCTGATGTCATCATTACATCAGGGGGGGTGTCCATGGGGGAAAAGGTATGTACAAAGTTCTGTGCTAAATTGAAGCAACAGTATAAACTAGTGAAATGAAACAGACACATTAAAAAATGAAACGGGATAACAGAGGGGATCTGGAGCAGCTTTGACTCTCTCAAAGAGTGAGGGATTGTGTTTGTTTTGTTTGCTTTTTATTTTTTAAGTATTGGGTGACATCTCAGGACATCAAAGCCTAAATGCTCTTGAGTTTTCCCTGCTCTGAACTGGATCTTCTCTGCCACTGTGCCTCTATCCCTCAAATGAGGTAGAGAGAAAGGAAGAGATCTCTCAGCCCATTTACACTCCCTGTGTTCCCTTCCCATCCTGTTTGCAGGATCTAAGTACAGTAGAGTTCCGGTTATCCAAGTTAAATGGGTGGGCCGCGTCTCAGATAGCCAGATCTCTTGGATAATAGGGAGGCCCGGCCCAGCGCCTTTACTGAAGGGAAGGGGAAACCCTTCCCTTCAGTAAAGGCCCGGCAGGGATTGGGGAAACGCGGTGTCCGCTGCTCAACTGCAATGGGTGCCTCGTTTCCCCAAAGTCCAGCGCCTTTATTGAAGGGAAGGGGAAACCCTTCTCTTCAGTAAAGGCCTGACGAGGCCTCGCCCCATGGGAAGTACCCCACGAGGGTTGCTAGGCAGCAGCAATCGCGGGGTGCTTCCTTCTCCCTCTCCCTCTCCTTCTCTCAAACTTGAGAGAAGGAGAGGGAGAGGGAGGGGCACCCCCGGTGGCGCCTTGGATAATATAGAGCCTCGGTTAACCGGAGCTCTACTGTAGTAATTATGGTTCCATCAAGCTTGGAAGGTGCAGGGATTAGTCACTCCCACCCGTGTGGAGCTTGTTTTAAAAAGGTACCAAAATCATCTGAACAAATTTTTACAGGAATTCAAAAAAAAACATGTTGGGGATATACATTCTTTTGCTATAAAACACAATTTTCCAAGTCCTGTACCAAAGTGATTTGATACATTTTGATAGTTTTGATCTGTAAATAATATTCTATTTCTAACCAACAATGTGCTGCCACCTATAACTCATTTTTCAGTTTGGTACCTTATGGAAACGAACTCCAGAATTACACTCTAAATTGAACAAAGAGCAGTAGAGTCATTTCATCCACTCAAAAGTTGTTTTTCCTTCCCTGCCCAAATTAGTAAGGTACCAATAGGAAGTGTATGAATTGCACAGGTAGTAAATTTGTTTATGAAGCTGTGACACACTTTCAGTTACTACCTGTAATGGTTTCAAAATGTGATATAGTTTCCCATGCATCTTGGATGTGCACTCAAAGAGAGTCTTACTCGCAAAAGGTTCAGTCAGTGCTTTTACAACAGCTTCAGCCTTATGCCCTGCATATTTGAAGTACATTTCTCCAAATTTTTGGCCATTGGCTATGATGGCAGGAGCTGATGGGAGTTGAAATGCAAAGTTTTGAAAGAGTTAAGGTTGTGGAAAATTGTCCTCACGGTAAATGCAATACTTAGTAGTAATGCTCCTTTGGTGTCCTTTGCATTTTTAACATTTCCATTATCTTTCAGTGCCTTTGCATTCTTGCTGTTAACTGACTGCTGTACCACTGTAGGGAAAGTGTGGTACAATAATAATAATAATAATAATAATAATAATAATAATAATAATAATAATAATAATAATAATCAGCTGATGACCCAAAATGCAGACTGTGCAAGGAAGCTGACAAAACCATTGATCATATCCTCAGCTGCTGTAAGAAAATTGCACAGACAGACTACAAACAGAGGCACAACTGTGTGGCCCAAATGATCCATTGGAACTTATGCCTCAAATACCACCTGCCAGCAGCAAAGAACTGGTGGGATCACAAACCAGCAAAGGTCGTGGAAAATGAACACGCAAAGAGACTGTGGGACTTCCGAATCCAGACTGACAAAGTTCTGGAACACAACACACCAGACATCACAGTTGTGGAAAAGAACAAGGTTTGGATCATTGATGTTGCCATCCCAGGTGACAGTCGCATTGATGAAAAACAACAGGAAAAACTCAGCCGCTATCAGGACCTCAAGATTGAACTTCAAAGACTCTGGCAGAAACCAGTGCAGATGGTCCCGGTGGTGATGGGCACACTGGGTGCCGTGCCAAAAGATCTCAGCCGGCATTTGGAAACAATAGACATTGACAAAATTACGATCTGCCAACTGCAAAAGGCCACCCTGCTGGGATCTGCACGCATCATCCGAAAATACATCACACAGTCCTAGACACTTGGGAAGTGTTCGACTTGTGGTTTTGTGAAACGAAATCCAGCATATCTATCTTGTTTGCTGTGTCATACAACATCGTTGTGTCAATAATAATAATAATAATAATAATAATAATAATAATAATAATAATAATAATACAACAATCCTAGGGCTGGATAAAGATAATCAGAAACATGTTTTAACAAATGGCCCTGAATGTGTTTCCCTTTCCTTCTGTTTAAACAGGACTATCTCAAACAGGTGCTGGATATTGATCTTCATGCTCAAATTCACTTTGGCAGGGTTTTTATGAAACCAGGGTGAGTCGTCTCAGAATATGGAAAATATTTTACAGTATTTCTTGAAATAGCCTAATGAGTTGTGGTCTACAGATATTAATGTGGCCTTCTTCAAAGATCTTTAAAAGAAAAGGGGTGACCATTCAGAAATATAATAATATTATAATATATATAATTATATTATAATATAATAATATATAATTTATATAATAATATAAAACAACATCATAGTCTTATTACCATGGACCTCAAAAAATCACCTCCTAAGCTTATGCCTGGTAACTGATAATTTTCAAAACTGGAAGCAAGGCATTATATGTTGACGGTTTATTGTTCTTCATTTATTTTTATTTTATTTATTATGTTTATTTATATCCCACTTTATCTCTCCGTATGGAGCCTCAAAGTAGCTCACAACTAAAAACATTTCAATACAATTTAAAATATATAAATATGCAAATATTTAAACAGTATTAAACAACATTAGTGTTAAAATAATACAGGTTAAAACCATAAAAGCATATAAAATCACATCACAAAATCACAACAACCCTTGGTGGTCTTAAACACCTTCAATTTTAAAAGCCTGCCTGAATAAAATGGTTTTAGCCTGCCGCTGGAAGGACCGCAGGGAGGGGGCCATTCTGGCTTCCCTGGGCAGGGAGTTCCAGTGTCATGGGGCAGCCACCAAGAAGGCCCACTCTCATTCCCATCAACCGAGTTTGAGATGGAAGTGGGACTGAGAGAAGGGCCTTTTCTGAAGATCTCAGGGCCCGGGCAAGTTCATACAAGGGGTTGAGGTCTACCAAATAGCCTGGACTTGAATCGTCTAGGGTTTTGAAGGTTGTAACTAATACTTTGAATTGTGCCCGGCAACAGACTGGCAGCCAGTGAAGCTGCTGCAACAGCGGCTTGTCCACTCCCCGTAGCCAGCTCCAGTTTAGCAACCTGGCTGCAGCGCTTTGGGCCAGCTGAAGTTTTCAAGCACTATTCAGAGACAATCCCATGTAAAGCATGTTACAGTAATCCAGACAGGATGTAACTAAGGCGTGTACCACCGTGGCCAGATCTGGCTTTTCAAAGAACAGATGCAGTTGGTGCACAAGTTTTAATTGTGCAAAGGCCCTCCTAGCCACCGCCGATAACTGGGCCTCCAAGTTCAGCCCTGAATCCAGGATGACCCCCAAACTGCGGACCTGTGTCTTCAGTGGGAGTGTGACCCCATCCAGCACAGGCTGGATCCCTATTCCCTGTCAGCCTTACAACTGACCAGGAGTACCTCTGTCTTGTCTGGATTAAGTTTCAATTTCTTTGCCCTCATCTATTCCATTCCATATTCCACATATTTAATATTCCATATATTAAAATTGTCTTATTCAACTTGCGAGCAGAAAGGAAGTTTATGGAATATATGAAAATCTGAACTTTAAAGTAGACAGCTAAACTCCATATCAACATTTAGACTACAAGAGGCTAGAAGAAAACGGCAGTGACAACACTTGGTCTACTTCGAAGTTAGCAATGGTTTGCACCATCTTCTTGACCTGGACAGAGTCAATGTGCTGAAACTTTCATCCTCTTCCCCATCTGCAAGCACACAAGTGTCAATGTTGTGGTTTTCTGATCAGTTGAAATGGCAAAGATTGAGATGGCAATCCTCATTGTCCAATCTAATTCTCTTCTCAATAAATTCTTGTCATTCTGAGAAAAATAGTTTTTTTTCTCAGCACATAGAAACACTTAAAAGAATTATTTGTATCTAAAAAGAGATCAACCAATGGGGAGCCTAATTTTCTACAGCTTTTCATACTCTAGGTGTCTTTGGTATCTATAATTGGGTACAGGGACACCAAATAACACAGGATGGAAAGGAGGTTGTATAAGGTAGAAAATGTTGTAAAGTATATATTTAGAAGACATGTTTACAGTACGTATAGTTCCTACACTGATGGTGATTATTCACACACCCTTACAGGTGGGCATAAGGGTATGTGACAAGGTGACAGTACTTTTTGTAAAAAAAAAAAAAAACAACAACACTCAAATGCCCAGTAAATCTCCTGGATATATCTCTTTTATAGTTATCTTCATAGTTTTAACAACTGAATTTTCTTCCTAGGTTGCCAACTACCTTTGCAACTTTGGATAATGATGGTATACGAAAAATAATATTTGCACTCCCAGGTAAGTTCTATTCTTGTATAAATACAGTTATCCTTCACAGGTTTCTGTATACATAAACCTTGTAAAATGTCATCTATGTGCGCTCTTTTCCTGTTGCATCTTTTGTACACAACAGCACAGTAGATGAAACATTTCCTCTGAGCCTGGCATAGATATGGAAACTTGAAAGACATTATCTTAATGTAACAGTTCTTTATCGTTTGCTCTAAATAATTCTTGACTGCTTTCATGTAACATGTGCTTTTGGTCTTTAGGGAATCCTGTATCAGCTGTTGTTACCTGCAATCTCTTTGTTGTCCCAGCACTGAGGAAGATGCAGGGAATCCTGGATCCTCGTCCTACTATCATAAAAGCCAGGGTAAATGCCTTTAAAGTGTTAGTTTCTAGGCACCATAGTACTTACCCTTTTTTGACCAGAAAAAATGGAATTGTGGAGCAGCTGAATCTCTAATAGCCTTATGGCTGCATACATATCTAGAGCTATACTATGCTCATCCCATGTTACAACTTTTCTACGAGGTGTCCCCCGGTAAGATAAGTGGTGTGCTGCCATATGATTATACAGTAGAGTCTCACTAATCCAAGCCTCACTTATCCAAGCCTCTGGATAATCCAAGCCATTTTTGTAGTAAATGTTTTCAATATATTGTGATATTTTGGTGCTAAATTTGTAAATACAGTAATTACAACATAACATTACTGTGTATTGAACTGCTTTTTCTGTCAAATTTGTTGTATAACATGAAGTTTTGGTGCTTTATTTGTAAAATCATAACCTAATTTGATGTTTAATAGGCTTTTCTTTAATCCCTCCTTATTATCCAAGTTATTCGCTTATCCAAGCTTCTGCTGGCCCGTTTAGCTTGGATAAGTGAGACTCTACTGTACTTCGATAGGTTATTCATTACTACTTTGTTGTGAAGGCTAAAAGTGATGTTTTTGCGGGAGCTCTGTTAGTTCCAGCCTGCCAGTGATATTTGCTTTCATCTCTGGTAAGTTAATTTTCCATTCGGTCATATGTATGAGTCAAAGGGACCACAAAGAGGAACAAATGGTTAGGTTACCTGTTCCTCCAGTTCTTCAAGTAGTCAACTAGGAACATGCACAGCTCACCTTCCTCTCTCTATTTTTCTGCACTTTTATGCAGAGGGCTTTTCTTCCTCTTGTTTTGGTTGCTGGGACATATGCGGGGTTGAGGGAAAGAGTGGAAGTCCCACCTAGACATGTGGACTATTGTAAAATCAGAAATCCCACCCAAAGGTCTTAGATCCCAAAATTTTCTGAGAAACTCTGTGTGAGTACAAAACACATATCGGTCAGCTCAAGGTTGGCAATCCAAAGTATAATAGTTATAGGCAAGCAGCTTCTTCTTACATCATTGTTGTATAGCTTTTAATGCTAAAATGACCACACTGTTAAAATTAGTAGTTGAAGAGGCCAGTTTTGTCAAAAGACAGATTTGTTTTATATTTATATGTTTTATTTTAATTATGTTTTTATCTGAGTGGTTTATTTTATTATGTTCTTATTTTAATTGTGTTATGTTTTAATTGATGTCTTTGTGTCTTGTGGGCATTTTGTCCCATACGTAAGCCGCCCCGAGTCCCTTCGGGGAGATGATGGCAGGATATAGGAATAAAATGTATTATTAAAATCATTATTATTGTTGAAAGGTCATGGGGCAAGAGGGTCTTCAGGAATTGATTGCTGATTCTCCCTCATAAAGTTTTGGCATGCAAGCAGAATGTCAGTCTTCCTCTTAAAATTCTGTTTCACTGGAAACAAACGGTGGAAGAAGAACTACTTCACCACTAAGGACTTTCTCGTCCCCAAAGACCATTACTAGTAGGTTGCTGTTTGCTCCTCACTAGCCATTTTATGAGTGCAGACTCCAGCTTACTGGAGTAAGTGACAACACATTTTAATTATCAGAATTTTGCATAGAAGACTAATCTACTGAGAGGGGGGGAAGCAAGAACAAAACACATAGTTATACTTGGCAGCTATATTTTCAATGGGAAAAACCAAGTAATTACAATGAGATATAGGATAGATGAAATGCGGATTTGCTATTTTTATTTAGTGTGACACTTGAGGAATGTGTGCTTTCAAATGTTATTCTAGTCTAATCTAACCAGAGTTTTCCACACTTCAGGCCAGTTCCAGTTTAAGGCAGTGTATCTTTTGGATAGATTTGGCTTTTTTTTTTGTTTTCAAACTGCTAAATATTATTTATTTCAGATAGACAGAAATAACATCTCATTTTATTTTGTGCGTGCATTTACAGTTATCATGTGATGTGAAATTGGACCCTCGTCCAGAATATCATCGGTGCATACTGACTTGGCATCACCAAGAACCACTGCCTTGGGCACAAAGTACAGGTTAGCTACTTAAAGGCATTTTCTTCCTCTTCTACTCTCTGATGATGTCGAAGTGTTTAAGAATGTAAAGACCAAGAGGAAACAAGTGGTCTGAACTTCCTTTATATGTGATTATTGTGAAAAATCTAACACTAGGATTCAAACATTCCAGATCTATGAGATTCCCTCTTCAGGCCAATGCCTTTTCTTCCCACAAATTGAGCTGGTGTCTCTCATCATGACATGTGGTCCACAGAAGTTATTCACAAAGAAAGGCAGTCCAAGAGATTTAAAAATATTCATCTTTGTACTTAGAGAGCTTTGGAACCATTCTGTCCAAGACTGTAATTCAGCATAAGGGCTTTCAGAAGGCATGGTAGAAAAATGGTACATGTGAGATCCAATAAATACCAATTTGAATATAACATGATAAAATGAAACAGCATTGTGAAAATCCCAGAAAATACGATAACCATTGTTTCCTAGGCATCTGCCACCATGTCTTTATCATATGTGACTGTTATAAGTTATTGTTTTTTGAGTCTTGAAAATTTGGCTTCCTATGTTTCTCTAGTCTCTGGCATTTGCCCTGCTCACCGGGCCTTTTTTTGCTTCCCTGCAGGGAATCAGATGAGCAGTCGTCTGATGAGTATGCGCAGTGCCAATGGACTGTTGATGCTACCTCCAAAGACAGAGCAGTATGTGGAACTTCATAAGGGCGAGGTGGTTGACGTCATGGTTATTGGAAGACTATGATGTCATCAGCAAGAGAGAAGTTTTGATGCATGTCCACATATCATTGACTGTATCCTGTAATATGCAACGGCACAGCTAGTTTTTCTGATTTGGATAAAAGTTGATCAGTATAGTCAACACCTTGAACTATATTTCAAATGGATTTAAATAAATACCTTTTAAAAAACTTTAAAAACAAATCTTAAAGAAATCTATTCTGATTATATCAAAGCAACTTTTTCCTTTCTTGCAATTGCTTTGTGTGTTCAATGCTAGTTCCAATAGCGGTAGCTTTTAGTAGACAGCAGTAGGTGCCTGCAAAACTTGTGTTTTTTCTCATCTTTAAGATACAACTACTTATGCTCTTAAAACAAGGCTGTCTGCTTATTTATACTAGTGTAGACAACACTTGGATTTCCCTTATTAGTATGCTTCATAACCGCTTCACAGAGAGCTTCTGCTTGTTCTTTATCGTATCTCGTGTTGATGTGCACAGTGCCAAAAGCCGAGTGGTTGAACTGGGAACCCGACCAAGCCCCGAGGTTTTCCTCCCTTTGCTGCGCGTTCAGGGATATCTGTCATCCCAGCAGCCACCCAGCTCAGTACTCTTGGGCAGTAACTGGATACCTTTTGTTTAAACAAACAACAAAAATTGCTTCCTTAAGTGCTGACAGCCTTTTTAACCAATACATTTAAAAATGTACAGAATTAAAATCTAAAAAAATCAAAGACTGATCTTGTACAGATATTAGTGTTACCAGCATTCATGTGGAATTTAAAGGAGAAAAGAGATAAAACTAATGTTAAACAACTCTGTACCATAACATTTTCTGTAATGATACTGAAACTTAAATGAATAAAAAAATTCCTGGATCATTATTTAAAAGGTGACTGTCTTAGCCTTGTTTTTAATAAAAGGGGTGGGGAATACTTTCTCTTTTTGGGGAAGGATCTCCTGGCTCAAAAATTAAATGAGCACAATTACATTTGAGGGTTTTTTTTAAAAAAAAATTGAGAAATTTTGCAGCCTCTTTTTAAAAATAGTACTAAGTGGTGACATCTTACTTTTTATTTGAACTAATGTATTTTATGAAGCAACAGTCAAGGTTAATCTAACAACACAGTATTTAAATTCTCTTACAAACTAGCTAAACTGTAAGTGCAGTATTGACAATGCTACAACTACCTCTCGAGTTTTTTCTTAACTGTAAAACATTTGCTTTGGAAACACTGTGCTTCAGCTCAAAATATATTCTTGTCACCAATCTAATGTAACGTATTTATTCTTCTTGCAAAAAATACAAGAAGTTTGTCTAATCTTAGAATTAACTTGTAAGCAATACTTTCAAGATATGGCATAAGAAAAGATTAATATCCTTCCTACAAAAAGGTTTGTTTGTACACTGGCTGCTTAACATTTTCTTTTTTAAAGTTTTTAAAAGATGTATTCTACACATTAGATTTTAATTTGAATAACACTATATATATATATATATAAAATATTCAAAGATCAATTTTTTAAAAGTCAATAGATTGTGACTAAAAAAGTAACAAGTGGTTCTTCAGTAACAACATTCAGTAAAAAAAATGTTTTTAGTAATCAAAAATCTAGAATGTATGTCTACCCACTGATTTGGCCTTGGCATTCTGCTGAATTGCTTCACAAGATTGCATTTCTGTTTTGCTTCCTGGTGGCAAGCTTTATTGCCTTCATAGAGAATTATTTCTGAGCGAACAAATATAGGATTGCACTATAAGACTACATATTTGAAATTAGACTATATTGTAGCTCGATTCACTGTTACCTTGTATTACTTTAGCATTGGTCATTATTATTATCAATATGTTTCACATTTTCATTGTAATGTATCACTGTTTACAGTGTATTATATATACGAAGTGGTATTATTATTCCCTCCATTCACTGAACAGCTGTTATCAGAAGAATGGAAAGAACTACCGTATAACCCTCCTTGCTGAAACACATTCACATTCAGGCCCTCCTGAGCTGGTCGGGCACATGGCTACTGGAGAAGATGCCAGAAGAGTCCTGATGTCTACTCATACAGCACTGGATTCACATATAGTTGAATGTGTAGATTCCTCTTTATTGCGATTGTCTAAATCTATAATTGCACAGCCCAACCAAAAAAACATTATTGGTGACTTGGTTTTTCGACCTGTTCCTGGGGTTATTTAGGGCACTGATTCACAAAATTCACTGGATAGATCGCATCAGCTCTAGTTTCTTATGTATGGTTGAAAATATAAAATTTTAGTTTGTATCATAAGCCTGTGCTTTTGGTATGAAATAAGTAGATTTTCTTTTCTCTTAATTTTAATATGTTTACTTCATGCTTAAAAATATTGATTTAAACATTGAATTAAAACATCCTGATTTTTTAATGGGCGGGCAGAGTGAAGAATGGTATTGGCATATATTCTATATCTCAAAAACTAGAGTTGATGACCGGGGGGGGGGGGGGGGGAGAGACGAAGCTATTTTTGGAAGCAGCAGGTCAAATAGAAACAAGTTTTAACCTAGAAACAAGTCTTAACGTTTGGAACACTAAAATGTGTGTTGGCCAGTGTTCTCCTTTAGACTGTCTACCTGCTAATATTTATTATTTTAATATTTATTATGTACATAAAATACTGAAGAGGCTTTCTTTCTTCATTAGAGATCAGAGTTAAGAGAAAAATGCTTCAATTATCTTCATCGTGGTGCTCTCCAAATGCCCACTAGTAATGTATTGAGAGCCTAGCCAAACAGTTATTGTGTTTCTACAGAACTCCGTATTTACAACTGGTGATATTTCTGGAAAGAGACTGTTTTCAGATTATGTTGACATCGGCTGTCATCCTGTTAGTAACAAATGCAGGTGTTACAACTGTTTGGAATTCAAGCAGTCTCTTTTTTTCAAAGGAGAAACAATGGCCCTAGAATGAAAACACCAATTACTCTCTTATTCAAGAGGCCATTCAGTTAATGGTCCTGACAGGTGTAATTCTTATTCTATTACTACAGAAACTATTATTATATTAATTACATTATATTCTATTATTTACCATATATTGTGGGAACCAGCATGGTGTGGTAGTTTGAGCATTAGACAATGACTCTGGAGACTAAGATTCAAACCCCCATTTGGCCATAAAAACCTACTGGGTGACCATGGTCAAGTCACACACTCTTGGCCTGAGGAAACCCTGTGCTCGGTTCACCTTAGGGCCACCATAAGTCAGAAATGCTCATATAATTAAATGGCTAAAATTATGCCACTGCTTAAACCTTGGATGAGGAAATGGCTCCAGCCCATGGGCTGACTAGCAAATGAGGTGCTCCCTCTGGTTAGGAAACTTCTACTGCAAGACTATTCCTTTTTCCCTACAGCACTGTGTTTATTTCTGATCACTGACTGGACAGAAGCAGTAGGAATTTCTCTCTCAATGGGAAAACACTGCAGTTGTTTCCAGTAAGTGGAAGGAGCTAAAACGTATAGTATCTACTTATTTCAAAACAGGATAATGAAACATTAAATACATTGTAAACAAATGAATTGGACCAAGCAATGCGTTGCATCTCCAACAGCTGTTGCATGGAAGCTCTTTGCCTTAATGGACATGCAATGACTTGAGCTGTGCTTTACATACCTGGAGGGCATATATCCTAAAGAGAAAAGAATTACAGCCAAGCCCCCTTCCAAGCTGGCCTGCTCCTCCCACAATAAAGCTTGTGCTAAAATCCAGTCCCGTCCAGCAGAGGGATATATCCCCAAACTATTCCTAAATTCCATCTCTGAGCCAAAAAAAGAAGGCTTTGTTCTTATGTACTTACTGTCTGATGTTATTAAGGGGGGAGCTTTACATATTTATAAGTTTTTAAATGTACTCATGTGTGTGTGCTTATATAATACATGACATTTATGTAGAGTTGTCCATGGTTTGAAGGTTTTGGTTGATTGCTTGGCTGGCTTGGTTTGGAGTGTTTGGTTAATCATTTCAAACTGTGTTCTATACTGGAATCAGTATGTTAGATGCATCAGTAGAGGCTTCCTTTAGAGTTTGTTTTTGGAAATCTATTGCCTATGGTTGTTTCTCTGTGTACACTTTCACAAAAATTTATGCCTCTATCCTGATTTAGAGCATTAGAACAACTATAATATCACATGAATAATATGGGAGAAAAAAAGTAATGGAAGTCGATTGCCCACAGATTAGGTAAAAACTCCAGAGCTTAATTCAGAAACAATTTCAGACTATGATCAAAGATGTTTGACATAATCTTCCATTGATATTCATGGTTTGCAATCAGTTAGAAAATAGAGTCAAGAAATACAAATTGAATATTTGCAAGGCATAGTTCCTGTGGAAGTGAACTGGCCCTGCTCTGATTGAAGCCTATTCCATCTGAAGATTTAAGTATTATGCAGGAAAAAATTAAAGCACACAGATTTTAAAGAGTAGTTAGAAAAAAATGATTTAATATGTATATAACATAATTGCCGAAATTATGGTATGTGCGTTACAATATATGGAGGAAGTTAAAGGGTGTTCAATACTTTTCTGCATTACCTGAGATAATGGAAGTAATTTATTAAAGGTTTTGATCTAGTATGATTGCACATATATAATTATATGCATGTTTAAAGTAACAATTTTTTTATTCTAATAATTTCCTCTGATTGTACTTTAACCTTCTTGTCCTCTGAAAATTTTCTTTGCAGCATATATTATGAGAAGACGGCACTTCAAAATCATTCTAAGCCGTTCTAAATTCTGTCCATCATGCCTTAAATTTTAGTCATGCCCTCTGCATTTGAAAACACAATCCCTCCTGGATCTCTAAACACAGTAGCTGTGTGTAGAAAATTGACCACATTATTTTCTGGATGAGCAAAATGATGAGCTCAATTAATATGCTTTTTTTCCCTCTCTCTAGACCTATTTCTAAGTCTTATTACAACAATTACATTTTTCCTTCTCCCTTTGTAGAAGGATATTAAATTTTGTCTACTTTCATGTCGCATAAAAGAGATAATCCATCACCTTTAAAGAACTGGATGACTAAGGGTTTTGCTAATAGGTACCGAGTCTTTAATTTGTTACTAGTTCAGACGTTATGGAAAATGGATAGGACTGAAAATTATCATCTGAGAGCTGTTCAGCGCTCCTTGTGAAAATCACTAATGTAATGAACTCTTCAACTTAGCTGTCAGAGAAAGCTGTGAAAGCAGAAGGTGCTTGATTGAGGTTTCAAAGCAAATTTCTTTTACAATTATTCTTAAGAATTGCCATATCTTCCATCAGAATATTAAAAGACTTATTAGCATAATCTTGGTCAAAGTCTATCTGAGATAAATACGGTATATTTTGTCTCTTGATAACACTACAAGTGTCGCTTTTTCTCTTTGCTACAGATCACATTCTACCCATCTATTATTATCCATTCATAAATATATAAGCACGTTTTCCTTTAAATTAACATAATAATAACAAAAAGGAATTCTGTGGCATTTCAGAAATGCTTTTCCAATCAGTTCACATTACCTAAAGAACAGCTGATTGATCAAATATTTAGCTCTTATTTAAATCGGTTGTAGAAGACATGTGAAAGTTGTGAGCTAAGGTAGACTTGGCAAAGTGGAATCTTTTGCTTCCTGGGGGTATCTCTTTCACTCTGGGCCAGCCAAATCTCTCTTCGTTCTTCATGTTCTCTGGGCTCTTCTACACTGACTAATGAGGTAGGTTTTGTTGTGTGGATAATTAGATTGCCATATTTGGAACAGGATGAAAGGTGGCCTCAAACCAGTTACAGAATTCACAGTATCTGTTGCTAGACAGGCACCACAGAGTGTTTTTTCCCCCATTTCTGGGTGAGATGTGAACCAGCGCTCCAAAGATATACCGAGGCAAGGGGGGGGGGATAAGATATTTAGCAATGGAGAAACTCAATCCACCCTCCTTGCTGCCCAGCTATCCCCTTGAGGTGTTTTTCAGCAGCCCCTCATCTGAATTTGTGGAGCTGGTTTTACCATGCAGTGTAGTTTTCATTTGGGGCTCACTGAAGTGCATTAAGAGGCTTATTTTGAACTTTCCACCAACTTTGCTTGATCCACCTCCCCTTAATCCACCCTGCAGTGTGCTCTGGCAGCATATGTTTTGTAGCTGCTGCAGTTTGAAGCTAGCTTTAAATTGGATTATACGGTCATTGTAGATGTGCCCTCTGTGACTCACACAAATGGGTTATCCTGCGCTTGCACAGTGCAGGATAACCCATTTCTCTGAGTTCACTGGTGACCATTCGAAGAACTAGTTACATGTGTGCAGTATGCAAAGCTTCACTTCTTTTTTCCTTTTTTAAAATTAATTGTATATAGTGCTACACAAAATTATACAAGCATTCAAAACATTTTCCATTGGTAACACATATTTACATCATTTCCCCGCTTCCTCCCTCCCCTCCCTGAGAACAGTTTATGAATTTTGCTGTACTTATTACAATTGTTCGATCATGAGGATAATCTTGTTTAATTCCTTATATTTATTTCTCTCCTTTATTCTATAAATTAAACTTTTTCATTATTTGGCCCTTCCTGTAGTAACTTTTCCTTTTGCTAATATAATCTTTGAAGAGGTAGTCTGCTAAATATTTATACCATGTTTTCATATCCCATTTCTTTGGTCCTTCTAGCCTAAGGCGACTGAGGCTTTAATTGCATCTAATATGTAATTAAATAATAAAGAACTGGTAGCTTCACCTCATCCTATACATTGCAAGAACACTGTAGGATTTTATGCAGATCACAGGGTAGATTAGCATTGATATTTTGCCAATGTAGGTAGGAAAGATTAAAAATGGGGAAAGATACAATGTTGGTTTCTTGTACCTATAGAGATGTTTTAAATAAATATAATGTGATATAGAAATGAGGACAGGAAAGTAGAGCTGTAAGTACCCTGTTATGAGGAAAGCTTCATAAGGAGATAGGATGTTTTTACACAGTGTCAGGCAACACACACACACATATACCGAGATATAGCACTCAAAACTTATAATCTTCAAAATTCAAACAATCGAAAAACAGTGATCATTTCCTCATGCAGCTATTTATGGCCCCATCTACACTGACTTAAGTCAGTTTCACACCAGTATTGAAGAAAGTGTTTTTTGCTGTGCAGATGATTTCATAGGAAATCCTGGTACTAATGCACATTAAGGAGTTTCTTTTATGTGCTTTTGTGGGAGTTGGTTGGCTGCATTAAATTGTAAGTGTGGATGGGGCCTAGAATTGTATTTGCATTTTGATAAACTGTTGAGTTCTGAATAACAAACATGAACAAGAAGAATTGCTTATAAACTCTTTTTTTCTCATTATATCAAATTACTGTCAAATGTAGTGAATTCCCACAAACAGTTTGAAACACCAAAAGTTTTGCAAACCGTGTACACAGGTGTGACTGAACCAGGAGAGTGTGTACAAATTTATCTTCAGATGGAAAAAACAAACAAACAGGAAACAGGAGAAAAGATGTTTTAAGCTTCAAACTCTGTTCAAACAGATAGACAAAGCTTACAAATGCATGAGAGTCCATTTAGATGGGAGAAACATGTAAAACTTAAAGAATTATTTTTCTATTTAAGTGATGGCTTGGTGAAGAATATTGAGAATGGACTGGGACAAATAAATTGATACTTTTCTCAAAATCAATAATAAGAACATTGAAAATAGAAGGGGGAAATATAATAAAATGCTATATACAAACACATTGTTGAAATACAGAAATATCAATTTACATTAAAGATGATGAATAAAAGTTAAAGTACAAGAATTGGCTTTTAGTGAAATTGTTAAATTGTTTATATTAGTATTGCTCATGGCTATGTGTTAATTTTCAATATATCTGTCTTCATTTAGCGCATGTGGAAATGCAAATAAGTAGAACAGAAGTATAATAGTTTGAAAGCTGCTTTTGCTTAAGGAAGGGAGTAGTCAGTTGTGTTTAATGTTTTTATTTACTTATTTTCATTTTTTAAAGGGGGTAGAGTATGTTACATTTAATTGGCAGGGATAGGGGAGTCATGGAAGGTAATACTATGGGATATTTTGTATTTCATTCTTTTGTTTTCTCTTTTAGTGTCTGTGTTTTACTTATTACTTTCAATTTGCTAGATTTAATTTACATTTTTTAAAATCTAATAAAATAAATTTTAACAAAATGCAATTATATAATGGAAAGAGGACAGGATGTTCATTTTGCTTTTTAAAATAATGTTATACAGTTAAAATTAAACGGAAATGTAGTTGTGTACAGGAGAGGCACTATTTCATATATCATCATAAAATCGTCATATTCCAGCTATACCAAAATGCATAAAAACATGGATATTGGGAAAGCCTTAAATTAATTAATTTAGCCTTAAGTTGATTAATTTAGTGGGAAAGCACTAAAGAAGTATTTGTTCTTACCTCCTTGGAAAATTTAATTATATCTGAAAGACTAAAGGTGGAGTGCCAACTATGCACAAAAGTCAACACTAAAAACCCCAATATATTCTGAATTTAGAAAGGGAGTATTTAGATACATTCCAGTCAGAAGCTTAAAACAACATAATTAATTGTCAACTGAATCTTAGCCTGAAAGGAGCAGAGTCTGAAATTTTGGAATCAAGGGCATGGTAAAGACAGTATTTGCATTTACTTTATTTACTTTATTTGCTCCCCATGGGGACTCAAGGCAGCTAACAACCATCCACTTTGATCCCCATTTAAAACAAAGAGGATACAAAAATAAAAAAAACAATTAAATAGTACTGTGGAGATAAAGTTAAAATACAAGTACATTACAATATAATAAATAAATCAAAATACATTTTAAACACACAACCCCCCCCCCCCCCCCCACTGCCCTAATAGGGTCTGATGAATTATTCTTAATAGCCTCAGAAAGGTTCTGGGTTAGATCTGTTTTCTTTTGAAATATTGCTTTTTACGTTATTACTAGTGCAATTCTGAAAGTTCCTGTTTAGATTTTCTTTGTTGATCATATTTAGAGTTGTTTACTCCAAGCTCTATTAACCGGAATGAGTATTATCCTACCATTTCTTTAATTTTATTCAAGGAAACTGTTACATGGTGTCCTGCTGTGGATTTTAACAACCCCATCATACCATATCAGGATAAATAAAAGTTTTAAAGGCAATCCTTCCTTGACTCAAATATGCTAATGAGGTATTATTACCTCATAGTGCATTAGGTCAGAGGAGGTTGGCTTAGGGGTTTTTTTTTCAAACCTTTGTGACTTGTGCCACTGTTCTGACAGCAGAACAAATCCATTACTACCTTGCAAGAAGGAGAGGAGACATCTGCCAGTCAGTCATGAACGACTGAAAGGAGCTTGGCATTTCTAGGAATAAACCATGGAATGCCAATGCATCTTGCCAGCTTTATAGGTCTAATTGTATCACAGACAACTAATCCTCAGCTCAGCTATCTTCAGCATCAAAGCAGATTTCCTATTTGTTTTCAAAGAGAAGGTAAGTCTAGGAAACACCATTCAGCAAATGCATGCGTCTACAATAATGGAGTTATAAATGTCTTTTTAGGATTTCCCCCCACTCGATTACACATACCTGTCTTCTGTCCTAAAATTATGAACTTTTAAACTTTCCATCTTTACCAATGTAGCTGTAATTCCAAAGCAGATTATTATTCTGTATATTTCAAATTTATTGCAGCTTAACTCTAAAAATAATGCTGAATAATTTAATAAAACATGCACATTTCTGTCCAGGAGCAAAAAATGGTGTGTAGTTGTTCTTCCAATTTCATTATCTTTGGAAGAATCCTGTTAGGTAGGATAGGATAAGATATGAGAAAATGACTGGCCCATGATCACCAAATGAATTTTTGCCTGACTTGATGAAGACTAAATCTTTCCAGCTAAACAATCTCAAAATCCATCATCAGCAAATTGAAGAGGAAATTTTTGTTCTTGAATTTTACTTTTTAAGGCAAGAGAGGATGGAGGTGTTATGTGAATGCTTACACACAAAAGGAAAACTTTCCTAGACACAGCAAACGAGTGTGCCAAGAAAATGAATTCAAGCTAACCTCCTCGAAAAGGGCAGGGAGCATATTACAATGGCTCTCTCATAGCACCATGTTTTCTGTCATGTGTCCCTATTGTGATATCACTTGATCTCATTTCTAGATTACACCTACTACCTGTAAATGTGCTCAACTAGGATCACAACACATAGTCAATGGTTCACATATAGCTCCCTGGCTCCGTTATCTTTCTCTAACATTTAATGTGGTTAAAAGACAGTCTCATGCTAAAACAAAGGACATGTGGAGGATATGCCTTCTTTTAGTATGAAGGGGGGATATGGAAATTGGGAGGAGAAAAAACAACTTCTAATATTTCTGTCTTATGAACACATCACTAAATTTCAATGGTGGCAGCTTATAACATGACAAGAGATAGGGGCAAAATTGACCACCAGACCCACCAAGCTGAAAAATGCAGTACTTTTCATTTGATTTGCTTGACTTAGAGTCTTTTAAAATGTGCTCTTCCATGTAAAAAACAATTTTCCTTAAAAAAATAAGTATGAACATTAAAAACAGACTCTTTTAGGAAGTTAAAATTAAAGGAAGGCAATCTTATGGATAAGCAGAAACTTAACATATTTATTATATCCAGTAGCCCACCACTTCTTTACTGGGCCTGCATGTTATAAATTTTAATCCTACAGAATGTTTTGAAAATCCAGTGATAATGGGATTTATCTGCTCAGTGAGGCTTGTATATTTATTAACTACAAGTGTATATACCCGGCGTTGTCACTGCCCGCCTATTTTCTACCAAGTAAGGATATCAAAATCTTTCCAACAGTGCAAAAGGGGGAGGGGGTCTTAATCCACATGCTATTCATTCTTTTACCACTACTCAAAACTTTGGACCCTTTCACAGAGTCATATAACCCAGAAAATCAAGGCAGATAATCCATAATATCTGCTTTGAACTGGGTTATCTGCATCCACACTGCCATTTAATCCAGTTCAAAGCAGATAATGTGGGATTTTATACAGCTGTGTGGAAGGGGCCTAAGTACACTCCTAGATAGTTAGAGAACACATTGCAGGTGAAGTTGTATAAAAAGTATCAATCTCAAATCTCTTTTCTGTTATAATGTCTCAATGTACACAAGCATCTAAAACACTAGACTAAAATACTGTAAGTTAACCTGGGTCCCACAAAGGGAGAAAAGTGGAATATAAATTAAATAATAAAATGGATAAATAAAATGTCACTATCTTTATGTGTGGCAGTTTATAACAAAGACTCAAGGAAACATTGTTTGGAATAGTTATATCCAATATACAACATGCCAAGAGACAAGCTTATGTTCATACGACAGGATGAACATCGCTTATCCTGAATTCCGAACTCCAGAATCCAAAATCATTCACTTGGGTGGCTGAGATTGTAAAATACTTGCTTTCTGACAGTTCAATGTACGCGACCTTTGTTTCATGCAGAAAATTATTAAAAGTATAACATGATTACTTCCAGGTTATATGTATAAAATGTACATAAGACACAAATGAGTTTTGTGTTTAGACATGGGTCCCATCTTCAAGATATCTTATTATGTACATACGTGAAAACAAGAGGTATTCCAAAATCTTTAACAAATGGCATCTAAACACTTCTCGTCTGAAGCATTTCAGACAAGGGATACTCAGCCTATACTCCCTGCTATACTTAAGTCACATACTATAATGCTGGCATCTATCAGAAAATGTTTCCTATGTAACTGTTTCCAATATTATCTTGTTCTTACTTTGTGTGTAGGTATAACAAGAAGCAACCAGTTTTCAGAAGTCTCATCAAATACACAGAATTTGTATTCCAATTATGGGAGATCTTCAAAAAGCTCTTGAGAGAGGAGAATATATTCCTTTGAGAGCTCCTGTGTTTGAGAGCAATTTTATTCAGGTAACCAGAATTTTTAGAGGACTGGCAGTGTTACAGGGCATGAATGTCTCTAAATTATGCTGCAAACTTAATTTTTTCAATTTTTGCACTGATTCTGTGGTACAATCAGTACTTTATGTTATAATAATTTTCAATTACTACCTGAAGACATGGAGAAAATTATTGAAGGGTCATCTCTTGCTAGATCACTTTTCAATCTTGCCCCCTTTAGAGTTAATAATTAATATAGGGATGAAGAAGAAGCTATAGTTTATATTACCCCTCCCCACTACAGTAGAGTCTCGCATATCCAGCATAAACAGGCTGCCAGAACATTGAATAAGCAAAAATGTCAGACAATACATAAAGATTAAGGAAAAGCCTATTAAACCCGAGCAAAGGCAGGAGGGAGGGAGCAGGAGCTATTGACATCAATTCCAGGCTCCTCCCACACGCAAACCCCCCTTCCTTGCCTCCTGCCTTCAGTGCCCACTCTCTTTTTTTCCTTCCTTCCCTCTTCCATAAAGCAAACATTTCTGCTGCTGGCAAGAAAGAGGGGGGGGAGGGAGAGGGAGAGAGACGAGCCAGGCCAGGCCGTGGCTACAGGAAAGGGGGTGAGGTGAAGATGGCCGCCGAGGTCAAGAGCGCCAGAGAGCGAGGCCGGCGGAGCAGCCAGAGCAGCAGGCAGCCTCAGGGGGCCTCTCCCTTTACCCGCACAGAGGCCGCTTCCCTGAAACCTCGCCTGGGCTGAAAGCAGAGTCTGGAGCAAAAGCCAGAGAAGGAAGAGGGAAAGAAAGGAAGGGGAGCCTCATTACAATTCTCTGAGAAAGAGGAAGAGCCTTTTTTTTTTTAATTCTTCCAAGCCAGAAGCAGCTAAGGGGCGTTGGATAATACCAAATGTCGGATAAGCGAAGGGTGGATAAGCGAGAGACTACTATAGCTATCCTCGCTAGGGACAAAAAATTGCAAGTCACTTGGGTCTAGCACATGACTATTTACCAGCTGGGACCAGAAGGATAATAAAAGCTACTGTAAGATCAGCAGTGCTCAGCCATCCTGGGAAGAGTTGTGAATCTCCTTAAAAGCTTTTCATGAACCATAAGACATTTCCATACAGTTGGCTGAAAATATATGTCTACTTGGAGCAAGATGTCAAGTCCTTGTTCTTGTATTCATATAATTCCAGGTCCTTTTGGAGAGATGAATGTTTGTATCTATTTCAAACTAGTTTCAGGCCTGGGTTTGATTCAGATAATTGACTTGGTCTTGGAAAAAACCACTTAGGCTGTATATAAGCACATTCTCAAATTTCCATACATATATACAACATTTTCTGATAATAAATCAAAAAGAATCCTAGTTATATCTGTGCCATATTCTATACCTCTAGCTTTATTTCATTGTACATTTTTGGAACCAATTCACACTGTTGTGAGAAATTACAAAAAACAAACACACAAATAAGCTGCCATTGCATTTACTGAGATCAAGGACCGCTTAGTCAAAGAACCAAAAGAACGTTGTTAGTATTATAATTTGTAATGTTTACCGGCTCTCCTCCACTGCAGTGCTTCCTCTTTCAAATATTTTTGTTTGATAGCTTCATATGATATAGCATCTGTATTATAATAAGATATTATTAAGATTAATAGTATATTGGTGTTCCTTGCACTAGTTTCTACCTTTGTACAGTGTTGGATGGATGAATGGATTGTTTAGCAACCTTGAACCCTACCTTTTTGATCAAACAATATCAAAATTAAAATTGAAAGCATTTTAGAGCAAAACTTTAAAAGCCAATTCTCCAAAAAGCAATAGAAACAATAGCAGCAACAAGAACAAAAAAAAAAGTACTTCAGTTAATAATCTCTCCTTCATCACGAACTCTCCAGACACTCTTCAAAGGCAGCCTCACATAAAAGACATCACAGTAATCTCCTCTGGATAATATTATCAGAGGTCTGAGTCTCCTCTTGGGACCAATGCTGCAGAGAGGTCCAGGGGAATTAAGAGCATTACATTAAAGATGATATGAAGCAGGACACTCCCGCTGTCAAGGCTTTATCATGGCAGTCTGTAGTCTCAGGGCAATCACAATATTTAAGTAAATAGAAACATGCTAGCATGAAAACAATCACTTTTGCACCTTCTGTCCAATAGTGTTATGGTGTCACTTCAGTGATGCATATCCTCACAATCAGTATCCCTCAGTATTTTGGTTGATCCCACCTGCTTAAATGCTGCTTAATTATTATTTTTTTGCTTTTTTCAATGCTGTGGTTGCACAGTGCCAATGCTGCTTGCAAATGAAGGGTGCTCCTATAATTGTGCAATTACAGCAAAAGAAGTGTTTTAAAGAAAAATCAGGGGAACTGAGTAAAAACAAAATTGTTTCTGTGGACTATGATATGGTCTTTATCTAGACATGGAAAATGCAGTAACTTCACCATTCTTGGAGATAGGGAGGGGGAACAAAGCAGAACCATGCCAATTTACACCACATAACTATAATAATAATAATAATAATAATAATAATAATAATAATAATAATCTGAAACGAATCCCACAAGATCGAACAGACAGATGCCTCGGTTACCTCACCTGGCAATGCTTCAAGACTGGTGTCCAAGTCGGAATGAATCTGAGCGACTGTCTGAAAAATGGTGAGCGAACTCGCTATACCGAGTTGCCGAGAAGTCAGGTGCCCCCCCACCCTGAGGAGGGTGGAGGAGCTCCCCAACAACTCAGAACAACTCAGAAGATCTATTTGTTGCAGACGCAATGCGGGCAGTTGTGAAGACCTTCCTGGCTGCCCGCAACGCCGCGGAATAAGCCCTAATAGCGGCTTTAGACCGTGCTCGGTCAGAAACGTCACGAGTTCTCCGCCAGCGACACTCTAGTCTCCTTCTCCCACGTTTCATCTCCGCCAGCTCCCCGGTGAACCAGGGAGCCGGGGCAACTCCACACAGCAAGAGGGGACGTTCGGGAGCGATCATGTCAATAGCCCTGGACAACTCGGTAACTGCCCTAATATCGGTACTGCAGCAGAATGAAACAATAGTTGAACAACAGCGATACTAGAACTATTAACTTCTTTCTCATCAATGTAGTCCAATAACAATAGAAATACAATACAACAAGTTATGTTGATGTCCCATAAGGAAATGTCAAACATGGGAACTAAACCAGTGCAATCATGCAACAAACCTATTGTATGATAAAGCAGATCTACATGTTAATATCTATCTCCTCAGCCTCTAGAGTAAGCCATGTCACTTCAATTCCTAAACCAGGTCAAACACCAAGTTGAAAATTATTCTGTCTCATCCAGGAATATATGGAACTTGACTGTTATCTTGCCCTTTTATGGAACATTTAAAATCAGTATACTTTTCTTTAGAGGGAGTCTCATGATCAATTACAGTGCCTTGAATCAGATTTCCTATTGATGCTATTTCCAGTCTCCCTTTTAACAAACCAGAAAAGACCTGACAGACAGTAGGCCTCCCTTCCCCAAGATTCTTCACCTTCACACAAGCTATACATCTTGTTATCTGTCCTCAACTTCAACTTATGGTAAAGCGATACATATTGAGCAATATTTATGTATCAATGATATAGGAACATTCACATGAACAAACCCATTCTACAGAGATGATATCCAGATCAAAAGGAATTTGGGTAATTTTAACTGACGAGTGATCCATTGAAGGCTATATGAACTCTCCTCAAATGTCAAAATGTAACAAGCTCTGATTGCTCTATTAAAATCCACACTAGCAAACAGGTCATCTTAGCAAACTAAAACCTTTATAAAGAAAAATATATTTGTCTGAGGGTAAGGAGAGATGATGATGATGATAATGGAGTCTGGTTGGTTTCCTTCTTGAGTGTGCTGTAAAACAGACAGTTGTATTTGATTAAATATGTCACATCTTACTTCTTGCACTGCCCCTCCAGCCACATACTCCACCATAACCTGTAGCACCTCGTAAGAACAAGAATTCACCTGACAAGAATTTTGAGGGGTTGTTTTTAAAGTAACCTGTTATATCTTTTCAGGTCAACAAAAGAGGTGAATCAATTTACCTTCACAACCGCCCCAACTATGTAACTATGGGCATTTGTGCCTCCAGCCCAGAACTGCATTTGCCAAATGTGATGTTGCTGGCACATTCAACTCCTCCATCCTCTCAGGAAAATATTTCAACCCGTCCAGCAAGATCAAAGCACGTAGGCTCTGAAGACAAACTTGTACTTACCAGGTGACTTAGTACAAAAGAGCAGTGAATGATTGGGAGAAAATTACATGAATTACAGCTGCTTGTTCTATCTTGGTTTCAGGAAATGGGGCAAAATCTATGCAATTTTCCCCAGACTCTCATACACTGGGCTGGGAGTCAAAAAATTCCTATTCCCAGGATCCCTAGCAATGTGATGAATGCTAGGAGCTGTATTCCAACATTTCAATTGCCATTTAATTAATTCAGAATTTTAATCTTTCTAAATAATAGCACCATGTATTTAAATCAGGAATGCATATTTCACATAATATGCATAAGCTGCCCCTTGCTCAGCTCCTGGGGACTCACTCCTGGCAGAACTGAGTCCCTGACTCTGCAAAGCCAGCAAGCAACACCTGCTGCTCAGAGGCTGGAGCATAAAAAGGACATCGCCTGCAGGGCCTCAGGCAAAAGCAAGAAGTGAAGGTACCATCACCAGGGGCTTGGAGGGAAGGGGCAGTGTTTGTTTCCCTTGCTGCCCCTGGCTCATCTCCTGGGGATTCTGGCCGCTTGGTGCTGCCAGACTCCATCTTGACGCACCTCCGTTTCAGCATCCTGGGGTCAGCACAGAGATACTGGCATTTTTTCTTCCGGCCATGGTCCTTGACTCACCTGGGCCCTCTCGAGTGAATGCTGGCACTGCGACACCAGTTTTGCCTGATGGAACATCTGCTCTTTTAAAACTATGTTTTAATGTTTTATTGCATGTATATGTTTTAATTGTTTTATAATTTGATATGTTATATTTATTATTTGTTGTATAATGCGGCAT
This sequence comes from Anolis carolinensis, assembly GCF_035594765.1. NCBI lineage: Eukaryota > Metazoa > Chordata > Lepidosauria > Squamata > Anolidae > Anolis > Anolis carolinensis. The sequence goes on from NC_085841.1 coordinate 305,637,149, forward strand.
TGAATTTTGCCATAATCTGTAAGCCGCTCTGAGTCCCCTTCGGGGTTGAGAAGAGCGGGGTATAAATATAGTAAATAAATAAATAATAAATAATAATGGATGACGTTTTTGGCCTTAGAAGCAAAAGGATCATTCTTCCTGTTGGTGGCACTCTTTTTACAGGTGGGATGAGTGTATTTTTCATCCAACCTCTGATGGCAAAGTCTTGAAGTAAAACACTGGTTCTCTAATCCTGCATGAGGGCGGTTAGGATACAGACTAATATACCCATCATTCCCCACTGTTATAGCATAACTGACTTGCAGGCTTGCGCTAGGTGCAACATTGTCTGCCAAAGAACCTCCTCCACATGGCTATTCCATTTAAAGTGAGGCGGTATAAATAAGGATGACTTTTTTTTCTACTGGGGCCAACACTACTATACTTTAAGATGCCAGACACAATGATTTTAATTTTTCCATGTAATCATGTATTTTTTACTTTGTATCTTGTTTTTCTAATTGTGCCTGGCATCTTGAAGTACACTAGCATTGGCACTAACAAGAAAAAATCCAACCTCGATTGATCCAAATCTTGATTTAGAAAGTGGGATTATTTAAATGCCACTCTATAAACCAGTACAATGAAGAGTGGTGTGCATAAACTTTTAAATACATAGATACTTAGAAGTTCTTCTGGATCATTCAACGGATCCATCTAGAAATCCCTCTACTTATTTATTGCCTTTTCTTAAGCAAAAAAGCAGCTTCCTCATTAAGAACACTTAAAAAAAAACCTGACCATACATTTACAATTTAAAAACCATGTCACAGAAGAAAAAGGATAAGACATGTAAGTATGGAGTTTGTTTCCAACAGGTACCAAATCCCAAAAAAATGAAAAATGAGATCTAGATGGTAGCACATTGTTGGTTAGGAGTAAAATACTATGTACCAACCAAAACCATCAAAATGTATCCAATCACTTTTGCTACAGGGTTTAGAAAAATGTATTTTACAGTAAAAGAATGTGTATCTTCAGCATGTTTTTTTTCAATTCCTGTGAAATTTGTTCAAATGGATTTGGTACATTTTGGAAACAAGCTGCACAATTGTTCATAAAACAACTGTAGAATGAAATGGTTTTCAGCAGGAAAAACTATTACATTGCAAAGGTGAAAAGGCGAAGATAAAAAGAATGTGAACTTTAAGCCTGAGCCAAAACAGTCCAAATAGTGAAAGGGATAATAGGTGAATGGGATTAAATGGATATTCTTTGGCCGTTTCCGCACAGGGATAATATCTATCACATAATTTAGTCAAGAGCATGGTAACTACTAGGTAGGGGCTGTATAACAATTGTTTAAACGCCTCAAACCAATCTTCCAGATACATTAGCATTCAGAATCATGGAGCTTTAAATTTTTTGAAAATAAGTGTAATCTAGCAGAGTGTTTCTCAGGTTGCTTATAATTTTTTGCCAGAGTGCCAGGGATAAGCACCAATTTGTCTCCACTGGCTACAAGCATTTCCTTCTTTCTTGGAAATTCACCAAGGAATGGCAGCCAATGGTTTGGGAACCAGCACCACCCTGGGCACTAGCACTTTGAATAACACTGATCTAAGCAACTTAGCAATGCCAGCAGTTATGGACCATTACAATTTCTTTACCATCATACACTACAATTTTTAAAAATGAAGCATTTTTGTGCATTTATTAGTAATTTGTTTATCAACCTTTTCAAATGACTATTAAATATCATTAATTGGTTTTCCCTTTTAAATTGAGAATAGCACCAATGTACCCTGTGAAAGGGCAGATACAATTTTTTTCTGTGTTTATTGAGCATGCAGTGCAGAACAAGAGGTTCTCCTCCAAGGGTTTTATTATTGTACAGGTTTTTCCAATATGATAATCAATGCTCGTTTTCTGTGAATTATAGGATGACTCCACAGTTTTCTTCACCAATCTATGTAGGTAGGTGAGGGATCATTCTGATTTTAACATTAGCAGCATGTGGCTTCCTGGTATCACATGTGTTGAATGAATCTGTATCCCATGATACAAACCACACTGTAGAGATACACTGTCTTTTTCCTTTCTACTGCCTATATAAAATGAAAGACAGCTTCCTGGAACTCATCTGAGAATTGTCTTTTAGGTACCTGTCCTTGAAGTTGGTAGACCTTTCTGTTCACTCTGTTGAGGAGAGACGCCTCAAGCTAAGGCTGGTGAATGGCTGTGCCTACTACCTAGCACTATGTGCTCCACCAGAGAAGCAGACTCGTCTCTTCCATCAGTGGATGCAGCTCATTGATCGATTGAAATCTCATTCTCCATGTAAGGAATTTGAAACCCAACAGGAAAACAAAGCCATCATGAACACAACACTGAAGGTGAGCGCTAATTAATCAAGAGTTCTTAGAAAGCAATGTTTTGGGCACAGAAAAAAGGACAAATAACAAATATATGGGTAAAATTGCCAGCTTGCCTAATGCCAGGGGCAGCACATTATACAACTGTGGCACTAGATTTTCTTGATTCCTGAGAGTACTGTGAAAACAAATGTATGTTTGTGCATTTTCTGAAGTGTTCTCACTGGGCATCAAGGAAAAATAGAAGATGCATAGCAAAAGCACTTCACTGAGATATTTTGGTTAGTCAGTTCACATTGCCTATAAGCTCTATCTGGGTAAAAAGAAAAAAAAATTGAGGCCACTTTAAATAAATGTGTGTGTGTTTCTGCTTGAAAAGGGAAAGTCTACGAAAAACTAAACTCCTACAGTATTGCTTTGATCAAATGTGAGCTATTGTCAGTAACAGTGCATATGATTTTGCTGGGAATTCGGAACAGATTATGTAGGTCATCAAAGAATTGCAATTTTACAACCCCATTCAGTGCTTTTTGTTTTTCGAATGAGTTGGCTGTAGTCTCGACAAGAAATCAAACATAAGTCACAACATCATATTTTTCCAATTAAAAAGTAGCGTCTTAAGTTAGATCATTCTTCTGATGGCACCAGTTTGGCTTACAACTGACACTATCAGCTCTCCAAGTTATCTGCTGCTCCCTGGGCAGGGGTAATCGTCTGGTGTTCATGTGCTCATATCTTTCCCTTTCATCTTCTCATGATATTCCAGATTTCTTTAAATTTTTCAGTACATACTTGTGTAAAGACACCAAAAAGATCGGAATGAAAAAATCCATTGAGACAGAATTGGAATTAAAAGTACTTCATGTTCAGAACGCCCAATATATTATTTGTGGTCCCCAAGCAACACTCAGTCCCAGGACTCTGAAAAATGCTTGCATTTAAATGATGCTTCACATTAGATGGGGAGCTACATTTTGAAATGATGGTCTTTGTAATTTTCCAGACCGAAGAATTAGCTGAGGACTTCAGTGAGGATGAGGATGAAGAGGATACAGTAATTTTTAGCTCCTTTGTCTGAGATCCTGGATGTAAGCAGGGTGGGGGAGAAGACGAAAAATGGATTACTCTTGTTTACCACTAAACCAAAAGTGAACAAGCCACACCCTCAACGTGATCGCAGTGCAAGATAGAAAAACCAAGTTCTTATTCCAGCATTATGTATATGTGCTTTCTTCACTGGATCTACAAATTTTTGGTCCCAATTTTGACAGACCGAATAGGCTATATTTGGAATAATGAATAATGTACTGAAGTCTTCCTTAAGCTTCACACCCCAAAATAAACAATATCTGAGTGTTTCTGTTTCTCAGGGCAAAGTTATTTTGGAAACTTCTGAGGTTTGCCTATCTATCCAAGATGATTAAAATCATATTCTCTCTTTTGTGCCAAAAATATACTTACTGAAACGTTGAAAGATAATTACATACTGTTACCTATAACATTATCTCTGAATCTGGAAAATCTTTTACTCTGGCTGCACATACATTTATGAACGCACTCACTCTTGCTCTCTCTCCCCCGTTTCAAATTTTCATTCATCTCTGCCGATTCTTCTATTATTCATGATGTGCCCTGGAATGTATCTTCATCTGCACTTTAAGGTAAAGGGGAACTGAATCAGTTCTGTGCCAACTGCATGATGCTGATTCGGTGAAGTCACAGACATTCTGGAACTTTCCCAAAACTCCTTGGGCACATGTAATCAACTGCAGTGCTATTCGGAAGGCAGCCATGGTTGGTTACACTGCTATCCTACTTTCCCTGGAGTTGAGTAGCCTGGGGATGGGGATGGCACCAACCTTGCCCCGAATCTGCTGTTTGCAGTGCCTACCAGACATGAAAATGAAGTTAGACACTGCTCAGTGCTTGGAGTGATGATATCCAGAGCACCTAGGCAACCAGAAAAGGTGAGGGGGTGGGGAAGGGAGCAATTGCACTTCACCTTTCCTTTCCCTTCTTTCTCTTTCTCATTTTGTCTTGCCGTTCTGGATATCATCACTCCAGACAAATGGCCAATGGAGCAGTACCAAACTGGTTCTGCCACCATGCAGCAGTGCATTTACCATCCAGCCACTGGGGCAGTTTGGGTGTGTGGAGTGTAGCCTCCAACCAGCTTCTGAGCTGGCTCCATGTGGAACTAGCAACACTGGTCCAGAGTACACTACTCCTAACTACCGTTTAACTCCCCCCCCCCAAAAAAAAGTGTCCTCTCCATGTCTTTCAAGTACAGCATGATTCTTTCTTTCTCACCACAAAAAGGTGGGGGGGGGGGTACAACATCACATTTGATTCATTTTAGTATGTTTTTTTTATTATTATTTGCAAATTTCAATCTGGTTCGCTGGATACACTGGAGTTAAACTTCAGTTATATTAATTTTGGAGGTGGGATCAGAACATAATAGGATACATAATGAGGCAATTTGTGACATTGCCCCAGATTTTACAGTCATGTCAGGCAGGTTTTAAGACATTTCTGGTGTGAGAAAGCAATAAATTGCTTACTGGGAGTCAGAAGATTTTTTGAAAAGAATCAATTTGTTTCATGCTTTGTCTCAGTTCATTCCTTCACTAATGCACTGGAATTTGTATATATATATCTCAATACAAATGTTTCTCTTCACTTTCCCCAGAAATCTTTTTGTTCAAAAACTACTAGTTTTAAGTCTGAGAGGTCTAGGAAGATATTTTATGTATTTCTCTCCCTTTAATCCCCTTCTCGCATCGCATCTGTAATGCTTATGGATCCACCCATTCCAATATTTCCCAGGGCTTATCTTCCTTTTCCATAAATGCTTCTGCACCATAAGGCAACACGTTAAAAGGTTGGGGCTTTTGTTTTATGTTTTTGTTTTTCCATTTCTCCCCTTCTTTTTTTACCTACCTACTTAGGCAATCCCTTGTTGTCTGAGTATGATGACCTTCCAAGTGTAGTGTGTTGGCGGTGAATACATAGGTGACTGTGGAGCCCTATTCTTGACCCGCATGTTCTTCCACAGTGAGGACATCAGTTTTCAAGTGGAAGGCGGTCCCGGTCAAGGTTGGCTTGACATGTCTTTCTCTTGGCACGTTTCTCCCTTTTGTCCTCCATTTGTGCCTCTTCCACAGCACTGCTGGTCACAGCTGACCTCCAGTTAGAGTGCTCAAGGGCTAGAGTTTCCCAGTTCTCAGTGTCTATGCCACAGGTTTTAAGGTTAGCTTTAAGCCCATCTTTAAATCGCCTTTCCTGTCCACCTACATTCCATTTTCCGTTCTTGTGTTAGAAGTATAGTTACTGCTTTGGGTATTTGTACAACGTGGCCAGTCCAGCGAAGTTGATGCCAAAGGATTATCATTTCAGTGCTGGTGGTCTTTGCTTCTTCCAGCACACTGACATTTGTATGCCTGTCTTCCCAAGAGATTTGCAGGATTTTTAGGAGATAACGCTGATGGAATTGTTCCAGGAGTCGAGTGTGACGTCTGTAGACAGTCCACATTTTGCAGGCATATAACAGGGTTGGGAGGACAATACCTTTATAAACAAGCATCTTGATATCATAGAATCATAGACTAGTAGAGTTGGAAGAGACCTCATGGGCCATCCAGTCCAACCCCCTGCAAAGAAGCAGGAAATCGCATTCAAAGCATCCCCGACAGATGGCCATCCAGCCTCTGCTTAAAAGCCTCCAAAGAAGGAGCCTCCACCACAGCCCGGGGGAGCCACCACAGCCCGGGGGATATCCCTACAGATGTCCTGATCCTCAAACACTCTGTTTCATTTGGAAAAATGCTGCACTTGCAGAGCTCAGGTGGTGTTGTATTTCACTGTCAATGTTGACTTTTGTGGAGAGGTGGCTGCCAAGGTAGCGGAAATGGTCAACATTTTCTAACATTACACCATTAAGCTGTATTTCTGGAATTGCAGAGGGATTGGCCAGCAACTCGTGGAAGAGCACTTTGATTTTCTCAATGCTCAGTAAGAGGCCGTTGGAGTTCTATAGAAAATGTTGTTGTGACCTTGGTTTTGGCTTTCAGTCTGCTGAGGTTAAATAGCTTGTCATCTGTCCAATAGATTATTTCTACTCCAGTGGGAAGTTTCCCGTTAACAAGATGGAGTATCATAGCGATGAAGATGGAAAATAAGGTTGGGGCAATAACACATCCCTGTTTGACACATGATTTCACCTTAAATGGGTCACTTTGGGAGCCATTGCTGTCCAAGACTGTCGCTATCATGTTATCATGGAGGAGCCACAGGATGTTCACAAATTTGTCAGCGCATCCGATTTTTTGGAGGATAATCCAGAGAGCATAGCGATTCACCGTGTCAAATGCCTTTGCAAGGTCAATAAATGCCATGTACAGAGGTTGATTTTGTTTCCTGCATTTTTCTTGGAGCTGTCGTGGAGTGAAGATCATGCCCATTGTTTCTCTGGAGGGGTGGAAGACATTCTGGGATTTTAGGAGGGTGTCTTCTGAGACAGCTAGAAGGTGGTTTGCCAGGATTCTTGCGAGAATTTTCCCAGCAGAGGTTAGAAGAGCAATACCTCAATAGTTTCCGCTGTCTATTCTTTCCCCTTTTTGAAAAAGGTGATGATGATGGCATCCTTGAAGTCTGCTGGGATTTTCTTGATCACCCACACTTTTTCAATTAGCTGGTGGACTTATTGTGTCAGCTCAGGTTCACCCTTTTTAAAGATTTCAGCAGGGATCCCATCAAGTCCCACTGGCTTTGTTACTTTTTTGTTGGCTGATGGCGTTGCTGACATCCTCCAAAATAGGCAGTGCTGCAAGAACATCCCTGGTTACCTATCACATTTGTCAATCACTGCTATGGCTGCTGCCCATCAAAGAACTAACTTTTTGTCAAGGATGACAAGAAAGAAGAAATAAGAACTAACAGGGAGTACTTAATCAAAGAAAAAGAGCAATAAAAACTAAAAGGGAGAGAAGAGATAGGGATAAATGACTGGTTTCACTACTATCAATTACACAATCAGTTTACGAAAGACGCTAGGGTAGGGTTCTCCAAAAGAAAATTAGCGTTGGAGAACATTTTTGAGAAGAGTAATAAAGGATTAAATTCTAGTCTATAAATACATCTTAGAATACAATTTAGAGGATAATCGAAGAAAAACAGCTGTGATTTCTTGGGCTAAAGATCTAGGGAAAAATATTTGGAGAATTGGGAACATCTATGGAAAAGAGGATTTAAATTTTCAGTAGCTGGATCCATCAGAGAAAATGTGTACAAAATGTATTACAGAGGCTACACAAACTCAGAGATGATAGCTAGAATAGATAAATCTTATCGAGGAGAATGCTGGAGGTGCAAAATGCAGAAAGGTACTTTTCTCATGTTTTGTGGACCTGTAGGTTAGTACAATTTTTGGGGGGAAAAGGTGCTTTAAAAAAAAAACAAGTTGATTATTAAAAAGGTTAAGAAAGACCCAGAAATGTGTCTTTTAGGATTATTTAGAGAGAGAATCAGCAAAGAAGATGAAGATATAGTTTTGTTGCTGTGAGATTAAAAATAGTGAAATCTTGAAGAGGGAAAAAGAGTTACTCATAAAGGCCTGGAGAGAAAAACCATTAAGAATATATTCACATAGCCAAGCTAACAAATGGTATTGGGAGAGGAAACAATGAAGAATTCGTTAAAAAATGGAGGCTAGCATTTGGATATCTGGAAAGGAAGACAAATATAGACTTTAAAGTAGCCGCAAGGGGAATTTACTAAAACAGATATAAAGGTAGGTTTTTAATAGATATACAATTCACACTGAGTGGTGTTAGAAGTCATAGGTAGTGGGTTCACAGGTATGGGGTAGGAAGGAAAGGGTTTGTTGTTAAGATGTTATAATTGTGCAGTTTAAAAAGATATTACAATTGTACAGTTTCTGCTAGTTTCTGCTAGTTAGTTACTGTACTATTTGTACTTGCTTTTTGTCTGTCTTTTACACACAATAAAATTAAAAAATTTGCCATAAAAAGGATGACAGGAAAGGCAGCAAGACAAGTAAACTCACAAACATAAATGTCACTTCCTGGAAAATGAGTTCAAAATTATAGTAGACTTAGTTTAACAATTTTAATAATGCCATCTATCAGTATGCATTGGTTTGGATTTCTGTAATATAAAATATTAATGATATTGTTGACCTACTATTGGTCAACAATATATTAATTTTACACAAATTTTCCCCTAGAAACTTGCTAGAGAAATTAAATAGCACCCATTTGTTAAATAAAAATAGACAATCTACAGATGCACTCTTACTAGCAGCGACTAATTGAGCCATTCAGAAGCCTAGAGGTAAACACTAAGCCTCAGTTGTTTACTTGCCAAATCTTATACTTCTAAAATTATTTATACATGAATTTTGTATTGGAAAAGACCATTATCTTGGTTTTACTATAGGTAACAAGCTATTTATAGAAGCAGTAGGTCAAAAAGGCTTGCATTGGCTGCATATCATCAGGTCACCTTAGTTACTTGTATGTAAAACAAGAACACATTCTTTTCTCTGAAAGGCTGTGAAAAACAATCACTCCTTTGTATGATGCTCAACATGATATATAACTCAATCCATAGCCCTTTTACTCCAAAACAATTGGATTTATGCTGCAATTTTATGCAGACTTACTGCCAAGAAAAAAATAGGATAAGCTGCAGAGCATAACCAATGAGACTAAAGTAGGCCAGTATCACAAATATATATGCTTACTGCAACAAAATAGAAATAATAATAATAATAATAATAATAATAATAATAATAATAATAATAAGCATTATGTCCATCAGTGCTTGAAAAAGTAATTAGATGGAAATTGTTGCTGCTATAATGATTATCAAGATTTTTTTCTCGGTTTCACCCAATTCCACAGTATTGCTGTTTTTGAGTTACACATCCTGGTTTTCTTTTTCATTTAATTGTTTCAGGCTGTTCTGCAAGTGTCAATTTATCACTTTGTGCGCCCTTCACAAGTCACTAGTTCTGCACAATTCCAGTGGATTTTCTGTTGAAATTTTAACATTTTATGTATTTTCTGTTTTTCATGTTCCAAAGGAAAACAAAAATGCAATAGAAACTGCCATAAACCAACAAGCCAAGAAAGAACGAACAAAAACGCAAATCATTAAGAAAGCATCTTCCAAGCATGTCACTATTTCTGACATAGTGATTCCTATTGAAAAAGTTCAAGACACCCAAAGCCAACTCTATGTCTCTATGAAAGCTAGTGTACATTCAAAGAAACAAGATGTGTCTGGTAAAGAATTATCCAAGAAGACTGTCACAAAAAGTAAATCAAGGTATATGCTCTATATTAGTATAATATTGGAAATACCTACTTCCCCAACTTCTATTTCAACAGTTTATCTTTTACATTAGGTTCATATATATGTGATGCTGTCTTCGAGGCTTTCTTTTTGTATTCTTTGTTTGCAATATCTTCCTCCAAACAAAAAGTTGAATGAAATAGGTCTAAAATTGTTAGAGAGGACAAAATAATAATAATAAAACCATGGTGGAATTGCCCTTCTAGGAGTAGTATTTGGAAACCAACAAAAATCATTTTGGGGGCTGCTACTTTCTAAGATCTTTTGTGGGACCAATGTAGCCCCCATCCCCTGAGAGTTCCCCACTCCTGCTCTAAACAAAAGACATAAGATTAATCTGGGTGATGGTAGGAATTAATATCAGTTTCTTAAGAAAGATTGCAAACTGATCGTTACTATGTAAGAGCATGGAGCTGCAAACCATCCGTTTATTTCCAGACTCTTACAAAGATAGGATGATTTTGAAATATGCAGCTAAAAAAAATCCAGAGGGCAAGAAAGCCATAGAACCTCAGTCTATCCCAAGTTTTGTCAAGAAAAAATATCACTGGAGCTAATTTTCAGTCAGCTTTCTCTTCCAGATGTTGTTTTTTCTTTTTTTCTTTTTTTTGGGGGGGGGGGGGGGGGTTCAAAACAAACAAAAAAAATCTTTGAGATGAGAGAGATTGGAGATAAATATCTTTCAGAATGCATCTCCATACTAGGTGCACCACCACAACTTTCCTAGATTGCAGCCTTGGTATCTAATTTAGTACTTTCAAATGTATTTTATATGATGTAATGAACGGGGACAGGTGATTTAAAACCGTCTTTCCTGATCAATATAATCTTCTCTCCCTCTGGAAAGAATCATTTGTCTGTCACTAAAAAAAGATTGTTATTTGCATCCTGGACTAGAGTGTTGTGCAGTTGGAGCCACTTAGTGTCAGTAATTCCAAATGGTCTCTACAGGCCTGTTTATTTATATTTGTGCATATTTTGATAAAGTCAAAATTGGGGATTTGTGTGTAAATAATTAAAATGGGGCATATTGGGTTATGGACTCCAAGTTAATCGCCCATATTTGTCCTATGTTGAAGGAGTGGATTTCTTCTTAATTACCAAGTCCATGAATCCTTTGAAAATGCCCCTGGCTTGTTTAGCAGATGTGAAGATGGAATCCCATGTTGACTGATTTGTAAAGTCACCCCTGCAACACCAATATAAATTATATATTTCCTGTATAGTTATAATGGAAGCTTCTTAAGCAAGAGTCCCCGAACTATGGGCTGTGGGCTGGATGGATTCTTCAAAAGTCTGGCCCCTATCCTAAACTTTAGACTTAGAGTCATCTTACATTTGAAACGCCTTGAACACACACAACAACAATCCTAATTAACTTGACTATCTCATCAGCCAAAAGCAGGACAACACTTCCCACTGAAATACTGTAAAGTTTATCTTGGCTAAAACTGTTTTTGATTATAAATATTGTATTGTTCTTTCATATACTTTTTGCACTACAAATAAAATGTGTGCATAGGACTTCCTTCATTTTTAAAAACTATAGTCCAATCCACTAACATTCTGAGGGGCCATGAATCAGCCTTCTGCTTAAAAAGTTTGAGGACCCCAGTTCTTAAGTTTCTTCTTCTTCTTACTGCTTTCAGAGAACGAGGATTCTTTTCCATTTCAGAAAAAAGACTCCAAAGTTCAGGTATGAATTAAATTTATTTTGTGAGCATTTACAAATTTTCTGTCATTCTCTTCTCATGAGTTACATTAACTTTGGCCCACATAACATTTGTTTAAAATTCATGGAACAAGAAGGGAAATGCTAATCGGCATCTGGATTTGGTTAGGAACTATAAGAGATTTTACAAATCTGGTTATGACTTTACAAACAGGAATCTAGTCAACTGTCTACAACCACAGGTTCTGTATCCACAGATCCAATCAACCGCAGCTTGAAAATATTTGTTTAAAAATCTCAAAAGCAAACTTTGATTTTGCTGCATGCTGAGCACTAATTTGATGTGGAATACCTTGCTGTAACCTCCTGCTAGTTCACAAACCCTCAGTCCTGGAACACACTTTATAGATATATTATGCAATTATTCACATGCTCTTTTCATGCACATGCATCTGAAAGTATGTAGTTGCTGTGCACCATAACAAAGTCAAAATGCACTGCTCTGTAAGCTGCCTGTCAACCAATCTTTATCGAAGCAGATGAACCCTTTCACTGAGTACCTTAATCAGGGCTATTTTATGACCCCAATTAGCATTCCAAAATACTGTGGGTTAAAAAAATATTCAATGTCCACAGGAGTGTGTCTAGGTGCATCATCATGGAGACCTCAATACCAAACCCTCAAAGCCAGGAAGCACACATACACAAAGTGGAACATTTGTTTGAATCACAGGAAAACCCTTTGGGGGGGGGGGGGGCGTGTAAGCTGTACAATTGTTACTAGATTTGTTGGGACAACTTTTTTGACTATTAAAACTATGTGGTAAGTGGCTGAAAAGTGCTAATTTACAGCACTTACAGGTAGCAATGTCATAAAATATCCACTCCATAGGTGTAATTCTGTGTAAATTTGGCAGTAAAACATATTTGGAGAAACAAAAGTGTCCCATACACTGGGATGAAAGTTAACAAGATTATATTTTTAATTTAATAACAGCAAAGTAGTTTTTATTTTTTTAAAAATCATTAAGGTGCATCTTTCTCCTTTTATTGCTTAATTAATATAATTTCTACTACTTCCTTAAAAACCTTTCATTTTCCTGACTTCTAGTGTCTGCTGTTTTCCATAGTGCTTCTTATTTACAGTTTCCAGGCTATCAATTCAATCTAGTGAAGTTTCTTTGTGTGGATTATTGTTTATACATAATGATCTATATTAGCAAGCCCACTTCCAAAAAATTATCAGTTTTAAGATAGTCCATCATCTGTTCAGAAGGCCAAACTATATCTAGTCTGACCTGTGAAAAATCCTGGAGGACAGGCAGGTTTTGATTAACATCACATATATATAATGTAATCCCCATTTATAATTCCAAAACAACTCCTAAGAGCTAAGAAACGCCTCACACTTATATAAACTCAGAGTTTTGCCCATCTCAAAAGGTTAGCACAACAGACGATTCAAATATTGAGAGATATATTGCATAGTTAATAAATTTTAGTTTGCTGATAAAGAAATCAGAATCGCTACCTGAAACCTAAAAGAAATGAAGGCTATTTATAATAATTTGCTAAGAAGCAAATTTCCTCTGTCCTAAGATTGTCTGAAACGAGAAAGAGGACATTTACTTAAATAGTTACAGGTCTCTATGAGTGAATAGTCCATTTCCAAAGTCCTAATCAGGGAAAATTTATAAATTTGTAGGGCGAGAACAAACTTAAAAAACAAACAAACGAAAACCTGTAATCACAACATCTAACAGGAACCTCTACTTGAATAGAAAACTCCCATCTTGTAATAATACAAAGTATAAAAAGATACTGGTATTTTGTCTTAGTTTCATTCCCACTTTCTCTTTCTCTTACACACAGGGTAATTATCATTTAAACTGGAGAAAACATGGACAATCAATGTATACAAGTAGTCCTGGAAAGACCTAGCTACAGTGGTTAGGATAAAAGTGTAATGAGCTCTTTGCCGTGTGTTTTATATAAATCTATAAAATGTTAATATTATATTGTAAGCAGGATTGTACAGGCATTGTATGTTTAACATAACAACTTCCTATTCATTAGTAAATGTCTGCAGTCATATTTTTCAACACAGAGAGGGAGAATTAAATGGTTATCTATGTTTTTATAGAACACTTCTATAAACAATCAAAAACTGATTTCTTCCTTTACATTTTTCTCCCCCACCCTCCCTTACACTATTGCTTTTTTCTTGCTGCATTGGTCTCCTTCAATTCTTTAGCTATTTCTGGTTTAGCTGCCCTCTTCTTGATTAACCTTTCTTTCTCTCTTCTGCTCTAAAACATGTCATCGTGTTTTGTTTTAAACTCTTTTCTCTTTCTTTATTGTCTCCTTTCCTGGGCTGTATTTCCTCATGTTCCTCCTGTTTCTTTACAGGAATCCTAAAGATGGTCAGTAAAACTGGAATACCTTATTACAAGTAAAAATGAAAAATGGATTCTCACACAATATGAAATGTGACTAAAATGTCAAGATATCAAGGGAAAGTGAAGAAAAAAGGGTGTTCTGATGAGAGACAAGACATAAATCTTGAATATGTAGTAATGTTCTATTCCAATATCAAAGCATTAAACATTCCTGAAACATACTGGATATTTCTTATTTTCTAAGTATTAACTTTTTGTTAGTAAAAGGATTCACTCTTAAAGGCAGCCTAAGTCTAAAAATAAATATTGATTAACATTGCTCATTATTCTTTTAAATATTCACCTATCAAATAAAAATTTAAAGGGGCAGACGCAGATATGAGTTTTTAATGACCTGAACCAATGGATGCCAAAAAGACTCGCACTTTGATGAATCTGGCTAATATAGCAGAAGACACTATACCTTCCTCCCCAAGAAGATAGGATGAAAGGATACAAAGAGGACCTCTGATTTTCTAAATGCCTCTATACACTTGAAACACAGTTTTAGTGCCCTTCTTACATCCAGCGTGTGCCATTGTTGTTGCTTTTATGCCCCCTAGGAGTATGGTGGATGAAGACAGAAGGAGGGAAGTACTGTGAGCTGAGAGAGATCACCTTGAGCAGGAAACCTGCTTTCTTATAGAGCCCTTCTACACATGTTATAAAATCTGGACACATAGCCGGGTTAAAAGGGGGAGTGTGGCTAAACGACTTTTAGTCAAGGTGCGGGAGGGATCAGGTTAAGAGCTAAAAAGCACTTTTTAAAAGGGTGCACTTAAAACCCTATTCTGCCTGGAAAATGTGCACCTTTGAATGATTATATATATGCCTGCAGTCATGCAAAACACATACTTTCCTTCCCTCCCCCCTGTGTAGACTGCTCCAATGCACATGCTATTTTAAAAGCCCAAAACAGCTGATCAGGCTGTCAAACAGACACACAGGTGGTTCAAAGGAAGCACAAATGGAAAGCAATTAGAACTCTCTGAAACTCTTAATTTTACACTTTATATATTAGAAAATATAACCTTTTAGAGAAGAGCCAAAAACCCTTTAGAGCAGAATCTCCTCTTGTAAAATACAACCAAATATAACTATGCTAGGCAATGATTTCAGCTGTTAGACTGAATAACTAGCAATCTCCGATCTGTCAGGAAAACAATAATTTGCCAGTGCATAAAAAGCAGAGCTTTAGAAGTGTTTTTATCAGTTCCCAAAAAAGTACTCTCCAATAAAACAACTTGTTTCATATCATGCACAAGAAGAAAAAATGAAGTAGACTTTGATGGAAATTGATGGAAATTTGATGGAAATTTGGTTTACTCACAACTTTCATGTGTTCAGCATATATAGGTACAAAAACCTATTAGTCCAGTTTCAAATATCTTTGAGGTGGTTCTCTGTGCCAGCTGGCCAGGGCATCTCTCTTGTAACATAACAGCTATCAACAGGTCACACAGTCAAGGGCGAGAGAGAGCGCATGTGGTCTGCAGCCCCTTTTATAACATCTCAGAAACCATAGAGTAAAGGAAGCTGTACACCAGAATATACATACAAGAAACAGTAAGCAATAAGATCATAGACATACAGATTTCTAGAGAAGGTTTGATGAACGTTATCATTTCCAACATTATAATCTTAAACAGAGGTTGAGAGAGATCCAACAGAAAGATTTTTTTGAAAATTCCCTCCGTCATGCACCCATAAAAAAAACAATTAGCATCAAATTTTCTGTGGGCTAGGATAATGTATAGGAAAGCATTCAGGTTGATATGATTGCAACAATAAACAGGATTTTGATAGAAAGAATCCTAAATGGAATGGATTAAAGTTCAAATAAGGTTAAAATTGAGCATTGTGTAATTTGTGGAGGTCTTGGGAGGGAAATCTGTAAACTATAGGGGAACAGAAGAGGATTGCACCTCCAAGAAATTTCCTAATATGTAGGTGAGATGACAGACAATATGTTTTGGATGCTAGTGCTGCAATGGTGAAGCCAAGCTTAAATTTGACTTAAGTCTGATGGCAAAAACTGACAGAAATTTTAAAATAATCCAATATCTTGCCCAGCTTAGGCAGTAATAGTTGATATTATTCCACCTCTCAGTCACTTTAATAATGGGTCAACCACACACAATCTCTCAAACAATCTCAAAATATATAAAATGACCCCAGTAAAGCAAATGATGGTGTCAAGATCCAAAAACTGGAAACAACTAGTTATGGCAATTAAAGTACTTATAATTCCTTTAAAAATAAAGCTACAATTATATTACATTATAATTGTATCTTAGAGAAGAATAATACCACTAATTTAGTGGTGTAGCTGTTAATTTAAATGTTACTTTTATTGTTCAGGTATATGATCTTACTAAGTATTAGAGCACAAAAATCACCCAATTCAAGTGGTATGTGCTCTATGTACTTCATGCAGAAACCCCGTGCTTTGTTGTAAGTGTTGTGAGCACAACAATATGGAAAAGACAATATGTTTACTACAGCAGATCAAGAGATACCGGTAGTAAATTTCAGATAGCCCTCCTCCCCAAGAAAAAGGAATCCGAAAAGATAACTTGTTACATTTTCTTTTAATTGCAGCTGTAACAGAAATAACTTTTAATACAAAAAGTTTTTAAAATTACCGTATATATTCGAAGATAAGCCGAGTTTTTAGCCCTTTTTACCAGCTGAAAAAGCCTCCCCTGGCTTATAATCAAGTCAAGGTCAAGCCAGGCAGCAGAGCCTGGAGGCCATTGCTTACAATATATGATATACTTCTCTCCTCCCTTATCAGTGTGTTTGTTTTTCCAAAGCCTCCCTCGCTCTTAACCAAGGGAATGTTTTGAAAAGGAAAATAAGCCCTTGCAAGTCAGGAAGAATATATACCCATTTATCTTATAAAAGCATTTTCGCCTGAAATATTTGTTAATCTCTGCTACAGATATGTAGGCACTTCCCCTTGCAAGCCTTTGCAATCCCTATGTACCTAAATATTTGTATATATTAATTTTATATATGAATTTCCCCTCATGTTTGCAAGTCTTTGCAAATCCTATGCAGATATAATTATCTATATATAGAGAGATGTCTAGATATATATATGAATATAGATATATAGGGTTTGGAAATACTACAGAGGAAGTGCACACACACATATATAGAGATTTCTAGATATATACAGGAGGGAAATGCACTTATATAGAATCTGCAAACGTTTCAGGGGAAAATGCATATGTGAAATTAATATATATAATTATAGATCTATATCTAGCTCTGCATTGTTTATATAGGCATTGAATATTTGCCTGTTACTATGTTGGAAGCCGGCCTGAGTCCCCATGGGGAGATAGGGAAGGATAAAAATGAAGGATAATACAGTGTTCCCTCATTTATCGCTGGGGTTAGGTTCCAGGACCACCCGCAATACGTGAAAATCCGTGAAGTAGGGACACTATATTCATTTTAATATTTATACATTATTTTAGTAGTTATACACTATTTTAAGTCTTTATCAACCAATCGTGTGTTGATAAATTGCTTCCTTCCCCTCCTGTTGCCGCTTGGGCTTCTCCTTCCTCCCTTCCCTAGGCTGTAAATTGTAATTTTTTGAGTTTTTTATTACTGGTAGCCAGATTTTGTTCATTTTCATGGTTTTCTCCTTTCTGTTGAAGTTGTCTACATGTTTGTGAATTTCAGTGGCTTCTCTGTGTAGTCTGACATGATAGTTGTTGGAGTGGTCAGGCATGTCTGTGTTCTCAAATAATATACTGTGTCCAGGTTGGTTCATCTGGTGCTCTGCTATGGCTGATTTCTTTGATTGAGTTAGTCTGCAGTGCCTTTCATGTTCTTTGACTCGTGTTTGGGCGCTGCGTTTGGTGGTCCCTATGTAGACTTGTCCACAGCTGCATGGTATACGGTAGACTCCTGCAGAGGTGAGAGGATCCCTCTTGTCCTTCGCTGACCGTAGCATTTGTTGGATTTTCTTTGTGGGTCTGTAGATGGTTTGTAGGTTGTGTTTCTTCATCAGTTTGCCTATGCGGTCAGTGGTTCCCTTGATATATGGTAAGAACACCTTTCCTCTGGGTGGATCTTTGTCTTGATTCTCATGGCTTGTTCTTGGCCTTGCAGCTCTTCTGATGTCTGTGGTGAAGTTTTGTTGTTGTTGTTGTTGTTGAGTTATTGCTAATACCATATTGTTTTTGTTGACCCTACTTTTCCACTTATAGAGCAAGTTTACCGTTTTTCTTTGAAATACGGTAAATATTCAAAAATATTTAACTTTCTGGTACCTCAATTAATGTTATTAGTATATTTTTATTTTGAAATTTACCAGTAGCTGCTGCATTTCCCACCCTTGGCTTATACTCCAGTCAATAAGTTTTCCCAGTTGTTTATGGTAAAATTGGATGTCTCCGCTTATATTCAGGTCTGCTTATACTCGAGTATATATGGTATATGCCCTTGTTCTGATGAGGTGTTATGTACCTATACTTTCCTTTGTGTCACAGCTGAGAAGCGAGCAAAGAACCAATTCCAATAGAGCACAGATGAGGGAAGCCTGACCCACTGTATTATGCAGATAACCCTACCGCCAGACCTCTAATTGGCAGCATATTTCTGATAGGAGGGGCATATGCCATGTGAATGCAGAAGCCGTTGAGAGCAGCAAGAGGAGGAACACAGTGAATTCTGATCACAGTACCTTCTTTTTTCTTGCCATGATCATCCAAATCAGGAACCAATTCCATCTCAATCTGAGGCATATGTCTTGAAGAAGGAAAGACACTGGCCTGATTTTTTTTTTCTGCCTGTTTGAAATGTGACAGCCATCTTGCCTCTATTTTAATAAAATGGCAGTACTCTGTTTAAAGATAGTAAAACTGCTGTCTCTAGACACTGCCCATTTGTGGGCCTTGAGAGTTACTTAAACATATCTTCTAGAGCTATTTCAAACTTCATTTGCAATCCTTATCATACAAAGACTAAAGCTAAATCTCTGCAGGCACTTATACAACAAATTATGTTGTCATAGTCACAATCAGAAGAAACTTTTAAAAAGTGAGTGCTATTTGGACATAAAGGATCCCTCCAAAGGAAGTTTTTCTGAAATGCTTACAGCTGAGATCTGTGTGAAGCCCAGGAACCACTGCCATGTAAAATGTAGTCCTAGGAGAGTAAAGACCTTGTCACATTGAGGTCCATATGGAGAATCTGGTGGGCAGTAGGGGAAACATTTGTCCCGCACCCCACATCGCTCCTTACCTTATCTCACCGGGGGGAGGGGTCATCACCGCCTGGCTTCCCCCCGTTCTTCTCAAATGCAATTTGAAATAGCCCCGCTGGAAGTAGTCTTACGTTGTATGATGGGCTCCATTGGGCTCCATTGAGGAAGTGTCCTAGAAGCATCTTAGGACACTTCCCAAAGCCTGTGTGATGAAGTGGTAAGACTGCTGGAAACAACATCCTGATCTTTCAGGGTCCTGGGATATGTATGTCCCACCATCATGTAGCAGTTGAATTTTTTTAGAAACAGCGAAAAGCAACATCAAAATTATCTGAAGCCTCTATCCAACTGTGTGTCTTAAATCATACCAAAGTGTTCAACAAAAAGTTGTGTCTTAACAGCAATATAGAGATCAGACAAGTCTCATTTGGAGGGAGAGGAGAAACTCATTCTCAAACTAGCATGTATGTTTCCTACAATTCTAAATATGTACTGTTCATTTTTTTTTAGAATGCAGAATAAAGAAGTAAATTTAACTATCTTTTATTTTCTTATTGAGAAAAACAACACGCGAATAAATAAAAATCTGTTGCTGCAAATATTCTAAAGAAATGGCTCTACAACCCCTTTTATTATGGTAATTAGAATGCTTTAAGCATCCTCATAACACTACATTGTGTTGAAATTATGCAACTATAGAGATTAAAAATATGAATTACAACGAATTGCAACATATGCAATATGAATACATTCAAATGTTGCTAGCTGGCACCCAAATCTTTGTGCATACATAGGGACTCCTAGTGACATTTCCTGTGTACAGGCAGTTCTCAAGTTACGAACAAGATAGGTTCTGAAGGTTTGTTTTGAAGCTGAATTTGTATGTAAGTTGGAACAAGTACATTTTTATGTGTAATTCCAGCTGTATTTACTAAAATCTAGTGCTCACCTTTTTTTCTTTTCTTTTTTTTTTTGGCTGAATTATCTCACCAAAATTAGGTTGTGCATTAGATTGGAGTAATACAGTAATCTTGAGTGCTGAGTCAAAGCAAAAGGGGAATCTGCTTCAAAGGTACATGGGGCTCCTATTTGAGGGATGTCAGCTCAAATTTAATTGCCATGGCTCAATGCTATGCAATCTTGGGCTTTGTAGTTTGGTAAACTACTAGTATTCTTTGGCAGAGAAAGCTTAATACCTTGTAAAAGTGCATGATTCCATAGCATTGAACCAAGGCAGTTAAAGTGGATTTATTCTACAACACAGAGGCACTGCATGTTTTTCCTTTCAACCCTGGGTTCAATGGTATTCCAACATTTTTGTTTTTAAAGAAGGAATTCTAAGCACGCAGCAACTTTAATGCACACCTTCCCCAGCAAATGCTTTTTTGGTTTCAGAGTTTTAAAAACTGAAGTACGCATTAGATTCAATAGTACATTAAACTTGAGTAAATATGGGTATGTATGTTAGCTTTGGACAGCATAGGGAAGGGTTAATACCCCTGGTGTTTGTTTTGTTGTCTGTGCCCCTGTTCAGAAAATTTCACCCCACATTCTGTTCCTGTGATAATTGGATTTTGAAAAATTTGTTTTTTGTGGAAAGCAGGATTGGTGAGAAAGGTTCAATAGAGATACCTTTTCCCCAACATAATTCTTTCAAGAGTGAATTTCCCTTCCGGGGGAAGATTTCTCTCACTTTCTGTTGTCTCACACCCGTTCTTAACTATGAGTCACCTGTAAGTCGGATGTTTGTAACTCAAGGACTGCCTGTACTTTCCTTGAGATTTGATATATTTCTAGAGCAGTAGTGCTATAACAGGTATAGAGGAGATAAGAACCAAAGGGAAGAAATCAGTCCCTGTTACTGCCCAATAACAATATTTATTACCCTCCTCTCCTTGCGGCTCAAGGCAGGGTACCACATATTTAAAACAATGAAGTAAAAAAAAGCATAATTAAAATACATATAACAAATACACACGGGAAAAATGCCTCTTAAAATTTACCAATGAAATGCTACTCTGAGGGCACACAGAAACTACTGCATACATCCATGGCCTCTCTGGGTCTTAGTCATTTATTTCCGGGAATTAAAATCTATGAAACAGTCTAAAAAGTCTTAGTCTGTTTAATATTTACAGATCGAAAATTCTTGATATTTGAATTTAAATTCAGTAGCAGCATATGTTATCCGTTTGATTTTTGGAAACAAATGAACAGGTATAACTTTGTAATAATTTATTATAATGATTAAATTTAATGCATCTACAAAATTAGAAAACTAGCACCATTTTTTCCAGTCAGACACAAAGTATCCAACTATGCTATTATCTTGTATAAGAAAATTATTATACAACTTCAAGTGTCTAGCAAATATGTTGTATTCCAACTATTCTCTGAAAAAGTAATAAAAAAAGAAATTTTCTCAGATAAGCTACAGGATAATTTGCTCTGTCTCTGGAAACTAACCATTATTATTATTATTATTATTATTATTATTATTATTATTATTATTATTATTTTAAAAAGCAAGGCTGTGAATAATGACTAGATAACTGAAGAAGACATAGCCTCTTACTTCAGCTGTTAATGCTGCACTCCTCAGTTGCACATCTTCCTGGATCGCATTTAATCTGTTAAGATTTACTTTATTAAGAGAAGGCAGAAAATCCATTATCAAGGTAAGTTGCATTAAAAGATTTAAAATAACACAAAATCACTATTACATTTTCACAGTTACTTTAATACTTTATGCTTACTAGAACTGAATGTCTCTCATGGCTGGTAGCATATGCCTTGTTAAAGGTTTTTGGGCAAAGACTGGAAGGCCATTTGTTAAGGATGTTTTAAATATTGAATTGGTAGGTATTCTTTCCAATGTTACAACCCAATGATTCCACATAAATTAAGTGGAGCAAACATTTGCAGTGACTGACAGATGGACTAAAACAACGAGAGACCAAAGTTCTTACCTCTGCTTAAAAGCTCACCTATGAAAACCTATTGAATAACCTTTTAAAAATCACACTTTCTCTGCCTCAAAAGAAAACAATGTAAATCACCTCTGAGACTCCTTCCACAAGCTGTATAAAATCCACATTGAACTGGATTATATGGAGGTGTTGACTCAGATAATTTTGTAAAAAGATATTGTGGATTATTTGCCTTGATATTTTGGTTATATGGCTGTGTGGAAGGGCCCTGAGCAAACCTTGTCAAGAAAACCACAGAACAAGTTCATTTTATCTTGTAAATCGCCTAGAGCATTGTGGATGGAGGGCGATTAATAAGTAATTAAATGATGATGATGATGATGATCTTTGGGTTATCATAAGTTAGAAAAGACTTAAAGGCATAAACACACATTTTCCAACCCAAAGGCATGAAGGGCTTTAGTAGTCATGACTAGCACTTTGAATGGGGCCCAGCAATGGAAAGAAAAGTACTCTGGTTCATAAAGTACTGACACCTTGCATTAAATTTGTAAAGCACTTCACATCTTGGACTGAGGTACCAATTCTTAAATTCAGCTGTGTGGAAGGGACCTGAGGGCCCTTCCAGTCACGCTTTAATCCCGGGAGGAACTGCATTTCCATGGTGGGGTGGCTACATTGAGCCATCCCCAAGCCCCCCATCCCCCCCAAAAAACTTACCTGAGGGGCCTGCCAGCAGCGCAGGCACCTCCGAAGAGCTCTCCTGGTGCTCGGAAATGATGGGTCAGGAGTGGGGAGGAGGGATTTCCCTGCGCCGCTGGCAAGCCCCTCAAGTAGGTTTTTTTGGGGGGAGGAGCTCTTAGAGCTCAAGGAACCTTGATTGCTATGTCCAGGGAGTAAATCCCCACAGGGCCTTCACCTGGAAAGACCTGGATCTTAGCTTAAGGTATGGATCTTTCCAGGTATTTTATTAATTCAGAGCAAACTGGGAAATCCCAGGTTTCTCCAGATTCATTTAGTTTTATCTGAGGCATCATTTGGATGCCTCAGATAAAACAGACATGTTTTGGTACTGTCTAGAAGAGCCCACTGTCCCAATTCACAGTCAAGCAACTATATTGTACTCTAGTTGTAGTTACTGAATTATCATTACAGGCAGCCCAAGTGAAATGCAATACAGTTATTAATGCAGGAGATTACTGAAGTATGGTCCACTCTGTTCAAGTACAGAAACAGCTAGAAAACCAGCCTAATCTGGTAAAGAATTCACCAACACTTAAAGAAAACTTGTGATTCAAGATGATTCATGGAACACTCCTAAACTACTAGACCTGCTATGTCAGGTGAAATACAATTCTGAAGTATTCTATGTAGAATCATAGTGCTGGTTAATGATTTACAGAAGGAAATGTCAATTATGTATTATCATAAGGGATATTACCTAACTAATCTGAAGCTCTGGCAGCTTACATGTAGTTTATCCATTACTCAAAGAGTATGTTCATGAAAGAGAGAAAGATGGACTTTGAAGCTTTTAACATTCCATTCCAGCCATGAATGAATGATGTATCAAAATGCTTTGGGTGATAAACAACAACCCCAATATATAATGCACACATCATCACGATTTCTAAATAAGCATTCAAGTGCTGTACGAAATCATTAACAAGTTGACTGAGTATAAGGCCATTATAAAGAAGATATCATCTTTCATATTTTAATGTATCTTGTTGCTATTTAGAAATGATAGGAATTGTTATTTATCTTATATCATGGTTTTCTCCAATATGGGACACAAAGTGTTCTATAATGTATGTTAAAATAAAACAATTAAAACATTCTGAATAAGAAAATTTAAAAGGCAATGAACAACAATCCATTAAAAACATTAATTTTGTTAGCAAGGCAGATGTGTTTCTGGGCATTACTTATTTCACTTAAACTTTGGTACTAGAGGTAGAAATAACATGGAAAGAATAGGGGGAAAGGTTCCTATAATACAAAACAAAGTAACGTTCATCATGTGTCAGCAAACCTTTTATATAAAACCAGAATTACATATATGTGAAATTAGACAATTAGACCAGGTAACCCATACATAAGGGGAAAAAAACATCTTGAATCTTCTAGAAAGCATCTGAAAGCTTCTTCCAAAATGCAACTCAGAATTTTTTTATTTCAATAGTATCCACTTTTCATATTGTTTCTATTTTGGTGAGGCAAACTAATCTGCTTTGCCCCTTTTGTTTTTTCATACACGCTCAGTAAGTGATTCAGGTGGCAACTGTTTACTTTGTTTTGTGTACATAAGCAGCTACAATAGAATGACCTAGAGCACAATACCATTCTTTCCTAGGTTAAGTTTTAATGTATTGTTTGCGACAGACATGCCGATGCAATCCAACACTAAAAATCTTTCTCAAACCCTCCTTTACCAACTCTCCTTCACCATCCTCCCAATGCTAATACTGCACAATAAAAAGTGGGCTCCCTCAAAAGACTTTGTAAAAATGAGGCATGTACAGTGATGTTAACTTATGAGTGAATGAATGCATTGGGGGGGAACTTGGACTGGAGGAGAGGAATATACTAGATTAGACCTTCTCTTTTTCAGCCTCCACATTTTAATGACTTTAGCTCATTAGACAACCAATTTGGAGAAAGGATAGAATGATAAAGGGTAAAGGTATGTGGATGAGTAAAAGTGAGAAGGGGAGAAAGAAATGTTGAGAGTTAATTTTGCTAATTGGGCAGTGAACTGATAGCATACCTTTTTTTTACTATCTTGGTAGTAATGCATACTGTAAAAGCTGGAATAAGAAACACTAGGAATGGGTTCACTTCTAATAATGACAGTTTTTGTTGAATTAACTATGGCCCCTTCGACACAACTGAATAAAATATTACAAATCTGCTTTGAACTGGAATATATGGCAGTGTGGACTCAGATAACCCAGTTCAAAGCAGATATTGTGGGATGTTCTGCCTTGATATTCTGGGTT